>NC_141160.1:65271733-65918608 GCF_053477565.2 Lygodium microphyllum
CTTTAGCTTGAAACAATGGACATAATGTGGCCTGTCTTTGGAGAATTGCCAAGTCCTACTGAGATATAGAAGGAATCATAGGGATACTAGGACTTGGAGGGATGGACCGTGATTGCTCGAGTTGGTCCTTTAATTGTTTAATAATTTGGAATGCTTGGGATTCAACTGTATTGTGAGCAGTCTGCAAAACTGAGAGTTTCGTATCCAGAAGAGTCTTAAACTCTTGAGCTTCTTTAGACATTTTCTCTTTCTCTTCAGAGACTCTACTGACCTCTGACTAAGCTTCTGCTAACTGAGTTTTCAAAGAAGATATTTATTCTCTCTAGGTCTCAATCATTTGTGTTTGCTGCTCCATTTGCTTAAATAGATCGGAAAGAGTGTCTTTAGCAGAGGCTAGCTCAATGGTTGCCTTATATATCTGGTCTTTGGATTGCATCAATTCTTCATAGAAAGAGGCATATAACTGTTGAACATAAGCTATCACTAAGAGTTCAATAGAACTCTTGATGTCATTGTAAAGGAAAGGAATGGCATCCCCTATCACTAAGCTATTCAGCGTAAGGAAGTGATATATCCAAAGAACCCTCTCATTGTACCTTGAATAAGTTGTTGCATGTGAGGTAGCAAGGAGGTCACTTCTAGATGTAGCAGGAACTGACACTGAAGGAATGACTGGTGGAATTCTCTCTGCTACATACTTCAAGGGCTTCTGCTGAATGACCAACGGAGGAGGGGTGTCAGTATCCTCTATGTCAATGGGTTTTGAATCTTCTAAAGGTGGAGGGAGAGGGACTGGATCAGATGGAGGAGGAGGTAAAACACCCTTCTTAAGGCCTAAATATGTCAGAAAAGCATATAAATATGAACCATAAGTTACATTGGTAACATTCCCTCTAGTCACCTTGACAAAATGTTGGTCCATCTTCATAAGAAGGTAAGTACTCCCGTCAATGGCTACCCCTTTTAAAACCATCCTGGAAGCTGTGAAGAGCTCCTTTGACAAATAGTGAGATGGTGTCTTGGTAGGCATGAACCTGTCTTGGAGAAATTGACAGACTAGCTTCTAGAGAGGATCAATGATTATTGAGAAAGTCACTCCTCAAGTGTTAATCACCTTCTTGACATCAAGGACCTCTTTAGTCTGCTTCTGTAACAACTTGAGGATCTCTTCATTTGAGAATAATTGTCTAGCTGTGACGAAGGGTTATCCTTTGTAGGGAAAAGACAAAGCCTTCCCTAACCCTCTAGGTGTCAGGACAATGGAAGTACCACAAACCAAGCCCGATTTCTTACTATATGACGCGAGAAACTCATCACAAAGGGCTGGATCATTTGGAATCAGAGGGAGTGAAGCAGCCACAAAAGATGCAATGCCAGCTTTCGCAATAGGCTCAAAAGTTAGTAGGGAAGAATAATCCCTATTGATGAATGAGACATACTAAACACGAGGAGGAGCTTGAGGCACCATTCAAATGGAATATGTACACATACCACATACACAAACAATCATAGTGAATGCTTGTAAAACAACAGAATATCCATTAATAATTTTTTCACAAGAATAAGCACACACAGACGTAACTAACCAATTGACCACCCCAAACAATCCACATCCTAGAAAAAATTCGGCATGACCTCTACACATATGCTACCGAAAGCTTCATGCTATGTAACAAATAGGCACCCAAGACCCCGTATCAAGCAGAAAAAAAAACTACAGACCGAAACCGTAATTGTATCATACAATCAAACCAAAATACCTCAATAGCCCTCTCAGGACATAACCAGAACTTCTATAAGCAAATGGCAGCTGAAAAGACTATACGTGTCCATCCCACAAAACGTATTTATTGAAAAGGAAAAAAAGTGCAGTGAGGGGAATGATTTTGGTGAAGGGTTCGTTTTAATAAATTATTAACAATAGTTGAAATTTTATTAGGTTCTATATCTTAATAAGAAAACGATGGTTCATTTTTAAATTGTTAGTTACAATTTATTATTGTGAAATAGTGCTTTTAACGAGTCCCAGACTTCAATATTCAAACTCAGGTCTCTAAATGCATATTCATTGATTAAAAATTTAATGTGTTTGAAGCGCTCTTTTTTTTCAGCGCGTGCATTTTTGTGACGGCTGGTTCATTTTTATTTAAAACTAAGGTGTCTCTGAAGCGCACGTAGCGCGTGCAAAGTGAACGGCGGGTTGATTCTAATTTATTAAAAAAATATATGTTTGGCGCGAGCACACGTGCAATGATGGTGTTTAGGATTTATATTAAGAATTAATCGTGAATTTTGGGGTAGCAAAAAATAAAAAATAGAAAGGAAAAAAGAAAAGTACCTGAAAGTGGATATGTATGTATGCAATGAAATGGAATGCGCCTGGCTCAATCCCAATATGCAAGTTAGCAATCCAAAAAGGGAAAAAAACCACGAGCTGAAAATGATGTGACACGTCAAGGCAAGGTTAGTGAAAGTATATGTGTTTGATGCGCACGATTTATTTTATTTTTGTTTATGTTGATTATGTTATAAGGTTTTTTTTATTTTTTTATTTTTAAAAAAATATTTTAGAGGTGATATCAAATGTTTGTTTGTTTGTTTTTAAAAATATGATCAAAATCGGATAATTGAGATAAATGAATATGTTGTAAATTTTTATGGTGAGGTTTCAACAGTCCACCATGAGTGAAAACTAGACCATCAAGTTTCAACAAAGTTTTTGGATTGATCTAGTATTTTTAGCTTATTTTCCGAACTACAAATGATTTTTCCATGAATTTAGGTCTCAAATTTAGCATTTTTTTCCCTAAAATAATAGTTGGACCATTTGGTAAAGCATTTTCCTCATATGAAACCTTCTAGAAATATTCAAATGAGTTGGTGGAATTTTTTGAAATTTTTTTGATTTTTTTAAAATTGATTTTTAAATAAATTTTATTCAATTTTCAATGGATTTTGAAGGATTTTTAAGATTTATAATTTATCTACAATTGGCTTTTTGCATTTCAACTAGTGAAAAAAACCAAAAATGTTTCCAATTTAGTAAAGGATTTTTCAACTAGTTTTCTAATTTTTAATTGAATTATTATTATTTTTTAAAAGAAATTTTTAGGATTTTAGTTGTTTTCTCAGGTTTTTAATTGAGTTTTGAAATTAAAAATAGGTACCCAAGGCTACGTTTGAACAGTTGCGTGTGCATAGGGACGGCACGCACCACCGCACAAAGAAGAGAAAATGCATGTCTTCACACGTGAACTCCTGTAAAGCAACGCAAGAACACTCAATCACGTTGCGACACCTGGACGTGACGATCCTACATGTCGCATGTAGGTCCCGGGAACGTAGCGGGTGGAGAACGAGGGCTATGAGGCCACAAGGGGAAAAGGGGAGTCGGGGGGGCTTAGGAAGGACATATGAAGGGGGCTGAGAAGGGGGGGTAGGAGGGGGGTTTGAGAAGGGGGGGTAAGAATAGGGGCTTAAGAAGGAGGGGGAGGCCAAAGTTGGGGGGGGGGGGTTCAAATGTAGGGGGGGAACCAATTTTTGGGGGGAGGGGTAAATTTGGCGGCGGAGGTTAGATTTGGTGGGGGGGCCAAAGTTAGGGGTAGGCGAATTGTAGAGAGGAGGTAAAGTTAGGGGTGGGGGTGGTAATTTTAGGGGGGGTGGTAAATTGGGGGTGGGGAGGGGGGGGGTAAGGAGGCGCCCGCGGGGGAGCGGCAAGGAAGGAGGAGGATACGGGAGGAGGCGAAAACGAGGAGGAGGAGGCAGAGGGACGAGAGAAGAGAAGAGGGAGGAGGCTGCAGAGGGGTGTGCGGTGGGGCCACATGCGAGAGGTGGGGGAGGAGGTCGTAGAGGGGTGGGCAACGGGGGAGGAGAGAGAGAAAGAAGACGAAGAAGAAGAGAATGGTTGGTGGTTTTTTTTTGGTTATTTTTTGTGTTTATTTGTTAATTTTTTTTCATTGTGGGTTTTTTTGTTTGTTTTAATTAAATGTATATTTTTATTATTAGGGGGTAGTTTGATGGGTTTTTGTACTTTTTTTTTCAATTAGTATTTTTTAAATTGTGTTTGTTTGTTTGCTTCTATTTCTTTAATGTATATATATATATATATATATAGTTTTGTTTTGTTGTTTTTTTATTATTGTTATTGTTTGTTTTTTGGTTTGGTTTTGTTTTTTTTTAAGGGTTAAAAAAATGCAAATGATTGTTGGGTTTGGGGTTGTAGTGAAAACAATGAGTGGGGGAGGGGGGGGGACGGATAACTAATATAAAACAAAGGTAAATTTAAATGAAATGAAGAAAAGAAACACCGAAAAAAGGAAGAGTGCCCGCGTCCCGTGCATAGGCACGAGGTGGGGGTAAAAAAAATTTGTAGTGACGGGAGGGAACATGGTTGGGATGTTAGGTCGACGACAGGGCGCGAAGACAACGGGGCGTCTCGAGGCACGTAAATTCAAAAACACGCGCGTTCACGCATGAGGCAAAGCATGCGAGAACTCAACAAAACAAGGAAAAATTAATAACGCACAAACCATACATCGGAACACAATGCCATAAAAAGGAAAACTAGGTCGGAAGGCGAGGGGGGGACTGCAAAAAAGTACAACGGGATGTCAAGGATCAAATTAGGGCGTTCCCATGGGAGAAATGCAAAAAAAGGCCTGAAAACCCACATGACAATTAATATCAAAGAATCCATTCGCCGAAAGGAAATACGAGAAAATTAAAAATTGTGAGAAAAGTTATACCAGGCAGGCCTATCATGTTAGAACACAATTCTGACGGAGGTAAGACTTGTTCACATGGGAAAAACCCAAAAATCAACCTTGATACGGGATTCATAAATGAATATAAAAAGAATGAGGCACTGGAACGAAGGGCAGTAAAAATGAAAAATATTTGGGGAAGGGGATACACACGATTGGCACATCAACACACAGTTCCGAGGGAATTAGGAGGGATATGCATGTGAAAAAGACGAAAATCGACCACAAAAACGCATACAGAAATTAATATTAAAAAATCCATTAATCGGAACGAAGTGAGGGAAGAAGAAAAAAGATACAAAAAAGCGTGCTCGACAGGCCTATCACATCAGAACATAGTGTTGAGTAAAAGAAACCTCGTTTGCATGGAAAAAACCCAAAAATCGTATCCGAAACTAGATTTAGAAATTAATAGCGAATGATCTGGGCACCGGAAGCGAGGGAGGGAAAAAGAAAAAATGTCAAAATATATAGAACCTTGAGGGCTGTCACATCAAATTGTAGTTCGGATGGGGTTAAGAGGCATTCACATGGAAAAAACAATAAAATGGAGCTCGATAGTACCAATGAAAATTAATAACAAAAAATTGAGAGGTCGATATAGGGCATAGAAAAAATGAGAATTGTGCAAAAAAGGTGGCCGAAACAGGCAAGCCAGTGAGAATTGAATTCTGAGGAGCATAGGGTAGGTTCACATGGAAAAAGGTCAAAAACATATGTGAAAAAGGCACGAAACCACACAAAAATTAATTACGGACAAACCGTACATCAAAATGACAGGTGAGTAAAAGAAACAATATCCTAGGTAAAGCATAGGACAGGGGTTGTATGTTAGATCACTATTCCGGAGTGATAACGGCGCATTCGCATGGAAATACATCCAATTGTGCGAGAAAAACTTTAAAAATGAATAACACAAAAATGGTAAACTGGAATAGGGGGATGGAAAAAAGGAAAAGTGTTTCATTTGAAGGGACAAATTGGGCTATAAGGTTGGATTGGGAGTTTGGTGAACGTAGGGGATATTCACATACAAAAGGGAAAAATTGCGCAATAAAAGCAACCACAAGGGAAATGGCCTCGACGACAGGGGTTACGAGGGTGGGTGGGTGAGGAAAGGACCGCATCAGAATAGAATTAGTACGTGGTAGACACACATGATTGGGTAATGACATATGCAGGGGGTATGCACATCAGACGCGTAGATGCATATAGCATGATAGCCCTAAGCACGAGCACAAAGATTGTGAATCATTTAAGAACGTTATGTAGAAAATTTTTATTTTTTGGTTGGATGGAAAAATCTGTGCAACCAAGACTGATCAGTATATTGTTATAAATTTTTGTAAGGGTGGAATGAAGAAGATTTTTGAGGATATGACTATATCTAGCCAACATCCACATAAAACAGTCTCTCTCAGCAGGCAAAAAAAACCCTTCTGCACCAACTTTCAATTCCTATAATGTTTCAGATGTAAATTGATGACCTATATCATTAGGATCCCGCAAGCTTGGCTACCTTGATGCTTTTTCATACATACCCTCACTCTCTGGTGGAAGTGGCAAAGCAATTGGTTTCACCTTTTTGTCAACTGTCTTATACTTTGTCTCCACAAGTGCTTCAACCCATTGTAATCCTTCCTATTGAGCAAACAATACTATAACATCATACATGTTCAAAGAACATACTGACAACACTCTGTTTTCAGACTCATTTTCTACATGTATAGTTGCCGAAATTTCAGCCATAGTGTCATTAATATTCAGCCCATAAAACATGCCTAAAAAGCCTTCATTTTATGCTAACAGTCCCAATACTCTCAGTTCCTTAGTAGCATGTTTCATACATATGTATTCAGCCCTGCATATAGCTTCCATAGGCTTAAACCAACATGAATTGTTTGCTGTAAACTGAGAATTACCAATAGTAAATACATGCTTCATTTCATCAAGAGGCGAGTACACCCTCTGAACAGCACTACTATAGCTCCGCATTACATCAGTGCTTAATGAAAATCTAGGTCTTTGAATTCCCTTGCATTTGGAACCAAAGGAGGCTCTCGAAGTGTATCTCGATTTCTAGGATGATTAACACAAACAATAAGAAATTAGACTGATTTTCTCCCATCCTTGCTTCTGACTCTTGTATATGCAGAACCATCATCAAGCACCTTTGTTTCCATATGCACACCTATAATATAGGGCTGTCCCAAAATCACTGCATATGAGGAATTATCTTGCACAAAGAAGTGTTACTCTTCATGTACATCACTAATCTTCACTTTTACATTAGGACATGCAACATAGAGCTCCCCTAAAGAGTTATTCGCAGCCCTCATTTGCCAACCATGATCAATGTCTATAGGCCATGTACAATTTTCATACAATCCATGCTTAATGACATTTATCTTAGACCCATGGTCAAGTAAAGAAACACAAGGAGTTTCACACTCCCCTATTTTCACTATTGTTTCAATGGTAGCTCTAGCCCAATGATTTCTTGTGTAGTGACTTCGAGGAATAAATCCTAGAGTCTCTTCTCCATATTGCTGCATTTGCCTTACTCCACCATGCATATTGCTACAAGACAATGCATTTCTAGCCACTTTTTTCTCTTTTCCACATTTGTTCACTAATTAGTAGCATCCTACATAGACAATCCTATTCTTACTTCATGCTCATATTAAGCCTGAATACCCAACAAACCAGTTTCCTCTTCAAATTGCAGCAATGCACTAGTGGTATCACTAAGAAATTGACGCTTCCTTTTAATTATGTCAATGATCTCATCATAAAATTCTTACTTGGCAATGCCTAGCACCTCTCCCAAGGTAAATTCCACCCGAGTGTTTAAGATCCATTCTTTAAGAACCTTCTTAAGATCTATGGCTACCTCAATGTCAGATTGCAACTTATATCCTGGCTGCCTACCCTTCTTTTTGCCCTCTTATTTCTTATCCTATTTTTACTCTATTGATCTCTTTCATAACATGCTTGGGAGGTGGCTGATTTATAGATTTGGGTTAATCCACACTTCTGATTGTTATTCTTTTAGACGTTCCTGGAATATCTTCATCTCTTTTTCATTTTTCTTCCACAAGTACATCCATGTTTTGTATCTTTGCTAAATATGCATACACTGAATATGCATCTATCAGTGATTCCCAACCAGTTATGCCACAAATGTCTTTCCCTGCATGAGACATTTCACTATTAGTAACCTTTCTCTTTTTAGCTGCATGTAAAGTATGTGTCCCTATTTCAGCCTTTGGACCAACCATCACTTGGCCATGCATTCTATCCAACTGTAGACCAAAAGTAGAAGCATGTACCATCGCATAAGCATTTCAAACAGCCAAGTCTTTCAACAACTTATGCATACCTCCCTTTCCAAAATTCAAAGCAAGAGGCAATCTCATTTCTTGTGCATGGATCTTGCCATCTTTCCAAAAGATGAACTGGCGTGCCAAGGCCTGCTGATAGGTAGCACAAATCCTTTCTCTTGTGCTGCAAAGTGTCACACCACATACATCTTTTTCTAGGCTTAGGGGCTACTGCCCGTTACCTTTCCTCTTGTCCTTTTTCATCCAATTTTGCAACTTTGAATTGAAGACCGCGCATGCCTTTGACCAATTCATCTAAGACATCTTCCCTAACAGAGGGAACAATAGCACGTACAGCCATAAGGTTAGCCAAAGAAGTAGGTGGCTTATTGGATACATCAACTATCTTGCCCGTAACATTGGGCAAGCTAGAGGCTTGCAATCTTTCTCTTCTTCTATGCTTCTTCACAAGTGCAATAACAGCTTCCTTGACATGTCTCTACTCTGTTTTCAAATCTGTCTCTGTAGTTTGATCCTCCAGAAAATCATCAAGCTTCTCTTGAAGCTCAAGATCAACTGCCTGTAGAAACAATTCAATTTTCTGACTTGCAAGAGCTTGTTGTTCTCCAAGATCCAACTGCTCAAATCGACTTTCAAATTCTCTTAACAATTCTCTAGCCACAAGACCCTTATTGGGTTGTAAAACCCACTCTTGAAAAGTATTGCGCGTAATCAAACTAGTGTCCTCAATGTAAAATTCTTCCATGAGTGTCTTCTTGATAGCTACCCATTGAGCATCCTGCAAGTATGATTCAGTAATCCGTGCTTTCAGTTCATGAATAGTAACATGTACAAAATACTAGCTCCATGCAGATTGAGCCACCCCAAAGAATTACATCTTCTGAGCATAGGTATGTACATATGCAGATACATTCCTGCTATTGAATAAATTCACCTCACGCTCAACTCCTTGCAAAGCATTCATCACAACACTTTTTGTTTGAGCTGAAGCTTGCATCACCTATTGTTGTTGTTGAACTTGCATAAGCATATTCATATTTTGCACCAATTGTTGCAAAACATCACTGGAGATTGTATTGGAAGATTCTCCCATCTTTTTTTTCCTTGTTCTGATGACCTTTCACATCGGGTTCACCAATGTTGGAAGGGTTTTTGTCGAAAGGTCCAATCCATCGATGATTAGAAGTAGAAGGAGGTAGAGATAGGAGATGGAAGAGAAGATACACAATACACAAGTGGTAAATACTACAAAGACAAAGCACAATGATTTGAATCAATATGTATTGAAAGAACCTGGAATCTTCGCACTACTCAAAAGCAATCTCCAGGCATTAGATCTCCTGGAGCTTCTTCGTAGAACAAAACGTGCATCAAAATTACAGCTCCCTCTCTGCTGCTCGAAACCCAAATTTGATGGCTCCCTTGGCTCCGAAAGGGGGGTAAAACTACAAGACACCTGCTCACGGATCTCCCAGATCACTCCTTTTTCTTCTTTCAGTTCAATGTGCAGTTTTCAACTTGTTTTCAGCGATCGCAACGTGCAAGATTTCGTCAATCTGTCCCTCTTGTGAAAATCCCATAATTGGCTGAAAAAGCAACTAGCTTTTTGCATGCCATCCTTATCTAGAAGCTTTTTTTAGCATTTTTAGATTTTTACAATAAATAATATCAAAATAAGGCTAAAAATGATTAAAAATATAGTATTTTTGGATAATCCATGCAACTCACAATGGTACTAATGGCTCAGATCACATTGACTCTCTAGATCAATAAAGAAGTCGGATGATGATGCATTCCATACTTTTTGACACTGTGTCCTCATAACATCATGACACCGCCCAAACAATGTTGTCCTTATTTTGAAAAGGTTTTCCTTTTTTAGAAGAGAAATTCAATCCTCTCTGGTCAAGAGAATGATCACAATGGCCTTTGCCTATGGAAAGTTAAAAAAAAAGCCTAAAAAAGGAAGGAAGGTCGAAAGAAAGGGAAAATGAGAGAAAGGGAATGGGGAGGAGGAGTAAGAAGAAGAAGAAAAAAAAATATCAAGAAGATGCATACACACTTACATCCATGGCACATGCATATATTGCCAAAACTACCATAATTTAGATTATTAACGTACATGTCATCACTATACTAGTCATAGTATATGCTTTTGCTACAAAAAGCTACTAGTCTATTACACTCGCCAAGTTGATACTTCTAAGTAACCATGATATCAAAGCACCAAGTTACCATAATAGATTAGCAAGGTAAGGAGCTGTGCCCTCATGCTGAATTTCATAGTTAGTATGTGGGCAATACTAACTCGCATTTATGGCCATATGAGACATATCAATCAATAGGCCTGATCTTGCTGCCATACTTAGCAACCGTAATAAAATATGCATTCATGTCAAACAATAATACATCAAACTCATACGTCCGAACTAGTTAGTGTAGTCAGAATTGGGTATTCCTATTCAGTGCCATATCTGAAATGCCCCTAGCTCTAAGGCAAAAATATGCTCATTTGGATTAGTGTATTAACGAGCAATATTCTAGCCTATATTTGAAGCTCGAGGATCTGCGTATAAATCATCCCCATGTGTTATCTTTTTGAAATAGTAGAAGTAAAGTAGTAAAGCATAGCAAGGATCTTCAATCACTTACCTACCCACTCAAGCCTATGCCGATTGGCGCATGCTGAAAGAGGTCAATGCTTTTCATGGAAATGTGATATAAGTCACAAAGGTAGAAGAATTACATGTCAAGCCTATGTTGATTGACACCTAAAAGAGGTCAATGCTTTTCATGGAAATGTGATATGAGTCACAAAGGTAGAATTCCATGTAGAAAGCATCCAACATTGACCCTTAAAGGTTCAAGTTGATGCAGGAGCACAATAGTGCCTAATGGGAAGCCATGATGATAGTAAAACATGTTGGCTGAGCTTTGTTTTTGTATTGAGATTGTTATGTAATGAAGGAAACCTACACTCTCACATAATCAGGTATAGTATAAAGAAGCTTAGATTCATGTGATAAGCAATGGTACGATGCTCATGGGTTAGTGACTTGCACATTTAAAGGGTTGCAACACTAAAGCAAAGGGAACATTGAGGGCCATTTCGACAATAGTATGGTTGCAAAAGCTTCAAGGATTTTTGGTTCTTTATTTTAATGTTTTTACTTAGTACCTTCTAAAGTGAAAACCTTTTTTGGTTTCTCGTCTAGTAACAATTATCTCATTTGACCATAAGATAAGTTTTTCTAGCTTTCATCAATCCAACAACTTACCTAGCTCTTGTAATCCAAGCAACGAAAGCCTTAGTTTCATGCTGAGAAGTACTATCTAGCACTCTAGGTGATTACGCCAAAAAGTACTCCCCTGCCAAGTTTTATGCGAGCTAAATTACTATGCATTTTACCAAAGTCAAAGTAATTCTCAAAGAAAAATGTGGGGAGAGGAGTTTTTTTCTAGATTTTTTCCTATCACTGTTGATTTATTGGTTTGCAAAAACTGATAGGGTGGCTACTTTGATGTTTTCTCTAGCTATCTATCTTATTTTTCATAGGTTTCAACTCTTGCCTTGATGTGCTACTTCACGAGACCTCGTAACTTCCAGCCTTTGAGGTAATAGCGCCTCGATATCTTTGGTGAGCCCAATGTAAAGACTAGGGTGAAGAGTCGAGTATGGATATAGGTATCGATATAGATGTGTATATACTTCTTGGACAAGATACTATAGGTCATGAAGTACCTTACATACCTACATGAGCTTAGATTAATAGATGATGCAATTGGGATGCAACTTTTGATTATATGTCTAACGCTCATTGAAGCTTAGTAAGTTCCTGGTGACACAACACTATTCTAGGGAAAACAAATGCTTTGTATGCAAAAGATACAACAAGTGCTCGATGCTTGTCTACAGTTGAGTGATCTTGGATATGTAACTTATGCCACTTCTAAAGTTTAGAAGAAATTTGAGAATTTATGCAAGAGGCTTGTTGTAGCATATCAAGATCAACAAAAGAAATGCAAGAAATAGGAAAAGGAAAAACAAAGGAGGTGAAAAGAGAAGAAATTAAGGATGCAAATCTCAAGGAAGTTACTATATGTATATCCTCTACATCATGTGTATTCAAGGCCTATTTTTAAATATGTTTATTTGTGAATTTTTCTTAAATAAAGCATAACCCTTTTCTTCTTTTCAATGTGTAAATAATCCCTTTATATTACACCCTTTTGTATGTAAGAAATGTATAAAAATATTATTTTAAAAATACCCTATTTTGAATCCACATGATGCACACATTTTCATGAATAAGTTATCCGAGATGAAAATGCAACTAGAAAAAGATAAACATATAGAAGAAGCATAAGATTTTGGCCAAGTTTCACTAGTTTCTACTGAATTCAACTATAGACCTACTTTATAATTGTTTTTGATACACCTACTAAGGATGTGAGCACCTATGCAGTGGCTGCCGATGCTTAAAGTATCAAGGTTATGATTTGCCTTATAAAGTATGCTTATACCATGACTAGTCATGGTTTGAGCTGCCATGCTAATTAATAAACTCTCTATATACATATTTGTTTGTGTGTTTGCCCCCCCCCCCCCCCTTGAGCTTATACACCACCCGTCCCTTTTTTAAAGCTTAACGAGGGAAATTAATGGGGGGGCATCCCTAATGTATACACTTTCAATGTATACACTTTTCCTAATGTATACACTCCTTTCTTTTTACAATATAGGGGAAAGGTTTGTGATTATCATTAACTAGTGTACATCTTTTCCTTGAAGTATAACTATTGTTAATGAAAGGTCCTACTCTTCTCAATGTACCATCAAACCATCCTTCATGGACTTGAATTTGCTACAATGATGTTCATGTATATTTGAAAGGATTGTGAATATCACAAGAGCAAAGGGCAAAAGGACCATGAAGGAAACACAGTTCCTCCCCCATTGAGGAAAAGATGGCAAATACATCCAATTCAAGCAAATCATCATGTTTATACTATAGACAAAGTGTGTTTATGTTTGTTGACACAACACTCTTGGGCTTAACTTTGGCTAGCACTAAGAGATGCTTGTCGAAAACATTAGCATATCCTAGTCATCCACTAAGAGATGCTTGTGGAAAACATTAGCATATCCTAGTCATCAGTATCTCTCAGTGCTAGCCAAAGTTAAGCCCAAGAGTGTTGTTGATGGGTCCTAGTGTGTTGCTAAAATCTTGGATGTGGAAATGGATAGAGTCCTTTGCACCTTGTTGAAATTAGCAACCGTTTATTGAAGGGGAGGTATTATTTGTGCTCAAGTCTATGAAGAGGGGAAGTCCCTAAGCATTTATGGGTTTTAGGTAGAGCTCTGTCTTGCTTTGCAACTTTCAAGATGCATGCTTCAAAGATCTGACTAGCTCATTTTATTGGACCATGAGTACCTCAAACCTTTTGATTCTAAGAATTGTGTATATGTATGTAGGAATACAAGAGTAGATGTAATGCTAAGTACTGTGTGTGTGTGGAGGGGTGTAAGTCATGTGTATGAGTATGTAAAAAAGGAGCAAGGATAAGTAGTATGTGACATGTGTCTATGTATGTACTATGTGTATGAGTACATATATACATGTGGCGAATGTTTCTATATATATCCCATAATTTATAAATATTGTGGAAAATTTAATATATTTCTATCAATATTTGTTTGGCATGAATGGTGAAAGAATCTTCAAAATCTTAATATACCTTAGAAATGTTGGTGAATAAAAAAATTTGGAGTTATAACTCAACCTACTTGGGTTTTGAAAAAAAAATTGAAAAAATAAAAGTATAGCCATTTGGTAACATATTGCCACTAAAATCATCTATGCAACTAATTATAACATAGCAATCAAATCAACGACCGATTTGTAGTGTATACGAAGTGGATATGTCAAATGCTACTCATCCCTATGTTTCATTGAAAAGTATAACTGGCACTCCTTGCATGCTTGCAAAAAGTGTGATACATCCCTTTTCCACCAATAGTGCTCTTTGATCTCCTCATACTTCTCATATATCTCATAACTAGCCCATACTCCTCTATAATTAGCCCATACACTTTCATGAAACTTACCATAACTTGCAATTACATAGCTTTGTCAGAGGCTAAATGCAATGGAATTTCATCCCTTTTCTTAGGATACTTCCAAAGCAACCCATTCCACAAAAAAAAACCATAGGTCTTCCACCTACTCTTCAAGTATTCCATTTCAGACCATTCCACTCGCTTAGTGAGTGTACTCAAATATCATCAAATTTGCAAAAACTCACTTCAAGAATCAAGCTCTTCTAAAAATGCCTCAAAAGAAGATAAATGGCAGAATGATCAACGTTAACTAAATTTTTAGCCTTTCCTTTCTCCATAAGAAGTGACGGAAAATCTTTCAAAAGAGAAGTGGTTGATGTTAATTGTTCTATAGAAGATTTAAAATTTTCAACAAAAAACTTATATGTTCAATGTTCCTTTTCGAGCTACAAAAGTAAAGCACAATTCTCCAAACCATGCAAAAACAAGCGTGGATGCACATACCAACCTTGTTAGTTTGAAATGTTATTAATATTGTATTTAATGTCATGTTATTAATCTAAAGAGATTATTGGAACTAATACCCTATACGGTTGATAATCTCTCTCTCTCTCTCTCTCTCTCTCTCTCTCTCTCTCTCTCTCTCTCTCTCTCTCTCTCTCTCTCTCTCTCTCTCTCTCTCTCTCTCTCTCTCTCTCTCTCTCTCTCTCTCTCTCTCTCTCTCTCTCGGAGAGCCACCCGTCCGATACTTTGCTCGTTGGCGTCCCTCAACCCCCACTCTCCTTGGTTGTACCCATGCTTAAGATTGCCCGCTTGCAACCGCTACTAGGGCGTGCCACCCACTCTGTTGCACCACCTACTACCCAATATTGCCCATTGCTGTTGGCCCCTAATTGCTACTAATGCCTCCTTTTTCGATCAGTTTGTAGGCTGGAAATGTCAGACCTCCAGTGTAGAGCGAAAACAACCCGGTAAATATCGACTATTGCCAATGGCTTCCAATACCTCTCTGGGACACAGCCAGCCCACACACAACTAAATATTTTAAATTGTAAAGTCACAAAGAATATTAATAGTCCACATGTACCTTTATTAGACATATGGATAGCAATGTTCCACCAAACTGGATCAATCGTCTGAAAGTGGTGAAGATGCCCAAGGGTATCCCTCCCTAATGAAACTCTATAACCATAAAGAGACAAACAAAAGCATGTTTAGAGAACGCATAGAGATTACACTAATAGAGAGCTAGAATTTGCCAAGTGTTCAAGATAAATTCCAAGTTTCACTGCTATTGATCTGCAAAAGGACAAACAAGATTGATAATTGCAAGCTAAAACGAGGTCCATCAAAGGTGTCTACCACAGCCAGTAGTAGTAAGGTTCACCGGCCTCTTAATGTGCTGATACGCATCATTAATTAGGCAATACAATTACTAGGAAGGTTGAGATCAGGAAGGAGAAAAACTGCCAAAACCTCCTTACCATTCTCCTCAACATCATTATCCACACTAGTAGGAAGGTTATCTGGGAAGACAAAACTTGGCAAAGACTCCATAATGTGCTCCTTGCCATCATAAAAATCCAAAGCAGTAGCTGGAAGGTTGAGATCAGGCATGACAAAGCCTGGCAAATCTTCCTTAACGGGCCCCTCGGCATCGTCCTCCAAGGTGGCAGGAAGTTTGAGATCTGGAAGGAGGAAGCCGAGCTGCGAGACAGAACAGGTGCTGATCTCTGTACTGTACGACGTTGAGCTGGAACACATTGTCCGTAGCACATGTTCATGGTCATTGGGAGTTTCAGATGATGGACGGATATCTGCAACAAACTTAGGCTTTTTGGGACTCTCATGATCATGCGTCATCCTCCTGCTGCTGCTGCTATTGACAAGTTCTTTAACATCAAATCTCAAGTGCTGTGATCTGTTGCTGTGCGAACTTAGCCAGTGCTGCGATCTGTTGCTGTGGGAACTCAGCGAGCAAGAGCTAATGGCCCTGCTGATGACCCTTTTTGAGCTCATTGCTGTCACAGTTTTCCCTTTCTGCTCGCCCTTCAGTGCTGTTTGAGCACTGCAGGCGTTAATGCGGTCACAAAGATTATGCTCTGTGGTGAAAGATAAACTCGTCATTGCGTTTGCTCTGATTGTGTGGCCGGTGACAAGTAAGTTGCGTTTTTTATTGGAACCATGGGAGTCACGACTTGCTTCTTTGGCTGATGATGGTAACTAGGCTTTGAATGTGATGTGATCTGATGAGAAGATGCCTGCGTGATCACTTTCCGATCCTTGACATCAACGACAACATTAGCACGGGAAGTAAAAGGCCAATTCTCGAGTAACAGCTCATTCACCGTCTTGCGTTTTCCTGCAGCTGGCACCATTGGATAACGTGTTGGCGAAGCTAATCTTGCCTTTTTCTTAATTACAACTCCATTTATACGATCAGGCTGGTGACGGGGCTGTCCAGTCTCAGAGCGACGTCCACGTTCTCTTTCCTGCAAGCCATCGATAGGGCTCCAACGATGATTGCTACGACTAACGTCAGCCTCGGCATTGCGACGATTCACTTGGTTAGCTGGTAATGCTGGATGAGATGGACGCGAAAGCCGATGAAGCTTGCTGGCCGTCGACGCCACACGTTAAATATCGGCCTGCTATGGGCTATCGCCCGTAGACAGGCCACGTGTCGGTGACCCTGCAGTTTTTAGGGGTCACATCTCTTTTTTAAATATATATACTTAATAAAAATTCAATCTGTGAGCTAACGCGCATGGGTGAGATGGTAGGGTTCACGACTACCAGCCTGGGGACGTGGGTGTCGATTCCTCACAGCGACACTTTAAGATTTTGGCCCAAAAGGAGGGCTCTTCATTATCACCGCCTGCGACCGGGTGCCACATCACCAGGCAGGCCGATATTTAACGTGAGCCGCCGTGGACAATCTTGCCGGCAGTGCTGCACTAGTCTTCGTCTGTTTAGGGCGGGCCGGACGATGCACCCTCAGGTGCGTCAGAAGGGCAAGATGTGTCGCGAACTGTCGCCTGCAGACGCGGCATGCCATATCGCCCCCGGGGTTGCTGTGAATCCTTGCGTGGCCCCCCAATGCCTGGTATGATGTGAACTTTCTCTCGCACACCTTGTATCGCGCATGCCTTCTCACCTTTTTTTGCATTATATACGCCGCCGCAGCAGCGCCAGCCGTAGTCATATTGATACGAGGCCGAATACATATAGACAATATTTAAAACTAAAACTGCAGTAAAATACAAGTCTTATTAATGATTAACAAAGAACGAAAACCAAGAGTCGTATCCCTTTGAGGAACGACACTCTATGTACAGACATGATGCCGATTAATGATTAATTTTTGTGTGATGCGTATCAGAGAGTTGTCTTCTGTATTTTTACTGTGCATAATTCTGTTATATTGTTGAGGGTATTTCGTCTACATGGTATCAGATTGAAGCAAGACCCTCTCTTGTAACGCCCTCACTGATTCTGCTGCGGTCTTCTTCTGCGGATTGATCCGGACTCTCTGCAGTTACGATGGCAGCAGCGGCTTCAACGAGTGGTTCCTCACTTTCTAAATTTTATCACATCGAAAAATTGTCTGGCCCTAATTATCTTCCCTGGAGCCTCCGCCTCAAGATGCTTCTGGAAAAAGCAGGACATTGGGGAGTCGTCAACGGCACTGAACCGGATCCCTCGACCATTCAACCTACTTCCGGCCAACCAGCACCCTCACAGGCCGATATTGATGCTTGGCGAAAGAAGGATCTAGAAGCCCGAACAGAGATAATACTACATCTTGGTGATCGACAGGTTCAGTTGGTTCGTCAAATCGAAACTGCACATGGCATGTGGGAGCTCCTTAAGCAGCAATATCAACGGACAAATGTCGTGTCTCGGGTCCTTCTTCATCGCCAACTTAATGAAATCCTGCTCAAAAATTACTCTACGACGGAGGCCTTCCTTGATGCATGGCAGCAAGCCAATGATAATCTACTCCTATCAGGGCTTCAATTGCCACCCGACATCCAAGTGACGACTCTACTTGCGGCCTTGCCCGAAACATGGCAATCTTTTATTACAACCCATTCCAGTAATCCGTCATTGACAGTGAATGAACTTGCTGCTCTTATTCGCCAAGAGGATCAATTACGAAGCAAATCAGCTTTGCCCTCCATGTTGGGCTCTCAAGCAATGCTTGCAGGAGGGGTGCGTTTTTTTTTTTTTTTTTTTCTTTCTTTCTTTCTTTCTTTCTTTCTTTCTTTCTTTCTTTCTTTCTTTCTTTCTTTCTTTTTTTTTTTTTTTTTTTTTTTTTTTTTTTTTTTTTTTTTTTTTTTTTTTTTTTTTTTTTTTTTTTTTTTTTTTTTTTTTTTTTTTTTTTTTTTTTTTTTTTTTTTTTTTTTTTTTTTTTTTTTTTTTTTTAAAAAAAAAAAAAAAAAAAAAAATAAAAAAAAAAAATTTTGAAAAAAAAAAAATTTTTGTCCTCGCACACGACATCAAGCGAATTTGGCAACTTCAGATATTGACATGCTAGATGAGGATGGCTCCCCTCTTCAACTCTTTACGGCGACAGCCGCCTATACATCTTCAGAGGACCCAACCATGTGGTATCTTGATACAGGAGCTACCCACAACATGACTGGTAATCTCTCTTGGCTACAGGATTATGTTCCTCTCCATCATCGCATGGATGTGCGGCTTGGCGACGATGGACTTTACACAGCTGAAGGCATTGGTATGGTGCATCTACAATTACCCACCGGAGAAATCACATCAATTCAACGTGTATACTACATCCCGGGATTAGCAAAAAATCTTCTCTCAGTTAGTGAACTGACACAAAATGGATCATCCATTGAATTTTTTCATGGTCATTGCATCATTAAGGCGGTCACTCCTCAAGGCGTTCCTCTTCGAGTGATATGTCCTCAGCAAGGTCGCCTTTATCCTCTTGGTGTAAGTTCTTTACATGCAGCTCCCCAAATGCACGCATCTGCGGCCATTGAAGACCCCACGATTTCAACCCTACGATGGCATTATCGCTTGGGACATCCTCATGTTCAAGCAATGAAGACTCTTCAGACGCATCATATGGTTGATGGCTTTAGTGACCTTGTTACTCCGGTGGATATTTGCGAGGCTTGTATCTTTGGGAAGCTGACAAGAGCAAAGTTCTCTAAATCTCGTACACGGACTACTCAACTTATTGAGTTGGTTCATTCCGATCTTTGTGGCCCGATGCCCACCACATCTCTTACGGGTCATGATTATTTCCTTACCTTTATTGATGATTACTCCAAGTATGCAGTGGTTTATTTTCTTAAACAGAAATCTGAGGTGTTTACCTATTTCAAACACTATCTACATATGGTCGAACGTCAGCTTCCTTACAAACTCAAAGCTATCCGAACTGATAATGGAGGCGAGTATGTCTCCAATGAGTTTGCCGAATTTTGCCGCACTTTGGAAATCCTTCATCAGTTTACCGTCCCTTATACACCTCAACAAAACGGTGTGGCCGAACGCAAGAATCGCACCTTAATGAATTCCGCTCGTGCCATGCTTCAAGTTGCTGGAGTGCCCCTTTCTTATTGGGAAGAAGCCGTTGCTACGGCATGTTATTTACAAAACCGGTTACCTAGCCGCACCCTTCCCAATGTCACACCATACGAGCGTTGGTATGGTTCTAAACCTAATCTCTCGGACTTGCGATTTTTGGCACTCCAAGTTACTCATTAATTCCCTCAGACAAACGGAATAAACTCTCTTCACGGGCTGAAAGGTGTACATTTGTGGGATACGGGGATCGCTTTGGTGTAAAAGGTTATCGGTTATATAATCCTGGCACTCGCACCTTTGTCTTTAGTAGAGATGTTTTATTTTATGAGGACCCGCTACTATCCAACGCTCCTTCCCCAGAAAACTCTTCTTCACCTGCTGCACCCATTTCAGATCAGCCTCCAAATTATTTAACTACTGAGTGGTGGACTTCCCCAGCGACTGTGACTCCGGCCCCACCTCCCCCTCTTCCACCTGGCGGCGTTCCTCCAATACTTCCCAACAATCCCGTTCCTCCCGTGGTTCCTCCCACTTCGATCAGTACCCCGGCTCGTGTGACGGGGACCTCTGGCTCTCGTGCTGCTGTTCCACGAGTTAAACGTGCGCTCCAACCTTCTTCTTTTACTCGCGTTGATTATACGCGGACTCACACCCCGCCTAACTTGCCTAATAGCCCTTCTGGACGCCCTGCTACTTCCATCGGCGCCTCTTCTTCAATGCCCGTTTCTGTTTTGGCGCGTCCCTCTGGTGTCTCTGCAGATGCCTCTTCTCCTTCATCATTGTCCTCTTCTGAGACCCAGCCACACCCTCCTACGGCCTTATCAGATGAGCTTCCACCTGGTGAATCTTCGGCCTCTCATCTTCGTCAACGAACTCCTCGCTTTCGTAGTCTGGCCGACATCATGGCTCTTAATAATACTGCTCGCGGTACACCTGTCACTACCACCCTTTCACAAGGCTTTGAGGTCCCTTTCTTGGAAGGCACTGTACCTGTGTCTGAGGCGCTTCAGTCCCCTGAGGCTGATGCTTGGTGGTCTGCAATGGAGGCTGAGATGAGATCTCTTCGTGCCAACTGTACCTGGGTTCTTCAATCTCTCCCTTCTGGTCGCCGCGCCATCACTTGTAAATGGGTGCTTCGTCGGAAATATGCTGCAGATGGTTCAGTGGCACGCTACAAAGCTCGTTTGGTCGCCCGTGGCTTCTCCCAGGAATATGGCATTGATTACACTGAAACCTTTTCCCCGACTCTTCGTCTTTCAACCTTCAGGACCTTGTTGGCTGTTGGCGCGGCTTGTGACATGGAGATGCATCAGATGGACGTGCAAACGGCTTTCCTCAATGGTTTTCTTGATGAGGAGATCTTCATGGAGCAACCTCCCTATTTTGTACATCCTTTGTACCCCACACAGGTCTGTCTTCTGAAGCGGTCCATTTATGGTTTAAAGCAATCCCCCCGTCTTTGGAATACTCGGTTTAATGCCTTCATGGAGCGCGCTGGGTTTACTCGGCTGGTCACTGATGTGTCGGTCTATCACCGTCACACCGCTGGTGCAATGTTGCTCTTGGCTCTTTATGTGGATGACATTCTTCTATTGGCCACATCTTTGGATCAACTGGCTGCTGTTAAGAAAGAATTAACCGCTGCATTTCGCATGACCGATGGGGGCGAAGTGAGTTATCTTCTCGGCATGCAAATCCAGCGTCACAGGCCTACCAGAACTTTACATCTTACTCAGCAAAAGTATGCTGAAGACATTCTCACTAAATACAATATCAGGCGAACTTCCAATAGCCTTACTCCCCTACCTCAGAACTGTAAATTTCTTCAGGAAGGTCGCTCAACAACAACAAAATGGGTGAAGACACAATCATCCACACAATATCGTCAGATATTGGGGAACATTAGATATTTAGTGAGCTGTACACGTCCAGATTTGGCATTCTCTGCAGGACTTCTTTCTCGATATATGCATAATCCTCAAGATAGGCACATTGTTGCAGCACGGAGGTTACTTCAATACATACTGAGCACAAAATCTTTAGGGATCACATATGGAGAATTGAACAAGCAGGATCTTAATCTGGAAGGCTACTGTGATGCTGATTGGGCATCCGATTTAGAAACACGGCTCTCAACTGGAGCTTACATATTTCTCATAGCAGGAGGTGCCGTCTCATGGAGAAGCAAAAGACAAACAACTGTCTCTCTGTCTAGTTGTGAAGCAGAGTATAAGGCTGCATGTGATGCAGCCAAAGAGGCTATTTGGCTGGGAAATCTTCTGAAAGAAATGGGCTTGAAAGTTCAACTGCCATATTGTATATGGTCCGATAGTACTGCAGCTATCAATGCGTCTAAGAAGGCCAAGCAATCTGAGAAGCTAAAGCATCTTGATATCCAAGACCACTTCGTTCGACAACAAGTGGAGAAAGGCGTAATCAAACTAGATTACGTGTCTACTAGAGATAATGCAGCAGACTCCTTAACAAAGTCATTATCAAGTGAAAAGCTTGAAAGATGCAACAAGCTTGCTGGACTTGAAAGAATCTAAAATCTTAAAAAAAATTGCAGTTTTGTTTTATGGGGGGTGTAGACAATATTTAAAACTAAAACTGCAGTAAAATACAAGTCTTATTAATGATTAACAAAGAACGAAAACCAAGAGTCGTATCCCTTTGAGGAACGACACTCTATGTACAGACATGATGCCGATTAATGATTAATTTTTGTGTGATGCGTATCAGAGAGTTGTCTTTTGTATTTTTACTGTGCATAATTCTGTTATATTGTTGAGGGTATTTCGTCTACAATACAGACTGGAAACTAGCCGCCCATGCATGTGCTTGACGACTAGATCAGCACGAACGGAGGGTTAGCTTGTAAACTCGTAGATGATGAGGACGACGGCGATGATGATTGACTATTTATTTTTCAATTAGCTGAGGGCTGCACTTATAAATCTTCTTAGGCATGTCTCAATTAAATGCCTGTAGTACTTTAGAGACACATACAAAGGACCAGAAGTCGGCTGAAAGTATTCTGGTGGTCGGAAACCATATAGCATATAACGTATGTACGCGTAGGTACTCATGTATTTGTATGCTACGTATATTTGCATTTTCTCATGCACATCAACGATTAGCCGCAATAGCAAGTTTGAGGTGCGTAGAAGAATATGTTCACCATTTCAATGTGTCAAATCCCGAATTCAGTAATGTTCAAAGTAAGCAAACCAATATCTTATTTTCCACTAGCAATCTTGGATGGAGCAATGGGCTTTTTGATCAGGAATAGATGCACTAGCAATGTTATCCAATGCCACTAATCATGCATTGTGTAATTTGTGGATTCACAAAGCTTTCAAAATTATCTCACTCACTACAAGATGCAGGCCACAAATAGCCATTTAAAGTGACATACATATTCACAAAAAAAACTTGCCTCTGTCGTCATTAAAAGCATTGGTACATATTCACAAAAAGAACTTGCCTCAGTCAACATTAAAAGCATTGGTATATATGTCTCCAAAAATTCCGTGCAATTTGTGATACAAATAACGACGAACCAACTCAAATAGTGACAATGAGAATAGCATCGGTCCCAAAGGGAAAATAAATTTAATAGCATAGTAGCCTGCTGCCCTGCCACCTCTCAGGAACCATAGAGAGGAGAGCCCAAAAAAAGTATAAAAATGTATCTATAAATATCACAAAATGTGAGTTTATATAGAGGATGAGAAATATATCTAAGAAATGCTACATGAATCATAGGGCCAAAAAAGGAAATGATGTGTATTCCACGAATCCAAGTGCACACTAATGCTCCTCGCCATCCGAAAGCTTGTCCCAATGCAATGGAACGTTAAACAGACTTTACAATATAAACAACTAGAGATTAATCCACAATACATAATATAGCAGAAAAAAACTAATGAGGGCAAACAAAAAAGAAATTTGACTTAGTGGGCCGCCGTGTTCATACAATCTATCGATGAGTGCAATGAAATTGTGTCTCTCTACATATTGAGTCTCCAAACTTATAGGATCGCAGTTTGTGAATGGAGTGCTTAAAAAAAAAGAAAGCAACATTACTAGAAATAAGTTGTTAGCACAAGTGATATTCAAAAAAAGAAAGTTAAAAAATTTAAAAACATACTTACAAAATCCTCTGATAAAGTCCTCTGGCCACCAATCCCCAGATGATGCACAACCTTTAGCTCCAATGGTGCCCTCCCTACCTCCCACCTGCCCTTACCACCGCCTTGGAGAGTCTATGGTCTCCTCTCTCTCCAACCACTTAGGCTTTGAGGTACCATTCTTGATTTCCTTAAGTACATCTAATCATCCATGTGACATGTATGCACGTATACAATCCATTATTCACCCTGTCAAAAACCTCTTTACCACCGTAGGTACCAAAAATCCCTTGTGCAAGGACGCTACCACATAGTCATTGTTCTCCTTTGATATATTTTCTTTCAATGGTTTAAAAATTTGTATCTAAAAACTTGTTGGCTCAACTCTCATGTGAGCCATCACCCTCCTCTCCTCATCATTCATGATCACAACACTTATTTCTCATCTACAAGTATCCCTACCCTACTAGGTAAGTCTAAGGTGTATTCTTTTCCACTTGTGACTATAGTCTTGGCAATTACCACCATGAGAGTGCATATCTAACGTACCTACAGGGGTGGTATCTCTCATAGTAGCACCCATAGAGATGCCACCTACTGATAGTTGAGCAAAATCTGGAGTCAGAGAAGTAGACGTTTCTACAGGAATAAAAAACCTTAGAGGTGACAAGTGTCCACTAGATCGACGAGATAGGGACACTACATGGGTGCCTTCACAATACCAACTTGAGCTATCCTCTTTGGAATCGGTATGAGAGCGAGGAGTAACAACTAGCTGAGGGCTTATAACATCTACAACTTTGCAACACCTCCCAAAACTACTTCCTCACTCTAGGATCGGTCTAGAGTACTGACTCTGCCTATTGGAGATTCAAGTATTAGAGCATATTGTGGTAGACTACGTAAAATGGCCAGATGATGACCATGACAATTCCTGTTCTGCCATATCTCTAAAGTGGACCATTTGTTCTGGAGATATACGTGTGAAGATCTCCTACAGCTCCTCATCTATCATCCCTTGACTCATCCTACTCTTTGGATATCGTCAAAGGTAACTTACACAAGTAGAAAATGATGTTAGCATAATCAATATAAGGATTCAAGTAAAGCACATCAACACAACTTTGTAAAACATGATGTTAATTAAAACATATATACTAAAGTACCCTTAAAGCGAATTATCACAACAAAATGAACAAGCATATGCAAATATGATTGAGCTTATGGCTCCATGTCAAGCTCTTTGTTGTAATATATATCAAGTATTTATTTTTTTTCCTCTCGCATGGCGGCGCGTCGTCCTGGAAGGGGGAAGGGGATAGAGGAGCCAGCAAGCTCGCAGGAGCTTGCTGGCTCCCCTATCCCCTTCCCCCTTCCAGCACGACGCGCCGCCGCTCGAGAGGGAAAAAAAATAACGATGCACTTGGTCGCAAGGCATTCCTAAATTCCCTAATCTTACTGAATCCATCAACGGCCAGATCTCTAGCTGCAAAAGTATCTATGCCAAACAACCCTATACTTGAGTTAGCTAGAGAGGAAGCATGCCATGATTTGGCCTACCAAACAATGCTAAAGGAGATCTTTACCAAGGAGCAGAATCAAAAGTTGCAAGCTAAGTATCAGGAATTTTCCATTGATAATGGACTTGTCTACTACAGAACAAGGCTGTGTATGCCAGCAAGCCAGTCACTTAAGCAGAAGATAATGTGGAAAGCTCATGATTCTCCTTTTGTAGGACATCCTGGCTACGCTAAGACTCTTAATGCAGTTAGGAAGAGCTACCATTGGGAGAGGCTCAAAGGTGACATTCTCAAATATGTCACTGAGTGTTTGTCGTGCCAACGTATCAAAGCCGAACATGTCATGATGCCAGGGAAACTGCAACCGCTTGACATTCCCCAAATGAAATGGGAATTCATCAGTATGGATTTTGTTGTAGGCTTACCCCAAGTCCAGGGAGGATACAACTCGATCATGGTTGTGGTTGACATGCTTACTAAGGTTGCACACCTTATTCCAGTAAAAACATACTATAAAGCCTCCGACATTGCAAGATTGTTTATCAAGGAGATATTCAAGCTACATGGTTTACCCAAAAGAATCATTAGCGATCGAGATTCTCTCTTCACATCACACTTCTGGAGAGCTATCTTTGAAGCTATTGGGACTCAACTCTGTTTTAGCACCGCCTACCATCCACAAACGGATGGCCAAACAGAGAGAGTACATCAAGTCATGGAGGATATGCTTAGGGCATACTGCTGTCGAGAGCCGAAGAGGTGGATTCAATACTTGCCTTTGGTAGAATTTGCATACAATGCTTCTTATCAGTAGAGCATTCAGATGAATCCTTTTCAAGCATTATATGGTCATGATTGCAGAAGTCCCCTAAACTTCTCAGATCCAACCTTAAGGGTTGAAGCTTCAAGACAGATGTTGGAAGACATGGATGATCAAATAAAGTCAATAAGACAAGACGTACAAGCGGCCAAGGATAGACAGAAGGCATACGCAAATTTGAAGCGTCAAGAAAGAGTCTTCGAAGAAGGAGACATGGTCTTCATTCGCGTACGCCCTAAAAAGAGTTCTCTATCCCTAGGAGATTGCAAGAAGCTAAGTCCAAGGTATTGTGGGTCGTACAAAATCCTCAAATGCCTAGGACCCAATGCTTATAGATTGCAACTCCCTAAGAACCTAAAGGTTCACAATGTATTCCATATCAGCCTATTGAAAAAATATGTACCCAACCCTAACCATGTACTTGATGACCAACAAATTGTAATGCCTAGTCAAGGAGTCCTTGAACTAAGGCTGGATAGGATCTTAGATGTTAGGGAGAGACAGTTAAGATCCAGAACCTTGAGAGAATGCCTCGCCCAGTGGAAAGATTATCCCGAAGAGGATGCCACTTGGGTAGATGAAGGCACTCTCAACCATCAATATCCCCAGTTTATCTCGAGATGAGGACATCTTGATTCCTCTAAGGGGGAGAGAATATAATATATATCAAGTATTTTTTTTTCCTCTCGCGCGGCGACGCGTCATGCTGGAAGGGGGAAGGGGATAGAGGAGCCAGCAAGCTCCTCGCTGGAGCTTGCTCGGCTCCACGGGCATGCAGAATGACACATAGGAGGGGGAGGATTTGCTCCCCTCCCCTATATAATGAGGGAGGGCCGCAGGCTAACGGAAGAGGGAGAGGCACTGAAGACAAGGAAATACTGCCGCCCGCTCGCCGTGAGGTAGATGCCAACTCCAAACTATCGTGAGGGAGCTTGCTGAGGATGAGGAGGAGCTCGATGGGACTGCCACCGCATACGCCGTCACTGGCTACCGTCGCCAATGCGGCTTAAAACGCCCCCCCTCCTGCCACGTGGATTATGGAAGCTTCCTTGAAGAAGCTTCTTAAGGGGGGCTAATTAAGCCCCCTTTCACCCCCTTCATATCCCTTTTATCCTTTCACCCCCCTCCCCCCCCCCCCCCCCCCCCCCCGATTTTTAAACCCTTAAGCCCCCCTTCCTATACCTTCATTAATCCTTTCACCCCTCCCCTCCCGGTTTTATCCCCTTAGAATCCTTTCACCCCCTCGGTCTTAAACCCTTAACCCCTTCTTGTGGGGCCATTAAACCCCCACACCCCTTGGCCTCATAAACCACAAATCCCCCTCCCCCCCCGTGCTTAAATTTATAAGTCCCTTCTTGTGTTTTCTTTGAAACCTCGTGTTGCACCCCCCTCATATTTCTTTTTTTAGCACACCCCCCTAAGCCCCTTTTTAACCTCCATGTCCCCTTTTCCTTCCACACCCTTTTCCCTCTCCCCCGTGCTATAAGCCTTCACCCTTCACCTTTCTCCTTTCACCCCGGTTTTAAATCCCTAAGCCTTTACTACTCTGTGTCCTGAAACATCTCCAAGAAACCCCTTCCTATAATTTTTACTCCCAAGCCCAAAGATCTCCCCAAGGCTCCTTCATATGTTTTTTGAAACCACACTCACACACACCAGGTTTTTCCTTCTTGGTTTTATATCGGTTTTAATTCAATCATGCAAGATGAATTTTTAGGGATAAGATATATTTTTTCCTAGTTATTTATGATGAAGGAATTTAGTTTAGTTGAACATGCAAAATGGATAAAGTATAAAACATAGTTTTCCTTCATATAGCCTTATGCACTGAAACGAATTATGAGCAAGATTATTTTACCCACTAAAGTAGTATATTCTAGTTAAATCTTGAAGGAATAAAAACTGCATCTTGCACCATTAACCCCTATTCTTTTTTGCAACGAATCATCATAGAAGGTGAAATTCATGAAAGGTTTCTTACATAACTTAAACTCTAGGAAGTTATCATTGCTAACTGCATAACTTAGCAAGGAAAAGATTGTTTATTTGGCATGAGTTTTGTTCACAAGGAAAAAGGAAGTTTAATTGAATTTACCTAACCTCAAAGCAATAAAGTTTAGGACTGAAAAATCAATTGTCACATAGATAACAAATCATGCGGAGGTGATCTCGATATTACCTTCTAAAAGTTAACCGAATTAATATAAATTTAGAAATACCTATGCTGCAAAATATGCATTGGGAATGATTTAAAAATCCAAGAAACATTTATACCTTAAACACTTGCCTATCTTCCCTGATTGTAGGGTCGATAAATCATAAATATAAAAGAACTAGGGTTTGTCCCTGAGGTTCTTAAAAAGAGACCCTAGGTCTGACAAACGTCAGCTTAAAGAAACTAAAACGGATTGTTTCATCGTATATTACGATGCAGGACTTGCGCAGCAAGTACGAAGTCATATGGTCTTGTGATTGATTCATAAGAAGAAAGGTTAAATACCCTCAACAAGGATGGCAGATCCTTACGCAAGTTATCTTGCAAAAGGATATATTCTTTGATACCCTTCTAAGTAAGGAAGGTTAAAAACCGGAAACTAAAGTATCCAATGAACTTTAGGGTTGACCAAGTTGGGTTAATAGGGTACGCCCTAACCTAGAATATAAAGGATCTTGCCAAGTTGCAAGACACCCTGGAACGAGTGCTGATGCATTCGAAAGGAAAGAATCATTCGTTAGCAGTTTTCCAATAACAAGATCGATTAATGGAAATGTTTGTCCTTGCTAGAGATTTTAGAGCACTATTTGATTTATGAATTACAAATTAAATGAATATCTATACTTCAGGTTGAAGGCCTGAAGGGAGAGGCAGTTTCTGTTACCTCTGACTTCCTGCCTGACCCTAACCAAGGGGGTTGTTGACCGCACCGGTAACGTGGACCGAACCCGTCGCGAGAGATCTCTCCGTTGAGCTCTACTTGGAGCAGGAGGACGCTTGGGTTCCACGGGGGGCTCTGGCCGTAAATCCCTCGCCTTTCGGGTCCTGCACAAGAGGCTAACGTGACTCGGGATTGGATCTCGAGGCCCACATACTAATAGTCTACGGGCGGAAGCTTGGAATAGTGATCCCTGTGGATTACTGGATAACCTTCGGGCGGATTATGGACAAGCCTACGGGCGGAACTCCTTGTATTTCAAAAATAAATATGATGATGTACTAACAAATAACTTGTCTGATATTGTTTTTCTATGTCACGTGATAAGATTACGTGAAGGAAACAGTGCTTAACGGATTAATTAAAGAAGCTGATTGTTACATGTCCAACTAACGTGTTAGATAATTACCTAACTAAAACAAACCGAGGAAAGTGCGGAGGATGGGCTATGGGTCCGTCCTATGGTTGGGTGGTCTCGATTGGCTGAGAACTTTTCTCAAATCTCGAAGAACAGTGGGATGATTGTCAAAGGACACGAACAACGAAAGCGATGACCTAGAGTTATGTCTTACCCGATTTACGCTGTTTTAGGGGAACGGAATGGGACTATGCCTTATGGCAAAGAGGTTGAGCTTGCATTCCTCTCATTTCCCATTCTCCTTGAACCAAGTGCAACATGAATCCGCTTCGGACCTGGCGTTTCTGCGTAAAGTAGTTCGTTTGGGTCCGACGCTAGTTGCTGTTAGGAAATGACCAATTAGGAAAACCCAAATTTCGGTCGATCCTAAGTGGGAATGGCCAGAATACTTCTGCTACGTGGCAGACGCAGAAAGCCCTAGATTGCAAACGCTGTAACATTCCATGGGAGTGCCGGGCGGAGCTTTCTAGACATCCTTTCCGATGGACTACTAAGACGTGTCCTGGATGATACTAGTGGACACATTACATTTGTATAGCTCAGGATACACTAGAATGTCTATACATAGGTTTCCATAGAAAGAGGAGTCTACTTCATTCTAAAAAATTCTTGGTCTCCTATCTCTTCATCTTCATTACTTGTGCATGTCTCCCTCATATGCTCCAAGCCCTCCTCAACACCTCGCAACATGGATCCTTCTACCTACATACTCTCGTTGTCCACACTACGGGCATTGCTTTTATCATATAGTCATGCACTTCGAGTTGTTAACAACACAACATACCACCATCAAGTTTGTTGGGATTTGGATAAAAGATTACATGTTTAATATCACATATAAGTGTGTCGGAAAGAGTGCACAAACACTTGTGACTATTTCATATAACATAAAAATTAACAGAAAAGGTCATGCACATATTTACAATGACATGGCAAAATAAACCCTCTAGAAATCTAGATGTACCTTGCCAAATGATTGTTCTAGCTCCTTCTAATACCACTTTAAAGTAATGTACATTCAATAGGATCATGGAGAAGCTACGATAATAGACTGACATAACACTTTGCAAGTTGCTAAAACACTTCATATCTTCTACAATAGTATTTGGATCTGTGGCCCGCCATGCACTACTCGCCACAGGGGTGCTAAGCAAGGGAGTAAAATAATTGTGTATCGCTTAAGTGATGACAAAGTTTGTCCCTTAAGTGATGTAATCATCTTTTAAGAAACACATGTAAAATTTTTAAATTCGTGCGTTGTTTAGGAGATGACATCCGTCGCTTAGAAACCGTTGCTATAGATGTCACTGAAGCGACTACGAGAAGTGAAAAAATTTGGGATGTGTGCACACTGGATTTTGTCACTTAAGCGAAAATTGTTCTGCGTTGCTTAAGCGATGTCCCCTAGTAAAACAAAAAGTGAAATGGTTCTCTCATTTTTTATGTTCGAAGCGAGGAGATCGAGAGGGAGGGGAATCAATAAGATTCGAACCGCTCTCTACTTTTAGGAGTGTAAGTTCTCTCTCTCTCTCTCTCTCTCTCTCTCTCTCTCTCTCCCCCCCATTGTCCATCAAAGCTTTCTTCTAGTATCACATCCTTTTTTACAATGCTCATCATGACAACAGTGTCTATGTAAGGCTTTGAATGCAATAGGAGTCTTTATTCTTGTTGAATACTTATTGATGCTAGTCCAGGAAGTTATCCCAAGTTTGCCTTTGAATGCAATAGGAGTCTTTATTCTTATTGAATACTTATTGATGCTAGTCCAAGAAGTTTTCCCAAGATTTACAAAAGCTACAATGATGATGAAGAATCCAAAACCTCGATAGACTTTAAGCTCTACCTCCTCCATACATTCACAAGAAGGATGCGTGGAATGCTAAAGAAGTGATTCAATGTTGGTAAATAGGTTTATATTGAGGTTAATTCTCACTGTCAAGACCCCAAGAATGCCAAAAGCCCCTTGAATAGAGCCAACATTAACCAAAATTTCAAAAAAAAATTATAGTAACCTTCTATCCAAGAGTTCAAAAAAAAAACCATGAATCTTGGCAAGAAGCTTCCATCTTCAACCAATATTTGTTGTTGAGGCTTCATATAAAATCCTTGTGGTAAAGATGTGCTCACCACCCCTTCAAAACATCCTCATATTAAGGATAACAAGGTATCCACCCCTTCATCATGGTGGGGCATGTAGCTCACCACCCCTTGATCAATGGGAGCTCAAATGGGTTTCATAGGTTTCATATGATTTTCGTCAAATATGGAAAGAGGAATATCCGCATATGATTTGTCAAACTCATGTGATGGTTGGGCAGTGTTTGGTGAATGATTGTTGGCCCATTGGGAATTTTTTATAAAAAAAATCAGTTCACAAGATTTTTTTTGTAATGAGGCTTCATGTAGAGCTTTTTGAGCAACTAAAGACCTCCTTTATACTTGGTTGTTAATTTTAATAGAAGAAAGCAAAGTATTTTATATTTGATTAATGGTTGTTTTAATAGGTAGGCATGATGAGTGACCATGGCCATAGAGCATCACTACAAGGAATTGGACAATTAGCGACGCCGATTAGCAACGGCGGATATCGGCATCGCTATTGGCGTCGCTATGGGCGTCGCTATTTGCAATGCGACGCAAATAGCGACGCCAATAGCGATGCCGCAGGAAAAAAAACGCGGCTGAAACCCGAGCGCCATTTTCATTTCTTTTGCTTCGACTTTTGAGAGCGAGAGCGAGGGAGACAGCGAAGGCTTTGTGAGAGAAGAAGAGAAAGAGACTTGCTGCTGCCACCGCCGCCGCTGCCGCCACCGTCGTTGTTCGTGAAGGAGAGGAGGAGCCCTCATTGCAAAGAGAAGCCGCCCCACGCTCGCCATATCTCATTGGTGAGTTTCCCTCTGCTTGTTGAAGGTTTAAATCGTTCTCTTTTGCTTGTTTAGGAGGGGAAATGAAAGAGAAGGAGAGGGGGGAGAGAAAGAGAGGGAGAGGGAGAGGGAGAGGGAGAGAAAGAGAAAGAGAGGGAGAGTGCATTCTCTCTCTCTCTCTCCCTTTTGCTTGTTTAATGTTTAAATTACTTTCTTTTTTGCTTGTTTAGGAGAGGAAACGAGAGAGTAAGAGAGAAAGAGAGGGAGAGGGAGAGGGAGAGGGAGAGGGAGAGGGAGAGGGAGAGGGAGAGAAAGAGAAAGAGAAAGAGAAATAGAGGGAGAGGGAGAGGGAGGGGGAGGAAATGAGAGAGGAGAGAAAGAGAGAGAGAGGGAGGAGGGAGAGTGCATTCTCTCTCTCCCTCTCCCTTTTGCTTGTTTAATGTTTAAATCACTTTTTTTTTGCTTGTTTAGGAGAGGAAATGAGAGAGAAAGAGAGCGAGAGGGAGAGGGAGGGGAAGGAAATGAGAGAGGGATAGAAAAAGAAAGAGAGGGAGAGTGCATTGTATCTCTCCCTCTCCCTTTTGCTTGGAGGATGTTTAAATCACTTTATTTTTTGCTTGTTTAGGAAATGAGAGAGAAAGAGAGATAGAGAGGGAGAGGGAGAAAAAGAGAAAGAGAGGGAGAGGGAGAGGGAGGGGAAGGAAATGAGAGAGGGAGAGAAAGAGAACGAGAGGGAGAGGGAGAGGGTGAGAGAGAGTGTGTGCATTCTCTCTCTCACGATGGGTTTGGTTGTTTGTTGTTTGAATCACTTTCTTTTTTGCTTGTTTAGGAGAGAGGGAGAGGGAGGGGAAGGAAATGAGAGAGTAAGAGAGAAAGAGAGGGAGAGGGAGAGGGAGAGAAAGAGAAAGAGAAAGAGAAAGAGAAAGAGAAATAGAGGGAGAGGGAGAGGGAGGGGGAGGAAATGAGAGAGGGAGAGAAAGAGAAAGAGAGGGAGAAGGAGGGAGAGTGCATTCTCTCTCTCCCTCTCCCTTTTGCTTGTTTAATGTTTAAATCACTTTATTTTTTGCTTGTTTAGGAGAGGAAATGAGAGAGAAAGAGAGGGAGAGGGAGAGGGAGGGGAAGGAAATGAGAGAGGGATAGAAAGAGAAAGAGAGGGAGAGTGCATTGTATCTCTCCCTCTCCCTTTTGCTTGGAGGATGTTTAAATCACTTTATTTTTTGCTTGTTTAGGAAATGAGAGAGAAAGAGAGATAGAGAGGGAGAGGGAGAAAAAGAGAAAGAGAGGGAGAGGGAGAGGGAGGGGAAGGAAATGAGAGAGGGAGAGAAAGAGAACGAGAGGGAGAGGGAGAGGGTGAGAGAAAGAGAGAAAGAGAGGGAGAGGGAGAGAGAGGGAGAGAGAGGGAGAGAAAGAGAGGGAGAGGGAGGGGAAGGAAATTTAAGATAATAGACTTATTGATAATGGTATGCAATGTGCTTTGCCATGGGCCACGTACATTGGTAACTCTTTAAGATGGCTTAAAAATGGTCAATTCCTTCGTGAAGTCCAAGTAGGGGATCTAATTGTGATATGCATAATTCATTGTTTTTGTATTAACTTTATAAGCATGCCAAATTAGAAATCATGCCAACTAGTCAACGGAAGGACTAAAAGAAAATGATACCCTAGCTAATGGTCATTAAGGTACTTCATCAAAATGAACCCAAAAGTATTGTTATAGAAGAAGAAACCCTTAAATTGAGTATAGGATAATTTCTCTCAGGTCTTATGACTATGAGTAGAATTGATTGAAATAAATTTTCTTACTATAGTTATAAAATTTCATAGATGGCGCGCATTAATTTTAAAATGGATTACTTATACTCAAAGCCAAGATATAACAAATAATTATCTACCGGGACAAACAAATCCTTGAGCATGATACAAGGCCGAGATATAACATCGGAAAATCTCTCAACTACTATATACAATGCAAGATTTATAGTCAACTTGCAACTTGACGTACATCTCCATAAAGCTATCCATTTAAGCCTCGTTTACTGTAATGTAGATAAGATGGAAAACGAAGAAGGTCTTATTGTTCAAGACCGCGAGACGTATCTTAATCAGCGTGTCCCATGTCCTTGCTCTCAATGCAAGTTGGCAATTAGACGAAAACGCCGATTGTCTATAGAACATGTACGACGATTTGGCGAGTTTCAATCTGAGATCATTGATCAGGCGATTGCGGATTTTCAGCAAACGGTAATTTAAAGTTAGCATTTTTCATGCATTGTACTCTCAAGCTAATTGAAAACCATACACAATAAGATTGGGTCTTGTTGGCAAATTTTCTATCCAGGGGGGTGATGTCTCGACCCAAGGGAGAGTGCACCCTTTGCGGCCAATTAGAAGAGTTCGTGGACGTGCGATGGATGGATTGCAGGAGCCAATCGACCACTCGCAAGGCCCATCTATACCGTCAATGCCAGAGGAGACAGACAACCTTCCCGACCTGCCTACAATCTTGGAGCCTGAGATGGAGGCAATGATCGATGCATTGATTCCCATGGATGTTGAGACATCTGACCCGCTTAGAGAGGAAGCATCCATACCATTATATGATGGGTGCCGAGTATCTCGATTGAAGACATTGCTTGCACTCTTAAGTGTGCAAGCAAAATACGGTTGGAGCGATACGAGTGTGACTGAGTTATTCAGGTACCTTGCACACAGGCTTCATTGATTTTTTTTTTTAATAGTATTATTGCAAACATTTGTGTTTTTTCAAGGTGTTTTATGATTTTTTTAAGGTTATTGAAATATCATATATTGCCACCTGCAAATACCATGCCTGAGTCTCGTGATGATGCATGACATGTTTTACGGAAGCTTGGCATGGACTACAATAACATCCATGCATGTATCAACGACTGCATATTGTTTCGAGATGAATACGAGACTATGGAGACATGTCCAAAGTGTGGTGCTCACAGGTATCGACAGGACTTGCAAGGGCAAACCATCCCTCAAAAAGTTCTCAGACACTTTCCGCTCATCCCCCGCATAAACCACATGTTTTGCACATATTCACTAGGTCGTGGATCACCTTGCAGGTCTGGTTACCTCAGGTTATCATGCATGTCCATTGTGTGGGCCACAATTAGACTCCCGAAGGTCACGAACCATGAAGAAGATGGTATATCAAGGACACGCCGCTTTCTTGCCGAAGGATCATGAACTCAGGGAAGGTCTTCTTGGACGACCTCCAGCACGTATGAACGCTGCAAGCTGGTATGAGCTGAAAATAATAAACCCGGAATCACATCCAAATGGAATGCGACGGTTCTTAGTTTTCTACGAGTTGCCATATTGGACCCACTTACAGGTCAACCACTTGTTGGATCCCATTATTAGCGTGGACATTTTGAAATTTGAAAAGTGACCATTATTCTTAATGCTTTCTCATTTGTGGCAGTTTGTCCTACCGATCGCGATCGCGGGATGCCTTACTCCAGAAATTCGCGGGGCCATTTACAAGTTGTCGACTTTGGTGCAATGGATCTCACAGAAAGAGATTAAGACGTCCTCTATTGAATCTGCAAGGCGGGGAGCAGTTGAGACGGTCTGTCTCTTTGAGAAATACTTGCCCACTAGCATGCTCACAATACAAGTTCACCTTCTTGTGCATCTTGTGGACGAAGTTGATTTTGCTGGACCTATCCATACACGATGGATGTTCTTCCTGGAGCGCTTCATGAAAACCCTGAAAGGCTTTGTGCGACAACGAGATCGTCCAGAAGGTAGCATGGCGGAAGGTTGGTTGGTGTCAGAGGCGTTAGTGCATATCTCACAATGGCTACCAATGGTGGAACTAGACAATGAAATGCTATGGACGCTGAAGGACGATGATAGGCTGATTGGAGATGTGGTGGTTGGAAATGGGGTAGAAAAAATAATGGATGCCTCAATGGAAGAGAAGGTGAATCGCTTTTGTATGTTGCACCATGCCTCCATGGAGACGTGGCTCGCCAAGTACCAGATTGCAAGGCAAGATCGAGAGGAAGCGCGAGCTGAATTCCGACGCAGTACGCGTCACCGACCGATTCGATATCCCGAAGGCATGGAGGAGATGCCACGGTTTATGTCAACACGATGATTGCATGGAGCTTTGACCGCAGCATCCAGCGAAGGGACAGAGGTCTCAATGGAGGAGTGGGAGTTCTCGAGGGGATGTAGTCGAAAGGTAATGAGGGGTTTAGAATGTGTCGTATCTAAATTTTCTTGCTACATCTAATTTGAGTGTTTCAATGTGCAGTACAAAATATATAGTGCAGTGTGGTCGCGGGGACGGCATTTTCGGGTGGAGCGTATTGACAAAATGCGCTCCACAATGGACTGTGGTGTCATGGCAAGGTTTGAGCAAGAGAGCCGACAATGAGCAACGGATCCGAACACGGTTGTGGATGAGATGGAGTATTTTGGGAACTTGCAAAGTATTATTACGGTGGATTACCGTAGCTTCTCCATGATACTATTCGATGTGCAGTGGTTCAAAGTGGTACTTGGAGAAGCTGGAGCAACAGTTCGACGAGGTCCATCTGGATTTCTCGAAATAGATTCCGAAAAAAAATGGACGGATTTGTGCGACACCTTTGTGTTGCCAGCCCATTGTGAACAGGTGCAAATAGTCATTTGCTTGCTAATTGTAATACGACATGGTTTATGTCACAATGGTTTAAACTCGCTTCCAAAGTGTTTGTGAACAGGTAATCTTCCATCCAAACCCCCGACAACCTCGATGGTGGTATGTTATACCTTCAACTCCTCGAGGTGCAAGAGTATATGATCAAAGCGATGTTCCAGGCATAGATGAAGAAAATATGCAAATAGAGGGGTCGATATTACAAGGGGTGGAGGCCACCGCAAGCTTGGAGCCCGCATTGGCTAACAATGATGGAAATACAGAAGTCGTAGAATTTTTTGAGAACGAGGCAGACTCGTTCTTTTGTGGTGACATGTCTATCGACCTTCCAGTGTATGCAGAGTTGTGTCAGGAGATTAACATGGGACCATAGAATACTTCATTCTTGGAGAATTGTATTACTCAATTCGTTGTTTAGATCTTCCATAAAGGTAGATAAGATATACATTTTAAGAGAGATTTTTCAAAAATGATTTATATTAATGTGCTTTGTATAGTTTAAATTGATTATTCTAACATCATTTTTTATCTGTGCAGGTATCGACATTTTCAGGATGAGTCGAGGGACTCCGGGAGAGGGTACCCCCGTCGATACACCAGATGTACAGGGGTCTCCTGGATATGCCCAGGAGCGTGGACGGAGATGGGAGAGGGCCCATCTTAGGCAGACTCCTAGGGGTTATGGATACCTAGTGGATAGTAGGTCAGGAGCCATCATCATGAATTATGAGGGGAGGAGGGTGATGGCTCGCATGAGGGAGTTGTGCCAACAAGTTTTTCGGCACAACGTCCTGGATCATTGGAGGAACATACCGAAGGGGAGCAAGGACTACATAGTAGCATCCTTGTACGAGGAGTTCCCGGTGCTAGCCGTAGTAGATAGATTCTCTACGGGCTGGATGATGGATTGTATGCGTGCATACATGTCACATAGACGATCCGACGCACGCAAGGCAATCAAGAGTAGGGCTCCAAAGCCCGAGTGGTTAGATGCAGACGACTGGCACCGACTGAGGGAGGAGGCTACAAATTCGCCAGGACGTTGGAGTCAGCACAGCGGGAGGCGGCGAGGGCACGAATGGAGGCCGGATCGGTGCATCATCTTGGGAGTGGCGGCCACAGGACATATTTGGAGGACTTTGTAAGTTTCTCTTTTGTTTTGCTTATTTGTTTTTTTGAGATATTCTTTGTACTGACAATCATGTTTCTAACAGTTAGCATTTTGTTTTCTTTGCAGCACTCCGTTACAAATCGCGATCCGCAAGGCCTTGAGAATCGATATGCAGAGAGGCACGGTCTCAGGGCATTGATCGACCGATTGTATACATGCGGCGGCCCTGTAAGTCACTCATCTTTCTTGTCTGTAGTTACCATGAGATATTTGAATGCATTATTGTATGGTGGATTGATATGTTGTTTCTTTTTCTGCAGAATCCGTTTGATGCTCCTTTGCAGCGCGACGAGCTTTCGGGGGACGAGGATTTGTAGCTCGCCCTTGGATCCTTAGAGCTCACACACCTTTAGTTTTTAGTCACCTGATCTATGTAGACATTTTCTATGTATTAGTGATATCGTTTCATGATTGTACCAATCGCATTTTATGCAATCATGTATTTATTTCATGTATCAGTTTTATGATTTCAGTATACATTCTTTTTGTTTGCAAACGCTTTGTATGCAGTAGTGCAGAAACTATTTTGTATGGCTCTCATACAGCACACAGTGCAAGCTGCCCTACCACAAATTTTTTTTTTCTATGTTACCGTCACTATTTGCGTCGCAAATTTACTGCTCGCGTCGCTATTGGCGTCGCTATGAGCGTCGCAAATTTTCTGTAACCATCGCTATATGCGTTGCATTTGCGATGCATATAGCGACGATTCTATGGCGTCGTCAATAATGACGCTTTTTGCGACGACGGGGGCAAATTTTGTTGTTTGTATTTTCGTCGCTTTAAACGTCGCTATAAGGTCTATATCTTGTAGTGCATCGAGGCTAGTCACCCTAAAGGCTATGCTGCAAGCTATTGGACTGTCATGTGATGACGTGTGATAGACTATGGTAGAGTATGAGGAGTTTTTGAATGGAGCATTGGACAATATCATCAAGATATTGGGTAGGTCATTGCAGCCTGTGCAGCCTAGAGAGGGTACGTCGACTTAGCCGCCTCTAGAAGTAGGCACTTCTTCAACTGGAGATACTGCCAGAGCGCATCCGCAAGCATCTCAAGCAATAAAATTGAAAGTATCTCAAATAATAAAATAGTAATCTAAAAATCATAACATCCCTTTGATTTCTTTGTATACATTAGGACTCGTATACCTTTACTGGGATGGTTGAGCCAACCCGTACCACACAAGGTAGTGGTCGTTTGACCTAGGGGTATATCCTTTATGATGACAATGCATCAAGTGAAGTGTACTTTTCAATAATTAAGAATTCATTGTGTCTTATTTTTCTATTGCATGCACGCATTGTCCAGAGAGTAGCACAGCGCTTGATCGCTTGACAAAGCTTAGTAGTCTCAACAGCTATTATACATTGGTGGAGTACCGCTATGCCCCTATACTAGTAGTCTAGGTGTTACCTGTTATATTATGCCCGTGGTCCCATTCACTACTTAGGAGTGGATATCGTCTTTCGAAGTTGGATAGGAGAGCTATGCTTCTCCTATATGCCGCGCGTTCACATTCTATGGGGATGAGTATTAATTAACATAAAAATGATAAATTATGTTTGTTTTCAACTTCTGATAGGCCTTAGTTTTCAATGCAGAGATCAATGCAAGGATGACAAGAAATATGTCATCGGGGTGCTGGAGATGGAGTATGGGACAGGATGGAGCCATAAGTGGCTCACTAGGGTGATGTGCCAGCATATGAGCCATCGAGGCGACCATGCACAGTAAGAAGGTTTGATATGAATTTGTGTGTGTAATGGTAGTTAGCAATGATTTTTTGTTCCTTCCCTTGATTTCTTGTTCATTTCTTGGAATTCTAGGCTAAATGTATGCTAGATAGGTTCAGATAGTTTAGACACATTAGGAAATGGTTCCCACAACACCTATAGCCATAGCCATTAGGGATGGGGAACATGGAACATGGATGATGATGGGGCGGATAGGGGATCAGGATGGGGTTCTAAAAATTATATATTTTCTAGATATAATTAAGACATCTATAATGAAACTAAACAAACATGACACTTTAACTAAAATTCTTCTTAAAATATCACATAAAAGAGTAAATTTTAAATTTCAAAGCAATCCATCAATCATGAAACATCAAAGCTGAAACTTAAACGGTTCACTCAATAGAATGAATACTCAAATTGAAGAGTAGAAGTGTATTGCACTAAAGTCTCAAGATTGAAAACTTGAAACTCTCTATTACATTGGTGATAGGTCACTGAAGTCTGAAACACTGAAACTTTACACTATCGTTTGAAATTTAAAACTTTATATTCGGGCCTGAAACTGAATGGCATATGCTGAGACCTCACTGGCAATTGCTCACTTGTGACTACTCAGGTTGCAACGAGGCTCAGATTGGTCACAGACAGTAGACTATAGTATAACAGTTGAAAGTTCACTACATCAAGGTTGAGCCTTGAGTAAGCTAGCCTATACCATCTGCACAATACTCAATACGAATTGCATAGTGCACACATGTCACAATGTCACATTGCAAAACCTTCAAAGTTCATGAATGGTAAGCAACCTTGCCATGTGGTGTCCCTAGCCCCCGTCCCCTCGCGTCTTGGGACAACATGAAAATTTCTACAGTTTCTCGTGATGGAACTCTGAAATTTCTTTCTCATAGCTTTCTCTCACCTCCTTTAGACATTTCTCCATTATTCTCAGCCATCGGAAGATCTCAACAATTTTTGGTGGGCTAACTTGCAATTTCTACAATAAACCCTAATTTACAACAAAAATTAGGGTTTACTAGCCACCTTGGAATTCATACTAACCACATTGTTGTTTGTAGGATAGTAGACAAGGATGATATCCCCTGCATGTAGCCTCTTTTTGACAACGTAATAATGCATCTCAATGTTTTTCATGTGTTAATGAAACATTGGGTTTCATGCCACTAGAATGGCACTTTGACTATCATTAAAACAAAGGAGTAGGCCCCGTGATAGATACATCAAGATCAGCCAACAAATGTCTCAACCATACACATTCAACTATAGTAGTGAAAGCTACCTTGTATTCAACTTCACAAGATGTTGTGGCAACAGTGGATTACTTCTTGCCAAGCCAAGAAATGTAAAAAGAGCCAAGAAAGAAACAATTTCCACTTGTAGAGTGACGAGAATAAAAATTCCCAGCCCAATTACAATCACTATAGGCATGTAATTGCAGAGCCCCCCCTTGGCATAAAGTAATCCAAGAGTCGAAGTGCCCTGCAAGTAACGAAAAATACGCTTCACAGATTCCCAATGTGACATGCGTGAGCTGTGCATATATTTGTTCAAGGTTGAAACTACAAACTAAATATTTGGCCTTGTGTTGCATAGATAAATAAGGCATCCAACTATTGGACCATATGTATAAATGTCAAACAAATCACTATCATCATGCAAAGACAACTTAAGTCAACTCTCCCTTGGTGTACTTACTGGCTTGCAATCCTGGAGGCCAAATCTCTCAACGAGTTTACTAATATATCTTGATTGTGACAATCCAATGCTTCTAGTATCATGAATAAACTAAATGCCTAAATAGTAATGCAAAGGCCCCAAATTTGACATATCAAAAGTTTGCTACAAATTTTTCTTCAATGTTGAAATTTGAACAATATGTGGCCTTGCAAAATCTGTTGTTCAACATCTTGATGTGAATTCTGATCAGCCATAGGCTGAATTTTGGCATTATTAAATGGAGAATAAGATAAGGGGTCTTCAAGAGAAATATGTCAAATAAACAAACTCACAAGGATTCACGAAGTTTAAAAGTAGTAAATAAAGCATATAGAGAATGAATCAACAATAACCACAATCGACTGACCCAAAAATAGGTCAATTCAGCCTATAAACAATAAACAAAAATGGCAGACTACAAAATACTGACAAAAGATGCAAGAAACAAGCCAAGAACTATCAAAAGATTGGCGCCCAGGTGTAGATAAGGTGTAGTAGTCATAATCAAGTTAGATCAGTAGCAAAAGATCGAAAAATAGACCTAAAACATGAGAAAACTATTCTCTAAACTTAGCAATTCTAATTTTTAAAATTTATGTAGCAGGTTGCATGGAGACAAGTAGCAATAGGTCACACATCCACCCTAGTGGATGGGAAAGGCTAGATTTGTGGCAACATTTGTAAGTTAAGGCTACTTAAATTTAAAATTTTATAGATAATATTCACAAGTTAAGAAATCAATAAGTCTTTGGTTTTGGTCAATGCAGACCAAAGACTATGGTTGTGCACCTACAAAGCAGGAGATGGAGTATGCGACATACCATGGATACTGAGCCTTGTGCGCAACTCTTCACAACAGAGAGGACCCACTTATGAGTATCACTATTTTATTTTTTACTTTTTTTAAGCTAGATGTAATATGTTCTTAACACATTTCACTAACTACATGTTCATGTTTGATTTCACTAACTAATACAGGAGCACCATGGAGAGATTGATATGGCAGAGGTAGTGACACAGGAGGCCGAGGGGTGACGTCGAGAGACTGAGAGGGGCAGCAGTGGTGATGGCAACGGTGATGGTGGTAGTGGTAGAGATGGCAACGGTGGCGAGAGTAGTGAGACAGAGGGCTCATTTGGGTCTATGGAGCAATACAGCTCCAGTTAGGGTTTTTGGGTTAGCGATATTAGTCATTTTTCCATAGATTTATTCATAGATTTTATAGATGGGAGGGTTAACGTGACCTATATTTTTTGTATGCACACACTTGTAGGGGTTTATTGATGATATACATTGACCTCTGTTCATCTATTTTGTATATAGGAAGGATGTTGTTACTACACTTAGACATGTATGCTTTGCATGTACACATTTGTAGATACTTCTTGATGATATACATTGACCTTTGTTGGTTTAATATTTGGATTTGTTTATTGTTGAGTAGTGAATTGTTTGTTGGCAAGTTAACAAGTATATATTTCAATTTATTTATTGTTGAGTAGTATATATCCGAGAGTATTAAGTTCTATTCCAAAGTACCAAGGCTCTAATAAAGTTAGACATTTAGCTAATAAAGTTTCAATGTATGTGGTTCTCTAAGAGTATTTGGTTCGAAAGTATCGAGTTGCAAAGTACGTTATCCCCAAGAGGAAAGCTTATAGAGTTAGACATGTTAACAAGTTTGTGGATTTCCATGTTAGGCTCTAACATCAACAAAATTTTTGGTTTCCATGTTTTTCTATTGTATCAATTTCAAAGTACATGATTCCATAAGAGTACCTAGTTTCAAAGTATCAAGTTTTGAAGCACCTCTTTCGTTGGCACCAAAATAATGACATTAGATACTTGGATTGAGACACCGCAAAATCTCTCTCTTGCGTTGAAGTTTCTACTTGTCTTATTTTCATGTTATGCTCTAATGTTAACAACTTTTTTTGTAACAAGTTCATGGTTTCTATGTTTTTTTCCTGAGATACCAAAGTTAAAGATATGAGTAAACTTGTCCTCAAGTACCAAGATCTATTGTACCAAGTATCAAAGTAAGTGGTTCAATAAGAGTACCTCATTTTATGGTACCAATTTTGAAGTACCTATTTCGTTGGTACCAAGCTACTAAGGTTGGACATTTGGGTTGAGACCTCACAAAATCCCTATCTTGGGTTGAAACTTCTACTTGTCTTATTTCCATGTTGTGCTCTAACGTTACCAACTTTTTGGTTTTCCATGTTAAACTCTGATGTGAACAAGTTTGTGGTTTTCATGTTTTCATCGAGGTACCAAATTCAACACTATATGTCAACTGGTTCCCAAGTACCAAGATCTATTATACTGAGTATCAACGCACATAGTTCCATAAGAGTACTTGGTTTTACAGGTGAAAGTTTCAAAGTACCTCTTTCATTGGAACTAAGCTAATGAAGTTAGACATACGGGTCTAGACCTCGCAAAATCCCTCTCTTGCATTGAAGTTTCTACTCATCTTATTTCCATGTTATACTCTAACATTAATAACTTTCTATTTTTCCATGTTAGGCTCTAACATCAACAAATTGGTGATTTCCATATTTTTTACCGAGGTACCAAATTCAACACTATGCGTCAACTTGTTTCCCAAGTATGAAGATCTATTCTACCAAGTATCAAAGTATGTGGTTTTATAAGAGAACCTCGTTTTTAATTATCAAAATCCGAAGTACCTATTTCTTTGCTTCCAAGCTAATGAAGTTAGACATTTGGGATCAAGACCTGCAAAAAATTCTCTCCTGGGTTGAAGTCCCTATCTATTTTGTTTCCATGTTAGGCTGCTCTCGTATTGACAAGTTGGTGGTTTCCATGTTATTCACGAAGGTACTGAATTTAACGTTGCATGTCAACCCATTCCAAAGTACCAAGGTCAAAATTTTGGAGCGAATCACCTACGCATTAACTAGATTGAAGTACACAATGTCTAGAGTGACTGCAAGGAAAGAAATTATGTACCAAAAATAGAGAGAGAGAGAGAGAGAGAGAAAGAGAGAGAGAGAAAGAGAGAGAGAGATAGAGAAAGAGAGAGAGAGAGAGAGAGAGGGAGGGAGTAAGAGAGTCAAGAGTGAGCAAGAGAGTCAAAGAGAGAGAGAAAGAGAAAGAGAGAGAGAGAGGGAAAAGACAACCAAGAGTGCACACAACACAGAGAGAGAGAGAGACAGAGAGGGAGACAGACAGAGAGGGAGAGAGACAGAGAGAGAGAGAGTGTGTGTGTGTGTTAGGGGGAGAGATGCACCAGATCAGATCTGAAGAGAGAGAGAGTGTGTGTGTGTGTGTCTGAGAGGGCACATAGCAAATGGCAAGAAGCAAAGAGAAAGAGAGAGGAAAGGATCATTCAAGTTTGTTTGCAGGATGCCGTTGTTTAAGTGAGGACAAGAACTTGTCGCTTAAGCGATGATCAAAAATTTCCCAACCTTTTACCACTTATGTGATGCCAAAGCAATGCATTTCCATCGCTTATAGCCTCAAATTTGTTGTCGTATAAAGGATGTACACTTGTGAGGCTATTTGCAGCGTGCTTGTGTATTGCTTATGTGACGATAATTCCTCGCTTTTTGCCTCGCTATAGGGGGGTCATTGTAGTAGTGATCGGCTCTCTTGCTCCAACTTTGCCATGACACCATAGTTCATTGTGGGCGATTTGGATAAAAGATTACTTGTTTAATATGACATATAAGTATGTCGCAAAGAGTGAGTCAACTTTTGTGACTATTTTGTATTCTGAAAAATTTAACAAAAAAGGTCGTGCACATTTTTAAAATGACCCGACAAAACAAACCCTCCAAAAATCCAGATGGACCTCACCAAATGGTTGCCCCAACTCCTTCTAATACCACTTTAAAGCACTATACATCGAATATGCTCATGGAATTTGTTGGTAGTTTTCATGTTCTTTTTTATAGTACCATGAGCACTATGTGTTCAAAATGAAAGTCTTGAGATTTACTAACATAGATCCAACACTCTTGTCATGAAGTATACGAGAATAACAGAACAAAAATATTAGCAAGCTGCTAGTTATAAAAAAAATCTACAAAACTTAGAGTCACCTAGTCTTCCAATATCACATTCCCTCCCCCCCCTCCCCCTCCATGCCTTTCCATTGTGTTATTATTGCAAATTTCTCCTATAAATCGAATCCATATACTATGAAAAATCATTACACACAATAACATAGTTTGAGTCAACAAGACATTGAACAATAATATAGAATAAGAATGATAAAATATCCAAATTGAGATAAATGTTTTAAAAAGAAAGTTTTTGAATTGTATATTCATAAAGATACAAACTATTTGAAGCCATGTTCCACATTTCTAAATTGAAAAGTTGCTACAAAGCATATGGAAGTATTGTTACAAAATTCATGGCAAGTTGCCATATAGATCTGACTTCTCTACATTGATGTATTTTGACAATTATACTAGTGTATTTTTTAATGGAATACCAATTGCAGAATCATTTTTAAGATTTTTTCAATAGATATTCCAATGGTACGGCTTGATATTAACAATGAGCCACTCTCCTACTTTCTCACCATTTCAGTGAAGCAACAACATTATTGTATCAAACTTCATCAACAAAGGTATTTGTCTAGATTCCTCCAAAACTTTGGATTTAAATATTTTTCTCTTACAATACACCTTTTTGAGCTACTGCAAAGTTGAAAACTCCACTTCTCTCTATCATTCCCATGAACCATATGCTCAATTTCTAGGCACCATTCACTATCTCATAAGTTGAATCTACCTGGATCTTTACTTTATGAGGCATGTGTTCTCAGTGTATCTTCAACAACCTACTGAATCTCACTAGAAGTCTATCAAGAAATTCATTTGCTACATCAATGGCATGCTCAATTTAAGTCTTAAGTTTAACTATGGGTATGAGTATTCTATTACAGCTTATTATCACTACAATATACGAAGGGTATATTAGTACAATCTTTGATAGAAATACATATGAAATAGTCATTTTCTTCTATCTCTAGGTAAAGGAGTGCCAAACACATTGATAACAACGTTCACAAGTCCATCAATTTCAAAACAAGCTACTCTTTCCATTTTGGTGGTTTAGTTCTCTATTCTGTTTTCTCTTCTTACTTAAGTGCATAGACTATAACATATGCTCAACATATGCTACACAAGTTCATAAGATAGTCTAAGCTATGTGCACACATTAGTTAGGTATAAGCATTGGCTAGTATACATGTTATCTAGGCAGAACCAATAGCTATGCTTAGCACAGGCTATATTGAAGTTTCAAAGACACTACTAACAATTGACACCTAAACTCAAAATGAATGTTTATTTTTGTATAGTTATAAATCATATAATGTGTGCAAAGAGTTTGAAAAGTATCAGTAGCATTTTGAAACTTTGCAATTTGACATTGATATGTTTACCTCTTATGTGCATATTACATAGTATTTAGTTATATGGACTATGATGAGGAACATACTTTTGTGAATAGTCATTTTTTACCTATTTGGAAGCTTAGACATATAGAAAATGAGGGGGATGCATGAGTTGCTAACTTGGACTTAAATAATATTTCCGTGAAGTCATACAATTCTCAAAAATGAAGAGAAGCAACGGAGATATTAGTTGAGACATTGTACAAGTAGAAGCTCCCTGCTTTTTTAAATGGAAAAAAACATTGCACCTATCAATCGTACTATTAACACTGCTATTTATGCTACCATCACTACAAGACATAGGCCTTATACCGACATTTAAAGCGACGAAAATAAAAACAACAAAATTTTCCCCCGTCGCGCAAAAAGCGTCATTATTAACGACGCCATAAAAACATCGCTATCAGCGTTGCTATTGGCATGCGGATAGGGACGCCAATAGCGACGCTGAAAATGACGTTTTGCGATGCGCATAGCGACGGCAATGGTGACGCGAGCAGTAAAATTTGCGACGCTAATAGCGAGGGTAATAGGGATTAAAAAAATTTTGTGGCAAGTGTGCTGTATGAGAGCCATATAAAATAGTTTCTGCACTACTGTATACAAAGCGCTTGCAAACAAAAAGACTGTATACTGAAATTATAAAATCGATACATGAAATAAATACATGATCGCATAAAAAGCGATTGGTACAATCATGACAGGATATCACTAATACATAGAAAATGTCTACATAGATCAGGAGACTAAAAAATAAAGGTGTGTAAGCTCCAAGGATCCAAGGGCGAGCTATAAATCCTCGTCCCCTGGAAGCTTGTCCCGCCACAAAGGAGCATCAAACGGACTCTGCAGAAAAAGAAACAACACATCAATCCACCATACAATAATGCATTCAAATATCTCATGGTAACTACGGACAGGAAAGATGAGTGACTTACAGGGCCGCCGCGTCTATACAATCGGTCGATCAATGCATTGAGACCGTATCTCTCTCCATATCGAGTCTCAAGACCTATCGAATCACGATTTGTAATGGAGTGCTACAAAGAAAATAAAATGCTAACAGTTAAAAACATGATTGTCAGTACAAAGAATATTTCAAAAAAACAAACAAGCAAAACAAAAGAAAAACTTACAAAGTCCTCCAAATATGTCCTATGGCCGCCACTCCCAAGATGATGGACCACTCCGGTCTCGAGTCATGCCCTCGCCGCCTCGTGCTGCTGACTCCAACGTCCTGGAGAATCTATAGCCTCCTTCCTTAGTCGGCGCCAGTCGTCTGTATCTAACCACTCGGGCTTTGCAGCCCCACTTTTGATTGCCTTGCATGCATCGGATCATCTGTGTGACATGTATGCACGCATGCAATCCATCATCCAGCCCGTAGAGAATCTATCTGCTGCCGTTGGCACCGGAAAATCCTCGTACAAGGATTCTACTATGTAGTCCTTGCTCCGCTCCGGTATATTCTTCCAATGATCCAAGACGTTGTGCCGAAAAACTTGTTGGCACAACTCTCTCATGCGAGCCATCACCCTCCTCCCCTCATCATTCATGATTATGGCTCCTGACCTACTATCGACCAGATTTCCATAACCCTTAGAAGTCTGCCTCAGATTGGTCCTCTCCCATCTGTGTCCACGCTCGTGGGCTTATCCAGGAGACCCCTCTACATCCGGTGTACCGACGGGGGTAATCTCTCTCGGAGTGGCACCCAAAGGGGTGCCACCTGTGCTGACAGCTGCACAAAAGCCGGAGTAACTGGAGTAGACGTCCCCATAGGTGTGACAAATCCTGGAGGTGACACAGCTCCAGCTGAACGACGAGATGGAGACACCACATCCGTGTCTCCACAGCAGCATCCCCCTGATCCCGATGCACTCCTTCCCTCTGGCCCAAGTCGTGAGCGTCGAGATCGTCTGCTCGAAGCTTAAGCATCCGATCGCGCTGAAGCAGATCTAGCAGAGCGCCCTGATGAAGAACGAGACAGCTCCTGGTCTGTTATCTCTCTGAATCTCGCGAGCTGGTTTGGAGACATGTGTGCGAAGATGTCCTGCAACTCCTCATCGCTCATCCCTCGACTCATCCTGAAAATATCACCTGCACAGATAAAAAATAATGTTAGAATATTCAATTTAAATCATACAAAGCACAGTAATATAAATCATTTAAAAAAAATCTCTCTTAAAATGCATATCTTATGTACCTTTATAAGAGATTGGTCAATGAATTGAGTAAGTGGATGCTCCAAATATGAAGTATCCTATGGTCCCATGTTAATCTCCTGACACAACTTCGTATATACTGGAAGGTCGATAGACATGTCACCACAAAAGAATGAGTCCGTCTCATTCTCAAAAAATTCTTGGACTCCTGTATTTCCATCATTGTTAGCCGATGCTAGCTCCAAGCTTTCGACGGCCTCCACCCCTTGCAATATCGACCCCTCTATTTACATATTATCTTCATCTATGCTTGGAACATCGCTTTGATCATATACTCTCGCACTTCGGGGAGTTGAAGGTATAACATACCACCATCGAGGTTGTCGAGGGTTTGGATAGAATATTACCTGTTCACAAACACGTACAAGAGAGTTCAAACCATTGTGACATAAACCATGTCGTAATACAATTAGCAAGCAAATGACTCCATGCACCTATTCACAATGGGCCAGCAACACAAAGGTATCGTAAAAATCCATCCATTTGTTTTCGGAATCTATTTCGAGAAATCCAGATGGACCTCGTCGAACTGTTGCTCCAGCTCCTCCAAGTACCACTTTGAACCACTGCACATCGAATAGTATCATAGAGAAGCTACGGTAATCCACCGTTATAATACTTTGTAAGTTCCCAAAATACTCCATCTCCTCCACAACCGTGTTTGGATCCGTTGCTCGTCGCTCTCTTGCTCGAACCTTGCCATGAATCCATACTCCATTGTGGAGCGCATTTTGTCAATACGCTCCACGCGAAAATGCCGTCCGCGCGACCACGCTACAGTATATATTTTGTATTGTACATTGAAACACTCAAATTAGATGTCGCATATAAAATCTAGATACGACAGATTCTAAACCCCTCATCACCTTTGGACTACATCCCCTCGAGAATTCCCACTCCTCCATTGAGACCTCTGTCCCTTCACGAGATGCTGCGGTCAAGGCTCCATGCAACCATCGCGTTGACATAAACTGCGGCATCTCCTCCATGCCTTCGGGATATCGAATCGGTCGATGATGCGTACTACGTCAGAATTCAGCTCGCGCTTCCTCTTGATCTTGCCTTGCAATCTGGTACTTGGCGAGCCACGTCTCCATGGAGGCATGGTGCAACATACAAAAGCAATTCACCTTCTCTTCCATTGAGGCATCCATTCTTTTTTCTACCCCATTTCCAACCACCACATCTCCAGTCAGTCTATCATCATCCTTCAGTGTCCATAGCATTTCATTGTCTAGTTCCACCGTTGGTAGCCATTGTGAAATATGCACTAACGCCTTTGATACCAACCAACCTTCGGCCATGCTACCTTCTGGCCGAGCTCGTTGTGGCACAAAGCCTTTCAGGGTTTTCATGAAGCGCTCCAAGAAGAACATCCATCGCGTATGGATAGGTCTAGCAATCTCCACTTCGTCCAGAAGATGCACAAGAAGGTGGATTTGTATCGTGAGCATGCTAGTGGGCAGGTATTTCTCAAAGAGACAGACCATCTCTACTGCTCCCTGCCCAGTGGATTCAATAGAGGACGTCTTAATATCTTTCTGTGAGATCCATTGTAGCAAAGTCAACAACTTATAAATGGCCCCACAAATTTCTAGAGTAAGGCATCCTGCGATCACGATCGGTAGGACAAACTGCCACAAATGAGAAAGCATTATGAATAATGGCCACTTTTCATATTGCAAAATGCCCACGCTAATTACAATCCATTCATAGCACAAACCTGACATATCTTATGCCAATCATGGGATTTTAGCTCCGACGATCGTCTTTAGAAAATGCGGACCTGAGAGAACGCATCATACCCATCGAAGTGTGGATAGACTTGATTACTTGCTTCACAATGCACTCTTCTTTAGTGGACAAAACCCAAGGAGCGCGAGGAAGTTGCACGCGACCATCAGCACTCGGCTGCAGGCAAAGCACCTCCATCTTACCTACCTCCTTCAAATCCATTCGTGCCCCTATAGTGTCTCTCTTTCCTGTGATGTGATCCCATAGCAAGCTGCCCACAATCTTGAGAATATGCATGGGATCCAACAAGTGGTTGACCTGTAAGTGGGTCCAATATGGCAACTCGTAGAAAACTGAGAACTGTCGCATTTCATTTGGATGTGATTCCGCGTGGACCATTTTCAGCTCGTACCAGCTTGCGGCGTTCATACGTGTTGGAGGTCATCCAAGGAAACCCTCCCTGAGTTCATGATCCTCCAGCACGAAAGCGACGTGTCCTTGATATACCATCTTCTTCATGGTTCGTGACCTTCGGGAGTCTAACTGTGGCCCGTACAATGGACATGCATGATAACTTGAGGTAACCAGACCTGTTCCAACACCACGACCTAGTGAATACTTGATTGAATGAGATAAAATATAGATATTACCAGCAAGAACGGATGCCTGCTCACTTGAGCACTCTCCCAATCCCAGAAAATCATGCATCATCCACATGGGACTGGCTCGAATATTGGCTGACCGCCGACCATCGCGCCTGCTCATATCTTGCACAGTGACCCCCTCCTCCCACAAAATCTTAAGCTCATCAACTAATGGACGAAGATACACGTCCATATTTTTTACTTTTTAGCGGCCTGGGAGGAGCAAGCTAAGGATGAGATGTCCTTTATTCGTAGAAAGCCATGGAGGGATATTGTAATTGACAAGGACTATAGGCCACACACTGTAAGAAGTTGAGCGCAGACCGAAAGGGTTCACGCCATCCATTGCGAGACCGAGCCAAAGATTCCTTGGCTCTCGCACAAAGCCTGGGAAGGTAGAGTCAATGTGGCTCCATACGCGTGAATCCGCTGATATTCATTGAACTCCATCCGTGGACCTATTCTGCACATGCCACATCGTCAAGCTGCAATGTCGGACGTACGAAACATGTGGTTAATGTAGGGGATGAGCAGAAAGTGTCTGAGAACTTTTTGAGGGATGGTTTGCCCTTGCAAGTCCTATCGATACCTGTGAGCACCACACTTTGGACATGTCTCCATAGTCTCGTATTCTCCTCGAAACAGTATGCAATCGTTGATACATGCATGGATGTTATTATAGTCCATACCAAGCTTCCGTAAAACATGTCGTGCATCATCACGAGACTAAGGCATAGAATTTGCAGGTGGTAATATATTATATTTCAATAACCTGAAAAAAATCATAAAACACCTTGAAAAGGCACAAATGTTTGTAATAATAGTGTCAAAAAAAATTTTCAATGAAGCCTATGTGCAAGGTACATGAATAACTCGGTCACACTCATATCGCTTCACCCGTATTTTTCTTGCACACTTAAGAGTGCAAGCAGTGTCTTCAACCGAGATACTCGGCACCCATCATATAATGGTATGGATGCTTCTTCTCTAAGCGGATCAGAAGTCTCGACATCCATGGGAATCAATGCATCGATCATTGCCTCCATCTCAAGCCCCAAGATTGTAGGTAGGTCTGGAAGGTTGTCTGTCTCCTCTGGTATTGATGGTATAGATTGGCCTTGCGAGCGGTGGATTGGCTCCTACACTCCATCCATCGCACGCCCACGAACTCTTCTAATTGGCCGCAAAGGGTGCACTCCCCCTTGGGACAAGACATCACCTCCTTGGATAGAAAATTTGCCAGCAAGACCCAATCTTATTGTATATGGTTTTCAATTAGCTTGCAAGTACAATGCATGATTGATATTAACTTCAAATTACCGTTTGCTGAAAATCCGCAATCGCCTGATCAATGATCTCAGATTGAAACTCGCCAAATCATCGTACGTGTTCTATAGACAATCGGCGTTTTCGTCTAATTGCCAACTTGCATTGAGAGCAAGGACATGGGACACACTGATTCAGATACGCCTCGCGATCTTGAAAAACAAGACCTTCTTCGTTTTCCATCTTATCTACATTACAACAAACAATTTAATTACTTGTAATACAATTTGGGAAAATGAGGCTCAAATGGATAGCTCCTCCATGTATGTCAAGTTGCAAGTTTACCATAAGCTCTTGCTTGAGAGGTTTTAGCCTCTGCAAGAGATTGAGAAGAAAATTTTGTAAAACATTGAGGTTGATATTGATTCATCCATGGTGTTGAAATCTAAACTTCAAGATATAAGAAATGCTTTATTGATTGATGTAAAGAATGCATGGGACATAGTAGTTGAGAGATTTATTGATGTTATATCTCGGCCATATACCATGCTCAAGGATTTGTTTGTCTTGGTAGATAATTATTCATTATTGTAAAAAAAAAAGCATTGGTTCATAAGGTTCATGAGTTTAAGACAAAATGTTTGGACTTGACTAAAAGATTGGATAATGCCTTAGATGCTAAAAGGAAAAGTGATGAATATTTTACTTCATGATTGCAACAAAAAGATTGGTGACAAGGATGGTATGATTAATGAATTTCTTCACGAGGTGAATATAGAGTTGAAGGGGATGGAACACGATTCTTCTTTGGGATTTAGTGGTGATTAGTCAATTATTGAGGTGTCTTCTTGTATGGCCATTATACCTTATATACCTAGTTATGGTCTCTAGGTTATGTACTTTGAGTATCTTAGAGGGGCTCTACTAGGATTACTTATACAACTGCACTAGAGGTCTTTGAGTATAAGTAATCTTAATCAAAGAAATTTATGAGCATCATTGAGGATCTCTTAGTCTAATAATAAATCAATCTCAACAAAAACCATCTTAGTAATGTGGTTTTTTTTATCCTAGGTCCATGTATAAAAATTAATGCCATCTATGAAATTTATCAACTATAGTTATAAAATTTGTTAAGGGATTCTTCTTCTATAGCAATACTTTTGGGTTCATTTTGATAAAGTATCATAATGACCATTAGCTAGGGTATCATTTTCTTTTAGTCCTTCCGTTGACTAGTTGGCATGATTACTAATTTGTTATGCCTATAAATTTAATACAAAAACAAGGAATTATGCATATCACAATTAGATCCCCTACTTGGACATTATAAAGGATATGACCAATTTTAAGCCATCTTAAAGAGTCACCAATGTACGTGGCCCATGCCAAAGCACATTCCATACCATTATCGATAAGTCTATTATCGTGCATCTTAAATCTCCTAATTAGACTTTATAAAGTGTATGAACAATTTTTAGCCCTCTTAAGGAGTCGATGTAATGGTACCCATAATAAAAGGAAAGTGCATACCATTACCATAATCATGGATATGTTATCATTCCAATATATACACACACAGGTGGACTACATCTTGAGTAGACAAAAGCTATCCATTTGAGTAGACATACATCTCCATAAAGCTATCCATTTGAGTATACATCTCTTTCTCTTTCTCTCCCTCTCTCTCCCTCTCCCTCTCTTTCTCTCTCATTTCCTCTCCCTCTCAAAATATATCCTAACACTCTCCAAAAGCAAAAGGGAGAGGGAGAGAGAGAATGCACTCTCCCTCCCTCTCCCTCTCCCTCTCTTTCTCTCCCTCTCTCATTTCCTCCCCCTCCCTCTCCCTCTCCCTCTCTTTCTCTTTCTCTTTCTCTTTCTCTTTCTCTTTCTCTTTCTCTTTCTCTTTCTCTTTGTCTTTGTCTTTCTCCCTCTCTCTCTCTCTCTTTCTCTCCCTACCTCTTCCTTTCCCTCTCTTTCTCTCTCATTTCCTCTCTCTCACACAATATATCCTAACACTCTCCAAAAGCAAAAGGGAGAGGGAGAGAGAGAATGCACTCTCCCTCCCTCTCCCTCTCCCTCTCCCTCTCTTTCTTTCTCTCCCTCTCCCTCTCTTTCTCTTTCTCTTTCTCTCCCTCTCCCTCTCCCTCTCCCTCTCTTTCTCTCTCATGTCCTCTCCTAAACAAGCAAAAGAGAAAGTGATTTAAACCTTAAACAAGCAAAAGAAGGAGAGAGGGAGACTCACCGATGAGATATGGCGAGTGTGGGCCGGCTCCTCTTTGCGATGAAGGCTCCTCCTCTCCTTCGTGAACAACGGCGGCGGCAAGTCTTCTTCCTCTCCTTCTCTCATGACGATCGCTCTCTCCCTCGCTCTCGCTCTCAAAACACAAAATGCGAAAACGCAAAATGAAGCCGTGCTCTGTTTCGGCCCGTTTTTTTTCCCTGTGGACCGTCGCTATTTGCGTCGGTATTACTGATGCAAATAGCGACGCCGCTACCCACCGTCGCTAATCGCCATCGCTTTAAGCTCAACTCCTTGTAGTGCATAGGCACATTGAAAAGTCTATTTATAAGTGTATTTGTCTACGGACTTATTTTTTAGAAAATAAACACAATCATATATGTATCATATGATATGAGCATATGATGTGCAAATAAGCAAGCTAATAGATGGACTTTTCTATATTTTCATAATTTATAAATTGCATCTATTTCTCCCCTCTACAAGGCTAATCCAATGTAGTGTTATAGTGGATAGTTAAAGCAATGGTGATATGGAAACAAGTTATGCTCAAAGTGGGTGAGCATTTATTGGTGTATTTAATACTATATATTTTGTTGAATTGAGAACCTTTGAAGATTATGTGACCCTACAATCTCTACAATGCCATCTACCAACTCCAGTCACGGTTCCTAAACATATCTTGACATGAGGACATGTTGTCACAGAGCCGATAGTGGATAGTGAGACATTTGTAGAAACTAACCATGTTGATCAACTAGAAGCATTATGTAAGGCGGCCATGACTGGGCCTTCTAATGATGCTAGGTAATGAATAGCTGAAACCAACAAGAGGTGACATAGATAAGCTAAAAGATACACCCTCAGTTGATTAGTGGTCTGCACAAGAGTAGAGGCTGTATTCCGTCATTGGTTCAAGACTACAGAATCAATCATTGAATGCCATAAAGTGACAGGGCAAGTAGCCACTTTAGAAGAATAGCACTAAAACATTTCATCTATCCTCAACTCCAAATGGTTGACATATAAGGCAGCTTGCAAGACCACATCCCCTACATACCATGCCAGATCTACATCATCTGGAATTAACAGATCACCTCGTAGATACATATAAGACAGTATCATGCTATCCATCGTCATAGAATCTTCGAAGACTATACAGACAACTTCTGTCAACAAATCAGAAGACCAGGATCCACTCCACCCATCCTCTAGAAGAGGTAGATCCATCGTTGAGAGCTTAATATACAAGGCCAACTTCTGCAGTTGATAGTGAACAAAAAAGGAATGGTCGAGAGGAACATACTCCTAAATTTTCTCAAATTTAGACCATACTAAATCCATCCTAGATTGCAATCTTTCCACTTTAACTTTGAAACAATGGATATAATGTGGCATACATTTGGAGAACTGCCAAGTCCTGCTCAGATATAGAAGGAATCATGGGGACACTGGGACTTCGAGGGATGGACCGTGATTGCCCTAGTTGGTCCTTCAACTGTTTAATAATTTGGAAAGCTTGGGATTCAACTGTATTATGAGCATTTTGCAAAGCTGAGAATTTCGTATCGAGAAGAGTCTTAAACTCTTGAGCTTCTTTAGACATTTTCTCTTTCTCTTCAGAAAGTCTAGTGACCTCTGACTGAGCTTTTGCTAACTGAGTTTTCAAAGAAGATATTTATTCTCTCTGGGTCTCAATCATTTGTGTCTGTTGCTCCATCTGCTTAAACAGATCGGAAAGAGTATCTTTAGCATAGGCTAGCCCTGTGGTTGCCTTATGTATTTGGTCTTTGGATTGCATCAATTCATCATAGAAAGAAGCATATAACTCTTGAACACAAGCTGTCACTGAGAGTTCAATAAAAATCTGAATGTCATTACAAAGGAAAGGAATGGCATCCCTTGTCACTAAGCTATTCAACCAAGGAATTTATATATCCAAAGAACCCTCTCATTGTACCCTGCATAAGTTGTTGCATGTGATGCAGGCATGGAGGTCACTTCTAGAGGTAGCAAGAACTGACACTGAAGGAATGACTGGTGGAATTGTCTCTGCTACACGCTTCAAGGGCTTCCGCTGAATGACCAACGGAGGAGAGGAGTCAGTATCCTCTATGTCAATGGGTTTTGAATATTCTAAATGTGGAGGGAGAGGGACTGGATCAGATGGAGGAGGAGGTAAAACACCCTTCTTAAGGCCTGAATATGTCAGTAAAGCATATAAATATGAACCATAGGTTACATTGGTAACATTCCCTCTAGTCACCTTGACAAAATGTTGGTCCATCTTCGTAAGAAGGTAAATACTCCAGTCAATGGAAACCCCTTTTAAAACCATCCTGGAAGCTGTGAAGAGCTCCTTTGACAAATAGTGAGATGGTGTCTTGGCAGGCATGAACCTGTCCTGGAGAAATTGGTAGACTAGCTTCTAGAGAGGATTAGTGATCATTGAGAAAGACACTCCTGAAGTGTTAATCACCTTCTTGATATTAAGGACCTCTTTATTCTATTTCTGTAACAGCTTGAAAATCTCTTCATTTGAGAATAACTGTCTAGCTATGATGAAGGGTTCTCATTTGTACAGAAAGAGACAAAGCCTTCCCTAACCCTTTAGGTGTTAGGACTATGAAAGTACCACAAACCAAGTCCGATTTCTTACTATATGATGTGAGAAACTCATCACAAAGAGCTGGATCATCTGGAATCAAAGAGAGTGAAGCAGCCACAAAAGATGCAAGGCCAGCTTTCGCAATAGGCTCAAAAATCAATAGGGAAGAATAATCCCTACTGATAAATGAGACATACTGAACACGAGGAGAAGCTTGAGGCACCATTCAGATGGATATATGCACACACACCACACACACAAACAATCACAGTGAATGCTTGCAAAATAACAGAATATCCATTAAAAAAAATTTGACAAGAATAAGCACACACAGACGTGACTAACCGATTCACTATCCCAAACTAACCACATCTTAGAAAAAAATCGGCATGACCTCTAGACATTTGCTACCAAAAGCTTCATGCTATGCAACAAATAGACACCCAAGACCCCGTATTAGACGGAAAAGAAAACTACAAACCACACCCGTAATTGTATCATACAGTCAAACCATAATACCTCAATAACCCTCTCAGGACATAACCAGAACTTCTATAAGCAATGGCAGTTGAAAAGACTACATGTGTCCATCCCACGAAATGTATTTATTGAAAATGGAAAAAAGTGTAGTGAGGGGAATGATTTTGGCGAAGGGTTCGTTTTAATAAATTATTAACAATGGTTGAAATTCTACTAGGTTGTATACCTTAATAAGAAAACGACGGTTCATTTTTAAATTGTTAGTTACAATGTATTAATGTGAAACAGTGCTCTTAACGAATCCCAGACTTCAATATCTGGACTCAGATCTCTAAATGCATATTCATTGATTAAAAATTTGAAGTATCTGAAGCGCTTTTCTTTTTCAGTGCGTGCATTTTTGTGACGGCTGGTTCATTTTTATTTAAAACTAAGGTATCTCTGAAGCACATGTAGCACGTGCAAAGTGAACGGCAGGTTGATTTTAATTTATTAAAAAAAGGTGTGTTTGGCGCGAGCACGCGTGTCATGGTGGTGTTTAGGATTCATTTTAAGAATTAATCATGAATTTTGGGATAGCAAAAAATAAAAAATAGAAAGGAAAATAGAAAAGTACCTGAAAGTGGGTATGTGTGTATGCAATGAAATGGAATGCGCACAACTCAATCCCAAGATGCAAGTCAGCAATCCAAACAGGAAAAAAACCACGAACCGAAAATGACATGACACATCAAGGCAAGGTTAGTTGAAGTATATGTGTTTGATGCACGCGGTTTTTTTTAATTTCTATTGATTGTGTTGTTAGGTTTTTTTTTTAATGATTTAAAAAAAATAAATTAAAGATGATATCTGATGTTTGTTTGTTTGTTTTTTAAAATATGATCAAAATGGGATAAATGGTGAGGTTTCAACAATCCACTATGAGTGAAAACTAGACCATTAAGTTTTAACACTGTTTTTGGATTTATCTAGTATTTTTCAGCTTATTTTCGGAATTGCAAATGATTTTTCCATGAATTTAGGTCTCGAATTTAGCATTTTTACCCTAAAATAATAGTTGGACCATTTGGCAAAGCATTTTTAGTATATGAAACATTTTAAAAATATTCAGATGAGTTGATGGAATTCTTTTATTTTTAAAAATTTCTTCAATGAATTTTGTTCAATTTTCAATGGATTTTAAAGGATTTTTAAGATTTGTAATTTATGTGCAATTGGCTTTCTACATTTCAACTAGGAAAAAAACCAAAAAAATTTCCAATTTGGTAAAGGATTTTTCAACTAGTTTTTTATTTTTTAATTGACCTTTTATAATTTTCTAAAAGAAATTTTTAGGATTTTAGGTGTTTTCTCGGGTTTTTAATTGAGTTTTGAAATTTAAAATAGGTACCCGAGGCTGCGTGTGGACAGGTGCATGTGCATGGGGACGACACGCACCACTGCACGAAGAAGACCAAACACGCGTCTTTGCAGGTGAACGCCCAGAAAGCAGCTCACGAACACTCGATCATGCCGCGACGCCCGGACACGATGATCCTGCGTGTCCCATGTAGGTCTCGGGAACGTAGCAGGTGGAGAACGAGGGCTATGAGGCCACAGGGGGAAAAGGGGAGTTGGGGAGGCTTAGGAAGGACATAGGAAGGGGGCTTAGAAGGGGGGGTAGGAGGGGAGTTTGAGAAGGGGGGGATAAGAACAAGGGCTTAAGAAGGGGAGAGGAGGCCAAAGTTAGGGGGGGGTTCAAATGTAGAGGGGGAACCAATTTTTGGGGGAAGGGGTAAATCTGGCAGCGGAGGTCAGATCTGGTGCGGGGACCAAATTTGGTGGGGGGACTAGAGTTGGTGGGGGGCCAAAGTTAGGGGTAGGCCAACTGTAGAGGGGGGGTAAAGTTAGGGGTGGGGGTGTTAATTTTAGGGGGCTGGTAAATTGTGGGGGGGGGGGGGGGATAAGGAGGCACCTGCGGGGGAGGGGCGAGGGAGGAGGAGGATAAGGGAGGAGGTGGAGGAGGCAGAGGGATGCGAGGAGAGGAGAGGGAGGAGGTTGTAGAGGGGCGTGCGGTGGGGCCACATGCGGGAGGTGGGGGAGGAGGTCGCAGAGGGGCAGGCAATAAGGGAGAAGAGAGAGAAAGAAGATGAAGAAGAAGAAGATGGTTGGTGGTTTTTTTGGTTTTTGTTTTTGTTTTGGTTTTTTTTGTGTTTTTTTGTTAATCTTTTTTCATTGTGGATTGTTTTTTTTGTTTGTTTTTTTTTAATATATATTTTTATTATTAGGGGATAGTTTGATGGGTTTTTGTACTTTTTTATTTGTTTTCAATTCTTTTAAAAAAATTGTGTTTATTTGTTTGCTTCTATTTTTTAAATGTGTTTTTTTGGGGTTTTTTTTGTTGTTTTTGTTTTGTTGTTTTTTTGTTATTGTTATTGATTGTTTTTGGGTTTCTTTTTTAGAGTTTAAAAAATGTAAATGATGGTTGGATTCGGGGTTGTAGTGAAAACAATGAGTGGGGGAGGGGTAACTAATGTAAAATAAAGGTAAAATTAAATGAAATGAAGAAAAGAAACACCGAAAAAAGGAAGAGTGCCCCCGTCCTGTGCATAGGCACGGGGTGGGGGTAAAAAAAAATTTGCAGTGACGGGAGGGAACATGGCCGGAATGTTAGGACGAAAGGGCGCGAAGACAACGGGGCATCTTGAGGAGCGTAAATTCAAAAACGTGCACATTTCTGCACCAGGCAGCAAAGCATGCGAGAACTCAGCAAAACAAAGAAAAATTAACGCACAAACCATACATCAGAACACAATGCCATAAAAAGAAAAACTAGGCTGGAAGGCGAGGGGGAGTTTGCGGAAAAGTACAACGGGATGTCAGGATCAAATTAGGGCGTTCCCATGGGAAAAATGCAAAAAAAGGCATGAAAACCCACACAACAATTAGTATCAAAGAATCCATTCACCGAGAGGAAACACAGGAAAATTAAAAATTGTGAGAAAAGTTATATCGGGCAGGCTTATCATGTCAGAACACAATTCTGACGGAGATAAGACATGTTCACATGGGAAAAACCCAAAAATTAACCTTGATACGGGATTCAGAAATGAGTATAAAAAGAATGAGGCATTGGAACGAAGGGCGGTAAAAAAGAAAAATGTTTGGGGAAGGGGATACACACGATTGGCACATCAATACACAGTTCCGAGGGAATTAGGAGGGGTTTGCATGTGAAAAAGACGAAAATCGACCCCGAAAACGCATACAGGAATTAATATCGAAAAATCCATTAACCGGAACGAAGTGAGGGAAGAAGGAAAAAGATGCAAAAAAGTGTGTCGATAGGCCTATCACATCAGAACATAGTGTTGAGCAAAAGAAACCTCATTCGTATGGAAAAAACCCAAAAATTGTATCCGAAACTAGATTCAGAAATTAATAGCGAATGATCCGGGAACCGGAAGGGAGGGAGGGAAAAAGAAAAAATGTCAGAATATATAGAATCTTCAGGGTTGTCATATCAAATTGTAGTTCGGATGGGGTTAGGAGACATTCACATGGAAAAAACAATAAAATGGAGCTTGATAACACCAATAAAAATTAATAACAAAAAATTGAGAGGTCCAAATAGGGTAAAGGAGAAAGAAGAATTATGTAGAAAAGGTGGCCGGAATAGACAAGCCTGTGAGAACTGAATTCTAAGGAGAATAGGGCAGGTTCACATGGAAAAAGGTCAAAAACATACGTGAAAAAGGCACGAAACCACACAAAAAATTAATTACGAACAAACCGTACGTCAAAATGACAGGTGAGTAAAAGAAAAAAAATCCTAGGTAAAGCATAGGAGAGGGATGGTATGTTAGATCACTATTCCGGAGCGATAACAGCGATTCACATGGAAATACATCCAATTGTGCGAGAAAAATTTAAAAAATGAATAACGCAAAAATGGTAAACCGGAATAGGGGGATGGAAAAAAGGAAAAGTGTGTCATTCGAAGGGACGAACTGGGCTATAAGGTCGGATCGGGAGTTTGGTCGGAAGGAAAAGCATCGACAAGGGAAACGGCCTCGATGACAGGGGGTACGAGGGTGGGTGGGTGAGGAAAGGACCCCATCAGAACAGAATTAGTACGCAGTGGACACACATGATTGGGTTATGACATATGCAGGGGATATGCACATCAAACGCGTAGGGACGTGTCCCCACACTTAAGACCTATCGGTTAGAGTAGATTGATCGACACGGCTACGGACTTGGCAACCAAATAGACGCTGGCATCCCCACACTTAAGACATAACATACACTGGCAAACACAAAATTAGGGTTAGGAACACTTGGCCTAGTTCGTAGATGGTTGAAGGGGACCACCGTTGTTTATGCAAAAAGATTGAAGTAATCGTCGGGGCGGCAAGAGGGACCACAACGTGCCATAGAACACGGCCAGCACGGCAAAGACCATGCAACAACACCCAGGGAGGTAGTTTTATCGATAAAGTCCATCTAGTCAAGTGTGGATGACGAATAATAGAACTCTCACCTCACGGGCACTCAAGAGGATAATAGAACAATCGCTCACCCCATGACGCGCATCACTCAATGAATAAGCATGAAATCCTATAACTCACGGTGAATTTAGAACTGAACAAGGGAAAAGTGGTTGAAAGGGAGTATGCCAGTGTGCACAATTGATGGTGCATTCGTGTGTTCCACCCATCTGGCATAGGTGCAAGGAGGCCAGGGAGCCTTGTAGTACAATGCAGAGAACAGGGTGATGTGTCCTGTGCCGATGGTAGAGACCCATCCTATGTGTGTATAGGAAAAGGGAAACATACTTGACTCCAGGTGTCATAATGTCCCTCAATCTCACCTCTCGGAATTGATTGAGGAAAAACACTAGTCATACTCAGCCTACCCTCTGTCTCACACTCTGTTGAAAGATACAGAGGGCAGCCCATTCTTAAATCTCATTGATATAATCATTTCATTCACTTGTGTAGAGATTGTATGCCTTGTGCGCATTTGATAGTGCAACAGTGCAAGAAGGAAGGCTAGGGAGCCTTATGGTGCAGTGCACAGGAACATATCCTACGTTGTGCATTGAGAGGCTCAACCCGTGTGTGCAACACTCAATTCATATATCTCACCTCTCATTTGTGTTAACTATATATAGATTTGAAGGGAAAGATTGGTCACTCAACCCAGTCTCTATCTCACACTCTGATAGATATAGAGGGCAGACCATACTCACATCCCCATCAGGTTAGGATGAAAGCTCGCATCACTCAAGGGGGTTGGTGATGAAGATCACATCAGTTGTTGATGAAGAGGCATACCCAGGAGCTGAAGTACATGGATCGGCCGAAGCATGTGCATCGAGTGAGGTAGAGGATAGTGCCTGTCGAGGGAGGAGGGAGAGTCGTACGGGAGGAGGACGAGGTCGAGGGCTTTGTGGGGGTTGCCTAGGAGGTGGCTCTCGATCACCCTCACCGGGAAATGAGAGAGGCCAGCCTCCACAAATGTACTACTCTGTCACTGATGTTGGTGGTATCTTGCATGACTTTGAGGGGAGGGAAGTGATAGTCTACTTGAGGAGTGTCATGCATGCCACATAAAAAGATTGCATGATTCCCTTCAAGCCTCAAAAAAATGGTTTATGGCAAGAGGTGCTGCGGGCAGTACATAGAAGGTACCCTAATCCCGAGAATTCACGATTCTCAGATGATTGGGGATGGTCAAAGGTGAGAGACGCGCTTCATAACAAGAGGTCTCACCTTATGATGTGCGCCAAGGAGTCACTACGAAGACAAGAGCAGGGGTACCTTAGATATGGCCAACCACCCAATTGCCACCGCAGGGAGTGGAAAGATGCTAAGAAGAGAGCAGCAGAGAAAATGAAAAGTCACCAGCATGCAGAGATGTGACGTATCCAGATAGCAACCATGGGAAGGTCGCATTATGGATCAGGTGGCAGGGAGTCATGCGAGGTTAAGTTTATAAGTATTATTTGATTGCTTTTTTTAAATTAAATTTTGTAATTTCTTTCACTTCATTATGTAGTGTGTTCTAATACGTTGTATGTTCAAATTGTTTTGTAGTATCATATCGTTGGTAGGATGCCTACTCCTAGAGAGGTAGGCTACCATCGAGGTCATAACCGAGTGTCCACTTGGTAGCATTTTTACGAGGAGGGACTCATCACAGAGGAGCAATATAATTGTGCCATGAGGATTCCACAACCAGAAGAGGTATGTTTTATTTTTTTACATAAAAAGTATAGGTAACTCTAATTTATTATTTGTAATGGTACTTATATACCTTAATCCTTTGTGTAGGTGAACCCTGATGCAGTTGAGGATAGCGAAGGGGGGACTAGTAGTAGCGATGGCAGCAACGGAAGTGGCACAGGCAGCGGTGGTGGTAGCGATGATGATGCCTTTTCTGAGGAGATGTAGAGGAGCCCCATGCATGCATGCCTCCCCTTGGCTTGTAGTTTTCATTTTTGATATATATTACTTTCAGCTAGTGCTTGTGACCATAACCATGCTTGAGGTCACAAGCACTAGAACTCATCATGTAAAAACATTTCATCCATATATAAGAAATTTCGTGTTCTACATATATTGTTTTGTTTTCGTACAAAAATCTTCGAAATAATCTTTCTCAGTTTTCCCTAAGCATACAATTTGATGTTGATGGGGAAAAAATAACCAGAGAGCATGTGGCTTGCAAAGCCACATGCTCTTTGGTTTTTTTTTCACACCTCTGTTTTGCGCGTCTATCAGTGCATCTAAATTGCAGGATAAATGCGCGTCTATTCTCGTAAAAAACTTTTAGAGTAAACATTTTTTTAGACGCGCAAATACACGCGTGTATAGACGTACAATATGAATATATCCACTTTTTTATAAATATGATTATATATTTGCGTAGTGCGTCAATACGCGCGTCTATATACGCTTCTATATGGGCATGTAACTCTCACTATAAGCGCGCTTTTAGACGGGAAATTTTAGACGCAGTAGTAGACGCGGTAATAAATATGCCTGACATTTTTTAACACAGCTCAAATATTGCGTCTACAAGTGCGTCTATGGAGCCTTTTTGTTGTAGTGTAAAGACATTTGTGCTTTTTCAAGGTGTTTTTGATTTTTTTCATGTTATTGAAATATCATATATTACCACCTGCAAATATCATGCTTGAGTCTCGTGATGATGCACGACATGTTTTACAAAAGCTTGGCATGGACTACAACAATATCCATGCATGTATCAACGATTGCATACTATTTCAAGGAGAATACGAGACTATGGAGACATGTCCAAAGTGTGGTTCTCAAAGGTATCAATAAAACTTGCAAGGGCAAACCATCCCTCAAAAAGTTCTCAGACACTTTCCGCTTATCCCCCGCATAAACCACATGTTTCGTACATCCAGCATGGCGATCTTGACAATGTGCCATGCGCAGAATAGGTCCACGGATGGAGTTCAACGAATATCAGCGGATTCACGTGCATGGAGCCACATTGACTCTACCTTCCTAGGCTTTGTCGGAGAGCCAAGGAATCTTTGGCTTGGTCTTGCAATGGATGGCGTGAACCCATTCGGTCTGCGCTCAACTTCTTACAATGTGTGGCCTATAGTCCTTGTCAACTACAATATCCCTCCATGGCTTTCTACGAAGAAAGGACATCTCATTCTTAGCTTACTCATCCCTGGCCGCTACAAAGTCAAAAATATAGACGTGTATCTTCGTCCATTAGTTGATGAGCTTAAGATTTTGTGGGAGGAGAGGGTTACCGTGCAAGATATGAGCAAGCGCGATGGTCGGCGGTCTGCCAATATTTGAGCCATTCTCATGTGGACGATGCATGACTTTTCGGGATTTGGAGAGTGCTCAGGTGAACAGGCCTCCGTTCTCATTGGTAATATCTATATTTTATCTCGTTCAAGCTTGTATTCACTGGGTCGTGGTGTTGGAACAGGTCTAGTTACCTCAGGTTATCATGCATGTCCATTGTGCGGTTAGACTCTCAAAGAAGGTCATGAACCATGAAGAAGATGGTATATCAAGGACATGCCGCTTTCTTGCTAGAGGATCATGAACTCAGGGAAGGTTTTCTTGGACGACCTCCAACACATATGAACGCCGCAAGCTGGTACGAGCTGAAAATGGTCCATGGGAGTCACATCCAAATGGAATGCGGCGGTTTTCAGTTTTCTACGAGTTGCCATATTGGACCCACTTACAGGTCAACCACTTGTTGGATCCCATGCATATTTTCAAGAATGTGGGTAGCTTGCTATGGGACCACATCATAGGAAAGAGAGACACTATAGGGGCACAAATGGATTTGAAGGAGGTAGGTAAGATGGAGGTGCTTTGGTCCCAGTCGAGTGCTGATAGTCGCGTACAGCTACATCGCGCTCCTTGGGTTTTTTCCACTAAAGAAGAGCGCATTGTGAAGCAAGTAGTCAAGTCTATCTAAACCCCCGATAACCTCGATGGTTTAAACTCGCTTGTACGTGTTTGTGAACAGATAATCTTCTATCCAAACCCCCGACAACCTCGATGGTGGTATGTTATACCTTCAACTCCCCGAACTGCGAGAGTATATAATCAAAGCGATGTTCCAAGCATAGATGAAGACAATATGCAAAAAGAGGGGTTGATATTGCAAGGGGTGGAGGCCACCGAAAGCTTCGAGCCAGCATCGGCTAACAATGATAGAAATACAAGAGTCCAAGAATTCTTTGAGAACGAGGTGAACTCATCCTTTTGTGGTGACATATCTATCGACCTTCCAGTGTATGCGGAGTTGTGTTAGGAGATTGACATGGGACCATAGGATACTTCATACTTGGAGCATCCACTTACTCAATTCGTTGACCAATCGCTTATAAGGATACATAAGATATACATTTTAAGTGAGATCTTTTTTTAAGGATTTATATTATTATGCTTTGTATGATTTAAATTGATTATTCTATCATCATTTTTTATCTGTACAGGTGACATTTTCAAGATGAGTCGAGGGATGAGCGATGAGGAGTTACAGGATATCTTCACCCGTATGTCTCCAGACCAGATCGCGAGATTCAGAGATATGGCAAACCAGGAGTTGTCTTGGTCTTCGTCCAGACGCTCTGCTAGATCTACTTCAGCGCAATCGGATGCTTTAGCTTTGAGCAGACGAGCTCGACGCTCCAGACTTGGGCCAGAGGGAGGGAGTGCTTCAAGGTCAGGGGGATGCTGCAGAGATACTGAGGCAGTGAGCCTACGGTCGACACAGGATACAGGTGCGACTCCTCGCTCTCGTGGCAGTTCTAGGGAGCGTGGCTCAGGCTCAGGTAGATGCTGTGGAGACACGGATGCGGTGTCTCCATCTCGTCGTTCAACTGGAGTTGCATCATCTCCATGATTTGTCACACCTGTCGAGACGTCTACTCCAGTTACTCCGGCTTTTGCTCAGCTGTCAGCAGGTGGGATGCCACACCGACAGATATTACCCCGATCGGTACACCGAATGCACAGGGCCGGTCTCCTGGATATGCCCAGGAGCGTGGACGTTGATGGGAGAGGACCCATCTTAGGCAGACCCCAGGGGGATATGCATATCTAGTCGATGATAGGTCAGGAGCCATCATCATGAATGATGAGGGGAGGGGGATGATGGCTCACATGAGAGAGTTGTGTTAACAAGTTTTTCAGCACAACGTCTTAGATCATTGGAAGAACATACTGGAGGGGAGCAAGGACTACATTGTAGCATCCTTGCATGAGGAGTTTCCGGTTCCAGCCTCAGTAGATAGATTTTCTACGGGCTAGATGATGGATTGCATGCGTGCATATATGTCACACAGACGATGTGACACATGCAAGGCAATCAAGAGTGGGGCTGCAAAGCCCGAGTGGTTAGATACAGACGACTTGCGCTGACTGAGGGAGGAGACTACAGATTCTCTAGGACATTGGAGTCAGCAACGCGAGGTGGTGAGGGTACGACTCAAGACCAGAGTGGTCCATCATCTTGGGAGTGGTAGCCACAGGACATATTTGGAGGACTTTGTAAGTTTTTCTTTTGTTTTGCTTGTTTATTTTTTTGCAATATCCTTTGACAATCATGTTTCTAATAGTTAGCATTTTGTTTTCTTTGCACCACTCCATTACAAATCGCAATTGGACTAGCCTTAAGACTCGATATGCAGAGAGGCATGGTCTCACTTCATTGATCGACCGATTGTATAGACGAGGCGGCCCTGTAAGTCACTCATCTTTCTTGTCTGTAGTTACCATGTTTAATTACAATGCATTATTGTATGGTGGATTGATGTGTTGTTGTTTCTTTTTTTGCAGACTCCGTTCGATGCTCCTTTGCGGCAGGATGAGCTTTCAGAGGGTGGGAATATGTAGCTCGCCCTTGGACCCCTAGAGCTTACACACCTTTATTTTTTGGTCGCCTGATCTATGTAGACATTTTCAATGTATTAAATATATTTTGTCATGATTGTACCAATCGCTTATTATGCGATCATGCATTTATTTCATGTATCAGTGTTATGATTTCAGTATACTTTATTTTTGTTTGCACGAGCATTATACACAGTGCAGAAACTATTTTGTATGGCTCAAATAAAGCACACAGTGCTACAAGCTGCCCTACCACAAATTTTTTTTTCCCTATTACCGTTGCTATTAGCATCGCAAATTTACTACTCGCGTCGTTATTGGCGTCGTTATTTTCGTCGCAAACCGTTGCTCTCAGCGTCGGTATTAGCTGATACCGACTATTCTATGGCATCACCAATAACGATGCTTTTTGCGACGACGAGGGAAAATTTTGTTATTTACATTTTTGTCGCTGTTAACGTCGCTATAAGGGCTATATCTTGTAGTGAAAAAAAAAGAATCCTAATGGGCCAAGAATCATTCACCAAACACTGCCCAAGCATCACATGAGTTTGGCAAATCATATGCGGATATCCCTCTTCCCATATTTGACGAAAATCATATGAAACCTATGAAACCCATTTGAGCTCTCATTGATCAAGGGGTGGTGAGCTACATGCCCCACCATGACCAAGGGGTGGATACCTTGCCATCCTTAACATGAGGATGTTTTGAAGGGGTGGTGAGTACATCTTTACCTCAAGGATTTTATATGAAGCCTCAACAACAAATATTGGTTGAAGATGTAAGCTTCTTGCCAAGATTCATGCCTTTTTTTTTTTGAACTCTTGGATGGAAGGGTATTATAATTTTCTTTTGAAATTTTGGTTAATGTTGGCTCTATTTAAGGGGCTTTTGGCATTCTTGGGATCTTGATAGTGAGAATTAACCTCAATATAAACCTATTTACCAACATTGAATAACTTCTTCAGCATTCCACGCATCCTTCTTGTGAATGTATGGAGGAGGTAGAGCTTAAAGTCTTTCAAGGTTTTGGATTCTTCATCATCATTGTAGCTTTTGTAAATCTTGGGAAAACTTCTTGGACTAGCATCAATAAGTATTCAATAAGAATAAAGACTCCTATTACATTCAAAGGCAAACTTGGGATAACTTCTTGGACTAGCATCAATAAGTATTCCACAAGAATAAAGACTCCTATTGCATTCAAAGCCTTACATAGACATTGTTGTCATGATGAGCATTGTAAAAAAGGATGTGATACCAGAAGAAAGCTTTGATGGACAATGGGAAGAGAGAGAGAGAGAGAGAGAGAGAGAGAGAGAGAGAGAGAGAGAGATAGAACTTACACTCCTATATGTAGCCAGTGGTTCAAATCTCATTGATTTCCCTCGCTCTCGCTCTCCTCGCTTCGATCATAAAAAATGAGAGAACCATTCGCCTTTTTGTTTTACTGGGGGACATCGCTTAAGCGACGGAGAACAATCTTCACTTAAGTGACAAAATCCAGTGTGCACATGTCCCAAAAGTTTTCGCTTCTCGTAGTCGCTTCAGTGACGTCTATAGCATCGGTTTCTAAGTTACAGATGTCATCTCCTAAACAACGCACGAATTTAAAAATTTTACATGTGTTTCTTAAAAGACGGTTATGTCACTTAAACGACAAAATTTTTCATCACTTAAGAGATACACAATTATTTTACTCCCTTGCTTAGCACCCCCGTGGCTAGTAGTGCATGGCAGGCCACAGATCCAAATACTATTATAGAATATATGAAGTATTTTAGCAACTTGCAAAGTGTTATGTTAGTCTATTATCATAGTTTCTCCATGATCATATTGAATGTACATTACTTTAAAGTGGTATTAGAAGGAGCTGGGACAAACATTTGGCAAGGTCCATCTAGATTTCTAGAGGGTTCGTTTTTCCATGTCATTGTAAATATGTGCATGACCTTTTCTGTTAATTTTTATGTTATATGAAATAGTCACAAATGTTTATGCACTCTTTCCGACACACTTATATGTGATATTAAACATGTAATCTTTTATCCAAATCTCCGATAGACTTGATGGTGGTATGTTGTGTTGTTAAAAACTCGGAGTGCACAACTATATGATAAAAGAAATGCGCGTGGTGTGGACAACAAGAGTATGTAGGTAGAAGGATCCATGTTGCGAGGTGTCGAGGAGGGCTTGGAGCATATGGAGGAGACATGCACAAGTAATGTAGATGAAGAGATAGGAGGCCAAGAATTTTTGAGAATGAAGTAGATTCCTCTTTCTATGGAGACCTATGTATAGACATTCCAATGTATTCGGAGCTATACAAAGAGCTTGACATGGAACCATAAGCTCAGTCATATTTGCATATGCTTGTTCAATTTGTTGTGATAACTCACTTTAAGGGTACTTTAGTATATATGTTTTAATTAACATCATGTTTTACAAAGTTATGTTGTCGTGCTTTACCTGAATCCTTATATTGATTGTACTAACATCATTTTCTAGTTGTGTAAGTTACCTTTGACGATATCCAAAGAGTAGGATGAGTCAAGGGATGATAGATAAGGAGGTGTAGGAGATCTTCAAATGTATATCTCCAGAATAAATGGTCCACTTTAGAGATATGGCAGAACAGGAATTTTCATGGTCATCATCTGGCCATTTTACATAGTCTACCACAGTATGCTCTAATGCTTGAATCTCCAATAGGAAGAGTCAATACTCTAGACCGGTCCTAGAGTGACGAAGTAGTTTTGGGAGGTGTTACAAAGATGTAGATGTTATGAGCCCTCAGCTAGTTGTTATTCCAAAGAGGATAGCTCAAGTTGGTATTATGAAGGCACCCATGTAGTGTCCCTATCTCATCAATCTAGTGGACACTTGTCACCTCTAAGGTTTTTCATTCCTGTAGAAACGTCTACTTCTCTGACTTCAGATTTTGCTCAACTATCAGTAGATAGCATCTCTATGGGTGCTACTATGAGAGATACCACCTCTATAGGTATATTAGATGTGCAAGGGTCTCATGGTGGTAATTGCCAAGAGTATAGTTACAAGTGGAAACGAATGCACCTTAGACTTACCTAGTAGGGTAGGGATACTTGTAGATGAGAAAATAAGTGTTGTGATCATGAATGATGAGGAGAGGAGGGTGATGGCTCACATGAGAGTTGTGCCAACAAGTTTTTAGATACAATTTTTTAAACCATTGAAAGAAAATATATCAGAGGAGAACACGGACTATGAGGTAGCCTCCTTGCACAAGGGATTTTTTGTACCTACAATGGTAAAGAGGTTTTTAACTGGGTGAATAATGGATTGTATGCGTGCATACATGTCACATGGATGATTAGATGTACTCAAGGAAATCAAGAATAGTACCTCAAAGCCTAAGTGGTTGGAGGAAGAGGAGACCATAGACTCTCCAAGGCGGTGGTAAGGGCAGGTGGGAGGTAGCGAGGGCACCATTGGAGCTAAAGGTTGTGCATCATTTGGGAATTGGCGGCCATAGGACTTTATCAGAGGATTTTCTAAGTATTTAATTAAAATTTTAAACTTTTTTTTTGAATATCACTTGTACTAACAGCTTATTTCTAATAATGTTACTTTCTTTTTTTGTAGCACTCCATTCACAAACTGCAATCCTATAGGTTTGAAGACTCAATATGCAGAGAGACACAATTTCGTTGCACTCATCGATAGATTGTATGCACATGGCAGCCCAATAAGTCAAATTTCTTTTTTGTTTGCACTCATTAGTTTTTTTGTGCTCTATTATGTATTGTGGATTAATCTCTGGTTGTTTATATTGTAAAGTCCGTTCAACGTTCCATTGCATTGGGACAAGCTTTGGGATGGCGAGGAGCCTTAGTGTGCACTTGGATTCGTGAAGTACACATCATTTCCTTTTTTGGCCCTATGATTCATGTAGCATTCCTTAGATATATTTCTCATCTGCTATATAAACTCACATTTTGTGATATTTATAGATACATTTTTATACTTTTTATGGGCTCTCCTCTCTATGGTTCCTGGGAGGTGGCAGGGCAGTAGGCTACTATGCTACCAAATTTTTTTTCCCTCTGCAATAGATTCTATTCGCATTGTCACTATTTGAGTTGGTATATGCATCCAAAATCGTCGTTATTTGCATCGCAAATTGCGAGGAATCTTTGGAGACATATATACCAATGCTTTTAATGACGACGGGGGCAAGTTTTTTTTGTGAATATGTGTCACTTTAAATGTCTATTTGTGGCCTGCATCTTGTAGTGAGTGAGATATCTTTGAAAGCTTTGTGAATCCACAAATTACACAATGCATGATTAGTGGCATTGGACAACATTGCTAGTGCATCTATTCCTGATCAAAGCCCAAAGCTCCATCCAAGATTGCTAGTGGAAAATAAGATATTGGTTTGCTTATTTTGAACATTACTGAATTCGGGAATTGACACATTGAAATGGTGAACATATTCTTCTACGCACCTCAAACTTGCTATAGCGGCTAATCGTTGATGTGAATGAGAAAATGCAAATATACGTTAACATACAAATACATGAGTACCTACGCGTACATACGTTATATGCTATATGGTTGCCGACCACCAGAATACTTTCAACCGACCTCTGGTCCTTTGTATGTGTCTCTAAAGTACCACAGGCATTTAATTGAGACATGCCTAAGAAGATTTATAAATGCAGCCTCAGCTAATTGAAAAATGTACAGTCAATCATCATCTTCGTCGTCCTCATCATCTACGAGTTTACAAGCTAACCCTCCGTTCGTGCTGATCTAGTCGCCAAGCACATGCATGGGCGGCTAGTTTCCAGACTGCATTCGACCTCGTATCAATATGACTACGGCTGGCGCTGCTACGGCGGCGTATATAATGCACAACAAGGTGAGAAGGCATGCGCGATGCAAGGTGTGCGAGAGAAAGTTCCCATCGTACGAGGCATTGGGGGGCCACGCAAGGATTCACAGCAACCCCGGGGGCGATACGGCATGCCGCGTCTGCAGGCGACAGTTCGCGACACATCTTGCCCTTCTGACGCACCTGAGGAGGCATCGTCCGGCCCGCCCTAAACAGACGAAGACTAGCGCAGCACTGCCGGCAAGATTGTCGACGGCCACCCAGCTTCATGGCTTTCGCGTCCATCTCATCCAGCATTACCAGATAACCAAGTGAATCGTCCCAATGCCGAGGCTGACGTTAGTCGTAGCAATTATCCTTGGAGCCCTATCGATGGCTTGCAGGAAAGAGAACGTGGACGTCGCTCTGAGACTCGACAGCCCCGTCACCAGCCTGATCGTATTAATGGAGTTGTAATTAATAAAAAGGCAAGATTAGCTTCGCCAACACGTTATCCAATGGTTTGAGCTGCAGGAAAAAGCAAGATGGTCAATGCGCTGTTACTCGAGAATTCGGCTTTTACTTCCCGTGCTAATGTTGTCGTTGATGTCAAGGATCGGAAAGTGATCACGCAGGCCTCTTCTCATCAGATCACCTCACATTCAAAGCCTGGTTACCATCATCAGCCAAAGAAGCAAGTCGTGACTCCCATGGTTCCAATAAAAAAGCGCAAGTTACTTGTCACCGGCCACACAATCAGAGCAAACGCAATGACGAGTTTATCTTCCACCACAAAGCATAATCTTTGTGACCGCATCAACTCCTGCAATGCTCAAACTGCACTGAAGGGCGAGCACAAAGGGAAAACTGTGACAGCAATGAGGTCAAAAAGGGTCATCAGCAGGGCCATTAGCTCTTGCTCGCTGAGTTCGCACAGCAACAGATCACAGCATTGGCTAAGTTCGCACAGCAACAGATCACAGCACTCGAGATTTGATGTTAAAGAACTTGTCAATAGCAGCAGCAGCAGCAGGATGACGCATGATCATGAAAGTCCCAAAAAGCCTAAGTTTGTTGCAGATATCCGTCCATCATCTGAAACTCCCAATGACCATGAAGATGTGCTACGGACAATGTCTTCCAGCTCAACGTCGTACAGTACAGAGATCAGCACCTGTTCTGTCTCGCAGCTCGGCTTCCTCCTTCCAGATCTCAAACTTCCTGCCACCTGAGAGGACGATGTCGAGATCAGCACCTGTTCTGTCTCGCAGCTCAGCTTCCTCCTTCCAGATCTCAAACTTCCTGCCACCTTGGAGGACGATGCCGAGGGGCGCGTTAGGGAAGATTTGCCAGGCTTTGTCATGCCTGATCTCAACCTTCCACCTACTGCTTTGGATTTTTATGATGGCAAGGAGCACATTATGGAGTCTTGGCCAAGTTTTGTCCTCCCAGATAACCTTCCTACTACTGTGGATAATGATGTTGAGGAGAATGGTGAGGAGGTTTTGCCAATTTTTCTCCTTCCTGATCTCAACCTTCCTAGTAATTGTATTGCCTAATTAATGATGCGTATCAGCACATTAAGAGGCTGGTGAACCTTACTAGTAATGGCTGTGGTAGACACCTTCGATGGACCATGTTCTATCTTGCAATGATCAATCTTGTTATTTGCAGATCAATGGCAATGAAACTTGGAATTTATCTTGAACACTTGGCAAATTCTAGCTCTCTATTGGTGTAATCTCTATGCATTCTCTAAACATGCTTTTGTTTGTCTCTTTATGGTTATAGAGTTTCATTAGGGAGGGATACCCTTGGGCATCTTCACCACTTTCAGACAATTGATCCAGTTTGGTGGAACATTGCTATCCATATGTCTAATAAAGGTACATGTGGACTATTAGTATTCTTTGTGACTTTACGATTTAAAATATTTAGTTGTGTGTGGGACTACTGTGTCCCAGAGAGGCATTGGCAGCCATTGGCAATGGTCGATATTTACCCGACCCCTTTGTTTCGTTTTCGATCTACACTAGAGGTCCGACATTTCCAGCCTACAAACTGATCGAACAAGGAGGCATTACTAGCAGTTACGGGCCAATAGCAGTGGACAATATTGGGTAGTAGGTGGTGCAGCAGAGTGGGCGGCACGCCCTAGTAGCGGTTTCAAGCGGGCAATCTTAAGCATGGGTAAAACCAAGGAGAGTGGGGGTTGGGTGACGCCAATGAGCAGAGTATCGGATGGGCGACTCTCCAAGAGAGAGAGAGAGAGAGAGAGAGAGAGAGAGAGGTTATCAAGTGTATAGGGTATTAGTTCCAATAATCTCTTTAGATTAATAATATGACATTAAATACAATATTAATAACATTTCAAACTAACAAGGTTGGTATGTGCATCCACGCTTGTTTTTGAATGGTTTGGAGAATTGTGCTTTACTTTTGTTTCTCGAAAAGGAACATTGAACATATAAATATTTTGTTTGAAATTGTAAATCTTCTCTAGAACAATTAACATCAACCACTTCTCTTTTGAAAGATTTTCCGTCACTTCTTGTGGAGGAAGGAGAGGCTAAAAATTTAGTCAAGGTTGATCATTCTGCCATTTATCTTCTTTTGAGGCCTTTTTAGAAGAGCCTTATTCTTGAAGTGAGTTTTTGCAAATTTGATGATATTTGAGTACACTTACTAAGCGAGTGGAATGGTCTGAAATGGAATACTTGAAGAGTAGGTGGAAGACCTATGGTTTTTTTTTGTGGAATGGGTTACTTTGGAAGTATCCTAAGAAAAGGGATGAAATTCCATTGCGTTTAGTCTCTGACAAAGCTATGTAATTGCAAGTTATGTGTGAGTTTCATGAAAGTGTATGGGCTAATTATAGAGGACTAGTATGGGCTACTTATGAGATGTATGAGAAGTATGAGGATATCAAAGAGCACTATTGGTGGAAAAGGGATGTATCACACTTTTTGCAAACATGCAAGGAGTGCCAGTTATACTCTTCAATGAAACATAGGGATGAGTTGCATTCGACATATCCACTTCGTATACACTACAAATGGGTCGTTGATTTGATTGCTATGTTAGTTGCATAGATGATTTTAGTGGCTATATGTCACCAAATGGCTATACTTTTATTTTTTCAGTTTTTTTTTCGAAACCCAAGTAGGTTGAGTTATAACTCTAAATTTTTTTATTCACCAACATTTCTAGGTATACTAAGATTTTGAAGACCCTTTCACCATTCATGTGAAACAAATATTGAAAGAAATATATTAAATTTACCACAATATTTATAAATTATGGGATATATATAGAAACATTTACCACATGTACATTTGTACTCATACACATTGTACATATATAGACACATGTCACATACTACTTATCCTTGCTCCTTTTTTACATACTCATACACATGACTTACACACACCTCTCCACACACACACATTACTTAGCATTACATCTACTCTTGTATTCATACATACATATACACAATTCTTAGAATCAAAAGGTTTGAGGTATTCATGGTCCAATAACTTGAGCTAGTCAGATCTTTGCAGCATACATCTTGAAAGTTGCAAAGCAAGACACAGCTCTACCTAAAACCCATAAATGCTTAGGGACTTTCCCTCTTCATATACTTGAGCACAAATAATAGCTCCCCTTCAATGAACGGTTGCTAATTTCAACAAGGTGCGAAGGACTCTATCCATTTCCACATCCAAGATTTTAGCAACACACTAGGATCAATCAACAACACTCTTGGGCTTAACTTCGGCTAGCACTAAGAGATACTGATGACTAGGATATGCTAATGAATTCCACAAGCATCTCTCAGTGGATGACGATTGTGATCATTCTCTTGCCCAGAGGGGATTGAATTTCTCTTTTAAAAAAGGAAAACCTTTTCAAAATAAGGACAACATTGTTTGGGCGGTGTCGTGATGTTATGATGAGTTGAAAACTGCACAATGAACTGAAAGAAGAAGAAGGAGTGATCTGGGAGATCCGTGAGCAGGTGTCCTGGTGTCCTGGAGTTTTATCCTCCTTTCGGAGCCAACGGATCCATCAAATTTGGGTTTCGAGCAGCAAAGAGGGAGCTGTAATTTTGATACACGTTTTGTTCTATGGAGAAGCTCCAGGAGATCTAATGCCTCGAGATTGCTTCTGAGTAGTGCGAAGATTCCAAATTCTTTCAATACATATTGATTCAATTCATTATGCTTTGTCTTTGTAGTGTTTACCACTTGTGTATTCTCTATCTTCTCTTCCATCTCCTATCTCTACTTCCTTCTACTTCTGATCCCCAGACAGTGGATTCGACCTTTTGACAAAAACCCTTCCGACATTGGTGAACCCGATTATGCTTTGTCTTTGTAGTATTTACCTCTTGTGTATTCTCTATCTTCTCTTCCATCTCCTATCTCTACTTCCTTCTACTTCTGATCCCTGGTGGATTCGACCTTTCCACAAAAACCCTTCCGAAATTGGTGAGCCCGATGTGAAAGGTCGTCAGAACAAGGAAAGACAAGATGGGATAATCTTCCAATACAATCTCTAGTGATGTTTTGCAACCAGTTGGTGCAAAATATGAATATGCTTATGCAAGTTCCATCTGAATGGCGCCTCAAGCTTCTCCTCGTGTTCAATATGTCTCATTCATCAGTATGGATTATTCTTCCCTATTGACTTTTGAGCCTATTGTGAAAGCTGGCCTTGCATCTTTTGTGGCTGCTTCACTCCCTCTAATTCCAGATGATCCAGCCCTTTGTAATGAGTTTCTCGCGTCATATAGTAAGAAATTGAGCTTGGTTTGTGGTACTACCATGGTCATGATACATAGAGGGTTAGGGAAGGCTTTGTCTCTTTCCTACAAAGGAGAACCCTTTGTCATAGCTAGACAGTTATTCTCAAATGAAGAGATCCTGAAGCTGTTACAGAAGCAGATTAAAGAGATCCTTGATGTCAAGAAGGTGATTAAGACTTTAGGAGTGTCTTTCTCAATGACCACTGATCCTCTTTGGAAGCTAGTTTGTCAATTTCTCCAGGACAGGTTCATGCTTGCCAAGACACCATCTCACTATTTGTCAAAGGAGCTCTTCACAGCTTCTAGGATGGTTTTAAAAGAGGCCGCTGTTGAATGGAGTACTTACCTTCTTATGAAGATGGAGCAACATTTTGTCAAGGCGACTAGAGGAAATGTTACCAATGTAACGTATGGTTCATATTTATATGCTTTTCTGACATATTCAGGCCTTAAGAAGGGTGTTTTACCTCCTCCTCCATATGATCCAGTCCCTCTCCCTCCACCTTTAGAAGATTCAAAACCCATTGATATAGAGGATACTGACTCCCCTCCTCCGTTGGTATAGCAGAGACAATTCCACCAGTCATTCCTTCAGTGTCAGTTCCTACTACCTCTAGAAGTGACCTCCCTGTCTACCTCACATGCAACAACTTATTCAGGGTACAATGAGAAGGTTCTTTGGATATATCACTTCCTTCACTGAATAGCTTAGTGACAGGGGATGCCATTCCTTTGCTTTGTAGTGACATCTAGAGTTCTATTGAACTCTCAGTGAGATAGCTTGTGTTCAACAGTTATATGCTTCTTTCTATGAAGAATTGATGCAATCCAAAGACCAGATGCATAAGGCAACCACAGAGCTAACCTCTGCTAAAGACACTCTTTCCAATCTGTTTAAGTAGATGGAGTAGCAGACACAAATGATTGAGACCTAGAGAGAGTAAATTATCTTCTTTGAAAGCTCAGTTAGCAGAAGCTCAGTCAGAGCTCACTAGAGTTTCTGAAGAGAAAGAGAAAATGTCTAAAGAAGCTCAAGAGTTTAAGACTTTTCTGGTCTTCATGAAGGAATTGACCATTTTTAAGCCATCTTAAAGAGTTACCAATGTACGTGGCCCATGGCAAAGCACATTGCATACCATTATCAATAAGTCTATTATCTTAAATTTCCTTCCCCTCCCTCTCCCTCTCTTTCTCTCCCTCCCTCTCCCTCTCTCTCCCTCTCCCTCTCTTTCTCTCTTTCTCTCACCCTCTCCCTCTCCCTCTCGTTCTCTTTCTCTCCCTCTCTCATTTCCTTCCCCTCCCTCTCCTCTCCCTCTCCCTCTCTATCTCTCTTTCTCTCTCATTTCCTAAACAAGCAAAAAATAAAGTGATTTAAACATTCTCCAAGCAAAAGGGAGAGGGAGAGATACAATGCACTCTCCCTCTCTTATTTCCTTCCCCTCCCTCTCCCTCTCGCTCTCTTTCTCTCTCATTTCCTCTCCTAAACAAGCAAAAAATAAAGTGATTTAAACATTAAACAAGCAAAAGGGAGAGGGAGAGAGAGAATGCACTCTCCCTCCTTCTCCCTCTCTTTCTCTTTCTCTCCCTCTCTCATTTCCTCCCCCACCCTCTCCCTCTCCCTCTATTTCTCTTTCTCTTTCTCTTTCTCTTTCTCTCCCTCTCCCTCTCCCTCTCCCTCTCCCTCTCCCTCTCTTTCTCTCTTACTCTTTCATTTCCTTCCCCTCCCTCTCCCTCTCTCCTAAACAAGCAAAAAAGAAAGTGATTCAAACAACAAACAACCAAACCCGTCGTGAGAGAGAGAATGCACACTCTCTCTCTCACCCTCTCCCTCTCCCTCTCGTTCTCTTTCTCTCCCTCTCTCATTTCCTTCCCCTCCCTCTCCCTCTCCCTCTCTTTCTCTTTTTCTCCCTCTCCCTCTCTATCTCTCTTTCTCTCTCATTTCCTAAACAAGCAAAAAATAAAGTGATTTAAACATCCTCCAAGCAAAAGGGAGAGGGAGAGATACAATGCACTCTCCCTCTCTTTCTCTTTCTATCCCTCTCTCATTTCCTTCCCCTCCCTCTCCCTCTCGCTCTCTTTCTCTCTCATTTCCTCTCCTAAACAAGCAAAAAATAAAGTGATTTAAACATTAAACAAGCAAAAGGGAGAGGGAGAGAGAGAATGCACTCTCCCTCCTTCTCCCTCTCTCTCTTTCTCTCCCTCTCTCATTTCCTCCCCTTCCCTCTCCCTCTCCCTCTCCCTCTCCCTCTCTTTCTCTCTCGTTTCCTCTCCTAAACAAGCAAAAAAGAAAGTAATTTAAACATTAAACAAGCAAAAGGGAGAGAGAGAGAGAGAATGCACTCTCCCTCTCTTTCTCTCCCTCTCCTTCTCTTTCATTTCCTCTCCTAAACAAGCAAAAGAGAACGATTTAAACCTTCAACAAGCAAAAGAAAGAGAGAGAGAGGGAGACTCGCCAATGAGATATGGCGAGCGTGGGGCGGCTTCTCTTTGCAATGAGGGCTCCTCCTCTCCTTCGCGAACAAGGGCGGTGGCGGCGGCGTCGGCGGCGGCGGTAGCAAGTCTTCTTCCTCTTCTTCTCTCACAAAGCCTTCGCTCTCTCCCTCGCTCTCGCTCTCAAAAGTCGAAGCAAAAGAAATGAAAACGGCGCTCGGGTTTCGGCCACGTTTTTTTTCCTACGGCGTATAGCGACGCCGATATCCGCCGTCGCTAATCGGCGTCGCTAATTGCCCAATTCCTTGTAGTGTCTCTACTTCAACTCCAATAGAAGCTAACTAATCAGCATTGGTCTTGATCTCCATGACATAGTCTTGTATAGACCGTCCTTTTCTATCTATAGTATTAAATTTTTGTTTCATCTTAATTTTTTATGCACTAGTAGTAGTGCCATAGTAACACATCAAGATGTCCTGTACATCTTTCAATGACTTGCAGTTTATGATTTGCATGACCATTGCATCTAAAATACACAATGAGAGCCAATGCAAGACTTGGCAAGCTTGTTCAAGCCAAGCATAATGTGCTCTTTGCTACTTAGCACTGGGATTTCTTTTTGGAAGCTTTGGTTCAGCCTCATCACCTATAATAAGATCCTAGTATCCTTTCCCAATTGAGAAGTTCTCCATGCAAAATTTTCATATTGTATAGTTGTTGTCTAGCCAATGTGGGTAATGTTTGACCCTCTTGCGTTTGCCATGTTTGCAACTATAAGTATTTTTTGCAGTATCCAAGTTGTTTGATCTATCAATGCTTGACTCCCTATACACCATCTCTTCATTAACAAAATGCTTGCGTAGCATTCAAATAACACATGTACATTAACCAACTACTCTACATCTAGCTCAATTCACCTGAGTTCAATCAAATAACATACATCAATACTTTAGTTAGAGTCCCCAAAATTTCAGCTAAGTAGCATAGTCGTGCACCTTGCCAAATACTGAAATTTTAGTCCTCAAGTGAAAAAAAGTAATATCTCGGCAATATCCAAGGTATTTCAGATCAACAACTTCTCAAAACATAGAGAGAAAGAAATCTTCTCCCTAATCTATATTCTCCAAGCTCAACTAGCATGTTGGAAGCATGGAAAATGCTACTACTCTTGCTAGACATGTAGGTGGATGATTGAGCGGAATGTTGAGCTACCACATTTTAGCTCCAACGTGCTACCCTTTACTTCGTTTGGTGCAAGATTCCATGTGAGCTAAAGCAGAGCTATGGCTTAGCACATTCTTTGTGGACTACAAGATGTTAGGCGAGCTTGAGTATACCAATTCGATTTGACAAAATAGCTCCTCTTTTCATTTTTTGTCCAGGTTGGTTATGGAAGAAGGCTCTGATACCATGTTGAAAGAGAGGGGGGGAATGACATAGTGAACAACCATCAATAGAGAGAGTAGGGAACCTGCAATGTCTCCCATATTCCATATCACTGAGTGTACCATACATTAACCTAGTAACACACCATAGATAGGAGAGATACATCACTAATTGATCCTACTAACTAACTACGGTTGAGTCACTAACTCATTGTGCCACACATGAAGGTAATGATGATAGCTATACAACTAAGCTACAACTATACTTAACAAGTTGGTAGAACTTGATGCGCAACACAACTACTACGTCTAGACCATGATATTCAAATATCTTTTGATTTCATAATGATATATCCACTATGTGGCATTTAAGGGGGAGAGAGAGAAAAAAAACTCGTCAAATGACTTGACATAATGTGTAAGTATTTCCCCCCCCCCCCCAATCTCTTGTCCTATGTTAAGATGATTCATCTAAAATACTTCTTAAGCTTAAACTTGAATTTTTAAATCTAGGAAATAATGGAGATGGATTATATAGATTCAAATGTAAAGCACTAATACTCTTAGGTCTACATGATAACATATCAACTACTATCAATTAACCTTGTTAAAGTGAAATTAAGCCATTTAATGACTATTGAGCAACTTGAGGAATTAAAGTGTCTATTCACGTGACAGGAAGAGGGCCAAGAGACCACATTGTGGAAGCCACTCAACTTATGATTACTGTAAAAGATGTGATGCTTGTCAGTGAATGGGGAAACCCACGAAGACAAGTGCCATGCCATTGCAGCCTATTCTTCCTTTGAAGCCGTTTGAGAAGTGGGGTATCGACTTCGTAGGCCCGATTGATCCTCCCACTAGAAGGAAACAGAACAGATACATCCTCATATGTACGGATTATGTCACAAAGTGGTGTGAAGCTAAAGCCCTAAAGCGGGACGATGGTAACAGCATGGCCCTGTTCATGTACGAGAATATTATCACCCGTTTTGGTAGTCCCTTAGAGCTGGTAAGTGACAGAGGCACTCATTTCATTAATAAAGTCATGGAAGAGTTGACAGAGTTGTATAAGATCTGCCATCGCAAGTCCACTCCTTATTACCCCAGAGCCAACGGCCAAGTCGAAGTCACGAATCGCATCCTCTGCTCGATTTTGACAAGAACGATTGCCGCACATCGTCGTGATTGGGATGATCGACTTACAGAGGCCCTCTGGGCGTACAGAACCTCCCATAAAGCAGCAACAGGACAGACACCCTTCCAGCTGGTGTATGGTACAGAAGCTGTTTTCCCTGTTGAACTGGAATTACCCTCTTTGAGAGTGGCTATCAAAGAACGTTTGGGGGATAATGATTCACTGCAACGTCGTCTCCTGCACTTGGAATGTTTGGACGAAACTCGTAGGATGGCTCTACAGTGCATGGAAGCCATGCAAGCTCGACGCAAGGCTTACCATGACAGCTTCATCAAGCACAAGGAATTCAAAGAAGGTGATTTGGTCCTAGCCTATGATTCACGATTTGGCAAGTTTCCTGGCAAGCTCCAACAACGGTGGATGGGCCCATATAAGGTACTTGCCGTCAACCCTAATGGCTCTGTCCAAGTGCAGACCGTTGATGCCTCTAATGATCCCTTTCTGATCAATGGATATCGCCTGAAGAAGTACTTCCCTCCTTGGGGATCTTGACAATTATGGTCACCTGATCCTTTCCCTCGTTGGCATGGCACTGTACTTCTTATGATGCTACTTCTGATAGCCGTTCTTCAACCATTCTTGATGAGGTGGACACAACCCTCTGTCCCCTCAACCCTATCTTCCAGCCTTGATCTCTTATCCTCTATTTTCCACCAGCGAGACAGTGGCGAGGTTGGTTTTGATACATGGTCTTTCTACCATTCCCTTGCTTAATTCGAAGAGAAAGAACAGAAAAAAAAAAAAAAACATATCGGTCATGGGAGATAAGGACTTAGGTCCCTGCCATGACGACCTATTCTTCGAGAAAAGGTGGAAACACCCTCAGGAATAGGGAAAAAAAAGAAAAACAAAAAGAAAAGAAGAAAAAAAAACAAGATTTCAAAAAAAAAAAAAGACAAATCTGTTATGGGAGAAAAGGAAGCAATTCCCTGTCATAGCAGGCCTTGTTCCAAGAAAAGGTGGCAAACACCCTTGGGCGAGAAGCTGGCTGTGGAAAAGGTGGCAACACCCAGCAGTCCAGAAAGTGGCATCATCAATTGATATTTCCAGGATCCAATTCCGAAGCTGCCTCCCTTGGTACACTGTGTCCTGGGTCTCTCTGCAGAGCGTCTAACTGTCCTCTGGCAGATGACATGTCCTATCCAACTCAACGTTCGATTTGATGGCTACCTCCCTGGGTATTCCTCTTCAACAACTGATGACGCGATCTTCATCGACAAATAATCGAGTGACGCGAGCTCTCATCCTAACCGGATGGGAAAGTGAGTATGGGTTGCCCTCTGTAACTATCAACAGAGAGTGAGATAGAGGGTGAGGCGAGAGACCAGTCTTTTTCCTTCAAATCAAATGAGAGGTGAGAAGTGTGAATGAAGTGTTGCACGCACGGGATGGGCCTCTCAATGCACAAAGCACAATTTGTTTTTGTGCACTGCACTATAAGGCTCCCTGGCCTTCCTTCTCGCATCGTATGCTGGCACAGGGCGAGATGCACAGTTGCACCATCAAATGCGCAAAGGCATACAACCTTTGCACACGTGATTGTGAGGATTACATCAATGGGTTTCAGGACATGGCTGCCCTCCTATATCTATCAACAGAGTGTGAGATAGAGGGTGGGCTGAGTATGACTAGAGTTTCTTCAATCAATTACCGAGGGGGAGATTGAGGGACGTTACGACACTTGGAGTCAGGTATGTTTCCATTTCCCTATGCACCCACGGGATAGGTCTTTACCGTCAACACAAGACACATCACCCTGTTCTGTACACTGCACTGTAAGGCTCCCTTGCCTTTCTCTTTGCACTTATGCCAGACGGGTTGGACGCACTAATGCACCATCAACTGTGCACCCTGGCATACTCTCTCTGCACCATTCCCCTTGTCGATTCCTCAACCGGGTACGAGATATGGGTTTTAATCATTTTTCCTCGAGTGATATTAGTCCTGGGGCGAGTGACTGTTCTTTCATTCCATTTGAGTGATTGTGAGTTGAGTGCAACATTCCTTATCATCGACAAATTTCCTGCAATTTCTTCAATCAGCTACCTCCCTGGGTGCTGCTGCGTGGTCCCTGCCATGAAGGACGTGTGCCGAGAAGATGCCTTGGTACCTCCAGCAGGCCGACAACAACACCGGACGTGCCGTCGACAATCAACCTTGATTCTCTACAATATGGGCCAAGTTTTCTAACCCTACATCCTGCTTCTCAGTGACGTTCATGTTTTAAGTGTGGGGACGTTAGTGGATGGTCTGTGGCGTGGTCCTAGGTCCCTGTTGCTCGGTTAACCCTACCCGTTCATGTTTTAAGTGTGGGGACGCATCCCTGCGCGTTTACAATGCATACCCTTCTACATATGCCTCAACCTGCTAATGCCTCTATGCCATGACTTGCTTTTACCTTCATTCCCTGATTTTGCGGTCCTCCCATGTGAATGCATCCTACGTTCACCGAAGTCCAAATACAACCTTATAGCCATGTTCATTCCTTTGAACTGACCATTTTTCCTTTTTACATTGAAGCATTTTGCGCAAATTAGCCGGTTTTCCATATGAACGCGCTTTGCTTGCTTCGGAACTGTGATTTGACGTTATAGCCCTGACAACAAATTTCCCCCTGACATTTTTTCTTTTTACTCCGAGTCATTCCGATGCATGCTTTGTCCAATATTAATTTTCTGGTTTTTCAGGACTTTTTCGTGCGTCTTTTTCACATTTTTCCATGTAAACCTGCCCTGTTTGCATCGGAATTCCCATTTGATTTGACAGCCGTGTCCCCTGTGCCTTCCCCTACCTTTTTTCTTTTTCCTTCACCATCTTTCGCCTTTTGGATTTTTAATTATTAATTGTTCAATGTGTTTTCACGCGTATTTTTGGTTTTTTTGCATGTGAACCCCTCCTACTTCCATCGGAACTACGTTTTAACATGACAACCCTGTACCCCCTTCCTGCGTACATTTTTTCTTTTTACTGCATGACATTCCAGTGAACGGTTCGTCCAATATTAATTTCCGATCCCATTTTCGGGTCTGTTTTTTGGGTTTTTTCCATGTGAACGCGTCTTATCTTAGTCAAAACTATATTTTGATGTGGTAGGATTGTCGGGCACATCTTTCTGCACATTTTTCCTTTTTCCTGAACCTCGTTCCGATGCACGGATCTTTTGATATTAATTTTTAATTGCGTTTTTGGACCCGTTTTTCGCGTTTTTTGCACGTGACCGCCCTTTAACCCCCCGGAACCCCCGTTGCACATTTTCCCTGTCTTTCCCCTGTCGTCCTGCCCACTTTTTGTTTTTATGCCATTTCGTTTTGACGATCGGATTGGGAGTTATTAAATTTTCTTTCTTTTTATGTGTTTTCACGCGACTCGTCCCGCACGTGAATGCGCCCCCGTTTTCGATTTTACGCGTCTTAACGCGCCCCAGTTGCATCCGCATGCCTCGTCCCAGCATCTGGGCGCCCTTTCAATCCTGTCACGGCAAATTTTTTTATCCACCGCCCCACGCACGCGCGCGGGACGGGGTACGCCTCCTTTTTGGGTTCTACCCCTAACCCCTACCGCTACCCCGCCCACTACCCCTAACCCTTACCCCTACCCAACCCTACCACTACCCCTACCCCATCCCTCGGGTACCCCCTACCCCCCTTGGGCCCCTGCCCATCCCCTCCAACCCTTTTCCACCCCCCCCATGCCCTTTCCTATTCCCCCCCTACCCCGACCCCTCCCCAACCTAACCGCCGCCCTCCCTACCTCTCCCCTCCTCTGCGTCCTCCAATCTACCCCTCCCCCTCCTCCTCCATTACCTCCTCCTCCATTACTTGCTCCTCCCGTGCTTCTCCTCCACTCCTACCCTCCTTCTCCTGCGCGACAGCGCCCTCCTCCCCTACCTACTCCACGCCTGACTGGCCGCCCTCGCCTGCGCCCTCACGCGCCACCAGGACCCCACCTACACCATCGCCTCCTGCGTCAGCAGCATCCTCTCTTTGTACCCTCGTGACATCAGCCCCAGCCCCGGCGCCTACTGCGTCCCCGCCGCCGACCGCGGCCCTGCCTTCTCCATGTCTGCCCACGGCCGCAAGCTCCTCGTCGGTGCTGATTCTCGACACACTTCACAGACCCCTGGCCCTGGCTCCTACTCCACCGTCGAGGTCCTCCAACGGCCCCGGACCCCCTCCATCACTATCTCTGCCAGTCGTGATCCTCGCCGTAACTCTTCTGCCCTCGCCAGCCCTATCACCTCGCCCGCCAGGTCGCCAGCCCCGTCACCTCGCCCGCTAGGCTGCCTGCCACTCGCCGCCGACTGCGACATCTGCCTCGCCGTGCCGCCTTCGACAGGCCTCCCGCCGTCGCCCCTGCCTTGCCGTGGCCGCCGCGAGTCCGCCGCTGCACCGACCCAACTTCCCTCCTACACGTGTTACACCACCCCACTACCCCCCCCTAAGCCCCCCTTCTCCCCATCCAACCACACACCCCCCATTACCCCCCACTAACCCCCCTTTCCCACCTTCCCACACCCACTAATACACTTACCCCCCCCAAGCCCCCCTTCCCCCCATCCAACCACACACCCCCCATTACTCCCCACTAACCCCCCTTTCCCACCTTCCCACCACCTTTCCCCCACTAATACACTTACCCCCCCTAAGCCCCCCTTCCCCCCATCCAACCACACACCCCCCCGTTACCCCCCACTAACCCCCCTTTCCCACGTTCCCACCACCTTTCCCCCCACTAACACACTTAACCCCCACTAACCCCCCTTTCCCACCTTCCCACTACCTTTCCCCCACTAACACACCCCCCTACACAAGCCCCCGGTCCCACCACTCAAACACACACAACCCTACCCTCTCGAAGCACCCCCTTCACACTAACCCCTACCCCTACCCCGCTGTCAGCCCCCTGTTCCCCCGCAGCCGCTTACCCCACCCCTTCCATACACCCCCGTCCCACCCGTCGACACCCTCGCGGCATCGACACACGTGTAGGTGTGTACGCGCGCGTGGGGGCTTGAGCTTGTTCGTGATCGTGCGCGGGTGCGGGAGTTTGTTCATTAGTTGCTGACACGCAGCTGCCACACAGCCTATTTCTGGGTAATTTTCCAGATTTTTAATTCAAACACCCGAAACCTTTAAAACACCAAAAAAAAAAAAAATTGAAAATTAAACAAAAAAAACAAACAACAACATTAAACAACCTTTAAAATTCTGAAAAAATTCCAGAAAAATATAGAAAACTTCCTACTATTTCTGCAACCAATTGCCTATTTTTTTAAACCTGTAAATTTCAAAAAAAAAATCAAAACATTTTAAAATTACATATTCTTTTAAAAATACCCAAACAAATGAACAAAATTCATTAAAATGCTAAAAATTTCCCCCAAAACCCACGGTTAATTCAAAAAGTAAAAAAAAACACAAAAATAAACAAACAAATAATTTAAAAAATGAACCTAAACACCACCATGGCACGCGCATTCGCGCTAAACACACCATTTTTTAAATAAAAATAAACCCGCCGTTCACTTAGCACGCGCTAAGTGCGCTAAAGAGGCACTTTAATATTTTAATTAAAATGAACCAGCCGTCACAAGAGCACGTGCTGGCAAAAAAGCGCTCCACATCACCCTAATTTTTTAAAAATAAACTTGCATTTAGAGAACCAGTCTAGGTATCGAAGTTCGGGATTCGAATTAAAGCACCGCTTTCACCTAATAATTGGTAATTAAATTTTTTAGAAGGAACCGCCGTTTTCTTGTTAAGGTTTATCACTTAATAAAAATTCACCCATTCTTAATAATTTATTAAAATGAACCTTTCATTAAATTAATTCCCCCTCTCAGTGAGATTAACTGCTCACTTTGCTTGGTACTTGGCGTATATGCATAAGCACTCTCATAATGATTCCAAGCCTATTCTAAAGTTGTGCATGAATGTCAATGTGAGCATTGATTCCCAGCAGCTGGATATATTGTATTTTCATGCCCTTTGTTTGCCTACTAGATACCTTGCCCTGTTGGAAAGGATGTGCTGTCTTCAGTTTTTTCAGAATCCTCCCAAAACATTTGTAGATGAATCCTTGTCTATGGATCGTTTTCGAAATCATTAATCTTTCAAGAGGGATAAACTTCATTGATACCTTTTCCAATGTATGGTGGACGCTTTTTAATGAAAATCTCTCTTTTTGGAGGAGTCATTCAGATGGTTGTGTTGTGTGTAGTGTTTGTGTTGTGGGTTAATTTATGTAAAAAGAACGTGGTGATTTCCTATTGGATTGGATTTCGTGCGAGCTACATTTTGGCGAATTGTGGTGATGGGGTCGTGGTTGGAGAGTTGAAGATGCTGATGAAGAAGAAAAAGCAGAAAACTCTTATATCCTTTACAAGTTTGTTGTGATTTCTAGTTTGATAAGAAGTGTTAATGTATAGATGGTTTTCCTTTCGTTGTATTTTTATCTCAGATACAGGTGATAAGTTGGGGTCGTGGTTGGATGGATTGTTTTTGAAGAGATATTGAAGATCAAAGTTGAGCTTTTAACTGAACTTGTATTCCCTTTTTCCTGGGTCGCGAGGATGCTTCCTTATTAAGTGTGGGGATATGTTGAGTGTTGAAATAACTTGTTTTTTGGCTGATTTTTGTTGTTTTTGAGAGCTGAATGGTTGATTTTATGAGATGATTGATTGGTTTGGAAGTGGTTTGAGATTGTTTTGGATGATATTGATTGTGTTTTGGAAGTTCCTGATGTTTATTAGTAGAGATATGAGGTTTTGTGATGTTCTGATAGGTTCTGATTGGTTGTGAATACCTTATATATAGCTTCTGTTTTGTTCTGATTGTCTTCTGTAAGGAGGGATGGAGTATTGATTGATGAGGATTGAGATCTTGTGAAAGCTTATTGAATAGTTTTTGAGAGTTTGGAATGGTTTGAGTATGAGTTATGAGGTTTTGATGACCTTCTGTAACCTTCTATAGGTCTTCTGTAGAGCTTCTGTTTCTGTTCTGTTCTGTACTGTAGCTATTCTGGTACTGTACTGTGACTGTTCTGTATGCTTCTGTATGTGTTCTGTAGAATATATGTGTAGCTTAGGAAAGTTTTCTAGCCTTGGAAAGAGGTGAATACAAGTGCAAAAGAGCTGAAAGAAGTAGCTGCTGAAGACTCAAGTAAAGACTAGAGTGAAGTGATAGTAGTGAGCTATGAAAGGACACTGTAGTGGCTCTGGTGACTCTTCATATCAGACATACCTCTTGGGAGGGGTATCCACGACCTAAGAAGGATTATTGAGAGTGATTATGAGAGATTGTAGTGAGGATATGATGTATTATTGATGGAGAGAGAGAGAGAGAGAGTCAGAGATAGCCAATTCTACTAAACAGAGTGATTGTATATGAGAGATTGAGAGAAAAGACTATGAAGACATTGAAGATGAATACTATGTGATGTATTTCCATTCAAAGATGGTGTATTCCTTTGCTTTCTTTGTTCTATTGATGGATTTTGTGAAGATATTGAAGAATATGGTTGATTCTATCAAATCCGTGGGAGATCTACATGATGCTGCATGAAGATTTGTTGTGCCTGGTGTTCTTTTCTTCATTGTGATCATATGAAACCTAATAAACAAGCTTGTTGATGTTACAAGATAGATTTTCTTGCAAGAGAATTCCCTTTTCCTTGGTGTCCCTCTTGGGGCTCCAAAAGAGAACATGTGCACATTGGCTACATGTGGTCCACCTTATCTAAAATTATATGTGAGCTATAAGTGCATCTTGACATGATTGGAATAGCTTGCACATGCACAAGCCAACTGATTTACATCAATCTACTCATGCTATGAATCGATATGCATGTCTTGCTTTTGCTTTGATTGTATTGATTGTGATATATATTCCTCGAGAATAATGAGAATCAAGGGACTACCCTAAAAAGTGAGGGTACTCCCTTGAATCACCGATTAAGCTTTGATCTATAAGTTTATGCATGGCTAGGTTAAGTGCACAACAAATGAGACATGTGAGTGTATTGATCAGTTCTCTCTCTCTCTCTCTCTCTCTATGTATATATATATATATATATATATATATATATATATATATATATTACACATGCACAAGTCTTGCTTTTGCTTTGATTGTATTGATTGTGCTGTATAGTTATTGAGACTATTGAGAGTCAAGGGACTACCCTAAAAATTTAGAATACTCTCTTAAATCACCAACTAACCTTTGATCTATAAGTTTATGCATAGCTAGGTTAAGTGCACAACAAATGCGACATGTGCATGTATCGATCACTTCTCTCTCTCTCTCTCTCCCTCTCTCTCTCTCTCTCGCTCTCTCTCTCTCCCTCCCTCTCTCTCTCTCTCTCTCTCTGTGTGTCTCTCTCTCCCTCCCTCCCCCTCTCTCTCTCTCTCTATATATATATATATATATATATATATATTGCACATGCATAAGTCAACCTTTGATCTATAAGTTAGGCATGGCTAGGTTAAGTGCACAATAGATGCAACATGTGCATGTATTAATCACTTCTCTGATAATTACGTCATATATACATCCAATCATGCCCTATCCAATCACATTTGTATAGGGCATGATTGGATGTATATAGGGCATGAAATCACATATATATAATTAGCTTTGAATGATTGGATGTATATTTGTAATACTCAGAAAGAAGTAGAGTTAGTAATGTATATCATGTCCTATACATGTTTACCCTATACATGTATATCATGTCCTTATGATCCTATACATGTATATCATGTCCTTATGATCTTGGTGTAATTATGCCGTATAAACATCCAATCATTCCCTATCCAATCACATTTGTATAGGGGATGATTGGATGTATATAGGACATGAAATCACATATATATAATTAGATTTGAATGATTGGATGTATATTTGTAATACTTAGAAAGAAGTAAAGTTGGTAATGTATTCAAACAAATACTAGCTGTTAAGAGGTTTGGTCATATTGAGGGACGTTATGAGAAATAAAAAATATGTGTGTTTATTTTCGCATCTATAGGCGTGTTTATAAACACAGATATATAGATGCCTTTTGTATACTAGCATAAATAGACACGCTGATACACTCGCTTATAAACACACCCGCTTTTTCGCATGTATAGTGTGTGTCTATAGGGCCTTTCTCTTGTAGTGTTAATAATAATTCAATAAAAAAATCAATAAAGCATATGTACAAGGTATCTGAACAACTTGGTCACACTCACATCGCTCCACCCATATGTTGCTTGCACACTTAAGAGTGCAAGCACTGTCTTCAAGCAAGATACTCAGCACCCATCATATAATGCTATGGATGCTTCCTCTCTAAGCGGATTAGAAGTCTCGATATCCATGGAAATCAATGCATCGATCATTGCCTCCATCTCAGGCTCCAAGTTTGTAGGTAGGTCTGGAAGGTTGTATGTCTCCTCTGGCATTGACGATATAGATTGGCCTTGCAAGTGGTGGATTGGCTCATGCACTCCATCCATCGCACGCCCACGAACTCTTCTAATTGGCTGCAAAGGGTGCACTCCTCCTTGGGACGAAACATCACCTCCCTGGATAGAAAATTTTCCAATCAAACCCAATCTTATTGTATATGATATTCAATTAGCTTGCGAGTACAATGCATGATTGATATTAACTTTTCTTACCGTTTGTTGAAAATCCGCAATCACCTGATCAATGATCTCAGATTGAAACTCGTCAAATCATCGTACGTGTTATATAGATTTTCAATGTTTTTTCCTAATTACCAGCTTGCATTGAGAGCAAGGACGTGGGACATGCTAATTAAGATACCGCTCACAATCTTGAACAATAGGACCTTCATTCTTTTCCATTTTGTCTACGTTACAACAAACAATTTGTTTTTGTTATCATTCTTTTTTTTTCTTAAATTGTTATCCTCTCCTTCCATCTCTCTCTTTTTTTTTCTTTCTTAAATTGTTATCCTCTCCTTCCATCTCTCTCTCTTTTTCTACGTTACGACTACGACCACGACCGCGACCACCGTGACCACGATGACCACGACGATGACTACGACCACGACTACGACTACGACCACAACCACGACCACGACGACTACGACCACGACCATGACCACGGCTACGACTATGACCACCACCACCATGACTACGACCATGACTACGACCACGACTATGACTACGACCACGGCCACGACCACGACCACGACTATGACTACGACGACCACAACCAGGACCCATGACCACGACTACGACGACCACGACCACGACCACGACTATGACCATGACCATGATCATAACCACAACCACGACCAAGACTACGAATACGACTACGACTATGACCACGACCACGACCACGACTACCACTACGACTACGATGTCGTGCTGCTGCGCATCCAAGCCGTAAACACCTCCATTTTTGTTGTGCATTTGTGTTATCTTTTTGCGTGTGATTCATTGTGTGTGATTGATGCATTAAGATAATCCGTCCTTTCAGTACCCGCACCCAATGTACATACTCCACTTGTGTGTTTGTGTTTGTGTGTGTTTCAGTTTGTATGCATGTTGTATGTGTGACAAAAAAGTATGAAAAACTGATGCCAAAGAGTAATATTATGTTGTCAATTACAATGATGAATTCCAAGAAAAGTGCAGGATATCGTGGAATTGAAGGAAGGCTCGGGAATTCGCTGTGGATGTTGCGATGAAGTGGTTAGCTGTTCATCATTTGAAGCTCATGCTAAATATGGAGATGGGGGGGAGATCTTGTTCTTTGTGATGGATGCCCAGGAGCATAACACATAGAATGTGCAGGTCTATCTTGCATACCGGAGGGAGATTAGTTCTGTTCTCTCTATCAAAACAATCTTGAGGGAGATAAGAGACAAGTATCTAGAACAAGTGTAAAGAGGTGGGTTAGGCTTTCTATTTTGAAAGTTGGAGGGAAAGATAAATAGCTTTGCATTCCGAGAATAGCCTTACGAATGCTATGTTGAGATTGGGGAGGGAGGGCTATTAATGGAAAAAGGAGACGAAGACGCAGGATAGGGGCGAGGAGGCATAATCGATGAGAGGAGGATGAAGACTAATGATGATTGGATTTTTGCCTTCCTCTGTTTGTTCATACTATTTGAGCTTGCAGAAGAAAACTTTGCAACCTACAGAGACGACCTATTCAAGTTGCTGTTGTGGAAGTGAGCTGTGATAAAATGGAGATTCGAGGCAATAAATTCTTGTCATCTGTGGTAGTGGTGTTGAGCAGAAAATTCTCGTCTACAATTATAATTATCAGCAGAGCTTTTGCTATACTGACAGAGTAGTTGTCTCTCCAGGAGTGTCTTTGGAGCAGTATAATCTCCGTCATCTGATACAGCAGGGACATCCTGTCATCTCAGAGTTGCAATTTGCTTCCGAAAAGCTTCTAAAAGGTCTCAAGGTTATAGGTATCACTGTTTTCTGCACAGAGACATGACTAAACCATCTTCCTTTGTTACCCTCCATCACCAAGCGACGACCACTATTCTCATTAGTATGGAGTGGGGAAAGCAGCATCAGTAGCTGAAAACAAAGCTTGAAGAAGACGTGGGATGATTCGTTGATCAACGGCTGCCGATAAACGGAAGAAAGCAAATCATGATCACAGCAGGCATGGTGTCTTACCTGATCTATCCCGTCATCACTACTTTGTTGCTGCTTAGCCTTATCTAAGCTACGAAGGGAGTTCTGAAATCAAAGCAAAGAAGCCTAGAGGAAAGATAAGGCAACTGGGGAAAGCGCATGAACACTAGAGCTTTTCCAAACAGAACGACATTTCTGGTCAACTTGGCCTTTTGAAGTGGACTTTTATCATGAATCTGTGAGATTTGATGTACTGTCTACACATGGCATGCAATCATTTCAACACAATTGACACATGGAGAAAATGAAAGAGCTATCATCCCTTGACTGGACCTCTTGATCCTGAATCATGGTGAAATCTGGCGTCTTTTTCTTGTCTACAACATCGACTCAAGCAGCAGAGATAGACTTTGATGTCAGGATCATATCCATGGCTTTTGACAAACCAACTAATCGGCGTAGATGTTGAGTGCCTCCAGCCTGGAATGACCCCAAGTTGAAGTTCAAGAAAGGCAAGCTGTGACCTGCAATTTGCCCATGGCAGGACATGGCTAACTCTAAGTCTCCTCCAAGCGCCATCATCATTGTCCGCACAGAAATATATAACCTTAACCCAGTTCCCTCTTCAGTTTCAATTCCATATGTTAGCCTTTACAAACGAGCTGTACTCCTGCACAGATTCCTGAATTCATCAGTTCAAATGTATCATTTTTCTGCCTTCAGAGTCCCCTCCAGCCTAAATCAACATGGTTGCTGTATTTGATGCCCTAGAGGTTGAAGGTGTTCCCTTCGCTGCTGTCCACTGCTATTGTCTTCTCCTGTGGCAAACTCTTGCTGAAATTTGAATGCTGAGAACAACCTTGAACTGGTGCTGAATGTTGGGTAGACTTATGGGTTGATTGCTCAAATGATTAGATTGAGAAAAGGCTCAGAATTGCTGCCCACAGAACTTCATTGTATTGGCATTGTATGGATTTCTGAGAATTGTTCACAGGGATTGCTGCCCAGCATAAGTCTTCAAGACTCTTCAAGTCTATGTGCCAATGGCATAACTGTCTTCGAACACCTGAATGCAAAGCTGGTTATGAGATACTATAGATTTTTCTGAACATGGACCTCATGTAATTTACTTGACAGGAATATAGTGAACTTTGGCATCAAAAATTCGATTTCTTCTTGTTAGTCTCTTTCCTTGCTCCAACTTGAACTCTGTGTTCAGCAGCTCTTACACGAAATCTACGACATTTCTGGTGAACCCGACGTGAAAGTGCTGCGTCAATTTTCAGCAAGATGGGAGACTCACAAGAAGAGATGACAGATGATAATGTCATGAAGAACCTGTTTCAGTCATTTACAACCTATATGCAGCAGCAAGCTCACGCGAAACGTGATAGTGATGCCATGGATGCCTTGAAAGCTGTCCAACAGGAGATGAAGCAGTTCAACGGCCAACAAGTGTCAACTTACCTACATTTGTATGAAGAAAAGATGAAGTTTTTTGGGTTTTCTCAAGATGTTTGGAGCCACTACTTCTTGCGGATCGTGGTTCGCGCACTTGAAGTCCGAATTTCAGAAATTCAAGGAACACATGCTGGTTGGGCAGAGTTTAAGAAGGCATTAAAAGATGAATATTTCCTGGAGGATACAGGTCTTATGAACTACAGGAATTTCTTAGCATGGGTTTCTATGCCTAATAAGGGACTTTCAGTTATACCGCCCTTCTGCGACAGTTTGAGAGCCGCTATGATCAATTGGATAGAACTGAGTAGCAAGCTTTGGAGATGCAGAAAGTGGAATTATTTTTACAAGCCGCTGATGCTGATTTACTGGAAAAGTTGGATGATCTTTTGTGTAACATGTCCACCAGAATCATCCCTGACACGTCTTAGCAGTCCATCGGGAAGGATGTCTAGAAAGCTCCGCCCGGCACTCCCATGGAATGTTACGGGACTTGCGATCTAGGTCTTCCTGCATCTGCCACGTAGCGGAAGTATCCTGGCCGTTCCCACTTAGGATCGACCTGAATTTGGGTTTTCCTGTTTGGTCATTAGCTAGCAACAACTAGCGTCAGACCCGAGCGAACTACTTTACGCAGAAACGCCAGGTCCGAAGCGGATTCACGCTGCACTTGGTTCAAGGAGAATGGGAAACGAGAGGGAAGCAAGGCTCGACCTCTCTGCCATAAGGCATAGTCCCATTCCGTTCCCCTAAAACAGCATGAATCGGGTAATAGTTAATTCTAAGTCATCGTTCTCGTTACTTGTTCCGAAGATGACGATCAACCTCTGTTCGTCGAAGACCTTGAGAAAAGTTCCCGGCTAACCGGGACCACCCATCCATAGGACGGACCCATGGTCCATCCTCCGCACTTTCCTCGGTTTGTTTTAGTTATGTAATTACCTACCACATTAGTTTGACATATACAAACAGCTTCTTTGATTAACCCTGTTATGCACTGGTTCCTTCACGTAATCTTATCACAGGACATAAAGAAAACAATGCCAAACAACTCCTTTATTATCATTTTATCCTTTTATCTTTGAAATACAAGGAGTTCCCGCCCGTAGGCGTATTCATAATCCGCCCGAAGGCTATCCAGTAATCCACCAGGGATCACTAATCCAAGCTTCCGTCCGTAGACTAGTATGCGGGCCTCGAGATCCAATCCCGAGTCACGTTAGTCTCTTGTGCAGGGCCGGGAAGGCGAGGGATTTACAGCCAGAGCCCCCCTGGCACCCAAGCGTCCTCCTGCTCCAAGTAGAACTCAACGGAGAGACCTCTCACGGCGGGTTCGGTCCACGTTCCCAGCGCGGTTAACAACCCCCTTGGTTAGGGTCAGGCAGGCAGTCGGGGGTAACTGAAGCTGCCTCTCAGGCACCAACCTAAAGCTTTAGATATATTTTCATCCTTTAGTTCATTGAGCAAACAATGCAAACAGTCCTTTCTAAACTGTTACAAGCACAATCAATTTCAATGGTCGTTTAGCTGGCAAACTGTTAAGGAGTGACTCCTTTCCTCCGAATGCAATCCGCGTTCGATCCGGAATCAATTGCAACTTGGCAAGATTCCTATCATTCTTGGGTTAGGGTCATACCCTACCAATACTTTAGGTCTTGTTGTGGTAGATTCCATCGACCATGTCGCTTTAGTTTATTGTTTGGTCATTTGTTTCAAGGCAAATACCTAACTTTCCTTTTCCTTGGCAATTATTCCCCAAGAAAAGTGAGTAACAGGATGATTACTCATCCTCCTGTAAGTTAAATTCTTTCAATAACTTGCCAACCTCATTTCGAGAGGTGACAAAACTCTCTTGTGGACAAATCTCAAGTCTACACGATGTTGCAACCTTTTTGCACATGCGTTGCATTATTCCACGGGATCATTCCACCCATTGAATGGCGTCCTCCGGTCACGGAATTTACCTCCAGCCGAGTAACAGGGTTTAGGGTATCCTCCAAACCATTCCTAATTATGTGGCCCATGGTACTAAAGATAGGCAACTCCGTCGGGGTTCCATCATTTTGAACGAATGATCCTTAGGATAAAACCTTAGATCATTTTATGCATAAGCACCCAATTGACTCGACATTCCGAATGTGTGTAAGATCTTAGGGTTTGCGGTTCTAACTTGGCAACAAATGTAAAACTAGGTCAATTCTTGCCGCACCAAACCCTAGTTAGCACTTGGAATACCTTTCATTCCGACGGAGCCATACCCATGATTAGGTTACTTAGTCACTATCTTGCGACGAGGATGATCCTTCTAAAGGTAATAACTAAATCTAACGGAGAGCAATAGATACAATTCCACCAAAACGCGTAAACATGCGATTGATTGCCTCTACGTATCACATGGTTCATGATAACATTATCTTTCCTTAGTAAGGTAAAATGCTTGCCAATCTGTACGCTAACTTTCCTAGGTCCTACTAGGATTTACCAATTAATCATGCCTACTACTTGTAGTCCATACTTTCGAATACTATGCTTTGACCCTAAATGCAACTCTTAATGATGGCATGACGACTACGCAATACACAACGTTCTCCTAGCTACGAAGTAGATAATGAAGTTTATACAAACTAGTGTTAATTTATTCCATCTTACAAGCTATTTGCAAGTCCATACGTTCACTTTAGTACTCTGTTCTTTCCGGAAAATACCTTATGGTGTTAACCCTTTTCCTATGAAGTCATTGCGAGAAGTATGTTGCCTAATGTGCAGCGCACACTTATTCCTACCATGTCTAGGACGGAAGATAATGTACTTATAAATTCCATTTCTTTGCCTAAGTTTAGACTCATTACCTTGATGATGTACCAAAAACTACATGCAACTAGCCTTCTACTCGTTCAAATTCACGACATATATCAATCTTACCTAATGTTCAAGAGATGCCTTAACACCTGTATTTCTTTCCAATTTCCGTATGCATTAAAATTAAACGTAAAAATGTGCAATTTCCTTTATGAGCTAAGCGCGCCTAATCATTTCCTTATGCGGAATTAACTCGAAAGAACCTGGACTTGAGGAGTCGGGGAGATGTCCACTTGCACATTCGGAGATGAGCCTTCCGCGGTCGCACCTTGCGATCTTTTTGGGGCCATCGTAGACGTAAATCCGACTTCCGATTCGCCTTTGGGATCTACGGAGTGACGGCCCTCGGAATGCGGCCTTCCGACCTTTGCCTTTATCCTTGTATGCGGGAGATTTCCTCTTCGGGATGGTGCTTGCGGCAAAAGTTTTAGGAGTCCTCCAAGAACTCGAATTCGGCACGGTATTTATCCTCGGACGGCTTGCGGCTTAAAATCTTCTTGCGGAAGTCTTTTCGATGGATCTTGCGGTGGTCTTTATGGCCTCACCGTCCCCTCTTCAAAAATCCCGGGAAGGGTATGAAGAGATCTTCTTGGCAAAGTGGTGGGAAGGGCCTTTGGGAAGGGACCTTTGGAAAGATGGTGGGAAGGGGGCTTAAGGAGGCCCCCCCCTTAGAAGCTCCTAAAGAAGCTTCTAAAGAAGCTTCTGCTTCCACAGGACCACGTGGGGGGGAAGAAGGGGCCGTGATCTACGTGGCGGGGCCTGAGATGGCCGACGGACAGGGCGGGAGTGATGGCCTGGCGGCTGGCGGCAGCGACGGAGGTTCGTGGCGGCTCCTGCGCGATGGCGGCCCTTCCTCCCTTCACGTCGGCACGGCGACCTCACCTCTCCAGCACGGTCCTCTCTCCCTCAATTCCTCCTCCACAGTTCCTTCTCACAGCCTCCCTCCTTAGCACACCCCCTTGATGAGGGGTGTTTATATAGGAATGGGGGTGGGGAAGAGGGTCTCCACCCACGTGGAGAACTTCCTCATGCAATCCCTCACTTGGCCATCCCCCCTCCACACTCCCTCTCCTCCAGCCATGCATCGGCTGGGGGAAGGGGTAATAGTAAAAAAATTTGCCTTAATTTAATTAAATTGTCCCTCCCAAGAGGGTGTTTTTGCGGGTCTTGCGGTTTTGATCTCCCGGTCTTGATTTACCAAAGCGGAGGACCCCATTTCACGCGCGCTGGTCACACATTACACTGTCAATAATTTCAATGCAAGAGATACCCTTTGTACAGGGTTTACACGGTGTGCGGAAGGTTAATATTTACGGTACGGATACGCGGAAATATTACATTCTCTCCCCCTTAGAAGAATCGAGATGTCCTTATCTCGAGATAAACTGGGGATATTGAAGATTGAGAGAGCTTTCATCCATCCACGTAGCATCCTCCTTAGGATAATCTTTCCACTGGACGAGCCATTCTCTCAGTTGTCTCACCCTAGCATCTAAAATCTTGTCCGGCCTTAGTTCAAGGACTCCTTGACTAGGCATTACAAGTTGTTGGTCATCAAGTACCTGATTAGGGCTAGGTGCATACTTCATTCTTCAATAGACTGTTATGGAATACTTTATGAACCTTAGGTTTTCAGGGAGTTGCAGTCTATAAACATTAGGTCTTAAGCACTTGAGGATCTTGTATGGTCCACAATACCTTGGACTTAGCTTCCTGCAATCTCCTAAGGATAGAGAATTCTTCTTTGGGCATACGTGAATGAAGACCATGTCTCCTTCCTCAAATATTCTATCTTGACACTTCAATTTCGTGTATGCCTTCTGTCTATCCTTCGCAGCTTTGCTGTCCCGATAGAGTGAAATCATAAGCTTCACACAATATCTTCTATTTAGATAACTGGCTTGCTCGTATACATGCTCTCATTCTATAGTAGACATGTCCATTATTGACAGAGAATTCACAATACTTAGCCTCTAGCTTTTGTTCCTGGTCCTTGATAGAGACTTCCCTTAGCATCCTTTGATAGGCTAGATCATGGCATCCTTCCTCTCTAGCTAGCTCAAGTATTAGGCCGTTTGGCATGGACACCTCTGTAGCTAGAGATCTAGCTATTGATAGATTTTGCAAGATTAATGAATTAAGGAATGCCTTGCGATTGAATGCATCAACAACTACATTCTTCTTTCCAGGTCGGTACTTGATCTTAAAATCATATTCCTCCAATACTTCAATCCGTCGACGTTGCCTCATGTTGAACTCATTCTGGGTAAAAATCCATTTGAGGCTCTTATGATCGGTTACTAGAGTAAACTTGTTACCCAACAGGTAGCGTCTCCAAAGCTTTAGAGCATGGATGACAGCTAATAACTCCAGATCATGCGTGGCATAATTCTTTTCGTGACTCTTCAATTTCTTTGAAGAATATGCTGATGATTTTCCTACATGAGCACATATCTTAAGGCAAGCATGCTAGTATCAGTTACTACCTCTACTCCTTACTGTGGTCTAGAAGTTTTAGAATCGGTGCTGATACCAAACTTTGCTTCAACCTATCGAAGCTAGTTTGTTCGGCAGTTGACCATGCAATGGACGTTTGCTTCCTCAATAATTCTGTCAAAGGTGCTGCAATCAAGGCATAATTTTAGATGAAGATCTTATACCATCCTGTCAAGCCAAGAAAGCTGAGTATTTCTTTGACAGTTGTTGGTATTTGGCCATCCTAGAACATTTCCAACTTAGGCTGGCTCCACTGAGATTCCTTTTTCCGATATGATGAATTCTAGATGATCATTCTGATGTTTGAGGAACGTGCAATTCCATCATCTTAGCATACCGCTTGCGTGACCTCCTTGTATCAAGGAAAATCCGAAGTTGGGATTCATGATCTCCTTCCTTTTTGGAATAGAGTGTCGTCGAAGAAGACAAGCATGAAATCATCAAAATATGGTCTAAAAATATCCTGCATTAATCTATTGAAGGTGGCAGGTGCATTTGTAAGGCCGAATGACATAGCCAAGAATTCAAAGTGCCCATATCTTGTATTGAAGGCCGTTTTATTTGGCCAACTGTTAAAAAGTGAATCATTCTCTCCGAATGCATCCAGCATTCGACCTGGGATCAAATTGCGACTTGGCAAGATCCCCCAAGGGTTTGTTTGTTCACCCTTTTATCCTTGATCCTGATTTGATAGTAGCCTGACCTGAGATCAATTTTTTTGGAGAAGATCCTTGCACCTTGAAGGCGATCAAGAAGGTCATCTATTCTAGGAATAGGATACTTGTTCTTGACTGTTGATTGATTCAACCCACGGTAATCAATACATAGTCAAAGTGTCCCATCTTTCTTTTTCTGGAATAGGACTGGAGCTCCCCATGGTGCATTGCTAGGTCGAATGTAGCCTTGGTTTAATAGTTGCTTGAGTTGTTCCTTCAACTCAATTGCTTTCGATATAGATTTTCTATATGGTCTCTTCACAATTGGCACAGCTCCTATTACTGGCTTGATCTCATGATCTACTTCTCTTTGAAGTGGACGTTTTGTTAACTCTTCAGAAACTACGTCCGCATATTCCTTTAGCCAAGTGACCAAATCACTTTACTTCTTTATCAATATTCATAGTCAAGACAATCGTTGATTAAAAAGTTTTATTCCATTCATATCAGCATAGCCCTTTCAGGCACAATTATTTCTTGGGCCAATGGAACAAGTTAATACATTAATTCGAGGAGAATAAGATGTTGTTGCATTCAGCTACAGGAACTGAGTAGTAGTACGGATTGGGGTCATTGATTTTCAGGAATCGATAGTTCATTGGAAGATTAGGGTATCTTTTCCTTTGATATCTATTCTTCTCACGACGTCCCAAAACCTTGATTCGGTCGGCAGGGATTCTTTGAATCACTTCCCCGTACACATACTTATTCTGGTTAACCCTTCGACCTCCAACCTGTAGGGTCGCGTTTGCGTGAGCCTCAATAAAGACGAACAGCTTTACGATCTTCAAATCCTCCATCCACTTGATTCTCTTCAAGTTAATTTGAAGGTACGCAGGTTGATAGGCAGTTATGTAATAGATCCCTGTAACACCCATCCATCTCCATTCCACGTACACAGGTGATGGATTGTAAATGCGATCTAGGATGTTCATCATCTCAACCCTTTGTCGATAATCCGTGGAATGCATCGTGGTCATAAACATGACTCGGAACACTAAGAACCTGTTCCATGCTTCATAATTCTGCAAGACAGTAATCAAAGTAAGGAAATGTTTGGGACACAACATTTTCTTTACTTCGTAAAATTTTCTAAAAACAAATCCTTTGTTGGTTTGCTCTGATACCAACTGTAACGTGTCCACCAGAATCATCCCTGACACGTCTTAGCAGTCCATCGGGAAGGATGTCTAGAAAGCTCCGCCCGGCACTCCCATGGAATGTTACGGGACTTGCGATCTAGGTCTTCCCGCGTCTGCCACGTAGCGGAAGTATCCTGGCCGTTCCCACTTAGGATCGACCTGAATTTGGGTTTTCCTGTTTGGTCATTAGCTAGCAACAACTAGCGTCAGACCCGAGCGAACTACTTTACGCAGAAACGCCAGGTCCGAAGCGGATTCACGCTGCACTTGGTTCAAGGAGAATGGGAAACGAGAGGGAAGCAAGGCTCGACCTCTCTGCCATAAGGCATAGTCCCATTCCGTTCCCCTAAAACAGCATGAATCGGGTAATAGTTAATTCTAAGTCATCGTTCTCGTTACTTGTTCCGGAGATGACGATCAACCTCTGTTCGTCGAAGACCTTGAGAAAAGTTCCCGGCTAACCGGGACCACCCATCCATAGGACGGACCCATGGTCCATCCTCCGCACTTTCCTCGGTTTGTTTTAGTTATGTAATTACCTACCACATTAGTTTGACATATACAAACAGCTTCTTTGATTAACCCTGTTATGCACTGGTTCCTTCACGTAATCTTATCACAGGACATAAAGAAAACAATGCCAAACAACTCCTTTATTATCATTTTATCCTTTTATCTTTGAAATACAAGGAGTTCCCGCCCGTAGGCGTATTCATAATCCGCCCGAAGGCTATCCAGTAATCCACCAGGGATCACTAATCCAAGCTTCCGCCCGTAGACTAGTATGCGGGCCTCGAGATCCAATCCCGAGTCACGTTAGTCTCTTGTGCAGGGCCGGGAAGGCGAGGGATTTACAGCCAGAGCCCCCCCTGGCACCCAAGCGTCCTCCTGCTCCAAGTAGAACTCAACGGAGAGACCTCTCACGGCGGGTTCGGTCCACGTTCCCGGCGCGGTTAACAACCCCCTTGGTTAGGGTCAGGCAGGCAGTCGGGGGTAACTGAAGCTGCCTCTCAGGCACCAACCTGAAGCTTTAGATATATTTTCATCCTTTAGTTCATTGAGCAAACAATGCAAACAGTCCTTTCTAAACTGTTACAAGCACAATCAATTTCAATGGTCGTTTAGCTGGCAAACTGTTAAGGAGTGACTCCTTTCCTCCGAATGCAATCCGCGTTCGATCCGGAATCAATTGCAACTTGGCAAGATTCCTATCATTCTTGGGTTAGGGTCATACCCTACCAATACTTTAGGTCTTGTTGTGGTAGATTCCAGCGACCATGTCGCTTTAGTTTATTGTTTGGTCATTTGTTTCAAGGCAAATACCTAACTTTCCTTTTCCTTGGCAATTATTCCCCAAGAAAAGTGAGTAACAGGATGATTACTCATCCTCCTGTAAGTTAAATTCTTTCAATAACTTGCCAACCTCATTTCGAGAGGTGACAAAACTCTCTTGTGGACAAATCTCAAGTCTACACGATGTTGCAACCTTTTTGCACATGCGTTGCATTATTCCACGGGATCATTCCACCCATTGAATGGCGTCCTCCGGTCACGGAATTTACCTCCAGCCGAGTAACAGGGTTTAGGGTATCCTCCAAACCATTCCTAATTATGTGGCCCATGGTACTAAAGATAGGCAACTCCGTCGGGGTTCCATCATTTTGAACGAATGATCCTTAGGATAAAACCTTAGATCATTTTATGCATAAGCACCCAATTGACTCGACATTCCGAATGTGTGTAAGATCTTAGGGTTTGCGGTTCTAACTTGGCAACAAATGTAAAACTAGGTCAATTCTTGCCGCACCAAACCCTAGTTAGCACTTGGAATACCTTTCATTCCGACGGAGCCATACCCATGATTAGGTTACTTAGTCACTATCTTGCGACGAGGATGATCCTTCTAAAGGTAATAACTAAATCTAACGGAGAGCAATAGATACAATTCCACCAAAACGCGTAAACATGCGATTGATTGCCTCTACGTATCACATGGTTCATGATAACATTATCTTTCCTTAGTAAGGTAAAATGCTTGCCAATCTGTACGCTAACTTTCCTAGGTCCTACTAGGATTTACCAATTAATCATGCCTACTACTTGTAGTCCATACTTTCGAATACTATGCTTTGACCCTAAATGCAACTCTTAATGATGGCATGACGACTACGCAATACACAACGTTCTCCTAGCTACGAAGTAGATAATGAAGTTTATACAAACTAGTGTTTTATTCCATCTTACAAGCTATTTGCAAGTCCATACGTTCACTTTAGTACTCTGTTCTTTCCGGAAAATACCTTATGGTGTTAACCCTTTTCCTATGAAGTCATTGCGAGAAGTATGTTGCCTAATGTGCAGCGCACACTTATTCCTACCATGTCTAGGACGGAAGATAATGTACTTATAAATTCCATTTCTTTGCCTAAGTTTAGACTCATTACCTTGATGATGTACCAAAAACTACATGCAACTAGCCTTCTACTCGTTCAAATTCACGACATATATCAATCTTACCTAATGTTCAAGAGATGCCTTAACACCTGTATTTCTTTCCAATTTCCGTATGCATTAAAATTAAACGTAAAAATTTGCAATTTCCTTTATGAGCTAAGCGCGCCTAATCATTTCCTTATGCGGAATTAACTCGAAAGAACCTGGACTTGAGGAGTCGGGGAGATGTCCACTTGCACATTCGGAGATGAGCCTTCCGCGGTCGCACCTTGCGATCTTTTTGGGGCCATCGTAGACGTAAATCCGACTTCCGATTCGCCTTTGGGATCTACGGAGTGACGGCCCTCGGAATGCGGCCTTCCAACCTTTGCCTTTATCCTTGTATGCGGGAGATTTCCTCTTCGGGATGGTGCTTGCGGCAAAAGTTTTAGGAGTCCTCCAAGAACTCGAATTCGGCACGGTATTTATCCTCGGACGGCTTGCGGCTTAAAATCTTCTTGCGGAAGTCTTTTCGATGGATCTTGCGGTGGTCTTTATGGCTTCACCGTCCCCTCTTCAAAAATCCCGGGAAGGGTATGAAGAGATCTTCTTGGCAAAGTGGTGGGAAGGGCCTTTGGGAAGGGACCTTTGGAAAGATGGTGGGAAGGGGGCTTAAGGAGGCCCCCCCCTTAGAAGCTCCTAAAGAAGCTTCTAAAGAAGCTTCTGCTTCCACAGGACCACGTGGGGGGGAAGAAGGGGCCGTGATCTACGTGGCGGGGCCTGAGATGGCCGACGGACAGGGCGGGAGTGATGGCCTGGCGGCTGGCGGCAGCGACGGAGGTTCGTGGCGGCTCCTGCGCGATGGCGGCCCTTCCTCCCTTCACGTCGGCACGGCGACCTCACCTCTCCAGCACGGTCCTCTCTCCCTCAATTCCTCCTCCACAGTTCCTTCTCACAGCCTCCCTCCTTAGCACACCCCCTTGATGAGGGGTGTTTATATAGGAATGGGGGTGGGGAAGAGGGTCTCCACCCACGTGGAGAACTTCCTCATGCAATCCCTCACTTGGCCATCCCCCCTCCACACTCCCTCTCCTCCAGCCATGCATCGGCTGGGGGAAGGGGTAATAGTAAAAAAATTTGCCTTAATTTAATTAAATTGTCCCTCCCAAGAGGGTGTTTTTGCGGGTCTTGCGGTTTTGATCTCCCGGTCTTGATTTACCAAAGCGGAGGACCCCATTTCACGCGCGCTGGTCTTACATTACACTGTCAATAATTTCAATGCAAGAGATACCCTTTGTACAGGGTTTACACGGTGTGCGGAAGGTTAATATTTACGGTACGGATACGTGGAAATATTACATTTTGGAAGATCAATCTACCGATTCAGGTTTAAAGACCGAGTGGAGACATGTCATTGATGCTGTGAATGCTCTTGTTAAGAAGCAGCGCAGGAGAGTACGATTGCATCGTAATACAGGATCTACTTCTAAAAAATCATTGGAGACCTCTTCTTCTACCCCTACTGCAAGTTCTATGCCTAAGCCTACTCCTCCTATTGTAAATCCACCAGTTCCTGCAGCTCCAATGCCCTTATCAGTAGATGATGTTATTAAAGGCTTGGCAGATTTGACGATAGAGGCAGTCAAAGCTGAAGTTGGGAAGTTAAAAGAGCAACTTATGTCAGTACCTGCTGTAGCACTTACTCTAGCGACTGCTTTTCCAGCTGGCCAAAGAAAAGGGAGACGATGTATTTGGTGCGATAGTATAGAGCACCAACACTGCAGAGATTGTGATGCTTTTCAGGAAGCGCGTAAGAAGAATGTAGTGTTCTGGGGACAAGATGGGAAGATATGGCTGACAGAGACTGGTGCTCCTCTTGACATGAACTTTGGTAAGGGAGGCATGAAGAAGCTTGTTGATGATATGGATGCGCGATCAGCTTATGTGAGTATTAGAGGAGATGCTTCAGCTTATGGAGTCCAGCTTGAGCAGAAATCAGATGGAGACTCTGCTTTATGGTCCTCTGCCTTGGAGATAGCGAAAAGAGGGAAAGTTCAGGCATCCACTATGACTTGTGTGGGCTCCAGCATTCGAGGAGAAACGGAATGGGATTCTCTTGTTGACAGGTATTCTATTTTTGTTTATATAGCGAAAACACAGGGTTTAGATGCCATGGTTGAGGAAAAGAGAAGAAGAGATGAGGAGGGTCTCAACACCTCCAAAAAGAATAGAGGGGGTGGCTTTGTTTTACCACCTATTACAGCTCCACCTATGACGAGTTCTCCAGCTCAGTCAGGTCCTGAACAACCTATGGGAGACAAGCAGATGAAAGAGAAGAGGCAACTAAGAAAGGAGCCAGGATTCAAGCTCTTGTCAGACCTTGATATGCAGACAGATATGAGTAAGATTTTTCATGAAAGAATTTTGAATAGTGAAGTCACTTTTACTGTTGGTGAAGCTCTTGGGATTGCTAGAAGAGAAATACAGGATCATATGCATGATCTTTTGCGAAGGAAACGACATGCGATGGAAGGACATGCTTTACAGGGATTATGGCATGGAGCTCTTGGGGAAGAGTATGATGATGCAGTGATGGTTGAGAATGCTTCTGTCAATCCGCAATTGGAGAAAATAGTTCAGCCTATGCAGTATGAAGATGATGATACCCCTATCTTCATTCCTCGCAGCCATTTTTCACGTAGTCATTGGGCTAGAGCAACCACTGAGACGGTGGTAAGGATTGGAGAGAAACAGATTCCTTTGGTTGCTTTAGTCGATCATGGTTCCGAGATTAATCTTATTGCTTGAGGTGTTTATGAGAGTGGGAAGTGGCCTATGGATGCAGAGCATGGCTGGCGCATGAGAGCAGCCAATAATACTTCTGGTGATATGTATGCTGCTTGTCCGAGCATCAGAATTTCTATTGGTAATGTTGAAGAGGATTATCATTGCTTTGTTCAGGATTCTTGCTCTTATCCGATTATTCTTGGACAGCCTTTCATTACAGAAGCAAGAATGGAGATGAAAGTGATGGATGATGGCTCAGCCTATGCACGGTTACGCGTAAGGATGGTATGCGAGCTGTTCAGTTTATGACTGTTGGAGTAAATCATCCGAGAAACAGGGACTCCTTGCGTGAGGCACCACTACTTGCGAAGGAGTTGGATTTTCATTAGGTACCGCTGTCTTGCGAGACGCCAGTGGTACAGAGCAGAGAAAAGAGGAGATCTCGCCTCCTGGCAGTCAGTTTTTCTCCACTAATTTTGTTGGTTTTTATTCAGATAGTTCATGGGTTATCAGAAAATTTCAGATTTGTCTAGAGCTTCCAGGTAGTACATTGGTCGTAAGGAGAAAGAGTTGAAGATTGTAGGTATTTTGCAAGCAGAAGAGCATGTAGATGGGCTGTATGAAGGGATGTCTTATGCGGATACATTGTTTGAGATGGGAACTATGCTGAAAACTGATGTATGTAAGGGTTCAAAGATCATACCTGTGCAAACCTTGGATATGTTTCAGGAAATTTCTGATTTTATGCTGAAAACAGAGTTAGAGGCTAAGAAAACTCAGCAAACAAAATCTATGGCTGATCTTGATCAGCTTTCAGAGTTGCAGAGGGCTGAAATCTTTCAGCCAGCAGAGTTAAATGCTGAAAAAATTCAGCATATGGAGTATGAGGCTGCATCATGGCAGTCCATAGAGCAGAGGGATGAAACCTTTCAGCCAACAGAGTTTAATGCTAAAAAATTTCAGCATACAGAGTTTCAGGCTGCACCTATGCAGTCCATAGAGCAAAGGGCTGAAATCTTTCAGCCAACAGAGTTGAGAGTTGCTGAAAATTTACAGAAATTGCAGCAAAGAAAAGAGTGCCTGACTGATGCCAAGGTTGACACGAAGTATAAAACAGTTGATAAGAAGGTTAAGCCGGTTGCAGGGCCGCTTCCTCCTGATAGTGATGAGCAGATAGAAAAAGCTATGAAGCAGCCTATGTTGAGAAATCCTGCAAATATTGGACATAAATTTACAGCTGAAACTCTTGCAGAATTGAAGATTGGAAATGATGATTTTTTGCTTCCAGTGGAAAAAGAATGTTTTAGATAGATGCTTGGACGTCATGGTAAGGCATTTGCTTTCTTTCCTCATGAAATTGGCTGCATTAGTCCCGAATTGGTTGCGCCTATGGTCATCTTCACTGTCCCTCATGTGCCATGGAATATACGTCCTATACCTGTGCCTAGAGCACACTTGCCAAAGCTGATAGAGTTGTTGAATGAGAAGATTAAGATGGGGATTTTGGAATCCTCTTCTGTGCCCTATTCTAACAGGTGGTTTACTGTACCAAAGAAGAATGGTACCTTGAGATTTATTTAGAATATGCAGCCCGTGAACAGAGCGACAATCAAGAATGTGGGAACAGGTCTAGTTGTGGATGAGTTTGCTGAGGCTTTTGCAGGACGAGCCATCTATTCTCTAGGTGACTTGTATTCTGGTTATGATCAATTTTAGCTTGCCTTGGAAAGCAGGGATATTACTACTATGCGGACACCTATTGGTCTTGTAAGGATGTGTACCTTGCCTCAAGGTGCCACTAACTCAGTTGCTCATATGATGAATGCTATGCATAGAGTTCTACGAGACTATATTCCACAGTATACCATGCCTTTCCTAGATGATGTGTCTATTAAGGGTTCACTACAAGATATAGACCTTATAGCGACGTTTAAAGCGATGAAAATACAAACAACAAAATTTGCCCCTGTCGTCGCAAAAAGCGTCGTTATTGACGACGCCATAGAATCGTCGCTATATGCGTCGCAAATGCGACGCATATAGCGACGCATATAGCGACGGTTACAGAGAATTTGCGATGCTCATAGCGACGCCAATAGCGACGCGAGCAGTAAATTTGCGACGCAAATAGCGACGGTAATAGAGAATTTTTTTTTTGTGGCAGGGCAGCAAGCTGCCCTGCCACATATAGCACTGTGTACTGTATGAGAGCCATACAGAATAGTTTCTGCACTGCTGCATACAAAGCGTTTGGAAACAAAAAGAATGTATACTGAAATCATAAAACTGATACATGAAATAAATACATGATCGCATAAAAAGCGATTGGTACAATCATGAAACGATATCACTAATACATAGAAAATGTCTACATAGATCAGGCGACTAAAAACTAAAGGTGTGTGAGCTCTAAGGATCCAAGGGCGAGCTACAAATCCTCGTCCCCCGAAAGCTCGTCCCGCTGCAAAGGAGCATCAAACGGATTCTGCAGAAAAAGAAACAACATATCAATCCACCATACAATAATGCATTCAAATATCTCATGGTAACTACGGACAAGAAAGATGAGTGACTTACAGGGCCGCCGCATCTATACAATCGGTCGATCAATGCCCTGAGACCGTGCCTCTCTACATATCGAGTCTCAAGGCCTTGCGGATCGCGATTTGTAATGGAGTACTGCAAAGAAAACAAAATGCTAACTGTTAGAAACATGATTGTCAGTACAAAGAATATCTCAAAAAAACAAATAAGCAAAACAAAAGAGAAACTTACAAAGTCCTCCAAATATGTCCTGTGGCCGCCACTCCCAAGATGATGCACCGATCCGGCCTCGATTTGTGCCCTCGCCGCCTCCCGTCTGCTGACTCCAACGTCCTGGCGAATTTGTAGCCTCCTCCCTCAGTCGGCGCCAGTCCTCTGCATCTAACTACTCGGGCTTTGGAGCCCCACTCTTGATTGCCTTGCGTGTGTCGGATCGTCTATGTGACATGTATGCACGCATGCAATCCATCATCCAGCCCGTAGAGAATCTATCTACTGCAGCTGGCACCGGGAACTCCTCGTGCAAGAATGCTACTATGTAGTCCTTGCTCCCCTCCGGTATGTTCCTCTAATGATCCAGGACGTTGTGCCGAAAAACTTGTTGGCACAACTCCCTCATGCGAGCCATCACCCTCCTCCCCTCATCATTCATGATGATGGCTCCTGACCTACTATTTCTCCTTCTCCCTCTCTTTCTCTTTCTCTCCCTCTCTCATTTCCTCCCCCTCCCTCTCCCTCTCCCTCTCCCTCTATTTCTCTTTCTCTTTCTCTTTCTCTTTCTCTTTCTCTTTCTCTTTCTCTCCCTCTCCCTCTCCCTCTCTTTATCTCTTACTCTCTCGTTTCCTCTCCTAAACAAGCAAAAAAGAAAGTAATTTAAACATTAAACAAGCAAAAGGGAGAGAGAGAGAGAGAATGCACTCTCCCTCTCTTTCTCTTTCTCTCCCTCTCCCTCTCCCTCTCTTTCTCTCCCTCTCTCTCCCTCTCCCTCTCCTTCTCTTTCATTTCCTCTCCTAAACAAGCAAAAGAGAACGATTTAAACCTTCAACAAGCAAAAGAAAGAGAGAGGGAGACTCACCAATGAGATATGGCGAGCGTGGGGCGGCTTCTCTTTGCAATGAGGGCTCCTCCTCTCCTTCGCGAACAACGGCGGTGGCAGCGGCGGCAGCAAGTCTCTTCCTCTTCTTCTCTCACAAAGCCTTCGCTCTCTCCCTCGTTCTCGCTCTCAAAAGTCGAAGCAAAAGAAATGAAAACGGTGCTCGGGTTTCGACCACGTTTTTTTTCCTGCGGGGTCGCTATTGGCGTCGCTATTTAGCGTCGCAAATAGCGACGCCGATATCCGCCGTTGCTAATCGGCGTCGCTAATTGCCCAATTCCTTATAGTGGTTATGCAGAAAAAGAAAAGAATGAGAGTTTTGATTTGCGAGGATGTAGACAGTTTGTGGCTGAACACTTGGTTGCTTGTGAGCAAATATTGACACGATTAGAGGAGGTGAATTTGACTCTTTCAGGGCTGAAATCTATCTTTGGTGTTAATGAAGTCATCATAGTTGGGCATATGGTCGGTTATTATGGCAGGAAGTCTTCACCTACAAAGGTGGATGCCATAAGTAGGATTGCAGAGTATTACTCGACTACTTCAGAGGTGCGGAGATTTGTGGGAGCTTGTGTATTTTACATGATTTGGATTCCTCATTTTGCTCACATAGTAGATGTTCTCTATCAGCTGCTTCGAAAGGGGAAGAAATTTCAGTGGGATGAGAAGCATTCGAAAGCCATGCGTAAACTCAAGAAGTTGTTGCAGTCAGCTCCTACTCTTCGTAAGGCGGATTATCAGTGTGGACGGCCAATCATGTTGACAGTTGATACTAGCCCTATTGGCATAGACTGGGCAGTGGGACAGGATGATGCTAATGGAAATAGATATGCAATCCGCTTTGGAGCTAAAGTTCTTAATGAGCGGCAGAGGAGATATCCGCATATTAAAAGAGAGTTGTGGGGAGTAGTCACTGCACTGAAGTGTGATAAAGGGTATTTTATTGGCGCTTCAGTTGTTGTGGAAATAGATTGTTTCCCTTTGCTTGGCATGATTACTAGCTGTTCGACTCCAGATATAGCGATGTTTCGGTGGATTGCCTATATCAAATCATTGAATCCAGAGTTTGGACACATAGCAGGAAAAGATAATCCAGTTGTTGCTGACATGCTGTCTAGAGCGAGATATGAGGATGAGGAGTCAATGCTTGCAGAAGATGATGAGACAGAGTTTGCAGCTTCTGTCCTTGTTCATGATTGTCATGTATCTACTGTTGAAGCCTTTATTGAAGAACTCTATGTTGACGAGTGGCTGCAAATTGGACAGTATCTTAGTTCATTGACTCGAAGAGCTGATTGGACAGATGATGAATTCAAGAAAATCAAAAGAAAGGCTTATGGGTATTTCTTGAAAGATGGTTTTCTTTGGAAGCATCCAAAGAAGAGAGGTGGCTTACCCTTGAGAGTAGTTTGTGAGGTAGCGATGCAGATACAGATTATGCGAGAGTTTCATGAGAGTTCTTGGGCTGGTCATAGAGGTGTGTGGGCTACCTATGAGAAAATCAAAGAAAGATACTGGTGGAAAGGGATGTATAAAGATGTTTCCCACTTTGTGAAGACTTGCAGGGACTATCAACTCTACTCTTTAGTGCGGCATCGTGATGAGTTGCATCCAACCTATCTGCTATGTATGCATTATAAATGGGTGGTTGACTTGGTTACTTTGCCAGTGGGACTTTGGCAGATGAGATATCTTGTCTTGGCTAGGGAGGATCTTACAAACTATGTTGAAGGCAGATCTTTGCGAACGAAGACCACCACTACAGTATGTAAATTCTTGTTGGAAGAAATATTTTGCAGGTATGGATGTATAGGCAAGATTACAGCTGATCGTGGAGAGCTAGATGCAGACGAAGCTAGAGAATTTTTCTCACGGCTTGGGACTAAGTTGTCTCTTACTACTGCCTATAATCCAGAGGGAAATGGCAAGAGCGAAAGAGGACATCCACCGATAGTTAAGGCATTGGCAAAAGCTTGTAGAGGTCGGATTGGAGATTGGCCGAGATTATTACCTTTTGCATTGTGGGCAGACCGCTCTACACATAGCGTGACTACTGGATATATGCCTGCAGAGTTGATGTATGGGCAAAAATCTGTCATGCCTACAGAAATCTGTGCTCTCACGTGGAGTGCTCTTCCATGGCAAGAAAATTTATCAAGGGAGGAGCTACCAGCTCTTCGGATTCGTCAACTAGAGAGAAGAACAGAAGATGTGCAGCTAGCAGTTGATCGTTTGAAGGCAGCCCGACTCAGAAACAAGGACAGGTTTGATTTGAGGCATCGCTTGCGGCCTAGAGCCATAAAAGAAGGAGATTGGGTTCTAGTCTACGACAGTAGTCTAGAGAATCAGCATAGTAGCATGAGAAAAATGGTTCAAAGATGGTTTGGTCCGTATGAGGTGAAACAGGTTTTTGACAATGCTACCTATGAGTTGGCTGAATTGGATGGGACGGTATTGAGGGTGCCCATTGCTGGAAAACGAGTCAAGATTTTCAAGAGAAGAGAAGATGAAGAGTATGCACTTGAAGCATTGGTAGAAGAAAGTCTAGTAGAAGAAGTAGAGAATATGGATGATGAAGCTGATGGAGAAACAGGTCTACCAGAAATTGATGAAGGACTGGACCTGTTTGTGGACTTGGATGATCTTGGATAGTTGGCTCATCCGGAGCATGCACAGGTTTAGAGGGGGTGGATGTTATGCTGCTGCGCATCCGAGCCGTAAACACCTCCATTTTTGTTGTGCATTTGTGTTATCTTTTTGCGTGTGATTCATTGTGTGTGATTGATGCATTAAGATAATCCGTCCTTTTAGTACCTGCACCCAATGTACATACTCCACTTGTGTGTTTGTGTTTGTGTGTGTTTCAGTTTGTATGCATGTTGTATGTGTGACAGAAAAATATGAAAAACTGATGCCAAAGAGTAATATTATGTTGTCAATTACAATGATGAATTCCAAGAAAAGTACAGGATATCGTGGAATCGAAGGAAGGCTCGGAAATTCGCTGTGGATGCTGTAATGAAGTGGTTAGTTGTTCATCATTTGAAGCTCATGCTGAATGTGGAGATGGGGGGAGATCTTGTTCTTTGTGATGGATGCCCAGGAGCATAACACATAGAATGTGCTGGTCTATCTTGCATACCGGAGGGAGATTGGTTCTGTTCTCTCTGTCAAAACAATCTTGACGGAGATAAGAGACAAGTATCTAGAACAAGTGTAAAGAGGTGGGTTAGGCTTTCTATTTTGAAAGTTGGAGGGAAAGATAAACAGCTTTGCATTCCCAGAATAGCCTTACGAATGCTATGTTGAGATTGGGGAGGGAGGGCTATTAATGGAAAAAGGAGACGAAGACGCAGGATAGGGGCGAGGAGGCATAATCCATGAGAGGAGGATGAAAACTAATGATGATTGGCTTTTTGCCTTCCTCTGTTTGTTCTTACTATTTGAGCTTGCAGAAGAAAACTTTGCAACCTACAGAGACGACCTATTCAAGTTGCTGTTGTGGAAGTGAGCTGTGATAAAATGGAGATTCGAGGCAATAAATTCTTGTCATCTGTGGCAGTGGTGTTGAGCAGAAAAGCTGAAAACGAAGCTTGAAGAAGACGTGGGATGATTCGTCGATCAACGGCTGTCGATAAACGGAAGAAAGCAAATCATGATCACAGCAGGCATGGCGTCTTACCTGATCTATCCCGTCATCACTACTTTGTTGTTGCTTAGCCTTATCTAAGCTACGGAGGGAGTTCTGAAATCAAAGCAGAGAAGCCTAGAGGAAAGATAAGGCGACTGGGGAAAGCGCATGAACACTAGATCTTTTCCAAACGGAACGACATTTCTGGTCAACTTGGCCTTTTGAAGTGGATTTTTATCATGAATCTATGAGATTTGATGTACTGTCTACACATGGCATGCAATCATTTCAACACAATTGACACATGGAGAAAATGAAAGAGCTATCAGCCCTTGACTGGACCTCTTGATCCTGAATCATGGTGAAATCTGGCGTCTTTTGCTTGTCTACAACATCGACTCAGGGAGCAGAGATAGACTTTGATGTCAGGATCATATCCATGGCTTTTGACAAACCAACTAATCGGGGTAGACGTTGAGTGCCTCCAGCCTGGAATGACCTCAAGTTGAAGTTCAGGCAAGGCAAGCTGTGACTTGGGAGCTGCAATTTGCCCATGGCAGGACATGGCTAACTCTAAGTCTCCTCCAAGCGCCATCATCATCATCTGCACAGAAATATATAACCTTAACCCAGTTCCCTCTTCAGTTTCAATTCCATATGTTAGCCTTTACAAACGAGCTGTACTCCTGCACAGATTCCTGAATTCATCAGTTCAAATGTATCATTTTTCTACCTTCAGAGTCCCCTCCAGCCTAAATTAACATGGTTGCTGTATTTGATGCCCTGGAGGTTGAAGGTGTTCCCTTCTCTGCTATCCATTGCTATTGTCTTCTCCTGTGGCAAACTCTTACTGAAATTTGAATACTGAGAACAGCCTTGAACTGGTGCTGAATGTTGGGTAGACTTATGGGTTGATTGCTCAAATGATTAGATCGAGAAAAGGCTCAGAATTGCTGCCCACAGAACTTCATTGTATTGGCATTGTATGGATTTCTGAGAATTGTTCACAAGGATCGCTGCCTAGCAGAACTCTTCAAGACTCTTCAAGTCTATGTGCCAATGGCATAACTGTCTTTGAACACCTGAATGCAAAGCTGCTTATGAGATACTACAGATTTTTCTGAACATGGACCTCATGTAATTTACTTGACAAGGAATATAGTGAACTTTGGCATCAAAAATTTGATTTCTTCTTGTTAGTCTCTTTCCTTGCTGCAACTTGAACTCCGTGCTCAGCAGCTCTTACACGAAATCTATGACAATGACTACGACGACCATGACCACGACCACAACCACGATGACCATGACTATGGATAGGTTGCACTCACTAAGAACAGGATTGGCGATTCACCTCATTTTCTCTCCATCATCAACAGAATTCTTCTTTACCATTTACAACTCACCCATTTTCTCTCCACACTATTGCACACTATAATCTCTATGAGGGCATGAGATTGGGATCTCCACAGATACCAAAGCATGATCTCTAGCTTGATGGTTGCATATATACTAGTACTACTCATGGAATAAACCTTAAAATAGTTATTATGCTCAAATATATACTTGTTAGCAGAAATTTGTTCCTAAGACTATTCTAAGGAAGAAAGAGAGTTTATGATAAAAGAGTATCCTTCCTTGCAAGTGATTTTATATTACATTTATTAATTAATATTGATAGTTGAAGATGAGTTTCCTAAAAGATCTTGTGGTGATGCTGTTTTAGTTTGCCGAAGCATATGAATGATGCTGTTTTAGTTTTCTGTATTTGTCTTTTTAAGAAGAGATTGATTTTTATGGAATATCCAAAGTTATTGTTGGGATTATGTTATGATTTTTCTCTCATTTCCTCTCCCTCCCTCACCCTGACCCTCTCTTTCTCTCTTTCCCCATTAGGTTTAATGCTTTTTCTCTATTTTTCTCTCTCCTCTCTCTCTCTCATTTCTTTTTTTCTCTCCTCTCCATCTCCCATTTCCCTTTCTCTCTTTCTCTCCCTCTCTCATTTCCTCTCCCTCTCTCACCCTCACCCTCTCTTTCTCTCTTTCTCTATTAGGTTTAATGATTTTTTTCTCTTTTTCTCTCTCCTCTCCCTCTTTCATTTCCTTTTCTCTCTTTCTTTCCCTCTCATTTCCTCTCCCTCTCTCACCCTCACCCTTTCTTTTTCTCTTTTTGTATTAGATTTAATGATTTTTTTCTCTATTTCTCTCTCCTCTCCCTCTCTCATTTTTTTCTCTCTCCCCTCCCTCTCTCATTTCCCTTTCTCTCTTTCTCTCCCTCTCTCATTTCCTCTCCCTCCCTCACCCTGACCCTCTCTTTCTCTCTTTCCCCATTAGGTTTAATGATTTTTCTCTCTTTTTCTCTCTCCTCTCTCTCTCTCTGATTTCTTTTTCTCTCTCCTCTCCCTCTCTCATTTCCTTTTCTCTCTTTCTCTCCCTCTCTCATTTCCTCTTCCTCCCTCGCCCTCACCCTCACCCTCACCCACACCCTCTCTTTCTCTCTTTTTCTATTATGTTTAACATTTCCTATCTTTCTCTCTCTCCTCTCATTCTCTCATTTTTTTCTCTCTCTCCTCTCCCTCTCTCATTTACCTGTTATGTTTTCGTCTCCCCCCTCTCCCTCTCTCATTTTCCTATTATGTTTAATGTCTCCCTCTCTCTCTCTCTCCCTCCCTCTCTCTCTCTCATTTCCCTATTATGTTTAATGTCTCCCTCTCCCTCTCTCATTTCCTCTCCCTCCCCCTCCCTCTCCCATTTCCTCCCTCCCCCTCTCTTTCTCTCTCTCTCCCTCCCTCTCCCTCTCTTATTTCCTCCCTCTCCCTCTCCTTCTCTCTCATTTCCTCTCCCTCTCTCAATATACACAAATTATACAAAAAAAAGAGAGAGAATACACTCTCCCTCCCTTTCGTTCTCTCATTTCATCCCCCTCCCTCTCTCATTTCCTCCCTCTCCCTCTCCCTCTCTTTCTCTCTCCCTCCCTCCCCCTCCCTCTCTCATTTCCTCCCTCTCTCTCTCTTTCTCTCTCTCTCCCTCCCTCCCCCTCCCTCTCCCATTTCCTCCCTCTCCCTCTCCCTCTCCCTCTCTTTCTCTCTCATTTCCTCTCCCTCTCTCAATATACACAAATTATATAAAAAAAAGTAAAAGATAGAGAGAATGCACTCTCCCTCCCTCTCCCTCTCTCATTTCCTCCCCCTCCCTCTCTTTCTCTCTCTCCCCCTCTCTTTCTCTTTCTCTCCCTCACTCTCCCTCTCCCTTTCCTCCCCCTCCCTCTCCCTCTCCCTCTGTTTCTCTCTCATTTTCTCTCCCTCTCTCAATATACACAAATTAAACCCTAAACAAGTAAAAGAGAGAGATAATGGACTCACCGTAAAGATTTGCAGGAGGGTTTGGCGGCTCCTCTTCGCGACGGCGGCTCCTCCTCTCCTTCACGAATGACGGCGGCGGCAGCAGCGGCGGTGGTGGTGACAAGCCTTCTTGATCTCCCTCTCTCACCCTCTATGCAAAACAGTCGCTCTCTCTCTCGCTCTCCCTCTCGAAAAGTTTCACTAATGCGCAAAATGAAACGCGCTCGGGTTTCGGCCGCCTTTTTTTTCTCTGTGGGGCGTCGTTATTAGCGTCACATTTGCGACGCAAATAGTGATGCCGCTATTCTGCGTCGCTAACTGCCGGCGGTATTGCTTTGTTTCCTTGTAGTGTTTGTTTATCAGTTCACAAGTTTTTTTTTGTAATGAGGCTTCATGTAGAGCTTTTTGAGCAACTAAAGACCTCCTTTCTACTTGGTTATTAATTTTAATGGAAAAATGCAAAGTATTTTATATTTGATTAATGGCTGTTTTAATATGTAGGCATGATGAGTGACTGGCCATAGAGCGTTGAGGCTAGTCACCATAAAGGCTATGCTCTGCGAGCTATTGGACTGTCATGTGATGACATGTGAGAGACTATGGTAGAGTATGAGGAGTTGCCGAATGGAGCACTGGACACTATCATCAAGATATTGGATAGGTCATTGTAGCCTGTGCAGCCTAGAGAGGGTACGTCGACTTAGTTGCCTCTGGAAATAGGTACTTCTTCAACTGGAGATACTGCCAGAGCGCATCCGTAAGCATCTCAAGCAATAAAATTGAAATTATCTCAAATAATAAAATAGTAATCTAAAAATCATAACGTCTCTTTGATGTCTTTGTATACATTAGAACTCATATACCTTTACTAGGATGGTTGAGCCAGCGTGTACCACACAGGGTAGTGGTCATTTTACCTAGAGGTATATCCTTTACGATGACGATGCATCAAGTGAAGTGTATTTTTCAATAATTAAGAATTCATTGTTTCTTATTTTTCTATTGCATGCAGGCATCGTCCAGAGAGTAGCACAACGCTTGATCGCTTCACAGAGCTTAGTAGTCTCAACAGTTGCTATCCATTTGGTGGAGTACTGTTATGCCACTATACTAGCAGTCTAGGTGTTACCTATTATATTATGCCTGTGGTCCCATTCACTACTTAGGAGTGGGTGTCACCTTTCGAAGTCGGATAGGAGAGCTATGCTTCTCCTATATGCCGCGCGTTCACATTCTATGGGGATGAGTATTAATTAACATAAAAATGATAAATTGTGTTTGTTTTCAACTTCTAACGGGCCTTAGTTTTCAATGCAGAGATGATAAGAAATATGTCATCGAGGTGCTAGAGATGGAGTGTGGGAGAGGATGGAGCCATAAGTGGCTCACTAGGGTGATGTGCCGGCTTATGAGCCATCGAAGCGGCCATGCATGGTAAGAAGCTTTGATATGAATTTGTGTGTGTAATGGTAGTTACCAATGATTTTTTGTTCCTTCCCTTGATTTCTTGTTCTTTTCTTGGAATTGTAGGCTAAATGTATGCTAGACAAGTTCAAATAGTTTAGACACATTAGGAAATGGTTCCCACAACACCTACAGCCATAACCACTAGGGATGGGGAATGTGGGACAGGGATGATGATGGGGGGGATAGGGGATCGGGATGGGGTTCTAAAAATTATATATTTTCTAGATATAATTAAGACATCTATAATCAAACTAAACAAACATGATACTTTAACTAAAATTCTTCTTAAAATATCACATATAAGAGTAAATTTTAAATTTCAAAGCAATTCATCAATCATGAAACATCAAAGCTAAAACTTAAACGGTTCACTGAATAGAGTGAATACTCAAATTGAAGAGTAGAAGTGTATTGCACTAAAGTCTGAAGATTGAAAACTTGAAACTCTCTATCACATTGTTGATAGGTCACTGAAGTCTGAAACAGTGAAACTTTACGCTGCCGTCTGAAATTTAAAACTTTATATTCGGGCCTGAAACTAAATGGCATATCCTAAGACCTCACTGGCAATTGCTCATTGGTTACTACTTAGGTTGCAATGAGCCTTAGATTGGTCACAAACAGTAGACTATAGTATAATAGTTGAAAGTTCACTATATCGAGGTTGAGCTTTGAGAAAGCTAGTCTATGCAATCTGCACTATACTCAATACGAATTGCATAGTGCACACATGTCACAATGTCACGTTGCACAACCTTCAAAGTTCATGACTGGTAAGCAACCTTGCCATGTGGTGTCCCTAGCCCCCATTTCGCCCCGTCCCCTCGCGTCTTGGGACAACATGAAATTTTCTACAGTTTTTCATTATGAAACTCTAAAATTTCTTTCTCATAGCTTTCTCTCACCTCCTTTAGACATTGCTCCATTATTCTCGGCAATTCTCAGCCATCAGAAGATCTCGGCAATTTTTGGTGGGCTAACTTGCAATTTCTACAATAAACCCTAATTTACAACAAAAATTAGAGTTTACTAGCCACCTTGGAATTCATACTAACCACATTGTTGTTTGTAGGACAGTAGACAAGGCTGATATCCCCTGCATGTAGCCTCTTTTTGACAAAGTGATAATGTATCTCAATTTATTTCATGTGTTAATGAAACATAGGGTTTCGTGCCACTAGAATTGCACTTTGACTATCATTAAACAAAGGAGTAGGCCCCGCGATAGATACATCAAGATCAGCCAACAAATGTCTCAACCATACACATTCAACTATAGTAGTGAAAGCTGCCTTGTATTCAGCTTCACAAGATGTTGTGGCAACAATGGATTGTTTCTTGCCAAGCCAAGAAATGCAAAAAGAGCCAAGAAAGAAACAATGGATTGTATTCAACTTCACAAGATGTTATGGCAACAGTGGATTGTTTCTTGCCAAGCCAAGAAATGCAAAAGGAGCCAAGAAAGAAACAATTTCCACTTATAGAGTGACGAGAATCAAAATTCCCAACCCAATTACAATCACTATAAGCATGTAATTGCAGAGCCCCCCCTTGGCATAAAGGAATCCAAGAGTCGAAGTGCCCTGCAAGTAACGAAAAAGACGCTTCACAGATTGCCAATGTGACATGCGTGAGCTGTGCATATATTTGCTCAAGGTTGAAACTACAAACTAAATATTTGGCCTTGTGTTGCATAGATAAATAAGGCATGCAAATATTGGAGCATATGTATAAATGTCAAACAAATCAGTGTCATCATGCAAAGACAACTTAAGTCCACTCTCCCTTGGTGTACTTACTGGCTTGCAATCCTGGAGGCCAAATCTCTCAACGAGTTTACCAATATATCTTGACTGTGACAATCCAATGCCTCTAGTATCATGAATAAACTAAATGCCCAAATAGTAATGCAAAGGCCCCAAATTTGACATATCAAAATTTTGCTACATATTTTTCTTCAATGCTGAAATTTGAACAATATGTGGCCTCGCAAAACCTGTTGTTCAACATCTTGATGTAAATTCTGATCAGCCCATGGGCTGAATTTTGGCATTATTAAATGGACAATAAGATACGGGGTCTTGAGGAGAAATATGTCAAATAAACAGACTCACAAGGATTCACGAAGTTTAAAAGTAGTAAATAAAGCATATAGAGAAAGAATCAACAATAACCACAATCGACTGACCCAAAAACAGGTCAATTCAGCCTATAAACAATAAACGAAAATGGCAGACTGCAAAATACTGACAAAAGATGCAAGAAATAGGCCAAAACTGTCAAAAGATTGTTGCCTAGGCGTAGATAAGTTGTAGCAGTCATAATCAAGTTAGATCAATAGCAAAAGATCAAAAAACAGACCTGAAACATGAGAAAACTATTCTCTAAACTATGCAATTCTAATTTTTAAAATTTATGTAGGAGGCTGCATGGAGACAAGTAGCAATAGGTCGCACATCCACCCTAGTGGATGGGATGGGCTAGATTTGTCGCGACATTTGTAAGTTAAGGCTAGTTAAATTTAGAAATTTTTAGATAATATTAACAAGTTAAGAAATCAATAAGTCTTTGGTTTTGGTCAATGCAGAACAAAGTCTATGGTTGTGCACCTACAAAGTAGGAGACAGAGTATGCGACATACCATGGATACTGAGCCTTGTGTGCAACTCTTCACAACGGAGCAGACCCACTTGTGAGTATCACTATTATATTTTTTACTTTGTTTCAAGCTAGATGTAATATGTTCTTAACACATTTCACTAACAACATGTTCATGTTTGATTTCACTAACTAATACAGGAGCACCTCGGAGAGATTGATATGGCAGAGGTGGTGACATAGGAGGCGGAGGGGTGACGTCGAGAGACAGAGAGGGGCAGCAGTGGTGATGGCGACGGTGGTGGTGGTGGTGGTAGAGATGGAAGTGGTGGTGAAAGTAGTGAGACAGAGGGCTCATTTGGGTCTACAGAGCATAGCGGCTCCAGTTAGGGTTTTTGGGTTAGCGATATTTGTCATTTTTCCATAGATTTATTCATACATTTTATAGATGGGAGGGTTAACATGACCTATATTTTTTGTATGCACACACTTGTAGAGGTTTCTTGATGATATACATTGACCTCTGTTCCTCTATTTTGTATATAGGAAGGATGTTGTTACTACACTTAGACATGTATGCTTTGCATGTACACATTTGTAGATACTTCTTGATGATATACATTGACCTTTGTTGGTTTCATATTTGGATTTGTTTATTATTGAGTAGTGAATTGTTAGTTGGCAAGTTAACAAGTATATATTTGAATTTATTTATTGTTGAGTACTATATATCCGAGAGTATCAAGTTCTATTCCAAAGTACCAAGGCTCTAATAAAGTTAGACATTTAGCTAATAAAGTTTCAAAGAATGTGGTTCTCTAAGAGTATTTGGTTCGGAAGTATTGAGTTCCAAAGTATGTTATCCCCAAGCGGAAAGCTTATAGAGTTAGACATGTTAACAAGCTTGTGGGTTTCCATGTTACGCTCTAACATCAACAAATTTGTGGTTTCCATATTTTTCTATTGTATCAGTTTCAAAGTACGTGATTCCATAAGAGTACCTAGTTTCAAAGTATCAAGTTTTGAAGCACCTCTTTCATTGGCACCAAGATAATGACGTTAGATACTCAGATTGGGACATCACAAAATCTCTCTCTTGCATTGAAGTTTCTACTTGTCTTATTTTCATGTTATGCTCTAATGATAACAACTTTTTTGGTAACAATTTCGTGGTTTCTATGGTTTTTTCCTGAGATACCAAATTCAAAGCTATGAGTAAACTTGTCCTCAAGTACCAAGATCTATTGTACCGAGTGTCAAAGTACGTGGTTCAATAAGAGTACCTGGTTATATGGTACCAATTTTGAAGTACCTATTTCATTGGTATCAAGCTACTAAGGTTGTACATTTGGGTCGAGACCTCACGAAATCCCTATCTTGGGTTTAAATTTCTACTTGTCTTATTTCCATGTTGTGCTCTAACGTTACCAACTTTTTGGTTTTCCATGTTAAACTCTGATGTGAACAAGTTTGTGGTTTTCATGTTTTCATCGAGGTACCAAATTCAACACTATACGTCAACTCGTTCCCAAGTACCAAGATCTATTATACTGAATATCAAGGTACACGGTTCCATAAGAGTACCTGGTTTTAAAGTAACAAGTTTCAAAGTACCTCTTTCATTGGAACTAAGCTAATGAAGTTAGACATATGGGTCGAGACCTCGCAAAATCCCTCTCTTGCATTGAAGTTTCTACTCATCTTATTTCCATGTTATACTCTAGCATTAATAACTTTCTATTTTTCCATGTTAGGCTCTAACATCAACAAATTCGTGATTTTCATATTTTTTACCGAGGTACCAAATTTAACACTATGCGTCAACTCGTTTCCCAAGTATGAAGATCTATTCTACCAAGTATCAAATTATGTGGTTTTATAAGAGTACCTAGTTTTTAATTATCAAGCTCCGAAGTACCTATTTCTTTGCTTGCAAGCTAATGAAGTTAGACATTTGGGATCAAGACCTGCCAAAAATTCTCTCCTAGGTTGAAGTCCCTATCTGTTTTGTTTCCATGTTAGGCTGCTTTGGTATTGACAAGTTGGTGGTTTCCATGTTATTCACGGAGGTACTGAATTTAACACTACATGTCAACTCATTCCCAAGTACCAAGGTCAAAATTTTGGAGCGAGTCACCTATGCATTAACTAGACTGAAGTACACAATGTCCAGAGTGACTGCAAGGAAAGAAATTATGTCCAAAAATAGAGAGAGAGACAGAGAGACAGAGAGAGAGGGAGGGAGTAAGAAAGTCAAGAGTGCACAAGAGAGTCAAAGAGAGAGAGAAAGAGAAAGAGAGAGAGAGAGAGGGAAACTACAACCAAGAGTGCGCACGACACAAAGAGAGAGAGAGAGAGAGAGAGAGAGAGAGTGTGTGTGTGTGTGTGTGTGTCTGAGAGGGCACATAGCAAATGGCAAGAAACAAAGAGGAAGAGAGAGGAAACAAGCATTCAAGTTTGTTTGCAGGATGTCGTCGTTTAAGTGAGGACAAGAACTTGTCACTTAAGCGATGATCAAAATTTTCCCAACACTTTACCACTTATGTGATGCCAAAGCAATGCATTTCCATCGCTTATAGCCTTAAATTTGTTGTCGAATAATAAACAATGTACACTTGTGAGGCTATTTGCAGTGTGCTTGTGTATCATCTATGCGACGATAATTCCTCCCTTTTTTGCCTTGCTATAGGGGTGTCATTGTAGTAGTGATCAGCTCTCTTGCTCCAACTTTGCCATGACACCATAGTTCACTGTGGATTTGGATAAAAGATTACTTGTTTGATATGTCATATAAGTATGTCGCAAAGAGTGAATCAATATTTGTGACTATTTTGTATTGTGAAAAATTTAACAAAAAAAGTCATGCACATGTTTAGAATGACCCGACAAATCAAACCCTCCAGAAATCCAGATGGACCTCACCAAATGGTTGCCCCAACTCCTTCTAATACCACTTTAAAGCACTATACATTGAATATGCTCATGGAATTTGTTGGTAATTTTCATGTTCTTTTTTATAGTACCATGAGCACTTTGTGTTCAAAATGAAAGTCTTGAGATTTACTAATATAGATCCAACACTCTTGTTTAACTATGGGTATGAGTATTCTATTACAACTTACTATCACTACAATATACGAAGGGTATATTAGTACAATCTTTGATAGAAATACATATGAAATGGTCATTTTCTTCTATCTCTAGGTAAAGGAGTGCCAAACACATTGATGACAACTTAAACAGGTCCATCAATTTAAAAACAAGCTACTCTTTCTGCTTTGGTGGTTTAGTTCTCTATTCTATTTTCTTTTTTGACTTAAGTGCATAGACTAGAACATATGCTCAACATATGCTACACAAGTTCATAAGCTAGTCTAAGCTATGTGCACACATTAGTTAGGTATAAGCACTGGCTAGTATACATGTTATCTAGGAAGAACCAATAGCTATGCTAAGCACAGGCTATATTGAAGTTTCAAAGACACTACTAACAATTGACACCTAAACTCAAAATGAATGTTTATCTTTTTATAGTTATAAATCATATAATGTGTGCAAAGAGTTTGAATAGTATCGGTAGCATTTTGAAACTTTGCAATTTGACATTGATATGTTTTTTTCTTATGTGCGTGTTACATAGCATTTAGTTATATGGACTATGATGAGGAACATACTTTTGTGAATAGTCATTTTTTGCCTATTTGGAAGCTTAGACATATAAAAAATGAGGGGGATGCATGAGTTGCTAACTTGGACTTAAATAATGTTTCCTTGAAGTCATACGATTCTCAAAAATGAAGAGAAGCAACGGAGATATTAGTTGAGACATTATACAAGTAGAAGCTCCCTGCTTTTTTAAATGGAAAAAAACATTGCACCTATCAATCGTACTATTAACACTGCTATTAATTCTACCATAGGCACTTTGAAAAGTCTATTTATAAGTGTATTTGTCTATGGACTTATTGTGTAGAAAATAAACTCAATCACATATGTATCATATGATCTAAGCCTAGGATGTGCACATAAGCAAGCTATTAGATGGACTTTTGTGTATTTTCATAATTTATAAAATGCATCTATTTTTCCCCTCTACAAGGTTAATCCAATGTAGTTTTATAGTGGATAGTTAAAGCAATGGTGATATGGAAACAAGTTATACTCAAAGTGGGTGAGCAATTATTGGTGTATTTAATACTATATATTTTGTTGAATTGACGACCTTTGAAGATTATGTGAACATATCTATCAACGATAGTTCCTGAACATATCTTGAGATGAGGACATGTTGTCATAGAGCCGATAGTGGATAGTGAGACATTTGTAGAAACTAACCATGTCGATCAACTAGAAGCATTATGTAAGGCGGCCATGATTGGGCATTCTGATGATGCTAGGTAATGAAGAGCTGAAATGGACAAGAGGTGAACATGGCATGGAGTTTGCCAATGAGCTAAGAGAATTTGTTCAATTATTACAACAAGCACAAAAAGAGGCTGACAGGAGGTGATGGAGTTGTAGGAAGGTGACGATGCTACAAGATGACTTTGGCCCATGATTCATCTTGGTGGTAAATGCCTGCATGAATTTAACAACTTTGGGGATTGCCATGAGATGTAGAATGATCAAGAACAATCATTATTTAGATACTAAACTACAATAATGTAATTTTGTAGGTAAAGGTTCAAGATGATGCATGACCACAATAGTGCCTAATGGGAAGCTGTGATGATAGTAAAACATGTAAGCTAAGATTTTTTTCTGTATTGAGATCACTATGTAATTGTGGAAACCTATAGTCTCACATAATCAGGTATAGTATAAAGAAGCTTAGATTTATGTGATAAGCAAGGATACGATGCTCATGGGTTGGTGACTTACACATTCAAAGGGTTCCAACACTAAAGAAAAGGGAACATTGAGGGCCATTTTGAAAATAGTATGGTTTCAAAAGCTTTGAGATTTTTTGGTTCTTCATGTTGATGTTTTTACTTGGTACCTTCTAAAGTGAAAGCCTTTTTGGTTTCCCATCTAGTAACAATTATCTCAATTGACCATAAGATAAGTTTTTCTAGCCTTCATCAATCCAACAACATACCTAGCTCTTGTAATCTAAGCAAGGAAAGCCTTAGTTTCATGTTGAGAAGTAGCATCTAGCACTCTAGGTGATTACATAAAAAAGTAATCCCCTGCTAGATTTTATGCGAGCTAAATTACTATGCATTTTACCAAAGTCAAAGTTCTCTTCAAAGAAAATGTGGGGAGAGGAGTTTTTTTCTAGATTATTTCCTATCAGTGTTGAGTTATTGGCTTGCAAAAACTGACATGGTGGCTACTCTAATGTTTTCTCTAGCTATCTATCTTATTTTTCATAGGTTTCAACTCCTGCCTTGATGTGCTACTTAAGGAGACCCCGTATCTTCCAGCCTTCAAGCATATAGCACCTCGATATCTTTGGTGAGCCCAATGTAAAGGCTCGGGTGAAGAGACAAGTATTGATATAGGTATGGATATAGATGTATAGATATTTTTTGGACGAGATACTGTAGGTACGCAATTGGGATGCAGCTTTTGGTTATATCTCTAATGCTCATTGAAGCTTATTAAGTCCTGGTGACACAAGACTATTCTAGGAATAAACAAGTGCTTTGTATGCAAAAGATACAAGAAGTGCTGGATGCTTGTGTACAGTTGAGTGATCTTGGATATGTAACTTATGTCACTTCTAAAGTCTAGAAGAAATTTGAGAATTTATGCAAGAGGCTTGTTGTATAAGGATCAAAAAAAGCAATGCAAGAAATAGGAAAAGGAATAACAAAGGAGGTAGAAAGAGAAGAAATTAAGGATGCAAATCTCGGGGAAGCTACTATATGTATATCCTCTACATCACGTGCATTCAAGGCCTATTTTAAAATATCCTTATTTGTGATTTTTTCTTAAATAAATCATAACACTTTTCTTCTTCTCAGTCTATAAATAATCCCTTTATATTACACCCTTTTGCATGTAAGAAATGTATAAAAATAGTATTTTAAAAATACCTTATTTTGAACCCACGTGATCCACACATATTCGTCAGTAACTTATCCGAGATGAAAATGCAACGAGAGAAAGATAAACTTATAGAAGGAACACAAGATTTTGGCCAAGTTTCACTACTTGCTACTAAAGTCGAGTATAGACCTACTTTACAGTTGTTTTTGATACGCCTACTAAGGATGTGAGCACCTATGCAGTGAATGTCTATGCTGAAAGTATGAAGGCTATAATTTGCCTTATAAAGTATGTTTATACCATGACTAGTGATCGTATGAGTTGCCATACTAATGATGTCTCTACACCTACTATTGATACTTTAAGTCACTACACAAATGATTTTATTCAGATACTATTGATGCTTTGAGTACCCATGTAGATGAAACCTTATAGGAGTGGAAAGTGGATGAGATAGACAAATGATATGCATTTTTTGTGAGTGCTTGAGGAAGCCTATGAGACTCATATACTACTAAATGCAATAGATAGTATTGATGTATTGACTAGTCATAACATGGATGCCTTAGAAGAGCTTGTAGTGGACGATTTAGCCATTGCAAATGTAGATTTTCTTAAATCTCATGTTTTACTTGATGGAGGGACTTAGAGGAATATTGGTGACTTACTTGATGCATGTGATTTGTAGGGCATTGCCATAGTTTCTAAGACACCTCAGGAGTTACAGGGTATGTAGATAGAGGGCATTGGATGTGATGCTCCACAAATGTAGACTATTTTGGATGCTTTGTTTATAGCCTTGATAGGAAATGTAGAGATGTTTCACGATATTACATGTCTTGATGTTTTGAGTGATGCTCAAAGTGTGTTGGATGCACAAATTATATTAAATGTAGATCGACAAGATCATCAGAAGTATTGCTATGTCTTTGTAGAGCAGGCGTATTGCTATGTAGATCGACAAGAGCAGGCGTATTGCTATGTCTTTGTAGATAGATGTATTTCAAGCATGTATATGGAGGTTCCATAGCCTCTAGTGTTTGTATGATGTACACCCAAGGTCTTATGACCTAAGAGAGGGTGCTTAGTGTGGTGCTAGATCAATTGTGCAAATAAATATGATCTATGATTCAGGTACAGATTAGCAGGGGGTGGATGTCGTGCTGTTGAATGAACATCCAACATGTGAAAGCTCTAGAATTAGCAAGTGTTAGGACAACTTCATGATGTTGTAGATAGTACAATGATGTCAGTAGAAGAGAGGAAACTAATAAAATATGAAGGGCTATTAGAAGGAGAGAGGAAAGCTTTAGAGTGCATGGAGAGGCAATGTTTATAGGGAATAATATAGTTAGGAAAGGCTAACAGAGGTTCCAACTCAAATAGTTATCCACATGGAGTATCTTACGAATAAGAAAAAGAGCCCATAAGGATAATGATGGTGGAGCATATGCAAAGAGTGCATTCATTGATGGATGTAAGGCTAATGACACGAAGCTAAATCTCATTTGAATTATACTCTTAGCTATAGCAAACTGGGCAACTTGTGTTACATTATGGACTACTATTCCAAACATTCAAAATTTAAGAGGAAGGGAGGGTAAGAATCCTTTGTGTGATGATAAGGCTAGCTTTAGAAAACAACGCTAAAAAGAAAAACAAAAAAAGAAAAGCTCATGGATGGAGGAGGAGGGATGCATGACATCCTAAGGGGAGGATGGATTGAAAAGCAAGGGAACGATGGTTTGGGGAGTGCATGGCATGTTTTTTTGTGTGCTTTTATGTGGTTCATGAGGAAAGAGAAGTGTGAAGTGCAAGAAAACAACATAATTTTGGAAGGATAGGAGATAAGACAATCTCATTGCAGATCAAAAAGTTTCCATGCATTGAACTCCTTGATAGAAAAGCTCTACAAGCATTGATAATCTTGTCATTCTCTCACAATATGCTTTGCTTACATGAATTGCAAACAAAACAATTGCTGCATTTCGAAAACCTCTGGTTGGCTTCTACTATCAATATGCAGAGGTAAAGTCACAACACATCATCTACAAAAATAGTCTCTTAGATACTTCAAAAGGATGTAAACATATCTCTACAATCTCTACAATGCCATTTGTCAACTCCAACAACTCTATTTGAACATATCTTTAGATGAGGACATGTTAACATAGAGTCGATAGTGGGCAATAGGATAGTTGGAGAAACCAACCATGTCAATGGACTACAAAAATCACGTAAGGCAGCCATGGCTAGGGGTTCTAACGATGCTAGGCAATGAAGAGTTAATAGCAACCACAGGTGGACATGAACAGAGTTTGCTAATGAGCCGAGAGAATTTGTTCAATTATTATATCAAGCACAAAAAGAGGCTGACAAGAGGTGAAGGAGTTGCAAGAAGGTGACCATGCTACAATATGACTTTGGCCCAAGATTCATCTCGATGGTCAAGACTTGCATGAATTCAGAAACTTTGGGGAGACTCAAATATCCATGAGATGCACAATGATCAACAAGAACAATAAATTTTTGGATGCTCAATTGAAGCCATGCAATACCATATGTAAATGTCCAAGATTATGTAGGAGCATATTAGTGCCTAGTGGGAAGCCATATGACAGAAAGACTTGCTACTAGTGTCTAGTGGGAAGCCATATTAGTGCCTAGTGGGAAGCCATATGATAGAAAGACTTGCTAGTTGAGCTCTCTTTGTGCATTGAGATTGCTTTGTAATTGTGGAATGTGCACTCTCACATAATCATGCATAGTATTGAGGAGCTTGGAGTCACATGATAAGCAATGATATGGTGCTCATAGGTTGGTGACATCCACATTTAAAGGGATAACACTAAAGCAAAGGGAACATTGAGGGTCATCTTGACAATAGTAGGGTCGCAAGAGTTTTGAGGCTTTTTGCTTCTTCATGTTGATGTTCTTACTTGGTACCCCTTGAAGTGGAAGCCTTTTTGGTTTTCAATCGAATAATATTATCTCCCTTAAACATAAGATAACTTTTCGTAATCTTCATCAATCCAACAACATACCTAGCTCTTGTAATCCAAGCCAGGAAATCCTTAGTCTTATGCTAAGGAGTTGTATTTCGCACTCTAGGTGATTACATCAAAATGTATTCTCTTGCCAGTTCTATGCAGTCTCACTTGCTATGTGTTTCACTACAGTGAAAGTTCTCCCAAAAGTAAAATGTCTAGAGAGGAGTTGAAATAGAGGCCAATTTCCTAAATTTTTTCTTATCAATGTTGAGTTATTGACTTGCAAGACTTGAGAGAATAGCTATTTTGATGTTTTCTTTAGCTAACTCTCTTATTTTTAGGTTCCAAACTTGCCTTGCCATACTCCTTCACAAGACCTTGCGTCTTCCAGCAAATGAGTATTCAGTGCCTCGACAACGTGGGGCAAGTGAGTAGGTGATAGAGGAGTAACCAAAGAGATGCAATGATAACATAGAGAATTGATAATGGTGTTGTTTGTAAGTGGTTGCCCTAAGTAGGTGGCAAGGTCAAGAGAAGGCCACATAGGGATAAACTCTACACAGGAGGAGGATGATGTGGTGCGAGGCCACATAGGAGGACACTAGGCACTAGGAGATGTGAAGTCAAGGAGAGTGGCTAAGATAAATGGCGATGTGTGTAGAAGGGCTTTGGTGGGTGAGATGAAGTGGGGGCACAACTAGGGAATGGTTGGTAAAGGTCATGTGAAGTTGAAGGCCAAGTGGTGCTAGTAGAGTAAAAATGGAAGAGAGGCCACATGGAATCGTAGTAGGTATCACAAAATACATGAGTGAGGGTTGATGAGTTTTTAGGTGATGGGAGTCACTAGGTGTTGGCGCCTTATGTGGATGCAGTGAGGGACATCGCATATTATGGATGTAGTAGAAAACAACCGGATAGAGGGTGGTGGGACTTGGAAGGCACTCATGTTTGGAGGGGCACGAGATCAAGAATGATGCAAGATGCGAGGGTATACAGGAAAAACATGAGATGGGGGATTGAGTGAATGTAGGTGCTCGAGGTGGGCATGGAATTGGTGGTATAAGATGACCACCCATTGATTCTAGATTGGATCATCGTGAAAAAGGGTGATACTACAAGATTAGGTAGTGTGCTGCTTCATTTACTTTTTGTTGGTGCAACATTGGAGGTAGCAAGAAATGAGGATTGAGTAGTAGGTATGATGTAATACATGATGGTACATAATGTTTGGATCAATGTTATCTTGTGTAAAAACAAGAGAAAGCTAATAGACAAGCATGTGAGCTAATACAGTTTGTTCATGTGCCTTTGATACCATGTGAGAAAATAGAAAGAAAGAGAATGCTAGAGGATTGAGTAGTGGGTATGATGTAATACATGATGGTACATAATGTTTGGATCTCTATTAACTTGTGTTTAAAAAAAAGGAGAAAGCTAATAGACAAGCATGTGAGCTAACACAAGTTGTTCGTGTGCTCTGATACCATGTGAGAAAATAGAAAGCAAAAGTGCTAGACTACAAAAGTGAAAGCAAAAGTGTGTGTTTTATTCATACATATATGTTTGCATATACAAAATCCTCGTAAAGAAATCAATGTGGGAGGTGAGAAAAAGGTGAATCTATCCTTATAAAGAGATCAATATAGTAGGTGAGAAAAAAGTCGATACTGCGATTCATAAAGCAAAAGGGTGAAAAGCAAGCTGGATAGATAAGATCCTTGCGATCTAGTAGGTGAGAAAAATGTGGATAATTCAATTCATAAAGAGAAAAGGTGAAAAGAAAGGTGGATAGATAAGAATACTCCCTTGTCTTGCTGGAGCTACACCTCTAGGATAAGGGTTTCTATCATAGAATAGGTAGGAAGATGACATCTATGATTGTGAATTCGATGCTATGGAGTGCATTAAGCTTTCACTAAAAGCCTACAAACAAACCTCATTTCTTGTAATTATAGATTTTTAGGATATGAGAGCACACAAACTTTTGCACTGGTAAAATTAGTCGTCTATTTTCATTCTTGGGGTAAGATGTGAGAAACATGCATTATGACTAATAATGAGATGTTCTATTATTGGCCCTCATTGGTGTTCACAAAGTTTGTTATTGTATTTGCCTTTGCTCTACAATTGGCTCTCTAACTCTATTGCCAACAACTGAACAAATTCCTTGTGTATGCATTTCACATTTATCAAGTACTGTACCATAACAAATTTATAGTCAACGGACATTGACTTCACTACTTACAACTTGGTAGTAAAATTCGATAATTGCCTAAATTTTCATAGTCAAATAATAATATTTACCAGCTACATGAATCATTTGAAGTCAATCCATTCTCTCTTCATGTTTACTGGTTATAAATTACATTGCTATTTAGTTTTACTAGATAGGGGTTTACATTTCTAAATAATATCTATTAAAATTGCCAAACTACTTAGTGGAAATCACAAAATCAAATTTCTCAATGGTTATAACTAAAAAAAGTTCTAATTTAGCAATCCCACTCCGATGATGTTCTTTCTAGTTATAATATGAATATGCTACAGAGGAAATGGATTAGAGTTCCTTGTGAGGTGCAACTTATGTCTACTATACCTATTATAAACCAAACTACACAATGGCCGACCTCGCCTGTCATACTATGATCTTGCGTTCTTTTTTAAGACCTGCTCACTAGAAGATCCTGCATTGCATGCAACAACTACAGTCGGTTAGAGAGCCTGGATGCACAAGTGCTCAATGCACATTCATTGCCTGTCGCCTAATCCAGCGGCTAGTTCCAGAGAATTTACCGACATGACTGATTCCGCTGCTTCTGCCGCGGCCTCGTTTAGTATTGCGAATAACATGAATGTGTGGACGAGTGAGCAATGCACGATTTGTCGTGGAGGGTTTCTGTCGAGCGCGGGTCGATGGGAGGCCACATGGAGGCTCATAAAATTGATGGGGCGACTGGGTCGACGTGCCAGGTCTGCCACAAACTGTTTTCTACCGTCCACGTTCTGTCTGGACAAATAAAGGTGCACGTTCGAAGTTTGCTCAATCTTCTCCTCAAAAATTGGAAATGGCTTTTGTATATACACAGAAATGACAAATGATTTCTAGACTTTCTTATTATTAGGGCCATCCAAAGTAGATGAAACCAAATCATCATCATCAAGCATTGCATCAATAGCTTTTAGGGCATCTGCAATGCTTCTCACTTTCAAAACATACCCATATATTCTCTTTCTTTAAAGTATTCAACTTTTGCCTGTTTTGGGTTCTTTTTTTCACATGAAACAAACTCATAAATTCCTTTTCCAATAAGAAAGTCCATCTTCACAAGGAACTTCCATGATGAGTAGTTGTTCTTGTCCAGCTTCTCAATGATGTGGTTTTCACTATTCTTAGTCATTATGACAAAAAAACAACAAGTTAGTCTTCTACAATCTTTTATAACAAGTGTGCAACAATATACCAAGCAACCTTTTTCACTTATTACTTAATAGTACATATAATCTACAACTTATTTGTAGATAAAACTTGTGTTTGCTTCTTGGCAAACACCTCAAGATAACATATAAATTTGAAATTTGAAATTTGTGCATAGACTTTCGATCAATATAACCAAAATCAAAGTGATGTCTGCCTTTCCGTCATCACGTTCAGAAATCAATGCAAATCGAGTTATAAAGCCTTATATAAACTATGGCTTGAAGCCCTCATAGCCACACTCTGCAAATTCAGACGGTCCTTCTATCCTTGCATTGTGCTCCTCCTTGATTCCCTTCAGACTGCCGACGGCTCTATTCTGTCCCTTTCTTTGTAGACGCAATCCTTCTATCCCAGGAACAAGCACCTCTGCTACCTTCCTCTCTCTCCCAATGTGGCTCTTCTGATGTCTGTCCCCGATCACTCAGCAAGCTATTGTTTTCTTTCTCTTCCCCAGGCAATGTTTTTCTGGTCCCCCTTGATCACTCTCCTCCACCGGAATCCCAAATCGCAATCAACAGATTACTTAAATCGCACCATTCGTAAAATGTCTCTTATAAGTCATCCCGCACCACTTTTCGGTCATATGGATACAGTAAACCAAATGCGACATGGAATCGCTGAGGCTCGACAAAACTGTGCCGGTGAAGTTCACAGAAAAAGGGCAAGATTGTCTTCACCCACGGATAATTTGACAGTCTATCCAGTTGCAGGGGAAGGCCATATCATGATCAACTCGCCATATAGGGGAAGGCTCGCACCATCAACGTCGGCCCTTCCGCCTTCCGACGTTATGCCAGTGACCATGCTTTCCTCCGTGAGAACAATAACATATAATGAAGTTGGCCATGCAGTCATCTAATCTTTGTCGGATCGTTTCGTATCCGAGATCTAATAGCATGGCAACATGCCAATAATAAATCGTGTGTATGTTAATAAATCATGTGTGTGTATGTACGTTCTAAAACCATATATATATATGTGTGTGTGTATTGATATATGTATATTCATATATATATATTTGTGTGAATGTATCGATATATAATTTTTCCATTTACTTTTAATATAATCTTTTTGTTGCCTAAAAAACAGGAAGAGAAACTTATATAAGAAAGGGGACCAAATGAGCGCAAATATTTGCCAAATTATTCGTCCCAACGGATGACTTGCGACTTTAGAGGCATTTGGCCCCTCACAACGAGGAGCATGGGGCCCACTTTCTTTGTCCTTTAGACATATTCTATATCAATCCATGGAGGATGGGGCTCACTCTCTCTCTCGTGTTGGTCGATGCCCACCGACACATCATGGCAACAGACCAAATGACTAGTGTTTATGCTAAACAGCAAAATCGACGATAAGTAGATTTAGACCAAGTTGAATGAAAATGTTCTAAGAAAGAAGTCTCTCTCTCTCTCTCTCTCTCTCTCTCTCTCTCTCTTGTGTATCTTCGTGTTTTTGTGTTTGTGTATTGAGAACGGATCATCACCAAGCACAAGGAGCTTGGTGATGATACCCCACCACCCCCCCTCACTTCCCACCTCCAATAGGCCCCAGCTCCACCTCTGCCCCGGCATGGCTACCTTAACCACCGAGATGAATCCTATTACTATTAAACGAGGCATTGATACATGAACGAGTACCTCCTCCATTCAAGGCCAACAAGCCATGGAGGAGCATAGGAAGGAGGTTCTACCATGTCTCCCTCTTCCCGATCGAAATCTTACTACTCTCCCTAATAGTCCAAAGAACACATCTAGGAGGTCCTCAAACCTATCAAACCTCCAACTAAGTGTGATGTATATCGTGGCTCGTCTAATGGACCATCGTGAATTTGCATGCTTTCGGTATCCGAGTGATGCTGGGCACACAATGATGGTTTCATCCAACCATTTCTATTTTCAAAGCTTCATAACTATTTCCATTGGAATACACTCTTCTTATTTAAATGGATTTCATCACTTACTTGTTTTGTTCCAACAAATTATGCCAAAAACTCAAGCAATATGTCTCATGTCTTATATCATACTTTCACCAACTTTGAGATTCGTACTTCAAACACTATCCTTTTTGGGATTAAAGAATGTTTTCAATCTTCTCATTTATTTTTGATTCCAATATATGCATTGAATGTGGAATAGACAATGAATCACATTGCAACATGTCGCATTATGCCTTCTCTTTTTGTAGCCATATCGGCGAGATATTAATAGAGGTTACATCATTCTTTGGTTGTAAATGTGTTAAATCCTTTTATTCTAGGAAACTCATGCCTCAACAAAATAATTGTATGCTTATGAGAAGTGACTGATAATGGAACTATTAGATCAAGCATGACTTACAAAAGACTCCTTAATCATGAAATACTCTAAAAGGCCACAAAAAGACCATGATTGGAAAGTCTCACCAAAGACTCTTTACTCTCGAAATACATACCAAGGCCAGAAAATGTCTACTGATCAAATCTATTGATCAAATCCTTCACATCCACTAACCAACTGAGGGGTTTGAGAAATAGAAGTGGTAGGAGATGGAAGAGGAACGAGTAAAAGGGGATGAAAAGATGGGTAGATTGGAAAGTCTCACCAAAGACTCTTTACTCTCGAAATACATACCAAGGCCAGAAAATGTCTATTAATCAAATCTATTGATCAAATCCTTCACACCCACTAACCAACTGGGGGGGTTGAGAAATAGAAGTGGTAGGAGATGGAAGAGGAATTAGTAAAAGGGGATGAAAAGATGGGTAGAAAAAATCATAAAATAAGGAATAAGCTAAAGAAGGATTAGCTGAAAATTTAGGCAAATCAGTTAGGAAAGGTGTTAATTGATAAGCAGGAAAAGTAGAAGGTATATGGATAGATAGGAAAGGACAAGGCGGAGAAGGGGAAAAGACTTGATCTTCAATGAAAGAATAGTAGGTAAAGATTGGAATTTGAGGAAAACCTTGAGGTTGGAAAAGGAGAGGCAAGATGGCTGCTGAGTTGGATTGATAAAGGGAAAAATAAGTATCATAGCGATGGGCCATTTGTTGATAATACAATAAGCTAGGAACAGAGGGACCTAAAATAGATCGTCGATGGTAGGAATCAAAGAAAGATGAATCAAATGGATAGTTCTTAGAAAGATAAGCTAAAAGATCCACCCTCAATTGGTTAGTATTCTGTACATGAGTAGAGGCTGTATTATGTCATTTGTTCAGGACTACAGAATCAATCATTGAATGCCATAAAGTATCAAGGTAAGTAGCCACTTTAGAAGAATAGCACTGAAACATTTCATCTATCCTAACTCCAAATGGTTGACATATAAGGCAGCTTGCAAGACCACATCCCCTACATACCAAGCCAGATTTACATCATCTGAAATTAACAGATCGCCTCGTAGATACATATAACACATTAGCATGGTATCTGTCGTCATAGAATCTTCGAAGACCATATAACAACTTATCAGCAAATCAGAAGACTAGGCTCCACTCCAACCATCCTCTAGAAGAGGTAGATCCATCATTGAGAGCTTAATATAGAATGCCAACTTCTGCAGTTGATAGTGGACGATAAAGAAATGGTTGGGAGGAACATACTCCTAAAATTGCTCAAATGTAGACCATAATGAATCCATCCTGGACTGCAATCTTTCCACTTTAGCTTGAAACAATAGACATAATGTGGCCTGTCTTTGGAGAATTACCAAGTCCTGCTGAGATATAGAAGGAATCATAGGGATACTGGGACTTGGACGGATGGACTGTGATTGCGCGAGTTGGTCCTTCAATTGTTTAATAATCTGGAAAGCTTGGGACTCAACTGTATTGTGAGCAGTCTGCAAAACTGAGAGTTTCGTATCCAGAAGAGTCTTAAACTCTTGAGCTTCTTTAGACATTTTCTCTTTCTCTTCAGAGACTCTACTGACCTCTGACTAAGCTTCTGCTAACTGAGTTTTCAAAGAAGATATTTATTCTCTCTGGGTCTCAATCATTTGTGTCTGCTGCTCCATTTTCTTAAATAGATCGAAAAGAGTGTCTTTAGCAGAGGCTAGCTCTATGGTTGCCTTATATATCTGGTCTTTAGATTGCATCAATTCTTCATAGAAAGAAGCATATAACTGTTGAACACAAGATATCACTAAGAGTTCAATAGAACTCTGGATGTCAAAGGAATGGCATCCCCTATCACTGAGCTATTCAGCGTAAGGAAGTGATATATCCAAAGAACCCTCTCATTGTACCTTGAATAAGTTGTTGCATGTGAGGTAGCAAGGAGGTCACTTCTAGAGGTAGCAGGAACTGACACTGAAGGAATGACTGGTGGAATTGTCTCTACTACATACTTCAAGGGCTTCCGCTGAATGACCAATGGAGGAGGGGAGTCAGTATCCTCTATGTCAATGGGTTTTGAATCTTCTAAAGGTGGAGGGAGAGGGACTGGATCAGATGGAGGAGGAGGTAAAACACCCTTCTTAAGGCCTGAATATGTCAGGAAAGCATATAAATATGAACCATACACTACAAGGATTTGAGCTAGTAGCGATGCCGATCAGCGACGACGGATAGTGGCGTCGCTATTGGCATTGCTATTGGCGTCGCTATTTGCGTCACATTTGCGACGTAAATAGCGACGCTCCACAGGGAAAAAAAGTGGGCCGAAACCGAGCATGGTTTTCATTTCGCGTTTGCGGCTTGTGTATTTTGAGAGCGAGAGTGAGGGAGAGAGCGACCGTCGTGAGAGAAGGAGAGGAAGAAGACTTGCCGCCGCCGCTGCCATTGTTTGCGAAGGAGAGGAGGAGCCTTCATTGCAAAGAGGAGCCGCCCCACACTCGCCATATCTCATCGGTGAGTCTCCCTCTCTCTTTCTTTTGCTTGTTTAAGGTTTAAATCACTTTCTCTTTTGCTTGTTTAGGAGAGGAAATGAGAGAGAAAGAGAGGGAGAGGGAGAGAGAGAGGGAGAGAAAGAGAAAGAGAGGGAGAGGGAGAGGGAGAGAGAGAGGGAGGGGGAGGAAATGAGAGAGGGAGAGAAAGAGAAAGAGAGGGAGAGGGAGGGAGAGTGCATTCTCTCTCTCCCTCTCCCTTTTGCTTGTTTAATGTTTAAATCACTTTATTTTTTGCTTGTTTAGGAGAGGAAATGAGAGAGAAAGAGAGAAAGAGAGAAAGAGAGGGAGAGTAAGAGAGGGAGAGGGAGAGGGAGGGGAAGGAAATGAGAGAGGGAGAGAAAGAGAAAGAGAGGGAGAGGGAGAGGGAGAGGGAGGGAGAGTGCATTCTCTCTCTCCCTCTCCCTTTTGCTTGTTTAATGTTTGAATCACTTTCTTTTTTGCTTGTTTAGAAGAGGAAATGAGAGAGAAAGAGAGAAAGAGAGGGAGAGAGAGAGAGAGGGAGAGAAAGAGAGGGAGAGGGAGGGGAAGGAAATGAGAGAGGGAGAGAAAGAGAAAGAGAGGGAGAGGGAGAGGGAGAGGGAGAGGGAGAGGGAGAGGGAGAGGGAGAGGGAGGGAGAGTGCATTCTCTCTCTCCCTCTCCCTTTTGCTTATTAAAGGTTTAAATCACTTTCTTTTTTGCTTGTTTAGGAGAGGAAATGAGAGAGAAGGAGAGAAAGAGAGGGAGAGGGAGAGAGAGGGACAGAGAGAGAAAGAGAGGGAGAGGGAGAGGGAGAGGGAGAGGGAGGAAATGAGAGAGGGAGAGAAAGAGAAAGAGAGGGAGAGGGAGAGGGAGAGGAAGGGAGAGTGCATTCTCTCTCTCCCTCTCCCTTTTGCTTTTGGAGAGTGTTAAGATATATTGTGAGAGGGAGAGGAAATGCGAGAGAAAGAGAAAGAGAGGGAGGGAGAGGGAGAGAAAGAGAAAGATAACATATATTGGAATGATAGCATATCCATGATTATAGTAATGGTATCCACTTTACTTTTTTTATGGGTACCATTACATCGACTCCTTAAGAGGGCTAAAAATTAGTCATACACTTTATAAAGTCTAATTAGGAGATTTAAGATGCACGATAATAGACTTATCGATAATGGTATGCAATGTGCTTTGCCATGGGCCACGTACATTGGTGACTCTTTAAGATAGCTTAAAATTGGTCATATCCTTCATAATGTCCAAGTAGGGGATCTAATTGTGATATGCATAATTCATTGTTTTTGTATTAACTTTATAGGCATAACAAATTAGAAATCATGCCAACTAGTCAACGGAAGGACTAAAAGAAAATGATACCCTAGCTAATGGTCATTACGGTACTTCATCAAAATGAACCCAAAAGTATTGTTATAGAAGAAGAATCCCTTAAATTGAGTATAGGATATTTTCTCTTAGGTCTTATGACTATGAGTAGAATTGATTGAAATAAATTTTATTACTATAGTTGATAAATTTCATAGATGGCATTAATTTTAATACGCTATCCTAGGACAAAAAAACCACATTTCTAGGATGCTTTTTGTTGAGACTGATTTAGTATTAGACTAAGAGATCCTCAATGATGCTCATAAATGGATTACTTATACTCAAAGCCCTCTAGTGCAGTTTTTTACAATAACGAATAATTATCTACCGGGACAAACAAATCCTTGAGCATGATACAGGGCCGAGATATAACATCAATAAATCTCTCAACTACTATGTACAATGCAAGATTTATGGTCAACTTGCAACTTGACATACATCTCCATAAAACTATCCATTTAAGCCTCGTTTGTTGTAATGTAGATAAGATGGAAAACGAAGAAGGTCTTATTGTTCAAGATCGCGAGACGTATCTTAATCAGCGTGTCCCATGTCCTTGCTCTCAATGCAAGTTGGCAATTAGACGAAAACGTCGATTGTCTATAAAACACGTACGACGATTTGGCGAGTTTCAATCTGAGATCATTGATCAGGCAATTGCGGATTTTCAGCAAACGGTAATTTGAAGTTAATATTAATCATGCATTGTACTCGCAAGCTAATTGAAAACCATACACAATAAGATTGGGTCTTGTTGGCAAATTTTCTATCCAGGGGGGTGATGTCTCGACCCAAGGGGGAGTGCACCCTTTGCGACCAATTAGAAGAATTCGTGGACGTGCGATGGATGGATTGCAGGATCCAATCCACCACTCGCAAGGCCCATCTATACCATCAAAGAAGAGCGCATTGTGCTAAAGGGGGAGTGCAGCGTCCTCATGCTCCTTGGGTTTTGTCCACCAAAGAAGAGCGCATTGTGAAGTAAGTAATCAAGTCTATCCGCACTCCAACGGGTATGATGCATTCTCTCAAGTCCGCATTTTCTAAAGATGACCAATTGTCGGGGCTAAAATCCCATGATTGGCATAAGAAATGTCAGGTTTGTGAACAGAATGGATTGTAATTAGCGTGGGCATTTTGCAATTTGAAAAGTGACCATTATTCATAATGCTTTCTCATTTGTGGTAGTTTGTCCTACCGATCGCGATCGCAGGATGCCTTACTCCAGAAATTTACGGGGCCATTTACAAGTTGTCGACTTTGGTGCAATGGATCTCACAGAAAGAGATTAAGACGTCCTCTATTGAATCTGCGAGGCGGGGAGCAGTGGAGACGGTCTGTCTCTTTGAGAAATACCTGCCCACTAGCATGCTCACGATACAAGTCCACCTTCTTGTGCATCTTGTGGACGAAGTGGAGATTGCTGGACTTGTCCATACGCGATGGATGTTCTTCCTGGAGCGCTTCATGAAAACCCTGAAAGGCTTTGTGCGACAACGAGCTCGGCCAGAAGGTAGCATGGCAGAAGGTTGGTTGGTGTCAGAGGTGTTAGTGCATATCTCACAATGGCTACCAACGTTGGAACCAGACAATGAAATGCTATGGACGCTGAAGGACGATGATAGACTGACTGGAGATGTGGTGGTTGGAAATGGGGTAGAAAAAAGAATGGATGCCTCAATGTAAGAGAAGGTGAATCGCTTTTGTATGTTGCACCATGCCTCCATGGAGACGTGGCTCGCCAAGTACCAGATTGCAAGGCAAGATCAAGAGGAAGCGCGAGCTGAATTCCGACGCAGTATGCGTCATCAACCGATTCGATATCCCGAAGGCATGGAGGAGATGCCGCGATTTATGTCAACACGATGGTTGCATGAAGCCTTGACCGCAGCATCCAGCGAAGGGACAGAGGTCTCAATGGAGGAGTGGGAGTTCTCAAGGGAATGTAGTCCAAAGGTGATGAGGCGTTTAGAATATGTCGTATCTAAATTTTATATGCGACATCTAATTTGAGTGTTTCAATGTACAGTACAAAATATATAGTGCAGTGTGGTCGCGCGGACGACATTTTCGCGTGGAGCATATTGACAAAATGCGCTCCACAATGGATTGTGGTATCATGGCAAGGTTTGAGCAAGAGAGCCGGCGATGAGCAACGGATCCGAACACGGTTGTGGATGAGATGGAGTATTTTGGGAACATGCAAAGTATTATTACAGTGGATTACCGTAGCTTCTCCATGATACTATTCGATGTGCAGTGGTTCAAAGTGGTACTTGGAGGAGCTGGAGCAACAGTTCGACGAGGTCCATCTGGATTTCTCGAAATAGATTCCGAAAAAAAATGGACGGATTTGCACGACACCTTTGTGTTGCGGGCCCATTGTGAACAGGTGCATAGAGTCATTTTCTTGCTAATTGTAATACGACATGGTTTACGTCACAATGGTTTGAACTTGCTTTGTACGTGTTTGTGGACAGGTAATCTTCTATCCAAACCCCCGACAATCTTGATGGTGGTATGTTATACCTTCAACTCCTCGAAGTGCCAGAGTATATGATCAAAGCGATGTTCCGGGCATAGATGAAGATAATATGCAAATAGAGGGGTCGATATTACAAGGGGTGGAGGCCACCGCAAGCTTGGAGCCCGCATCGGCTAACAATGATGGAAATATAGGAGTCCAAGATTTTTTTGAGAACGAGGCAGACTCATTCTTTTGTGGTGACATGTCTATCGACCTTCCACTGTATGCAGAGTTGTGTCAGGAGATTAACATGGGACCATAAGATACTTCATTCTTGGAGAATTGTATTACTCAATTCGTTGTTTAGATCGCGTCATAAAGGTACATAAGATATGCATTTTAAGAGGGATTTTTTAAAACTGATTTATATTACTGTGCTTTGTATAGTTTAAATTGATTATTATAACACCATTTTTTATCTGTGCAGGTTACATTTTCAGGATGAGTCGAGGGATGAGCGATGACGAGTTTCAGGACATGATGGCACGCATGTCTCCAGACCAGCTCGCGAGATTCAGAGAGATGGCAGACCAGGAGCTGTCTCGTTCTTCGTCAGGGTGCTCTGCTAGATCTGCTTCAGGGCCATCAAATGCTTCAGCTTTGACCAGACGATCTCGACGCTCATGACTTGGGCTAGAGGGAGGGATTACATCGGGATCAGGGGGATGCTGCTGTGGAGACACGGATGTGGTGTCTCCGTCTCGTCGTTCAGCTGGAGCTGCGTCACCTCCAGGATTTGTCACACCTGTGGGGACGTCTACTCCAGTTACTCCGGCTTTTGCGCAACCGTTAGCACGTGGCACCCCTTTGAGTGCCACTCCGAGAGAGGTTACCCCCATCGGTATACCGGATGTAGAGGGGTCTCTTGGATATGCCCAGGAGCGTGGACGGAGATGGGAGAGGACCCATCTTAGGCAGACTCCTAGGGGTTATGGATATCTGGTTGATAGTAGATCAGGAGCCATTATCATGAATGATGAGGGGAGGAGGGTGATGGCTCGCATGAGAGAGTTGTGCCAACAAGTTTTTCGGCACAACGTCGTGAATCATTGGAAGAACATACCAGAGGGGAGCAAGGACTACATAGTAGCATCCTTGCACGAGAAGTTTTCGGTGCCAGCCTCAGTAGATAGATTCTCTACGGACTGGATGATGGATTGCATGCGTGCATACATGTCACATAGACGATCCGACGCACGCAAGGCAATCAAGAGTGGGGCTGCAAAGCCTGAGTGGTTAGATGCAGACGACTGGTACCATCGACTGAGGGAGGAGGCTACAGATTCGCCAGGATGTTGGAGTCAGCAACGCGAGGCGGCGAGGGCATGACTCGAGGCCGGAATGGTCCATCATCTTGGCAGTGGCGGCCACAGGACATATTTGGAAGACTTGTTTGTTTGTTTGAAATATTCTTTGTACTAACAATCATGTTTCTAACAGTTAGCATTTTGTTTTCTTTGCAGCACTCCATTACAAATCACGATCCGCAAGGCCTTTAGACTCGATATGCAGAGAGGCACGGTCTCAATGCATTGATCGACCGATTGTATAGACACGGCGGCCCTGTAAGTCACTCATCTTTCTTGTCCATAGTTACCATGAGATATTTGAATGCATTATTGTATGGTGGATTGATGGGTTGTTTCTTTTTCTGTAGAATTCGTTCGATGCTCCTTTGCGGCGGGACGAGCTTTCGGGGGACGAGGATTTGTAGCTCGCCCTTGGATCCTTGGAGCTCACACACCTTTATTTTTTAGTCGCCTAATCTATGTAGACATTTTCTATGTATTAGTGATATCCTGTCATGATTATACCAATCGCTTTTTATGCGATCATGTATTTATTTCATGTATCAGTTTTATGATTTCAGTATACATTCTTTTTGTTTGCAAGCGCTTTGTATAGAGTAGTGGAGAAACTATTTTGTATGGCTCTCATACAGCATATACCACAAATTTTTTTTTCCCTGTTACCATCGCTATTTGCATCGCAAATTTAGTGCTCACGTCGCTATTGGCATCGCTATGTGCGTCGCAAATTTATTAGTTGCGTTGCTATTGGCATCGCTATATGCGTCACTATATTGTGACGCATATAGCGACGCCAATAGCGACGTTTCTATGGCGTCGTCAATAATGACGCTTTTTGCGACGACGGGGGTAAATTTTGTTGTTTGTATTTTTTTTGCTTTAAACGTCGGTATAAGGTCTATATCTTGTAGTGATAGGTTACATTGGTAAAATGTTGGTCCATCTTCATAAGAAGGTAAGTACTCTCGTCAATGGCTACCCCTTTTAAAACCATCCTAGGAGCTGTGAAGAGCTCCTTTGACAAATAGTGAGATGGTGTCTTGGCAGGCATGAACCTGTCTTGGAGAAATTGGTAGACTAGCTTCTAGAGAGGATCAATGATTATTGAGAAAGACACTCCTCAAGTGTTAATCACATTCTTGACATCAAGGACCTCTTTAATCTGCTTCTGTAAACAACTTGAGAATCTCTTCATTTGAGAATAATTATCTAGTTGTGACGAAGGGTTATCCTTTGAAGGGAAGAGACAAAGCCTTTCCTAACCCTCTAGGTGTCAGGACCATGGAAGTACCACAAACCAAGCCCAATTTCTTACTATATGACGCAAGAAACTCATCACAAAGGGCTGGATCATCTGGAATCAGAGGGAGTGAAGTAGCCACAAAAGATGCAAGGCCATCTTTCGCAATAGGCTCAAAAGTTAGTAGGGAAGAATAATCCCTATTGATGAATGAGACATATTGAACACGAGGAGGAGCTTGAGGCACCATTCAAATGGAATATGCACATATACCACATACACAAACAATCACGGTGAATGCTTGTAAAACAACAAAATATCCATTAATAATTTTTTAACAAGAATAAGCACACACAGACGTAACTAACCAATTGACCACCCCAAACAATCCACATCCTAGAAAAAATTCGGCATGACCTCTACACATATGCTACCGAAAGCTTCATGCTATGCAACAAATAGGCACCCAAGACCCCGTATCAGGCAAAAAAAAAAACTATAGGCCACACCCGTAATTGTATCATACAATCAAACCAAAACACCTCAATAGCCCTCTCAGGACATAACCAGAACTTCTATAAACAAATGGCAGCTGAAAAGACTACACGTGTCCATCCCACAAAACATATTTATTGAAAAGGAAAAGAAGTGCAGTGAGGGGAATGATTTTGGTGAAGGGTTCGTTTTAATAAATTATTAACAATGGTTGAAATTTTATTAGGTTGTATATCTTAATAAGAAAATGATGGTTCATTTTTAAATTATTAGTTACAATTTATTAATGTGAAATAGTGCTTTTAACGAATCCCAGACTTCAATATTCAAACTCAGGTCTCTAAATGCATATTCATCGATTAAAAATTTTATGTGTCTGAAGTGCTCTTCTTTTTCAGCGCGTGCATTTTTGTGACGGCTGGTTCATTTTTATTTAAAACTAAGGTGTCTCTGAAGCACATGTAGCACGTGCAAAGTGAACGACGGGTTGATTTTCATTTATTAAAAAAATATGTATTTGGCATGAGCACACGTGCAATGGTGGTGTTTAGGATTTATTTTAAGAATTAATCGTGAATTTTGGGATAGCAAAAAATAAAAAATAGAAAGGAAAAAAGAAAAGTACCTGAAAGTGGGTATGTGTGTATGCAATGAAATGGAATGTGCACGGCTCAATCCCAAGATGCAAGTTAGCAATCCGAAAAGGAAAAAAACCACGAACTGAAAATTATGTGACACGTCATAGCAAGGTTAGTGGAAGTATATGTGTTCGATGCGCGCGATTTATTTTATTTTTGTTTATGTTGATTATATTATAAGGTTTTTTTTATTTTTTTATTTTTTTTAAAAAAAAATTAGAGGTGATATCCAATGTTTGTTTGTTTGTTTTTTAAAATATGATCAAAATCGGATAATTGAGATAAATGAATATGTTGTAAATTTTTATGGTGAGGTTTCAACAGTCCACCATGAGTGAAAACTAGACTATCAAGTTTCAACAAAGTTTTTGGATTTATCGAGTATTTTTAGCTTATTTTCGGAACTACAAATGATTTTTCCATGAATTTAGGTCTTGAATTTAGCAATTTTTTCCCTAAAATAATAGTTGGACCATAAGCATTTTCAGCATATGAAACATTCTAGAAATATTCAGATGAGGTGGTGGAATTTTTTGAAAATTTTTTGATTTTTTAAAATTGATTTTTTAATGAATTTTATTCAATTTTCAATGGATTTTGAAGGATTTTTAAGATTTATAATTTATCTATAATTGGCTTTTTACATTTCAACTAGGAAAAAACACCAAAAAATTTTCCAATTTAGTAAAGGATTTTTCAATTAGTTTTTATTTTTTAATTGAATTATTATTATTATTTAAAAGAAATTTTTAGGATTTTAGTTGTTTTCTCCGGTTTTTAATTGAGTTTTGAAATTAAAAATAGGTATCCAAGGCTGCATGTGAACAGTTGCGTGTGCATGGGGACAGCACGCACCACCGCACAAAGAAGAGTAAATGCGTGTCTTCGCACGTGAACTCCTGCAAAGCAACGCAGGAACACTCGATCACGTTGCGAGACCTGGACGTGACGATCCTACAGTCGCATGTAGGTCCTGGGAACGTAGCGGGTGGAGAACGAGGGCTATGAGGCCATAGGGGGAAAAGGGGAGTTGGGGGGGCTTAGGAAGGACATAGGAAGGGGGCTTAGAAGGGGGGGGTAGGAGGGGGGTTTGAGAAGGGGGGGTAAGAATAGGGGCTTAAGAAGGAGGGGGAGGCCAAAGTTGGGGGGGGGGGGGGGTTTCAAATGTAGGGGGGGACCAATTTTTTGGGGGAGGTGTAAATTTGGCGGTGGAGGTCAGATTTGGTGGGGGGACCAGATTTGGTGGGGGGGCCAAAGTTAGGGGTAGGCGAATTGTAGAGGGGAGGTAAAGTTAGGGGTGGGGGTGGTAATTTTAGGGGGGGTGGTAAATTGGGGGTGGGGGAGGGGGGGGGGGGGGGGATAAGGAGGCGCCTGCGGGGGAGCGGCGAGGAAGGAGGAGGATAAGGGAGGAGGCGAAAACGAGGAGGAGGAGGCAGAGGGACGGGAGAAGTGAAGAGGGAGGAGGCTGCAGAGGGGTGTGCGGTGGGGCCACATGCGAGAGGTGGGGGAGGAGGTCGTAGAGGGGTGGGCAATGGGGCAGGAGAGAGAGAAAGAAGACGAAAGAGAAGAGAACGGTTGGTGGTTATTTTTTGTGTTTTTTTTGTTAATCTTTTTTCACTGTGGGTTTTTTTGTTTGTTTTAATTAAATATATATTTTTATTATTAGGGGGTAGTTTGATGGGTTTTTGTACTTTTTTTTTCAATTAGTATTTTTTAAATTGTGTTTGTTTGTTTGCTTCTATTTCTTTAGTGTATATATAAATATATATATTGTTTTGTTTTGTTGTTTTTTAATTATTGTTATTGTTTTTTTTTGTTTTAGTTTTGTTTTTTTTAGGGTTAAAAAAATGTAAATGATGGTTGGGTTTGGGGTTGTAGTGAAAACAATGAGTGGGGGGGGGGGGGGGGGATAACTAATGTAAAACAAAGGTAAATTTAAATGAAATGAAGAAAAGAAACACCGAAAAAAGGAAGACTGCCCCCGTCCTGTGCATAGGCACGAGGTGGGGGTAAAAAAAATTTGTAGTGACGGGAGGGAACATGGCTGGGATGTTAGGTCGACGAAAGGGCGCGAACACAACGGGGCGTCTCGAGGCACGTAAATTCAAAAACACGCACGTTCACGCACGAGACAAAGCATGCGAGAACTCAACAAAACAAGGAAAAATTAATAACACACAAACCATACATCGGAACAGAATGCCATAAAAAGGAAAACTAGGCCGGAAGGCGAGGGGGAGACTGCAAAAAAGTACAACGGGATGTCAAGGATCAAATTAGGGCGTTCCCATGGGAAAAATGCAAAAAAAGGCCTGAAAACCCACATGACAATTAATATCAAAGAATCCATTCACCGAAAGGAAACACAGGAAAATTAAAAATTGTGAGAAAAGATATACCAGGCATGCCTATCATGTAAGAACACAATTCTGACGGAGATAAGACCTGTTCACATGGGAAAAACCCAAAAATCAACCCTGATACGGGATTCATAAATGAATATAAAAAGAATGAGGCACCGAAACGAAGGACAGTAAAAATGAAAAATATTTGGGGAAGGGGATACACACGATTGGCACATCAACACGCAGTTCCGAGGGAATTAGGAGGGATTTGCATGCGAAAAAGACGAAAATCAACCACAAAAACGCATACGAAAATTAACATTAAAAAATCCATTAATCGGAACGAAGTGAGGAAAGAAGGAAAAAGATACAAAAAAGTGTACTCGACAGGCCTATCACATCAGAACATAGTGTTGAGTAAAAGAAACCTCGTTTGCATGGAAAAAACCCAAAAATCGTATCCGAAACTAGATTTAGAAATTAATAGCAAATGATTCGGGCACCGGAAGGGAGGGAGGAAAAAAGAAAAATGTCAGAATATATAGAATCTTGAGGGCTGTCACATCAAATTGCAGTTTGGATGGGGATAGGAGGCATTCACATGGAAAAAACAATAAAATGGAGCTCGATAATACCAATGAAAATTAATAACAAAAATTTGAGAGGTCGATATAGGGCAGAGAAAAAATGAGAATTGTGCAAAAAAGGTGGCCGAAATAGGCAAGCCAGTGAGAATTGAATTCTGAGGAGCATAGGGTAGGTTCACATGGAAAAATGTCAAAAACATATGTGAAAAAGGCACGAAACCACACAAAAATTAATTACGGACAAACCATACATCAAAATGACAGGTGAGTAAAAGAAAAAATATCCTAGATAAAGCATAGGACAGGGGTGGTATATTAGATCACTATTCTGGAGAGATAACGGTGCATTCGCATGGAAATACATCCAATTGTGCGAGAAAAACTTAAAAAATGAATAACGCAAAAATAGTAAACTGGAATAGGGGGATGGAAAAAAGAAAAAGTGTGTCATTCGAAGGGACAATTGGGCTATAAGGTTGGATTGGGAGTTTGGTGAACGTAGGGGATGTTCACATACAAAAGGGAAAAATTGCGCAATAAAAGCAACCACAAGGGAAATGGCCTCGACGACAGGGGGTACGAGGGTGGGTGGGTGAGGAAAGGACCCCATCCGAATATAATTAGTATGCGGTAGACACACATGATTGGGTAATGACATATGCAAGGGGTATGCACATCAGACGCGTAGATGCATATAGTATGATAGCCCTAAGCACGAGCACAAAGATTGTGAATCATTTAAGAACGTTATGTAGAAAAATTTTATTTTTTGGTTGGATGGAAAAATCTGTGCAACCAAGACTGATCAGTATATTGTTATAAATTTTGGTAAGGGTGGAATGAAGAAGATTTTTGAGGATATGACTATATCTAGCCAACATCCACATAAAACAGTCTCTCTCAGCAGGCATAAAAAAAACCCTTCTGCACCAACTTTCAATTCCTATAATGTTTCAGATGTAAATTGATGACCTATATCATTAGGATCCTGCAAGCTTGGCTACCTTGATGCTTTTTCATACATACCCTCACTCTTTGGTGGCAGTGGCAAAGCAATTGGTTTCACCTTTTTGTCAACTATCTTATACTTTGTCTCCACAAGTGCTTCAACCCATTGTAATCCTTCCTATTGAGCAAACAATGTTATAACATCATACATGTCTAAAGAACATACTGACAACACTCTGTTTTCAGACTCATTTTCTATATGTATAGTTGCCGAAATTTCAGCCATAGTGTCATTAATATTCAGCCCATAAAACATGCCTAAAATGCCTTCATTTTATGCTAACAGTCCCAATACTCTCAATTCCTTAGTAGCATGTTTCATACATATGTGTTCAGCCCTGCACATAGCTTCCATAGGCTTAAACCAACATGAACTGTTTGCTGTAAACTGAGAATTACCAATAGTAAATACATGCTTCATTTCATCAAGAGGTGAGTACACCCTCTGAACAACACTACTATAGCTCCGCATTACATCAGTGCTTAATGAAAATCCAGGTCTTTGAATTCCCTTGCATTTGGAACCAAAGGAGGCTCTCGATGTGTATCTCGATTTCTAGGATGATTAACACAAACAATAAGAAATTAGACTGATTTTCTCCCATCCTTGCTTCTGACTCTTGTATAAGCAGAACCATCATCAAGCACCTTTGTTTCCATACGCACGCCTATAATATAGGGCTGTCCCAAAATCATTGCATATGAGGAATTATCTTGCACAAAGAAGTGTTGCGCTTCATGTACATCACTAATCGTCACTTTTACATTAGGACATGCAACATAGAGCTCCCTTAAAGAGTTATTCGCAGCCCTCATTTGCCAACCATGATCAATGTCTATAGGCCATGTACCATTTTCATACAATCCACACTTAATGACATTTATCTTAGACTCATGGTGAAGTAAAGAAACACAAGGAGTTTCACGCTCCCCTATTTTCACTATTGTTTCAATGGTAGCTCTAGCCCAATGATTTCTTGTGTAGTGACTTCGAGGAATAAATCCTAGAGTCTCTGCTCCATATTGCTGCATTTGCTTTACTCCACCATGCATATTGCTACAAGATAATGCATTTCTAGCCATTTTCTTCTCTTTTCCACATTTGTTTACGGATTAGTAGCATCGTGCATAGACAATCCTATTCTTACTTCATGCTCATATTAAGCCTGAATACCCAACAAACCAGTTTCCTCTTCAAATTGCAACAATGCACTAGTGGTATCACCAAGAAACTGACGCTTCCTTTTAATTATGTCAATGATCTCATCATAAAATTCTTACTTGGCAATGCCAAGCACCTCTCCCAAGGTAAATTCCACCCGACTGTTTAAGATCCGTTATTTAAGAACCTTCTTAAGATTTGTGGCTGCCTCAATGTCAGATTGCAACTTATATCCTGGCTGCATGCCCTTCTTTTTGCCCTCTTATTTCTTATCCTGTTTTTGCTCTATTGAACTCTTCCATAACATGCTTGGGAGGTGGCTGATTTATAGATTTGGGTTGATCCACACTTCTTCTTGTCATTCTTTTAGATGTCCCTACAATATCTTCATCTCTTTTTCGTTTTTCTTCCACAAGTACATCCGTGTTTTGTATCTTTGCTAAATATGCATACACCGAATATGCATCTACTAGTGATTCCCAACCAGTTATGCCACAAATGTCTTGCCCTGCATGAGACATTTCACTATTATTAACCTTTCTCTTTTTAGCTGCATGTAAAGTATGTGTCCCTATTTCAGCCTTTGGACCAACCATCACTTGGCCATGCATTCTATCCAAATGTAGACCAAAAGTAGAAGCATGTACCGCCACATAAGCATTTCAAACAGCCAAGTCTTTCAACAACTTCTACATACCCCCCTTTCCAAAATTCAAAGCAAGGGGCAATCTCATTTCTTGTCCATGGATCTTTCCATCTTTCCAAAAGATGAACTGGCGTGCCAAGGCCTGCTGATAGGTAGCACAAATCCTTTCTCTTGTACTGCAAATTGTCACACCACATACATATTTTTCTAGGCTTAGGGGCTACTGCCCGTTACCTTTCCTCTTGTCCTTTTTCATCCAATTTTGCAACCTTGAATTGAAGACCCCGCATGCCTTTGACCAATTCATCTAAGACATCTTCCCTCATAGAGGGAACAATAACACGTACAGCCATAGGGTTAGCCAAAGAAGTAGGTGGCTTATTGGATACATCAAATATCTTGCTCGTAACATTGGGCAAGCTAGAGACTTGCAATGTTTCTCTTCTTCTATGCTTCTTCACAAGTGCAATAACAGCTTCCTTGACATGCCTCTACTCTGTTTTCAAATCTGTCTCTGTAGTTTGATCCTCCAGCAAATCATCAAGCTTCTCTTGAAGCTCAAGATCAACTGCCCGTAGAAATAATTCAATTTTGTGACTTGCAAGAGCTTGTTGTTCTCCAAGATCCAACTGTTCAAATCAACTTTCAAATTCTCTTAACAATTCTCTAGCCACCACAAGACCCTTATTGGGTTGTAAAACCCACTCTTGAAAAGTATTGCGCGTAATCAAACTAGTGTCCTCAATGTAAAATTCTTCCATGAGTGTCTTCTTGATAGCTACTCAGTCAGCATCCTGCAAGTATAATTCAGTAATCCGTGCTTTCAGTTCATGAATAGTAACATGTACAAAATACCGGCTCCATGCAAATTGAGCCACCCCAAAGAATTCCATCTTCTGAGCATAGGTATGTACATATGCAGATACATTCCTGCCATTGAATAACTTCACCTCACACTCAACTGCTTGCAAAGCATTCATCACAACACTTTTTGTTTGAGCTGAAGCTTGCATCACCTATTGTTGTTGTTGAACTTGCATAAGCATATTCATATTTTGCACCAATTGTTGCAAAACATCACTGGAGATTGTATTGGAAGATTCTCCCATCTTGTCTTTCCTTGTTCTGACGACCTTTCATATCGAGTTCACCAATGTTGGAAGGGTTTTTGTCGAAAGGTCCAATCCATCGAGGATCAGAAGTAGAAGGAGGTAGAGATAGGAGATGGAAGAGAAGATACAGAATACACAAGTGGTAAATACTACAAAGACAAAGCACAATGATTTGAATCAATATGTGTTGAAAGAACTTGGAATCTTTGCACTACTCAAAAGCAATCTCCAGGCATTAGATCTCTTGGAGCTTCTTCGTAGAACAAAACGTGCATCAAAATTACAGCTCCCTCTCTGCTACTGGAAACCCAAATTTGATGGCTCCCTTGGCTCCGAAAGGGGGGTAAAACTACAGGACACCGGATCTCCCAGATCACTCCTTCTTCTTCTTTCAGTTCAATGTGCAGTTTTCAACTTGTTTTCAGCGATCGCAACGTGCGAGATTTCATCAATCTATCCCTCTTGTGAAAATCCCATAATTGGCTGAAAAAGCAACTAGCTTTTTGTATGCTATCCTAATCTAGAAGCTTTTTTTAACTTTTTCAAATTTTTACAATAAATAATATCAAAATAAGACTAAAAATGATTAAAAAATATAGTATTTTTGGATAATCCATGCAACTCACATTGGTACTAATGGCTTAGATCACGTTGACTCTCTAGATCAATAAAGAAGTCGGATGATGATGCATTCCATACTTTTTGACACTGTGTCCTCATAACATCATGACACCGCCCAAACAATGTTGTCCTTATTTTGAAAAGGTTTTCCTTTGAGACATATCAATCAATAGGCCTGGTCTTGCTGCCATACTTACCAATCCTAATAAAATATGCATTCATGTCAAACAATAGTACATCAAACTCATATGTCCGAACTAGTTAGTGTAGTCCGAATTGGGTATTCCTATTCAGTGCCATATCTAAAATGCCCCTAGCTCTAAGGCAAAAATATGCTCATTTGGATTAGTGTATTAACGAGCAATATTCTAGCCTATATTTGAAGCTCGAGGACCTGTGTATAAATCATCCCCATGTGTTATCTTTTTGAAATAGTAGAAGCAAAGTAGTAAAGCATAGCAAGGATCTTAAATCACTTACCTACCCACTCAAGCCTATGCTGATTGGCGCCTACTGAAAGAGGTCGATGCTTTTCATGGAAATGTGATATAAGTCACAAAGGTAGAAGAATTACATGTCAAGCCTATGTTGATTGACACCTATAAGAGGTCAATGCTTTTCATGGAAATTTGATATGAGTCACAAAGGTAGAATTCCATGTAGAAAGCATCCAACATTGACCCTTAAAGGTTCAAGTTGATGCAAGAGCACAATAGTGCCTAATGGGAAGCCATGATGATAGTAAAACATGTTGGCTGAGCTTTCTTTTTGTATTGAGATTGTTATGTAATTAAGGAAACCTACACTCTCACATAATCAGGCATAGTATAAAGAAGCTTAGATTCATGTGATAAGCAATGATACGATGCTCATGGGTTAGTGACTTGCACATTTAAAGGGTTGCAACACTAAAGCAAAGGGAACATTGAGGGCCATTTCGACAATAGTATGGTTGCAAAAGCTTCAAGGATTTTTGCTTCTTTATTTTAATGTTTTTACTTGGTACCTTCTAAAGTGAAAACCTTTTTTGGTTTCTCGTCTAGTAACAATTATCTCATTTGACCATAAGATAAGTTTTTCTAGCCTTCATCAATCCAAAAACTTACCTAGCTCTTGTAATCCAAGCAACGAAAGCCTTAGTTTCATGCTGAGAAGTAGTATCTAGCACTCTAGGTGATTACGCCAAAAAGTACTCCCCTGCCAAGTTTTATGCGAGCTAAATTACTATGCATTTTACCAAAGTCAAAATAATCCTCAAAGAAAAATGTGGGGAGAGGAGTTTTTTCAAGATTTTTTCCTATCACTGTTGATTTATTGGTTTGCAAAAACTGATAGGGTGGCTACTTTGATGTTTTCTCTAGCTATCTATCTTATTTTTCATAGGTTTCAACTCTTGCCTTGATGTGCTACTTCACGAGACCTCTTATCTTCCAGCCTTTGAGGTAATAGCGCTTCGATATCTTTGGTGAGCCCAATGTAAAGACTAGGGTGAAGAGTCAAGTATGGATATAGGTATCGATATAGATGTGTATATTCTTCTTGGACAAGATACTACAGGTCATGAAGTACCTTACATACCTACATGAGCTTAGATAAATAGATGATGCAATCGGGATGCAACTTTTGATTATATGTCTAACGCTCATTGAAGCTTAGTAAGTTCCTGGTGACACAACACTATTCTAGGGAAAACAAATGCTTTGTATGCAAAAGATACAACAAGTGCTCAATGCTTGTGTACAGTTGAGCGATCTTGGATATGTAACTTATGCCAGTTCTAAAGTTTAGAAGAAATTTGAGAATTTATGCAAGAGGCTTGTTGTAGCATATCAGGATCAACAAAAGAAATGCAAGAAATAGGAAAAGGAAAAACAAAGGAGGTGAAAAGAGAAGAAATTAAGGATGCAAATCTCAAGGAAGTTACTATATGTATATCCTCTACATCATGTGTATTCAAGGCCTATTTTTAAATATGTTTATTTGTGAATTTTTCTTAAATAAAGCATAACACTTTTCTTCTTTTCAATGTGTAAATACTCCCTTTATATTACACCCTTTTGTATGTAAGAAATGTATAAAAATATTATTTTAAAAATGCCTTATTTTGAATCCACATGATGCACACATTTTCATGAATAAGTTATCCGAGATGAAAATGCAACTAGAGAAAGATAAACATATAGAAGAAGCATAAGATTTTGGCCAAGTTTCACTAGTTTCTACTGAATTCAACTATAGACCTACTTTACAATTTTTTTTGATACACCTACTAAGGATGTGAGCACCTATGCAGTGGCTGCCTATGCTGAAAGTATCAAGGTTATGATTTGCCTTATAAAGTATGCTTATACCATGACTAGTGATGGTTTGAGCTGCCATACTAATTAATAAACTCTCTCTATATATATTTGTATGTGTGTTTGCCCCCCCCCCCCCCCTTGAGCTTATACACCACCCCTCCCTTTTTTAAAGCTTAATGAGGGAAATTAATGGGAAGCCACCCTTAATGTATACACTTTCAATGTATACACTTTTCCTAATGTATACACTCGTTTCTTTTTACAATATAGGGGAAAGGTTTGTGATTATCATTAACTAGTGTACACCTTATCCTTGAAGTATAACTACTGTTAATGAAAGGTCCTGCTCTTCTCAATGTACCATCAAACCATCCTTCATGGACTTGAATTTGCTGCAATGATGTTCATATATATTTGAAAGGATTGTGAATATCACAAGAGCAAAGGGCAAAAGGACTATGGAGGAAACACAGTTCCTCCACCATTGAGAAAAAGATGGCAAATACATCCAATTCAAGCAAATCATCATGTTTATACTATAGACAAAGTGTGTTTATGTTTGTTGACACAACAGTCTTGGGCTCAACTTCGGCTAGCACTGAGAGATGCTTGTCGAAAACATTAGCATATCCTAGTCATCCACTAAGAGATGCTTGTGGAAAACATTAGCATATCCTAGTCATCAGTATCTCTCAGTGCTAGCCAAAGTTAATCCCAAGAGTGTTGTTGATTGGTCCTAGTGTGTTGCTAAAATCTTGGATGTGGAAATGGATAGAGTCCTTTGCACCTTGTTGAAATTAGCAACTGTTTATTGAAGGGGAGGTATTATTTGTGCTCAAGTCTATGAAGAGGGGAAGTCCCTAAGCATTTATGGGTTTTAGGTAGAGCTTTGTCTTGCTTTGCAACTTTCAAGATGCATGCTTCAAAGATCTGACTAGCTCATTTTATTAGACCATGAGTACCTCAAACCTTTTGATTCTAAGAATTGTGTATATGTATGTATGAATACAAGAGTAGATGTAATGCTAAGTAATGTGTGTGTGTGGAGGGGTGTTTGTAAGTCATGTGTTTGAGTATGTAAAAAAGGAGCAAGGATAAGTAGTATGTGACATGTGTCTATGTATGTGTGTATAAGTACATATGTACATGTGGCGAATGTTTCTATATATATCCCATAATTTATAAATATTGTGGCAAATTTAATATATTTCTATCAATATTTGTTTGGCATGAATGGCAAAAGAATCTTCAAAATCTTAATATACGTTAAAAATGTTGGTGAATAAAAAAAATTGGAGTTATAACTCAACCTACTTGGGTTTCGAAAAAAAAACTGAAAAAATAAAAGTATAGCCATTTGGTAACATATAGTCACTAAAATCATCTATGCAACCAATTATAACATAGCAATCAAATCAACGACCGATTTCTAGTGTATACGAAGTGGATATGTCAAATGCAACTCATCCCTATGTTTCATTGAAGAGTATAAGTGGCACTCCTTGCATGTTTGCAAAAAGTGTGATACATCCCTTTTCCACCAATAGTGCTCTTTGATCTCCTCATACTTCTCATACATCTCATAAGTAGCTCATACTCCTCTATAATTAGCCCATACACTTTCATGAAACTCACCATAACTTGCAATTACATAGCTTTGTCAGAGGCTAAAGGCAATGGAATTTCATCCCTTTTCTTAGGATACTTCCAAAGCAACCCATTCCACAAAAAAAAACCATAGGTCTTCCACCTACTCTTGAAGTATTCAATTTCAGACCATTCCACTCGCTTAGTGAGTGTACTCAAATATAATCAAATTTGCAAAAACTCACTTCAAGAATCAAGCTCTTCTAAAAAGGCCTCAAAAGAAGATAAATGGCAGAATGATATGAAACTCTATAACCATAAAGAGACAAACAAAAGCGTGTTTAGAGAACGCATAGAGATTACACCAATAGAGAGCTAGAATTTGCCAAGTGTTCAAGATAAATTCCAAGTTTCATTGCCATTGATCTGCAAAAGGACAAACAAGATTGATCATTGCAAGATAAAACGAGGTCCATCAAAGGTGTCTACCACAGCCAGTAGTAGTAAGGTTCACCAGCCTCTTAATGTGCTGATACGCATCATTAATTAGGCAATACAATTACTAAGAAGGTTGAGATCAGGAAGGAGAAAAACTGGCAAAACCTCCTTACCATTCTCCTCAACATCATTATCCACACTAGTAGGAAGGTTATCTGGGAAGACAAAACTTGGCAAAGACTCCATAATGTGCTCCTTGCCATCATAAAAATCCAAAGCAGTAGGTGGAAGGTTGAGATCAGGCATGACAAAGCCTGGCAAATCTTCCTTAACGGGCCCCTCGGCATCGTCCTCCAAGGTGGCAGGAAGTTTGAGATCTGGAAGGAGGAAGCCGAGCTGCGAGACAGAACAGGTGCTGATCTCTGTACTGTACGACGTTGAGCTGGAACACATTGTCCGTAGCACATGTTCATGGTCATTGGGAGTTTCAGATGATGGACGGATAACTGCAACAAACTTAGGCTTTTTGGGACTCTCATGATCATGCGTCATCCTGCTGCTGCTGCTGCTATTGACAAGTTCTTTAACATCAAATCTCAAGTGCTGTGATCTGTTGCTGTGCGAACTTAGCCAGTGCTGCGATCTGTTGCTGTGCGAACTCACCGAGCAAGAGCTAATGGCCCTGCTGATGACCCTTTTTGAGCTCATTGCTGTCACAGTTTTCCCTTTCTGCTCGCCCTTCAGTGCTGTTTGAGCACTGCAGGCGTTGATGCGGTCACAAAGATTATGCTCTGTGGTGGAAGATAAACTCGTCATTGCGTTTGTTCTGATTGTGTGGCCGGTGACAAGTAACTTGCGCTTTTTTATTGGAACCATGGGAGTCACGACTTGCTTCTTTGGCTGATGATGGTAACTAGGCTTTGAATGTGATGTGATCTGATGAGAAGATGCCTGCGTGATCACTTTCCGATCCTTGACATCAACGACAACATTAGCACGGGAAGTAAAAGGCCAATTCTCGAGTAACAGCTCATTGACCATCTTGCGTTTTCCTGCAGCTGGCACCATTGGATAACGTGTTGGCGCAGCTAATCTTGCCTTTTTCTTAATTACAACTCCATTTATACGATCAGGCTGGTGACGGGGCTGTCCAGTCTCAGAGCGACGTCCACGTTCTCTTTCCTGCAAGCCATCGATAGGGCTCCAACGATGATTGCTACGACTAACGTCAGCCTCGGCATTGCGACGATTCGCTTGGTTAGCTGGTAATGCTGGATGAGATGGACGCGAAAGCCGATGAAGCTTGCTGGCCGTCAACAATCTTGCCGGCAGTGCTGCACTAGTCTTCGTCTGTTTAGGGCGGGCCGGACGATGCACCCTCAGGTGCGTCAGAAGGGCAAGATGTGTCGCGAACTGTCGCCTGCAGACGCGGCATGCCGTATCGCCCCCGGGGTTGCTGTGAATCCTTGTGTGGCCCCCCAATGCCTGGTATGATGGGAACTTTCTCTCGCACACCTTGCATCGCGCATGCCTTCTCACCTTTTTTTGCATTATATACGCCGCCGCAGCAGCGCCAGCCGTAGTCATATTGATACGAGGCCGAATGCAGACTGGAAACTAGCCGCCCATGCATGTGCTTGACGACTAGATCAGCACGAACGGAGGGTTAACTTGTAAACTCGTAGATGATGAGGACGACGGCGATGATGATTGACTGTTTATTTTTCAATTAGCTGAGGGCTGCACTTATAAATCTTCTTAGGCATGTCTCAATTAAATGCCTGTGGTACTTTAGATACACATACAAAGGACCAGAGGTCGGCTGAAAGTATTCTGGTGGTCGGAAACCATATAGCATATAACGTATGTACGCGTAGGTACTCATGTATTTGTATGCTAACGTATATTTGCATTTTCTCATGCACATCAACGATTAGCCGCAATAGCAAGTTTGAGGTGCGTAGAAGAATATGTTCACCATTTCAATGTGTCAAATCCCGAATTCAGTAATGTTCAAAATAAGCAAACCAATATCTTATTTTCCACTAGCAATCTTGGATGGAGCAACGGGCTTTTTGATCAGGAATAGATGCACTAGCAATGTTGTCCAATGGCACTAATCATGCATTGTGTAATTTGTGGATTCACAAAGCTTTCAAAGATATCTCACTCACTACAAGATGCAGGCCACAAATAGCCATTTAAAGTGACATACATATTCACAAAAAAAACTTGCCTCTGTCATCATTAAAAGCATCGGTACATATTCACAAAAAAAACTTGCCTCTGTCGTCATTAAAAGCATTGGTATATATGTCTCCAAAGATTCCGCGCAATTTGTGATACAAATAACGACGAACCACAATGAGAATAGCATCGGTCCCAAATAGAAAACAAATTTAGTAGCATAGTAGCCTGCTGCCCTGCCACCTCTCAGGAACCATAGAGAGGAGAGCCCAAAAAAAGTATAAAAATGTATCTATAAATATCACAAAATGTGAGTTTATATAGAGGATGAGAAATATATCTAAGAAATGCTCCATGAATCATAGGGCCAAAAAAGGAAATGATGTGTACTCCACAAATCCAAGTGCACACTAAGGCTCCTCGCCATCCGAAAGCTTGTCCCAATGCAATGGAACGTTAAACAGACTTTACAATATAAACAACTAGAGATTAATCCACAATACATAATATAGCTGAAAAAAACTAATGAGGGCAAACAAAAAAGAAATTTGACTTATTGGGCTGCCATGTTCATACAATCTATCGATGAGTGCAATGAAATTGTGTCTCTCTACATATTGAGTCTCCAAACCTATAGGATTGCAGTTTGTGAATGGAGTGCTTCAAAAAAAAGAAAGTAACATTACTAGAAATAAGTTGCTAGCACAAGTGATATTCAAAAAAAAAAAGTTAAAAAATTTAAAAACATACTTACAAAATCCTTTGATAAAGTCCTATGGCCACCAATCCCCAGATGATGCACAACCTTTAGCTCCAGTGGTGCCCTCCCTACCTCCCACCTGCCCTTACCACCGCCTTGGAGAGTCTATGGTCTCCTCTCCCTTCAACCACTTAGGCTTTGAGGTACCATTCTTGATTTCCTTAAGTACATCTAATCATCCATGTGATATGTATGCACGTATACAATCCATTATTCACCCTGTCAAAAACCTCTTTACCACCGTAGGTACCAAAAATCCCTTGTGCAAGGACGCTACCACATAGTCCTTGTTCTCCTTTGATATATTTTCTTTCAATGGTTTAAAAATTTGTATCTAAAAACTTGTTGGCTCAACTCTCATGTGAGCCATCACCCTCTTCTCCTATTCATGATCACAACACTTATTTTCTCATCTACAAGTATCCCTACCCTACTAGGTAAGTCTAAGGTGTATTCTTTTCCACTTGTGCCTATACTCTTGGCAATTACCACCATGAGACCCTTGCACATCTAGCATACCTACAGGGGTGGTATCTCTCATAGTAACACCCATAGAGATGCCACCTACTGATAGTTGAGCAAAATCTGGAGTCAGAGAAGTAGGCATTTCTACAGGAATGAAAAACCTTAGAGGTGACAAATGTCCACTAGATTGACGAGATAGGGACACTACATAGGTGCCTTCACAATACCAACTTGAGCTATCCTCTTTAGAATCGGTACAAGAGCGAGGAGTAACAACTAGCTGAGGGCTTATAACATCTACATCTTTGCAACACCTCCCAAAACTACTTCCTCACTCTAGGACCGGTCTAGAGTATTGACTCTGCCTATTGGAGATTCAAGTATTAGAGCATATAATTGTGGTAGACTACATAAAATGGCCAGATGATGACCATGACAATTCCTGTTCTGCCATATCTCTAAAGTGGACCATTTGTTCTGGAGATATACGTGTGAAGATCTCCTACAGCTCCTCATCTATCATCCCTTGACTCATCCTACTCTTTGGATATCGTCAAAGGTAACTTACACAACTAGAAAATGATGTTAGCATAATCAATATAAGGATTCAGGTAAAGCACATCAACACAACTTTGTAAAACATGATGTTAATTAAAGCATATATACTAAAGTACCCTTAAAGCGAATTATCACAACAAAATGAACAAGCATATGCAAATATGACTGAGCTTATGGCTCCATGTCAAGCTCTTTTTATAGCTCGGGATACACTAGAATGTCGATACATAGGTTTCCATAGAAAGAGGAGTCTACTTCATTCTAAAAAATTATTGGTCTCCTATCTCTTCATCTTCATTACTTGGGCATGTCTCCTTCATATGCTCCAAGCCCTCCTCAACACCTCGCAACATGGATCCTTCTACCTACATACTCTCATTGTCCACACTATGGGCATTGCTTTTATCATATAGTCATGCACTCCGAGTTGTTAACAACACAACATACCACCATCCAGTTTGTCGGGATTTGGATAAAAGATTACATGTTTAATATCACATATAAGTGTGTCGGAAAGAGTGCATAAACACTTGTGACTATTTCATATAACATAAAAATTAACAGAAAAGGTCATGCACATATTTACAATGACATGGCAAAATAAACCCTCTAGAAATCTAGATGTACCTTGCCAAATGGTTGTTCCAGCTCCTTCTAATACCACTTTAAAGTAATGTACATTCAATACGATCATGGAGAAGCTACGATAATAGACTGACATAACACTTTGCAAGTTGCTAAAATACTTCATATCTTCTACAATAGTATTTGGATCTGTGGCCCGCCATGCACTACTAGCCACAGGGGTGCTAAGCAAGGGAGTAAAATAATTGTGTATCGCTTAAGTGATGACAAATTTTGTCCCTTAAGTGATGTAACCATCTTTTAAGAAACACATGTAAAATTTTTAAATTCGTGTGTTGTTTAGGAGATGACATCCGTCGCTTAGAAATCGCTGCTATAGATGTCACTGAAGCGACTACAAGAAGAGAAAAATTTTGGGACGTGTGCACACTGGATTTTGTCACTTAAGCGAAAATTGTTCTCCGTCGCTTAAGCGATGTCCCCTAGTAAAACAAAAAGTGAAATGGTTCTCTCATTTTTGATGTTCAAAGCGAGGAGATCGAGAGCGAGGGGAATCAATAAGATTCGAACCGCTCTCTACATATAGGAGTGTAAGTTCTCTCTCTCTCTCTCTCTCTCTCTCCCATTGTCCATCAAAGCTCTTCTGGTATCACATCCTTTTTTACAATGCTCATCATGACAACAGTGTCTATGTAAGGCTTTGAATGCAATAGGAGTCTTTATTCTTGTTGAATACTTATTGATGCTAGTCCAAGAAGTTATCCCAAGTTTGCCTTTGAATGCAATAGGAGTCTTTATTCTTATTGAATACTTATTGATGCTAGTCCAAGAAGTTTTCCCAAGATTTACAAAAGCTACAATGATGATGAAGAATCCAAAACCTCGATAGACTTTAAGCTCTACCTCCTCCATACATTCACAAGAAGGATGCGTGGAATGCTAAAGAAGTGATTCAATGTTGGTAAATAGGTTTATATTGAGGTTAATTCTCACTATCAAGACCCCAAGAATGCCAAAAGCCCCTTGAATAGAGCCAACATTAACCAAAATTTCAAAAAAAAATTATAGTACCCTTCTATCCAAGAGTTCAAAAAAAAAAATCCATGAATCTTGGCAAGAAGCTTCCATCTTCAACCAATATTTGTTGTTGAGGCTTCATATAAAATCCTTGAGGTAAAGATGTACTCACCACCCCTTCAAAACATCCTCATGTTAAGGATGGCAAGGTATCCACCCCTTGGTCATGGTGGGGCATGTAGCTCACCACCCCTTGATCAATGGGAGCTCAAATGGGTTTCATAGGTTTCATATGATTTTCGTCAAATATGGGAAGAGGAATATCCGCATATGATTTGTCAAACTCATGTGATGCTTGGGAGTGTTTGGTGAATGATTGTTGGCCCATTGGGATTTAAAAAAAAAACAAATTAGTTCACAAGTTTTTTTTTGTAATGAGGCTTCATGTAGAGCTTTTTGAGCAACTAAAGACCTCCTTTATACTTGGTTATTAATTTTAATAGAAGAAAGCAAAGTATTTTATATTTGATTAATGGTTGTTTTAATAGGTAGGCATGATGAGTGACCGTGGCCATAGAGCATCGAGGCTAGTCACCCTAAAGGCTATGCTACGAGCTATTGGACTGTCATGTGATGACATGTGATAGACTATGGTAGAGTATGAGGATTTTTCGAATGGAGCATTGGACACTATCATAAAGATATTGGGTAGGTCATTGCAGCCTGTGCAGCCTAGAGAGGGTACGTCGACTTAGCCGCCTCTAGAAGTAGGCACTTCTTCAACTGGAGATACTGCCAGAGCGCATCCGGAAGCATCTCAAGCAATAAAATTGAAAGTATCTCAAATAATAAAATAGTAATCTAAAAATCATAATGTCCCTTTGATTTATTTGTATACATTAGGACTCGTATACCTTTACTGGGATGGTTGAGCCAGCCCGTACCGCACAGGGTAGTGGTCGTTTGACCTAGAGGTATATCCTTTAGGATGACAATGCATCAAGCAAAGTGTACTTTTCAATAATTAAGAATTCATTGTGTCTTTTTTTTCTATTGCATGCACGCATTGTCCAGAGAGTAGCACAGTGCTTGATCGCTTGACAGAGCTTAGTAGTCTCAACAGCTATTATACATTGGTGGAGTACCGCTATGCCCCTATACTAGTAGTCTAGGTGTTACCTGTTATATTATGCCCGTGGTCCCATTCACTACTTAGGAGTGGGTATCGTCTTTCGAAGTTGGATAGGAGAGCTATGCTTCTCCTATATGCCGCGCGTTCACATTCTATGGGGATGAGTATTAATTAACATAAAAATGATAAATTATGTTTGTTTTCAACTTCTAACGGGCCTTAGTTTTCAATGCAGTGATCAATGCAAGGATGACAAGAAATATGTCATTGGGGTGCTGGAGATGGAGTATGGGACAGGATGGAGCCATAAGTTGCTCACTAGGGTGATGTGCCGGCTTATGAGCCATCGAGGCGACCATGCACGGTAAGAAGGTTTGATATGAATTTGTGTGTGTAATGGTAGTTAACAATGATTTTTTGTTCCTTCCCTTGATTTCTTGTTCATTTCTTGGAATTCTAGGCTAAATGTATCCTAGATAGGTTCAGATAGTTTAGACACATTAGGAAATGGTTCCCACAACACCTATAGCCATAGCCATTAGGGATGGGGAACGTGGGACAGGGATGATGATGGGGCGGATAGGGGATCAGGATGGGGTTCTAAAAAGTATATATTTTCTAGATATAATTAAGACATCTATAATGAAACTAAACAAACATGACACTTTAACTAAAATTCTTCTTAAAATATCACACGAAAGAGTAAATTTTAAATTTCAAACCAATTCATCAATCATGAAACATCAAAGCTGAAACTTAAACAGTTCACTCAATAGAATGAATACTCAAATTGAAGAGTAGAAGTGTACTGCACTAAAGTCTCAAGATTGAAAACTTGAAACTCTCTGTTACATTGGTGATAGGTCACTGAAGTCTGAAACACTGAAACTTTACACTATCGTTTGAAATTTAAAACTTTATATTCGGGCCTGAAACTTAATGGCAATTGCTCACTTGTGACTACTCAGGTTGCAATGAGGCTCAGATTGGTCACAGACAGTAGACTATAGTATAACAGTTGAAAGTTCACTACATCAAGGTTGAGCCTTGAGTAAGCTAGTCTATGCAATCTCCACAATACTCAATACGAATTGCATAGTGCACACATGTCACAATGTCACGTTGCAAAACCTTCAAAGTTCATGACTGGTAAGCAACCTTGCCATGTGGTGTCCCTAGACCCTGTCCCCTCCCGTCTTGGGACAACATGAAAATTTCTATAGTTTCTCGTGATGGAACTTTGAAATTTCTTTCTCATAGCTTTCTCTCACCTGCTTTAGACATTTCTCCATTATTCTCAGCCAACCATCGAAAGATCTCAGCAATTTTTGGTGGGCTAACTTGAAATTTCTACAATAAACCCTAATTTATAACAAAAATTAGGGTTTACTAGCCACCTTGGAATTCATACTAGCCACATTGTTGTTTGTAGGACAGTAGACAAGGATGATATCCCCTGCATGTAGCCTCTTTTTGACAAAGTAATAATGTATCTCAATGTTTTTCATGTGTTAATGAAACACTGGGTTTCATGCCACTAGAATGGCACTTTGACTATCATTAAAACAAAGGAGTAGGCCCCATGATAGATACATCAAGATCAGCCAACAAATGTCTCAACCATACACATTCAACTATAGTAGTGAAAGCTACCTTGTATTCAACTTCACAAGATGTTGTGGCAACAGTGGATTACTTCTTGCCAAGCCAAGAAATGCAAAAAGAGCCAAGAAAGAAACAATTTCCACTTGTAGAGTGACAAGAATAAAAATTCCCAGCCCAATTACAATCACTATAAGCATGTAATTGCAGAGCCCCCCCTTGGCATAAAGTAATCCAAGAGTCAAAGTGCCCTGCAAGTAACGAAAAAGGCGCTTCACAGATTGCCAATGTGACATGCGTGAGCTGTGCATATATTTGCTCAAGGTTGAAACTACAAACTAAATATTTGGCCTTGTGTTGCATAGATAAATGAGGCATCCAACTATTGGAGCATATGTATAAATGTCAAACAAATCACTGTCATCATGCAAAGACAACTTAAGTCCACTCTCCCTTGGTGTACTTACTAGCTTGCAATCCTGGAGGCCAAATATCTCAACGAGTTTACCAATATATCTTGACTGTGACAATCCAATGCTTCTAGTATCATGAATAAACTAAATGCCTAAATAGTAATGCAAAGGCCCCAAATTTGACATATCAAAAGTTTGCTATAAATTTTTCTTCAATGCTGAAATTTGAACAATATGTGGCCTTGCAAAATCTGTTGTTCAACATCTTGATGTAAATTCTAATCAGTCATAGGCTGAATTTTGGCATTATTAAATGGAGAATAAGATAAGGGGTCTTCAAGAGAAATATGTCAAATAAACAGACTCACAAGGATTCACGAAGTTTAAAAGCAGTAAATAAAGCATATAGAGAATGAATCAACAATAACCACAATCGACTGACCCAAAAATAGGTCAATTCAGCCTATAAACAATAAACAAAAATGGCAGACTGCAAAATACTGATAAAAGATGCAAGAAACAGGCCAAGAACTATCAAAAGATTGGCGCCCAAGCGTAGATAAGTTGTAGTAGTCATAATCAAGTTAGATCAGCAGCAAAATATCGAAAAACAGACCTGAAACATGAGAAAACTATTCTCTAAACTTAGCAATTCTAATTTTTAAAATTTATGTAGGAGGCTGCATGGAGACAAGTAGCAATAGGTCACACATCCACCCTAGTGGATGGGAAAGGCTAGATTTGTGGCAACATTTGTAAGTTAAGGCTACTTAAATTTAAAATTTTATAGATAATATTCACAAGTTAAGAAATCAATAAGTCTTTGGTTTTGGTCAATGTAGACCAAAGACTATGGTTGTGCACCTACAAAGCAGGAGACGGAGTATGCGATATACCATGGATACTGAGCCTTGTGCGCAACTCTTCACAACAGAGCGGACCCACTTATGAGTATCACTATTTTATTTTTTACTTTTTTTCAAGCTAGATGTAATATGTTCTTAACACATTTCACTAACTACATGTTCATGTTTGATTTCACTAACTAATACAGGAGCACCATGGAGAGATTGATATGGTAGAGGTAGTGACACAGGAGGCCGAGGGGTGACGTCGAGAGACTGAGAGGGGCAGCAGTGGTGATGGCAACGGTGATGGTGGTGGTGGTAGAGATGGCAGCAATGGTGAGAGCAGTGAGACAGAGGACTCATTTGGGTCTATGGAGCATAGCAGCTCCAGTTAGGGTTTTTGGGTTAGCGATATTAGTCATTTTTCCATAGATTTATTCATATATTTTATACATGGGAGGGTTAACATGACCTATATTTTTTGTATGCACACACTTGTAGAGGTTGATTGATGATATACATTGACCTCTGTTCATCTATTTTGTATATAGGAAGGATGTTGTTACTACACTTAGACATGTATGCTTTGCATGTACACATTTGTAGATACTTCTTGATGATATACATTGACCTTTGTTGGTTTAATATTTGGATTTGTTTATTGTTGAGTGTTGAATTGTTTGTTGGCAAGTTAACAAGTATATATTTCAATTTATTTATTGTTGAGTAGTATATATCTGAGAGTATCAAGTTATGTTCCAAAGTACCAAGGCTCTAATAAAGTTAGACATTTAGCTAATAAAGTTTCAATGTATGTGGTTCTCTAAGAGTATTTGGTTCGAAAGTATCGAGTTCCAAAGTATGTTATCCCCAAGAGGAAAGCTTATAGAGTTAGACATGTTAACAAGTTTGTGGGTTTCCATGTTAGGCTCTAACATCAACAAATTTTTTGGTTTCCATGTTTTTCTATTGTATCAGTTTCAAAGTACATGATTCCATAAGAGTACCTAGTTTCAAAGTATCAAGTTTTGAAGCACCTCTTTCGTTGGCACTAAAATAATGACATTAGATACTTGGATTGAGACACCGCAAAATCTCTCTCTTGCGTTGAAGTTTCTACTTGTCTTATTTTCATGTTATGCTCTAATGTTGACAACTTTTTTTGTAACAAGTTCATGGTTTCTATGTTTTTTTCCTGAGATACCAAAGTTAAAGCTATGAGTAAACTTGTCCTCAAGTACCAAGATCTATTGTACCGAGTATCAAAGTAAGTGGTTCAATAAGAGTACCTGATTTTATGGTACCAATTTTGAAGTACCTATTTCGTTGGTACCAAGCTACTAAGGTTGGACATTTGGGTTGAGACCTCACAAAATCCCTATCTTGGGTTGAAATTTCTACTTGTCTTATTTCCATGTTGTACTCTAACGTTACCAACTTTTTGGTTTTCCATGTTAAACTCTGATGTGAACAAGTTTGTGGTTTTCAAGTTTTCATCGAGGTACCAAATTCAACACTATATGTCAACTGGTTCTCAAGTACCAAGATCTATTATACTGAGTATCAAGGTACATGGTTCCATAAGAGTGTCAAGATTGTGGGAGAGAAGGAAGGAGTCTCACTTGTAGCCTTCTTGCTTGCACAATGGGGGAATACACACAAAGGTGGAGGCTGAAAATAGTTTTTCTCTTCTTAGTTTGTGTAAGCCAAAAGAAGTCTCACATACAAAGAAATAGAAGAACCCTATATATGGATCTCAAATCAAACTCAACTAACTAAGGTGGCATACTAACTGAGCCACGAACTAGAGTAGATAAGGATAGCTGTCATCTAGCTATTATTCATGGGCGGTGTACCAACTGCATCTGCAGCTAACAAGTCGGTGACATAAATGCGCAACAGTCACCCTGGCATATCACGAGCGGAGCTCGATATCTCAACAAAGAGTACTTGGTTTTACAGTCAAAAGTTTCAAAGTACCTCTTTCATTGGAACTAAGCTAATGAAGTTAGACATACGGGTCGAGACCTCGCAAAATCCCTCTCTTGCATTGAAGTTTCTACTCGTCTTATTTCCATGTTATACTCTAACATTAATAACTTTCGATTTTTCCATGTTAGGCTCTAACATCAACAAACTCGTGATTTCCATATTTTTTACCGAGGTACCAAATTCAACACTATGCGTCAACTTGTTTCCCAAGTATGAAGATCTATTCTACCAAGTATCAAAGTATATGGTTTAATAAGAGAACCTCGTTTTTAATTATCAAGTTCCGAAGTACCTATTTCTTTGCTTCCAAGCTAATGAAGTTAGACATTTGGGATCAAGACCTGCAAAAAATTCTCTCATGGGTTGAAGTCCCTATCTATTTTGTTTCCATGTTAGGCTGCTCTCGTATTGACAAGTTGGTGGTTTCCATATTATTCGCGGAGGTATTGAATTTAACGTTCCATGTCAACCCATTCCAAAGTACCAAGGTCAAAATTTTGGAGCGAATCACCTACGCATTAACTAGACTGAAGTACACAATGTCCAGAGTGACTGCAAGGAAAGAAATTATGTACCAAAAATAGAGAGAGAGAGAGAGAGAGAGAGAGAGAGAGAGAGAGAGAGAGGGGAGGGAGGGAGTAAGAGAGTCAAGAGTGAGCAAGAGAGTCAAAGAGAGAGAGAAAGAGAAAGAGAGAGAGAGAGGGAAAAGACAACCAAGAGTGTGCACGACACAAAGAGAGGGAGAGAGACAGAGAGGGAGAGAGAGAGAGAGAGAGTGTGTGTGTGTGTGTGTGTTAGGGTGAGAGAGGGAGAGATGCACCAGATCAGATCTGAAGAGAGAGAGTGTGTGTGTGTCTGAGAGGGCACATAGCAAATGGCAAGAAGCAAAGAGAAAGAGAGAGGAAAGGAGCATTCAAGTTTGTTTGCAGGATGCCATTGTTTAAGTGAGGACAAGAACTTGTCGCTTAAGCGATGATCAAAATTTTCCCAACCTTTTACCACTTATGTGATGCCAAAGCAATACATTTCCATCGCTTATAGCCTCAAATTTGTTGTCGTATAAAGGATGTACACTTGTGACGCTATTTGCAGCGTGCTTGTGTATTGCTTATGTGACGATAAATCCTCGCTTTTTGCCTCGCTATAGGGGGGTCATTGTAGTCGTGATCGGCTCTCTTGCTCCAGCTTTGCCATGACACCATAGTTCATTGTGGGCGATTTGGATAAAAGATTACTTGTTTAATATGACATATAAGTATGTCGCAAAGAGTGAGTCAACTTTTGTGACTATTTTGTATTCTGAAAAATTTAACAAAAAAGGTCGTGCATATGTTTAAAATGACCCGACAAAACAAACCCTCCAAAAATCCAAATGGACCTCACCAAATGGTTGCCCCAACTCCTTCTAATACCACTTTAAAGCACTATACATCGAATATGCTCATGGAATTTGTTGGTAATTTTCACGTTTCTTTTTATAGTACCATGAGCACTATGTGTTCAAAATGAAAGTCACTACAAGGATTTGAGCTAGTAGTGATGCCGATTAGCAACGGTGGATAGCGGCATCGCTATTGGCGTCACTATTTGCATCGCTATTTGCATCGCATTTGCGACGCAAATAGCGACGCTCCACAGGGAAAAAAAGCGGCCGAAACCGAGTGCGGTTTTCATTTCGCGTTTGCGGCTTGTGAGTTTTGAGAGCAAGAGCGAGGGAGAGAGCGACCGTCGTGAGAGAAGGAGAGGAAGAAGACTTGGCGCCGCTGTCACCGCCGTTGTTCGCGAAGGAGAGGAGGAGCCTTCATCGCAAAGAGGAGCCGCCCCACGCTCGCCATATCTCATCGGTGAGTCTCCCTCTCTCTTTCTTTTGCTTGTTTAAGGTTTAAATCACTTTCTCTTTTGCTTGTTTAGGAGAGGAAATGAGAGAGAAAGAGAGGGAGAGGGAGAGGGAGAGGGAGAGAGAGAGAAAGAGAAAGAAAGGGAGAGGGAGAGGGAGGGGGAGGAAATGAGAGAGGGAGAGAAAGAGAAAGAGAGGGAGAGGGAGGGAGAGGGAGAGTGCATTCTCTCTCTCCCTCTCCCTTTTGCTTGTTTAATGTTTAAATCACTTTCTTTTTTGCTTGTTTAGGAGAGGAAATGAGAGAGTAAGAGAGAAAGAGAGGGAGAGGGAGAGAGAGCGAGAGAAAGAGAAAGAGAAAGATAAAGAGAGGGAGAGGGAGAGGGAGGGGGAGGAAATGAGAGAGGGAGAGAAATAGAAAGAGAGGGAGAGGGAGGGAGAGTGCATTCTCTCTCTCCCTCTCCCTTTTGCTTGTTTAATGTTTAAATCACTTTATTTTTTGCTTGTTTAGGAGAGGAAATGAGAGAGAAAGAGAGGGAGAGGGAGAGGGAGGGGAAGGAAATGAGAGAGGGAGAGAAAGAGAAAGAGAGGGAGAGAGAGAGGGAAGGAGAGTGCATTGTCTCTCTCCCTCTCCCTTTTGCTTGTTTAATGTTTAAATCACTTTATTTTTTGCTTGTTTAGGAAATGAGAGAGAAAGAGAGAACGAGAGGGAGAGAAAGAGAGGGAGAGGGAGAGGGAGAGGGAGGGAGAGTGCATTCTCTCTCTCACTCTCCCTCTTTCTTGTTTAATGTTTGAATCACTTTCTTCTTTGCTTGTTTAGGAGAGGAAATGAGCTCAGAGAAAGAGAGAAAGAGAGGGAGAGGGAGAGAGAGGGAGATGAAGAGAGGGAGAGGGAGAGGGAGGGGAAGGAAATGAGAGAGGGAGAGAAAGAGAGCGAGAGGGAGAGGGAGAGGGAGAGGGAGGGAGAGTGCATTCTCTCTCTCCCTCTCCCTTTTGCTTTTGGAGAGTGTTAAGATATATTGTGAGAGGGAGAGGAAATACGAGAGAAAGAGAAAGAGAGGGAGGGAGAGGGAGAGAAAGAGAAAGATAACATATATTGGAATGATAGCATATCCATGATTATGGTAATGGTATCCACTTTACTTTTTTTATGGGTACCATTACATCGACTCCTTAAGGGGGCTAAAAATTAGTCATACCATTTATAAAGTCTAATTAGGAGATTTAAGATGCACGATAATATACTTATCGATAATGGTATGCAATGTGCTTTGCCATGGGCCACGTACATTGGTGACTCTTTAAGATGACTTAAAATTGGTCATGTCCTTCATAATGTCCAAGTAGGGGATCTAATTGTGATATGCATAATTCATTGTTTTTGTATTAACTTTATAGGCATAAAAAATTAGAAATCATGCTAACTAGTCATTACGGTACTTCATCAAAATGAACCCAAAAGTATTGTTATAGAAGAAGAATCCCTTAAATTGAGTATAGGATATTTTCCCTCAGGTCTTATGACTATGAGTATGATTGAAATAAATTTTATTACTATAGTTGATAAATTTCATAGATGGCATTAATTTTAATACGCGATCCTAGGACAAAAAAACCACATTTCTAAGATGCTTTTTGTTGAGACTGATTTATTATTAGACTAAGAGATCCTCAATGGTGCTCATAAATGGATTATTTATACTCAAAGCCATCTAGTGCAATTTTTTACAATAATGAATAATTATCTACCGGAACAAACAAATCCTTGAGCATGATACAAGGCCGAGATATAACATCAATAAATCTCTCAACTACTATGTACAATGCAAGATTTATGGTCAACTTGCAACTTGACGTACATCTCCATAAAGCTATCCATTTAAGCCTCGTTTGCTGTAATGTAGATAAGATGGAAAACGAAGAAGGTCTTATTGTTCAAGATCGCGAGACGTATCTTAATCACTGTGTCCCATGTCCTTGCTCTCAATGCAAGTTGGCAATTAGACGAAAACGCCGATTGTCTATAGAACACGTACGACGATTTGGCGAGTTTCAATCTGAGATCATTGATCAGGCAATTGTGGATTTTCAGCAAACGGTAATTTGAAGTTAATATTAATCATGCATTGTACTCGCAAGCTAATTGAAAACCATACACAATAAGATTGGGTCTTGTTGGCAAATTTTCTATCCAGGGGGGTGATGTCTCGACCCAAAGGGGAGTGCACCCTTTGCGGCCAATTAGAAGAGTTCGTGGACGTGTGATGGATGGATTGCAGAAGCCAATCCACCACTCGCAAGGCCCATCTATACCGTCAATGCCAGAGGAGACAGACAACCTTCCCGACCTACCTACAATCTTGGAGCCTAAGATGGAGGCAATGATCGATGCATTGATTCCCATGGATGTTGAGACATCTGACCCGCTTAGAGAGGAAGCATCCATACCATTATATGATGGGTGCCGAGTATCTGACCTTGCACATAGGCTTTATTGATTTTATTTTTTTACAGTATTATTGCAAACATTTGTGCTTTTTCAAGGTGTTTTATGATTTTTTTCAGGTTATTGAAATATCATATATTACCACCTGCAAATACCATGCCTGAGTCTCGTGATGATGCACGACATGTTTTACGGAAGCTTGGCATGGACTACAATAACATCCATGCATGTATCAATGACTGCATACTGTTTCGAGATGAATACGAGACTATGGAGACATGTCCAAAGTGTGATGCTCATAGGTATCGATAGGACTTGCAAGGGCAAACCATCCCTCAAAAAGTTCTCAGACACTTTCCGCTCATCCCTCGCATAAACCACATGTTTCGCACGTCTGGCATGGCAAGCTTGACAACGTGGAATGTGCAGAATAGGTCCACGGATGGAGTTCAACGAATATCAGCGGATTCGCACGCATGGAGCCACATTGACTCTACCTTCCTAGGCTTTGCGCGAGAGCCAAGGAATCTTTGGCTCGGTCTCACCATGGATGGTGTGAACCCATTCGGTCTGCGCTCGACTTCTTACAGTGTGTGGCCTATAGTGCTTGTCAACTACAACATCCCTCCATGGCTTTCTACGAAGAAAGGACATCTCATTCTTAGCTTGCTCGTCCCGAGCCGCTACAAAGTAAAAAATATGGATGTGTATCTTCGTCCATTAGTCGATGAGCTTAAGATTTTGTGGGAGGAGGGGGTCACTATGCAAGATATGAGCAGGCGTGATGGTCGGCGGTCAGCCAACATTCGAGCCATTCTCATGTGGACGATGCATGGCTTTCTGGGATTGGGAGAGTGCTCAGGTGAGCAGACCTCCATTCTCGCTGGTAATATCTATATTTTATTTCATTCAATCAAGTATTCACTAAGTCGTGGCTCGCCTTACAGGTCTGATTACCTCAAGTTATCATGCATGTCCATTGTGTGGGCCACAGTTAGACTCCCGAAGGTCACGAATCATGAAGAAGATGGTATATCAAGGACACGCCGCTTTCTTGCCGGAGGATCATGAACTCAGGGAGGGTTTTCTTGGACGACCTCCAACACGTATAAACGTTGCAAGCTAGTACGAGCTGAAAATGGTAAACCCAGAATCACATCCAAATGGAATGCGACAGTTCTCAGTTTTCTACGAGTTGCCATATTGGACCCACTTACAGGTCAACCACTTGTGGGATCCCATGTATATTTTCAAGAATATGGGCAGCTTGCTATGGGACCACATCACAGGAAAGAGAGACACTATAGGGTCACGAATGGATTTGAAGGAGGTAGGTAAGATGGAGGCGCCTTGGCCGTAGTCGAGTGCTGAAGGGGGAGTGCAGCTTCCTCGCGCTCCTTGGGTTTTGTCCACCAAAGAGGAGCACATTGTGAAGCAAGTAATCAAGTCTATCCGCACTCCGACGGGTATGATGCGTTCTCTCAGGTCCGCATTTTCTAAAGATGACCAATTGTCGGGGCTAAAATCCCATGATTGGCATAAGATATGTCAGGTTTATGAACAGAATGAATTGTAATTAGCGTGGGTATCTTGCAATTTGAAAAGTTTCCATTATTCATAATGCTTTCTCATTTGTGGCAGTTTGTCCTACTGATCGTGATCGCAGGATGCCTTACTCCAGAAATTCGCGGGGCCATTTACAAGTTGTCGACTTTGGTGCAATGGATCTCACAGAAAGAGATTAAGACGTCCTCTATTGAATCCGCGAGGCGAGGAGCAGTGGAGACGGTCTGTCTCTTTGAGAAATACCTGCCCACTAGCATGCTCACGATACAAGTTCACCTTCTTGTGCAACTTGTGGACGAAGTGGAGATTGCTGGACCTGTCCATACGCGATGGATGTTCTTCCTGGAGCGCTTCATGAAAACCCTGAAAGGCTTTGTGCGACAACGAGCTCGTCCAGAAGGTAGCATGGCGGAAGGTTGGTTGGTGTCAGAGGCGTTAGTGCATATCTCACAATGGCTACCAACGGTGGAACCAGACAATGAAATGCTATGGACACTGAAGGACAATGGTAGACTGACTGGAGATGTAGTGGTTGGAAATAGGGTAGAAAAAAGAATGGATGCTTCAATGGAAGAGAAGGTGAATCGCTTGTGTATGTTGCACCATGCCTCCATGGAGACGTGGCTTGCCAAGCACCAGATTGTAAGGCAAGATCGAGAGGAAGCGCGAGCTGAATTCCGACGCAGTACGCGTCATCGACCGATTCGATATCCCGAAGGCATGGAGGAGTTGCCGCGGTTTATGTCAACACGATGGTTGTATGGAGCCTTGACCGCAGCATCCAGCAAAGGGATAGAGGTCTCAATGGAGGAGTGGGAGTTCTCGAGGGGATATAGTCCAAAGGTGATGAGGGGTGTAGAATATGTCGTATCTAAATTTTATATGTGACATCTAATTTGAGTGTTTCAATGTACAATACAAAATATATAGTGCAGCGTGGTCGTGCGGACAGCATTTTCGCGTGGAGCGTATTGACGAAATGCGCTCCACAATGGACTGTGGTGTCATGGCAAGGTTTGAGCAAGAGAGCCGGTGACAAGCAACGGATCTGAACACGGTTGTGGATGAGATGGAGTATTTTGAGAACTTGCAAAGTATTATTACGGTGGATTACCGTAGCTTCTCCATGATACTATTCAATGTGCAGTGGTTCAAAGTGGTACTTGGAGGAGCTGGAGCAACAATTCGACGAGGTCCATCTGGATTTCTCGAAATAGATTCCGAAAAAAAATGGACGGATTTACGCGACACCTTTGTGTTGCCGGCCCATTGTAAACAGGTGCATAGAGTCATTTGCTTGCTAATTGAAATACGACATGGTTTATGTCACAATGGTTTGAACTCGCTTTGTACGTGTTTGTGAACAGGTAATCTTCTATCCAAACCCCCGACAACCTCGATGGTGGTATGTTATACCTTCAACTCCTCGAAGTGCGAGAGTATATAATCAAAGCGATGTTCCGGCCATAGATGAAGATAATATGCAAATAGAGGGGTCGATATTACAAGGGGTGGAGACCATCGCAAGCTTGGAGCCTGCATCGGCTAACAATGATGAAAATACAGGAGTCCAAGAATTTTTTGAGAATGAGGCAGACTCATTCTTTTGTGGTGACATGTCTATCGACCTTCCAGTGTATGCAGAGTTGTGTTAGGAGATTAACATGGGACCATAGGATACTTCATTCTTGGAGAATTGTATTACTCAATTCGTTGTTTAGATCTTCCATAAAGGTACATAAGATATGCATTTTAAGAGGGATTTTTCAAAAATGATTTATATTACTGTGCTTTGTATAGTTTAAATTGATTATTCTAAAACCATTTTTTATCTATGCAGGTGACATTTTCAGGATGAGTCGAGGGATGAGCGATGAGGAGTTTCAGGACATGATGGCATGCATGTCTCCAGACCAGCTCGCGAGATTCAGAGAGATGGCAGACCAGGAGCTGTCTCGTTCTTCGTCAGGGCGCTTTGCTAGATCTGCTTCAGCGCGATCAGATACTTCAGCTTCGAGCAGACGATCTCGATGCTCACGACTTGGGCCAGAGGGAGGGACTGGATCAGGATCAGGGGAATGTTGCTGTGGAGACATGGATGTGGTGTCTCCGTCTCATCGTTTAGCTGGAGCTGCGTCACCTCCAGGATTTGTCACACGTGTGGGGACGTCTACTCCAGTTACTCCGGCTTTTGCGCAGCCATCAGCAGGTGGCACCCCTTTTGGTGGCACCCCTTTGAGTGCCACTCCGAGAGAGGTTAACGCCGTCGGTACACCGGATGTAGAGGGGTCTCCTAGATATGCCTAGGAGCATGGACGGAGATGGGAGAGGACCCATCTTAGGCAGACTCCTAGGGGTTATGGATACCTGGTTGATAGTAGGTCAGGAGCCATCATCATGAATGATGAGGGGAGGAGGGTGATGGCTCGCATGAGAGAGTTGTGCCAACAAGTTTTTCGGCACAACGTCCTGGATCATTGGAAGAATATACCAGAGGGGAGCAAGGACTACATAGTAGCATCCTTGCACGAGGAGTTTCCGACGCCAGCTGCAGTAGATAGATTCTCTACGAGCTGGATGATGGATTGCATGCGTGCATATATGTCACATAGACGATCCAACGCACGCAAGGCAATCAAGAGTGGGACTGCAAAGCCCGAGTGGTTAGATATAGACGACTGGCGCCGACTGAGGGAGGAGGCTACAGATTTGCCAGGACGTTGGAGTCAGTAGAGGCGGGAGGCGGCGAGGGCACGACTCGAGGACGGAGTGGTCCATCATCTTGGGAGTGGCGGCCACATGACATATTTGGAGGACTTTGTAAGTTTCTCTTTTGTTTTGCTTGTTTGTTTTTTTGAAATATTCTTTGTACTGACAATCATGTTTCTAACAGTTAGCATTTTTTTTTCTTTGCAGCACTCCATTACAAATCGTGATCCGCAAGGCCTTGAGACTTGATATGCAGAGAGGCACGGTCTCAATGCATTGATCGACCGATTGTATAGATGCGGCGCCCCTATAAGTCACTCATCTTTCTTGTCCGTAGTTACCATGAGATATTTGAATGCATTATTGTATGGTGGATTGATGTGTTGTTTCTTTTTCTGCAGAATCCGTTCGATGCTTCTTTGCGGTGGGACGAGCTTTCGGGGGACGAGGATTTGTAGCTCGCCCTTCGATCCTTGGAGCTCACACACCTTTAGTTTTTAGTTGCCTGATCTATGTAGACATTTTCTATGTATTAGTGATATCCTTTCATGATTGTACCAATCGCATTTTATGCGATCATGTATTTATTTCATGTATCAATTTTATCATTTCAGTATACATTCTTTTTGTTTGCAAGCACTTTGTATGGTATAACTGGGACCTTGGCTCAGGAAGGGAACAGAGACAGGAGAAAGCGGAAGACTAGGACGAAGCTGTTATAGAGGGAAGACAAAGATGAGTAGGGAAACGGACCGATGATGAAGCCACATGTTACGAAGGAGCAAATCGCAGGATTGAAGAGCCTGGGCCGTCGAAGGAAGATTCAGAAGCCGTAGAAGAAAGCATCTTTGGTCGTTGAAAGGAAGAAGAAAACCTGATTTTCCTTCCAATCATGATTGCTAAATCAACTGCCATCAAGCGACAATTAACAGACGACTCCCTGGGAATCTGGGATGTTTTGTTATTCACCCCCCTCTAAAAAACAAATCGATCTGAAGTTTTTCTGCAACCAGAGTGATATGAGTGAAGAAAATCACTAACAATTGACCCAGGATTGGACCGATCTTGCAGAGGAAGTCCAAAAAGCTGTTAAGTCTTTTCCTGATTGGTGCTTGACACAAGGTCAAAAAGGTTTTGAAGATCCGACCTGTGATACCTTGGAATTCTTGACTCAAATTCAACATGAGAAACTCATGCACAGAGTTCCTTATGTGATCCCTCCGAAGTCTTAAAGTTCTTCCTGCACCTTGCAGATTGGAGACAAATGTTTGAGAATGTAGAGCCAAGTCTTCATTTAGAGAAAATGCTTGTTATATCTCCTAGGATCATTTTCTGTGGAAAATGTGTCAAGATGGTATCAAAAATGTAAAAGTCTGCTGGATACAGCAACAGTGTTTAATCTTCTTGAGAATCGTAATGGGATTACATGGAGTTTAATCATCACAGGTTATGCTCAATGTGGTTGTATTCAAGAAGCTATTCTTACAAATATCTTCCCACAAATTACATACCGTACCAGGATTTCAGCAATCTACATTGAATATGTCACAATTTCAGAGATGTTCATTGTGTATACAGATGCTAAAATACCCATTCTACTGAATCATCTTTATCATCATAAATCAGAACTAAATCATCATTATAATCACAATGATCAGGATATTCTTCTTGGTATTTCTGTAAGAGCAACCAATTTGGTACTGATAGTAAGGCAACTCTGATTTTGGATGATTCACTTGTTTGATCTTCCATCTTGATATTTGTCAAGGTCCTCCGTGGTTGCGACATTGCTTCGAAAACCCTTCGACAGCGCGATGATCGGTGGTCAGCCAATATTCGAGCCATTCTCATGTGAACGATGCATGACTTTTTGGGATTGGGAGAGTGCTCAGGTGAGCAAGCATCCGTTCTCGCTGGTAATATCTATATTTTATCTCATTCAATCAAGTATTCACTAGGTTGTGGTATTGGAACAGGTCTGGTTACCTCAAGTTATCATGCATGTCCATTTTACATGCCACAGTTAGACTCTCGAAGGTCACGAACCATGAAGAAGATGGTATATCAAGGACACACTGCTTTTTTGCGAAGGATCATGAACTCAGGGAGGGTTTCCTTGGATGACCTCCAACACGTATGAACGCCGCAAGCTGGTACGAGTTGAAAATGGTCCACGCGGAATCACATCCAAATGGAATGCGACGGTTCTCAGTTTTCTACGAGTTGCCATATTGGACCCACTTACAGGTCAACCACTTGTTGGATCCCATGCATATTTTCAAGAATGTGGGCAGCTTGCTATGGGACCACATCACAGGAAAGAGAGACACTATAGGGGCACGAATGGATTTGAAGGAGGTAGGTAAGATGGAGGCGCTTTGGCTGCTGTAGTCGAGTGCTAATGGTCGCGTGCAGCTTCCTCGCGCTCCTTAGGTTTTTTCCACTAAAGAAGAGTGCATTGTGAAGCAAGTAATCAAGTCTATCCACACTCCGACGGGTATGATGCATTCTCTCAGGTCCGCATTTTCTGAAGACGACCAATTGTCGGGGCTAAAATCCTATGATTGGCATAAGATATGTCAGGTTTGTGCTACGAATGGATTGTAATTAGCATGGGCATTTTGCAATTTGAAAAGTGGCCATTATTCATAATGCTTTCTCATTTGTGGTAGTTTGTTCTACCGATCGCGATCGTAGGATGTCTTACTCCAGAAATTCGCGGGGCCATTTATAAGTTATCGACTTTGGTGCAATGGATCTCACAGAAAGAGATTAAGACGTCCTCTATTGAATCCACTGGGCGGGGAGCAGTGGAGATGGTCTGTCTCTTTGAGAAATACCTGCCCACTAGCATGCTCACGATACAAATCCACCTTCTTGTGCATCTTGTGGACGAAGTGGAGATTGCTGGACCTATCCATACGCGATGGATGTTATTCCTAGAGCACTTCATGAAAACCCTGAAAGGCTTTGTGCGACAACGAGCTCGGCTAGAAGGTAGCATGCCCGAAGGTTGGTTGGTATCAGAGGTGTTAGTGCATGTTTCACAATGGCTACCAATGGTGGAACCAGACAATGAAATGCTATGGACACTGAAGGACGATGATAGACTGACTGGAGATGTGGTGGTTGGAAATGGGGTAGAAAAAAGAATGGATGCCTCAATGGAAGAGAAGTCGAATCGCTTTTGTATGTTGCACCATGCCTCCATGGAGACGTGGCTCGCCAAGTACCAGATTGCAAGGCAAGATCGAGAGGAAGCGTGAGCTGAATTCCGACGTAGTACGCGTTGTCGTATTGCTACGTATTCGAGGTGTGAAAACCACCCGAAAGTTGTGTGTGTGATTTGATACTTTGTACATACTTAGTCGTTATGTTTGCTCTTTCATTCTATGCGGAAAATATAGTGAAGAGGGTTTGGAGCAAAAGGAATTAATCAACAATGCTCTGGTTGACATGTATGCTAAATGTGACATGCTTGTAGAAGAACAGGGAGTTTTTGATAGATTGGTAACTCAAGATGCAATCTCATGGGCTACACTTATTTCAAGATATGCCGATTATGGGCTTTGTGAGGAAGTACTAAACTATTTCCAAGAGATGCAAATCGAAGTACATTGGTGGATATGTATGCCAAATGTGGGAGCTTGCTTGATGTTCAGCGCACCTTAGAATGATTCAATACAGCTGGTAGGAGCATCAAGACAGGCTTGATTGCGAGTGTCATTGTATCACAGTGGACTTGGGCAGCTACTATTTTGCAAAGCTTTAATGTTGCATGGGAGTATGGTGTCAATGGCCCTTTCTGATATGCGAGTGGGGCGACAATTCAGGTGCTCCTTTTTGAAGTACTTGCCATTGAAATCAAACGGAAGGCACCATCAGCACATACAGTTTGTGAGATTGTGCGTGCGAGGTGGGGTTTTTCGGTGCACATTGTTGTTGCTGGTGTTTTTTTTGCCCACTTTGCCGGGACGGTCACGCACAGTAGTCGCATGCTTTGGCTTCTATAGGCCTCATCGTCTTGGTTGCTTTTGTCGACCCTCCCCCCAAGACAAGTGATAGTGCTACTTCAGGTGGCAGTACAACACTGTTTAATCTTCCTTGAAGGGGCAAGTTGTGTATCTCTCTCGGCAAAACAGCTTTCGAGTTCTATCTTTGCAGGATCTTAAGAGGGCAAGGATTGTGGCAGATTGAGGAGTGCCGGTAACAATACTCACAGAAGCCTTCGTAGCGTTTACTTCCCTTCTTTGTATATTACTGTGCATTGCAGTTTGCTGGGGATTTGAGGAAAACTTTCTAGAAACACTCTGCAGAGGTATCTTCACACTCTTTCTGTACATGTTATGCCAAACTTTGAATGGAGATCCTGTTGTAAGATTTCTGTTTAAAGAAGATTTAGCCTGCCATGCTGTCTATCCCTTCGCACCCCTGCGATTGTCGCATTGAGCACTGCAGCTTCCCCACATTCACAGTGTGGGAGAGTTATGCACAAGCAGTAAATGGAAGGTACTAACCATAGGCAACCAGGTGAAGCTATCCTTGTCGCTCTCCATTTATATTTGCTAAAGGTGGAGGCCGCTTTTCGATAGGTAAAAGCTGCGTGTGGTATGCTATGAGAGAAAAGTGTGGCTAAAAAAGGGGGCTTTTCTGGTTCGAGAGGGGGAACGGAAGAAAAAGCACGGGAGGAAGGCTGCAAGGAGGAAGCAACAACAATAGAGGTCGAAGATTGACGAAGAAGATGGAAGTGACAAGGAATTAGAAGCCGCAGTTGAGGAAGGAATGGGAATCGGATGACGAAGGAAACGTTGAAGAAGAAGCTACAGTCGAAGGAAAATCGCTAGTCATCATCGAGACAATGAAATTGAGAAGAAGACCTGAAGTTGCCGATGGTGTAGAGTACAAAAAGAGGAAAGCCGACGATGATCGATGCTGCTGTGACAGATGTGACGGAGGACGAGGAGTGACGATGATGCTGGACTTCCTTCAGATCTTCATCTTGTTCCTCCGTCTGCGATCGAAGAATTCCCTTCAGAGCTACCTTGCCTAATTGGATAACGAGATTTGCATAGGAGTCCTTAAAGCGCTTACCAGCAGTCTACACATCACATTGATCATACCATAATGACTGTCGTTCCTATTTTGTTTTTGAATTCTGGTGACATATAGTCAACATGGACGTGCATCGAACAGTGTTTGTCCAGTGCCTTGAAGTACCAACATTACTGTCACTGACCAGAGTATAGTGGCCAAGTTTTTTTTCCTTAACAGCAGCATATCATCAAAATTGGTTCTTGAACTTTGCTCCCTTGATCCTGAAGACCCAGCTATCAGCCTTTAATGAAGACACAGAGTGTATTACAAAAACTGAGCCTGTTTTGGCTAGCAAGTTACAGGACTACTTATGATACTCAAGGGAGGACACCATCGACGGAGGATCAGGAGCTGACCGCTTTCCATCTCTATCATGATGAGCTGAAGATGAATATATGGAAGCAAATAATATAGATCTACCAGAATTATGGAGAGTTATGAGAAATAAAATTTCCCACATATCATCACGAAAGTAAGAGCTTAATCCTTACTGTTATGACTGCTGGATGTTTGTTCCTTCAGCCAATAGAGTACAAAGAGCCTTACTTGACTCTCCTTATAAAACAACTTCTTGTACTCTGTATTTTGTTAGACTTCATCAATTCCAGACTTTATGATCTCTTTTACAAGCACATGATGAAGTAATCAATCAGTTTAAGGTTCTTTTACAGTGACAGAAATTGACATGCTAGTCTATTTTGAAGAGTAAAGCCACATCCTCTCTTGAAAGTAACGACCGATAAAAGAGTTCTACCACAAAAGGCTGTAGAAAAAGGTTAAGGACATGTCTATTACATTTGAACGACTGAATACAAGTGTTCTTCTAGATGTAAAGAAAGGATTCAGAATTTTCAAAAACTACATGTGTCTTCTGAAGAGTTGTTGGAATGTAAATATGATCCTTTGTGAAGACTGTCACTATTGACCTTCTATCCTGAAATTATTTAAGGTCCTCTGTGGATGCGACTTTGCTTTCGAAAACCCTTTGACAGCGTCATCGACCGATTCGATATCTCGAAGGCATGGAGGAGATGTTGCGGTTTATGTCAACGCGATGGTTGTATGGAGCCTTGACCGCAGCATCTCGTGAAGGGACAGAGGTCTCAATGGAGGAGTGGGAATTCTCGAGGGGATGTAGTCCAAAGGTGATGAGGGGTTTAGAATCTGTCGTATCTTATATGCGACAGTACAAAATATATAGTGTAGCGTGGTCGCATGGACGACATTTTCGCGTGGAGCGTATTGACAAAATGCGCTCCACAATGGACTGTGGTGTCATGGCAAGGTTCAAGCAAGAGAGCCGGCGACGAGCAACGGATCTAAACACGGTTGTGGATGAGATGGAGTATTTTGGGAACTTGCAAAGTATTATTACGGTGGATTATGGTAGCTTCTCCATGATACTATTCGATGTGCAATGGTTCAAAGTGGTACTTGGAGGAGTTGGAGCAACATTTCGACGAGGTCCATCTGGATTTCTCAAAATAGATTCCGAAAAAAAATGGACGGATTTACGTGACACCTTTGTGTTGCCGGCCCATTGTGAACAGGTGCATGGAGTCATTTGCTTGCTAATTGTATTACGACATGGTTTATGTCACAATGGTTTGAACTCTCTTGTACGTATTTGTGAACAAGTAATCTTCCATCCAAACCCTCGATAACTTCGATGGTGGTATGTTATATCTTCAACTCCCCGAAGTGCGAGAGTATATGATCAAAGCGATGTTCCAAGCATAGATGAAGATAATATGCAAATAGAGGGGTCATTATTGCAAGGGGTGGAGGCCGTCGAAAGCTTGGAGCCAGCATCGGCTAACAATGATGGAAATACAAGAGTCCAAGAATTTTTTGAGAACGAGGCGGACTTATTCTTTTGTGGTGACATGTCTATCGACCTTCCAGTATATGTGGAGTTGTGTCAGGAGATTGACATGGGACCATAGGATATTTCATACTTGGAGCATCCACTTACTCAATTCGTTGACCAATCTCTTATAAAGGTACATAAGATATGCATTTTAAGAGAGATTTTTTAAAAATGATTTATTTACTGTGCTTTGTATGATTGAAATTGAATATTCTAACATCATTTTTTATCTGTGCAGGTGACATTTTTAGGATGAATTGAGGGATGAGCGATGAGGAGTTGCAGGACATTTTCGCACGCATGTCTCCAGACCAGCTCGCGAGATTCAGAGAGATGGTAGACCAGGAGCTATCTCATTCTTCGTCAAGGCGCTCTGCTAGATCTGCTTCAGCGCGATCGGATGCTTGGGCTTCGAGCAGACGATCTCGACGCTCACGACTTGGCCTAGAGGGAGGGAGTGCATCGGGATCAGGGGGATGTTGCTGTGGAGACACGCATGTGGTGTCTCCGTCTCATCGTTCAACTGGAGTTGCGTCACCTCCAGGATTTGTCACACCTGTGGGGACGTCTACTCTAGTTACTCCGGCTTTTGCGTAGTCGTCAGCAGGTGGCACCCCTTTGGGTGCCACTCTGAGAGAGATTACCCCTGTCGGTACACTGGATGTAGAGGGGTCTCCTGGATAAGCCCAGGAGTGTGGACGCAGATGGGAGAGGATCCATCTTAGGAAGACTCCTAGGGGTTATGGAAATCTGGTCGATAGTAGGTCAGGAGTCATCATCACGAATGATGAGGGGAGGAGGGTGATGGCTCGCATGAGAGAGTTGTGCCAACAAGTTTTTCGGCACAACGTCCTAGATCATTGGAAGAACATACCGCAGGGGAGCAAGGACTACATAGTAGCATCCTTGTACGAGGAGTTTCCGGTGCTAGCGGCAGCAGATAGATTCTCTACGGGCTGGATGATGGATTGCATGCGTGCATACATGTCACACAGACGATCCGAGGCACGCAAGGCAATCAAAAGTGGGGCTGCAAAGCCCGAGTGGTTAGATGCAGATGACTGGCGCTGACTGAGGGAGGAGACTATAGATTCTCCAGGATGTTGGAGTCAGCAGCACGAGGCGGCGAGGGCATGACTCGAGGCCGGAGTGGTCCATCATCTTGGGAGTGGCGGTCACATGACATATTTGGAGGACTTTGTAAGTTTTTCTTTTGTTTTGCTTGTTTGTTTTTTCTAAATACTCTTTGTACTGACAATCATGTTTCTAACAGTTAGCATTTTGTTTTCTTTGCAGCATTCCATTACAAATCGTGATCCGATATGCCTTGAGACTCGATATGCAAAGAGGCACGGTCTCAATGCATTGATTGACCGATTGTATAGACGCGGCGGCCCTGTAAGTCACTCTTCTTTCTTGTCCGTAGTTACCATGAGATATTTCAATGCATTATTGTATGGTGGATTGATGTGCTGTTTCTTTTTCTAGAGAGTCTGTTCGATGCTCCTTTGTGGCGGGACGAGCTTTCAGGGGACGAGGATTTGTAACTCGCCCTTGGATCCTTGGAGCTCACACACCTTTATTTTTTAGTCGCCTGATCTATGTAGACATTTTCTATGTATTAATGATATCCTGTCATGATTGTACCAATCGCTTTTTATGCGATCATGTATTTATTTCATGTATCAATTTTATGATTTTAGTATACATTCTTTTTGTTTGCAAGCGCTTTGTATACAGTAGTGCAGAAACTATTTTGTATGGCTCTCATACAACACACAGTGCTATATTTGCCACAAAATTTTTTTAATCCCTGTTACCGTCGCTATTAGCGTCACAAATTTTACTGCTCGCGTCGCTATTGCCGTCGCTATGTGCGTCGCAAAACGTCGCTATCAGCGTCGCTATTGGCGTCGCTATCCGCATCGCATTTGCGATGCGGATAGCAATGCCAATAGCGACGCTAATAGCGACGTTTCTATGGTGTCGTTAATAACGACGCTTTTGCGACAACGGGGGCAAATTTTTTTGTTTGTATTTTCATCGCTTTAAATGTCGGTATAAGGCCTATCTCTTGTAGTGATGGTAGCATTAATAGCAGTGTTAATAGTACAATTGATAGGTGCAATGTTTTTTTCCATTTAAAAAAGCAGGGAGCTTCTACTTGTATAATGTCTCAACTAATATCTCCATTGCTTCTCTTCATTTTTGAGAATTGTATGACTTCATAGAAATATTATTTAAGTCAAAGTTAGCAACTCATGCATCCCCCTCATTTTCTATATGTCTAAGCTTCCAAATAGGTAAAAATGACTATTCACAAAAGTATGTTCCTCATCATAGTCCATATAGCTAAATGCTATGTAATATGCACCTAAGAGGTAAACATATCAATGTCAAATTGCAAAGTTTCAAAATGCTACTGATACTTTTCAAACTCTTTGCACACATTATATGATTTATAACTATACAAAGGTAAACATTCATTTTGATTTTAGGTGTCAATTGTTAGTAGTGTCTTTGAAACTTCAATATAGCCTGTGCTAAGCATAGCTATTGGTTCTGCCTAGATAACATGTATACTAGCCAATGCTTATACCTAACTAATGTGTGCACATAGCTTAGACTATCTTATGAACTTTTGTAGCATATGTTGAGCATATGTTATAGTCTATGCACTTAAGTAAGAAGAGAAAATAGAATAGAGAACTAAACCACCAAAATGAAAAGAGTAGCTTGTTTTGAAATTGATGAACTTGTGAACGTTGTTATCAATGTGTTTGGCACTCCTTTAACTAGAGATAGAAGAAAATGACTATTTCATATGTATTTCTATCAAGGATTGTACTAATATACCCTTCATATATTGTAGTGATAATAAGCTGTAATAGAATACTCATACCCATAGTTAAACTTAAGACTTAAATTGAGCATACCATTGATGTAGCAAATGAATTTCTTGATAGATTTCTAGTGAGATTTAGTAGGTTGTTGAAGATAAACTGAGAACACATGCCTCATAAAGTAAAGATCCAGGTAGATTCAACTTATGAGATAGTGAATGGTGCCTAGAAATTGAGCATATGGTTCATGGGTATGATAGAGAGAAGTGGAGTTTTCAACTTTGTAGTAGCTCAAAAAGGTGTGTTGTAAGAGAAAAATATTTAAATCCAAAGTTTTGGAGGAATCTAGACAAATACCTTTGTTGATGAAGTTTGATACAATAATGTTGTTGCTTCACTCAAATGGTGAGAAAGTAGGAGAGTGGCTCATTGTTAATATCAAGCCGTACCATTGGAATATTTATTGAAAAAATCTTAAAAATGATTTTGCAATCGGTATTCCATTAAAAAAATACACTAGTATAATTGTCAAAATACATCAATTAGAGAAGTCAGATCTATATGGCAACTTGCCATGAATTTTGTAACATCATTTCCATATGCTTTGTAGCAACTTTTCAATTTAGAAATGTGGAACATGGCTTCAAATAGTTTGTATTTTTATGAATATACAATTCAAAAACTTTCTTTTTAAAAAATTTATCTCAATTTGGATATTTTATCATTCATATTCTATATTATTGTTCAGTGTCTTCTTGACTCAAACTATGTTATTGTGTGTAATGATTTTTCATAGTATATGGATTCGATTTATAGGAGAAATTTGCAATAATAACACAATGGAAAGGCATGGAGGGGGAGGGGGGAGGGAATGTGATATTGGAAGACTAGGTGACTCTTAGTTTTGTAGATTTGTTTTATAACTAGCAGCTTGCTAATATTTTTGTTTTGTTATTCTCGTATACTTCATGACAAGAGTGTTGGATCTATATTAGTAAATCTCAAGACTCACTACAAGATATAGACCTTATACCGATGTTTAAAGCGACGAAAATACAAACAACAAAATTTGCCCCCGTCGTCGCAAAAAGCGTCGTTATTGACGATGCTATAGAATCGTCGCTATTTGCATCGCTATATGCGTCGCTATACGCATATAGCGACGCAAATAGCGATGCAACCAGTAAATTTACGACGCACATAGCGACGCCAATAGCGACGCGATCAGTAAATTTGCGACGCAAATAGCGACGGTAATAGGGAAAAAAAAATTTGTTGTGTGCTGTATGAGAGCCATACAAAATAGTTTCTGCACCAATTCTTCTTCCTCATGATAGGGTAGCACTCACGATCCATGGTAGTAAACAGCATAGAGAAAGGGAAAGAAAAAAAACGTAAGGGCGCAGATTCTTAATCAACTTCTTCACCACTGTAATTTCTCTGTTATGACCCACGACCTGAGTAGTGGAAAACGAGCGAATCACCAGGCCGGCAACCTTGAACAAAGCATGCATCCATAATTACATGTAATGACACCCCCCTTCCAACGGTCTAACAAGTGCTATCTTTTTCTTCATCCTCCACGATCATGCCCCGTCCTTCCTACGTTTCTTCCGCTTTAGTCTATTTTTTCTCCTCGTCCAGTGCAGAGTACCGTCTATTTTCCCTCCCTTCCGATTCAAAAAAAGCTCCTCCTTTTTTCCCAAGAAAAGCTCCTTCTTTTTGTTCCACACCAAATTAGCGTCCCTCAGATTTAGCCTCATATTTAGCAGGTTCCCAGTATGCAACCCTTGAATAAGTCTGATCTCATATTTAGCACAGCACCAATCAACAGACCACCTGCACTTCTCCCATGGATACATAACTTGTCCTTAGCACCAAAATTGTGTGCCAATAGGTGTTCTGCTGAGGCAATAAAGTCAGTAAACGTGTTCTTCTTTTTCAATAGCTTTCCATCTTCATACCATTTTCTTCCCATCTCTCCCCCTCCGCGTATGTGTGCAACAGCATACACAAATCCTCTATCAACCAGCGCTAATCTATTTGATCAAAATTCTGGCTCAATTGGATACTCATATGATCCATATCCATACAACAGCATGAGATCTGTACCATCTAATTTCACAAGATCCTTCCTGTAGAGAATAGAAATCGGTAGTTTTGTTCTATCAACTGCCGTTGCCCATTCACGAGTTGTCACATATTTCATGCATGTCCACAAGCATGTCACCAACAACAGAGTCTCTTTCTAGGCCCCTTAGGATGATCTCAGCATGTATCTCTTGGCCCATTGGGAATGCTCCTATGCTGCCACAGCTTTCAAACGAACCCTTGGTCACAATAAAAGTGGTCCATGAGATTGCATCTCAAGTTACCAGTCTACCAAAATTCCTTATTCTTCTCCATCTTCGTCATAGAATGAAAGAGAAAACATAACAACTAAGTATGTACAAAGTATCAAATCACACACATGACTTTTGGTGGTTTTCACACCTCGAATGCGCAGCAATACGACATCCACCCCCTCTAATCCTGCGCATCCTCCGGATGGGCCAACTACCCATGATCATTATCATCAAGATCCACAAACAGATCAATCTCTTCGTTATGCATTTCCGGTAGATCAACAACAGTATCTATCATATCATCTGTCTCTTCCATTGGAGTTTCTTCTCGTTGCTCTTCTCTTGAAAATTCTTCCAATGCATAATCCTCATCATCTCTTTTCTTGAAAATCTTGATTCTTTTTCCAGCAATAGACACTCTAAGCACTGTTCCATCCAATTCAGTCAGCTCATATGTTGCATTATCAAAGACATGTCTGACTATGTATGGCCCAAACCATCTTTTCACCATCTTCCGAAGTGCAGTATGCTGATTTTCAAGGCTGCTATCAAAGACCAATACCCAATCTCCCTCTTCTATTGCTCTTGGCCGCAAGCGATGCCTGCTGTCAAACCTGTCCTTATTTCTTAGTCTAGCAACCTTCAACCTGTCAATAGCTAGCTGAATATCCTCAGGTCTCCTCTCCAACTGTCGAATCCGAAGAGCTAAGAGCTCCTCTCTCGTCAAATTCTCCTGCCAAGGTAAAACTGACCAAGTCAAAGCACAAGTCTCAATCGGCATAACAGGTTTCTGACCATACATCAACTCTGCAGGCATATATCCTATGGTAACACTATGAGTCATACGATCAGCCCATAAAGCAAATGGTAGAAGTCTCGGCCATTCTCTAATCCGTCCTCTGCATGCTTTGGCTAATGCTTTCACTATCGGCGGATGCCCTCTTTCACTCTTTCCATTTCCCTCTGGATTGTATGTTGTGGTTAAAGCCAACTTGATTCCTAGCTGAGAGAAAAACTCCCTAGCTTCATCTGCATCCAATTCACCACGATCCGCAGTGATCTTACCCACACAACCATACCTGCAAAAAATTTCCTCCAATAAAAACTTACACACTGCACTAGTGGTCTTCGTTCTCAAAGATCTGCCCTCAACATGATTGGTAAGATCCTCTCTTGCCAAAACAATGTACCTCATCTGCCATAGTCCCATAGGCATGGTAACCAAATCAACTACCCACTTATAATGAATGCATAACGGATAGGTCGGATGAAGCTCATCTCGATGACGCACTACTGAATACATCTGGCAGTCTCTGCAAGTCTCAACAAAGTGAGAAACATCTCTATACATGCCTTTCCACCAATATTTCTCCTTGATTTTCTCATAAGTAGCCCACACTCCTCTATGACCAGCCCAAGGACTCTCATGAAACTCCCTGATCACCTGTAACTGTGTCTCTCTATTGCAGACAACCCGCAAAGGTAATCCGCCTCTTTTCTTCGGATGCTTCCAAAGAAATCTGTCCTTGAGAAAATAACCATAGGCTTTCCTTCTGATCTTCTTGAACTCTTCATCTATCCATTCATCTCTTTTGCTTAGTGTACTAAGGTACCTACCAATCTGCAACCAATCTCCAACATAGAGTTCTTCTGTGAAAGCCACAATATCATAGACATGACAAACATGATCAACCATAGTGGCTGAAATTTCTGCATCATCCTCTTCTGCAAGTAGAGTCTCCTCATCATCATATCTGGCTCTAGACAACATATCTGCCACTGGATTATCCTTCCCTGCTATGTGTTTAAATTCCGGATTTAATGACTTGATGTATGCAATCCATCTCAACATAGCTATATCCGGAGTAGAGCAACTCGTGATCATACCAATCAATGGCAAGCAATCTGTCTCTACTACAATTGAAGCTCCAATAAAGTACTCCTTGTCACATTTGAGAGCCGTGACAATCCCCAATAGCTCCCTCTTGATTTGCGGATATCTCCTCTATCTTTCGTTTAGGACTTTCGCCCCAAACCAAATAGCATACCTATTTCCATCTGCATCATCTTGACCCACAGCCCAACCTATGCCAATTGGACTAGTGTCAACTGTCAATACAATAGGCCTTTCACAATTATAATCCGCTTTCCTGAGAGTAGGAGCATTCTGCAATAACTTCTTCAATTTCCGCATGGCTCTAGTGTGACTCTCATCCCAATAAAAATTCTGCCCCTTTCGAAGCAGCTGATACAAACAATCTGCTATGTGTGCAAAGTGAGGTATCCAAATCATATAAAGCACACAAGCACCAATGAATCTCCGTACCTCTGAAGTGGTAGAACAATACTCCGCAATCTTGCCTATAGCATTCACCTTATCAGGTGAGGGTTTCCTGCCATAATATCCACACATATGCCCAACAATGACAACCTCATTCACTCCAAAAACAGATTTTTGCCCTGAAAGTGTCAAGTTCACTTCTTCTAACCTGGCCAAAATCTTCTCACATGCTGAAATATGATCAGCCACAAAGTATCTGCATCCCTGCTCATTTAGACTCTCATTCTTCTCTTCTTCTGCACACCCCTTAATGGGCACATCATCCAAGAAAGGCATGGTAAGCTGAGGTATGTAATCACGAAGAACCTTATGCATGGCATTCATCATATGCGCAACAAAATTAGTGGCACCTTGAGGCAAGGTACACATCCTAACAAGTCCAATAGGAGTTCTCATGGTGGTTATGTCCCTGCTTTCCAAAGCCAGCTGAAACTGATCATATCCTGAATACAAATCACCTAAAGAATAGATGGCACGTCCAGCAAATGCCTCTGCAAACTCATCCACAACTGGACCTATACCAACATTCCTGATAGTAACTTTGTTCACTGGCTGCATGTCCTGAATAAATCGGAGAGTACCATTTTTCTTTGGAACTGTAAACCACCTGTTTGAGTATGGTGCAGATGAAGGCTCAAGGATTCCCATCCTGATTTTCTCATTCAATAAATCAATCAGCTTTGGCAAGTGTGCTTTAGGCACTGGAATAGGTCGGAGATTCCATGGAATATGAGGAATAGTAAAAATGACCATAGGAGAAACAATATCAGGATTCACACATCCAATCTCATGCAGAAAAAAAGCAAATCCCCTTCCATGACGCTCAAGCATCTCCTGAAAGCATTGCTTCTCTATGGGTAGCAAGAAATCACAATTTCCAATTTTCAATTCAGCAAGAGTCTCTGCTGAAAATTTATAACCAATATGCTCCGGATTCCTCAAAATTTGCTGTTTAGCAGCCCTCTCTATTTGCTGATCACTGTCAGGTGGAAGCGGTACAGCAACCGGCTTCACCTTCTTATCCACAGTTTTGTATTTCGTGTCAACCCTGGCTTCATTATGCTCTTCTGCATTACATAAATCTTGCTGTAAATTAGCAATTCTGCACTCCAATGGCTGAATATTCTCAGCCCTCTGCTCTATGGACTGCATAGAAACAGCCCCAAACTCTGAATGCTGAAATATTTCAGCAGTAAACTCTGTTGGCTGAAAATTTTCAGCCCTTTGTCTCTCTGAATGATGCCAGGAGGCATATTCCACGGTGGATTCCGTGAGGTTTTACGGTGGATTCCGTAAACTTAGATGACCGGGGCTCATACACAAAGAGGATTCTTTGTGCGAGAAGTTGATGGGGACGCCTGTCCTTTTCGGGCGTTTCATTAATTTAGTGTGTACATGGGTGATTCCATAGCGGGTGATTCCGCAAAATGCATATTAAATTAATAAACGTTTATGAGTTTAGAGTGCGCACTCGTAATAAATTAAGGTTAGGATTTATTTCTAACCAGTTGATTTATTTATGTAGCTGAAGACTGCTAGGTATTCACTTTTGTCGGTTTAATTGTATTATTTTACTAACGATTGTGAATGCTTCAGTTGATGTGTAGAGATAGCAGCAGTGGCGGAGGAAAGCATTGGAGTCTAGCGGGTTTTCGACTTTTGGACTAGATTTTGATAGGCGCCACGCCTATATTTTGTTATGTCTATAGAGACATCGATTATTTATTATTATTTTGTATGCGCTTATGCGCCCGGATATGTTATTTCTATTTGGACATTGAGATTGGGCGTGCCAGACTCTATGGGCACCGTCCATTAGCTTTATTTTCCTATTTTTGTAGAAAGCAAACTCAAAAGCTAAAAGCTTGTCATATTTTTGTAATTGGGCTATTATTGAGCATGAAGATTGGAAATATACATTAAATACATGCTTTGTGAAGCGCTCACACAAGGCATGGGGGAGATTGAACCCAATTTGTCTCTTGCCTCTTGTCGTGCATGCTTTTACATGGTTTTTTGTGCAAAAAGGTAGAGTTCTTTGTTCTTGGGGACCTTCCGGGATTCACCACGTGAGCTATCTGCGACCGATCTGCGCACCAGTGGTATCAGAGCGGAGCAGAGATCAAGAGCTTCCAATCGCTACCAATCTCGGGCGAAGGCGGAGCTCCAGGAACAAACGGGCTCTACAGTCAATCTCATCGCGAAACGTCGATACAGGCAGACTTCTGGCGATCAAGAACCCCTATTTCCACTGTCAGATCGCGAAGGACCAGACTCTGCAGGCGGAGGACCACGCAAACATCTCCATCAACAAGTCGTTGAAAACCAGTGAGATAATTCTTAATCCTCTTCATTAAAAGCTTAATCTTAAGCTTAGAAGCTTAAAAAAAGCTTCAAACTCCACAAAATTGAGTCGTCGTGTCAGGAAGAGCCCCCGAAATTTCCGCGTGATCAAAAACGGCCCCCCTCCCCCTCACGAAATCGACGACGGCCTGTTAGTCCTTCCTTAAGCTTCATAAGCTTAAGCTTAATCACTTAAGCTTAAGGTTATCTGCAAGTTACACAGGTCCGACAAGTTCGCAAACTCCGGGTCTCGCACTTCTGAAGTTAAGTTCCGCAAGTCGACTGTAATCAAGTTCTGCAAGTTCTGCAAGTCGGCCTAAGTCCAGCAAGTCAACAACTCTGCAAGTCTGCTAAGTCTGTAACTCTGCAAGTCAGACTAAATCAGAATTGACTAATGCTTAAAACTCCTAGAAGACTTGTTCGTATGCAAAAACTCTGAACTGGAAAGTTGTTCGCAGCAAGCTGTTCTACCTATCTACAAGTTCGTCGAAGTACTTTCAGCAAACGGAGACAGAAATATTGCAGAATTTCTGAAAATTGAAGAAGAAATACCCAAAAATACATAGCCTTGTAACCCCAAATTTGAGCTACGCTCATCCTGCTAACCTGATTTTGAGTGAGAAAGGTTTGTTGAGTTTTACAGGATGACTACCCCACATATGGATGATCCTATGGCTGAAGACGACCTACCTAAGCCTACCATGGAACAAAAGCTGGATCTAATCATGCTACAATTGGAAGAAGAGCGAAGAGCTAGGCAAGCCTTGCAAGCGCAATTGACAAAGCTACAAAGAGCGTCCACCGATAAAGAAGAACCTCAAGCTGAAGATTTGATTCGTCGTACCATCGACGCCACTCTTGAAGCACAAACCATTCGCAAGGAATCCAAGATAAGTAAACGAAGTTTCAAGTTTCGCACTTTCAATGGCATAAGAGAAGGAAAGACTGTTTTATCATTCATTAGCCAGTTTGATGACTATTTCCATGAGGAAACTTATTCCGAAAAAGATAAAATCAAGTGTGTTACTAATCATCTGATAGACAGAGCATCACTTTGGTGGACTGTAGTCCGCAAGAGCATAGAATGTCCTGCTACATGGGAAGATTTCAAGAAGAAGTTCATGCAAAATTTCCTTCCACCGCAATTTCATGAGAAGGCTATCAAGCAATGGGATTTACTTCAACAGCGAGATCGTGAGCCTATTCCACAGTATACAGAGCGTTTTTGGAATGCACTCCTACAACTACGCATGCTTGAAGACGTACCAGAGACGACACATAAGCGGAAGTATATGTCTGGACTTCTTGGACATTACTACGCTGAAGTGAACATGTTCAAGCCTGCTACCCTTGAAGACGCCATCTCCTTAGCTCACGACACTGAAGATAAGTTACGCAGAAGAGATCGACGACCACAGCCATTCCAAGCCAACGGTAATTATGGATCTAAACAATTCAATTCCAATTTTAGAAGGTTTAATCCAGGTCGTTTCTCATCACCATCTTTCCGCAAGAATTGGCCTAAACCACCTGCATTACCATCCACTGTCAATCCAAATCCAAAGCCTATTCCACAAGCAAATCCAAATGTACTCAGACTCCCAGCCATTGCAAATAATGTGGCCAAAGCCAAGCCAATAGTATGCTACAAGTGTCACCAGCCAGGGCATCTCGCAGCAAATTGTCATTCAAAGAAGCCATCAGCACATATCAACTACCTTGGAGCCATGGACGAAGACGAACATGAGGATATGCCGGATTTCACTGAAGATGAAGATGATCCTACTACTACTTCCGACACTTTACCAGGTATGCCTACTCCACATTCATTGTTGACTATGAAATGTATGGTGCATGGAAAAGAAAGAACTATATTGCATGATGACGGTAGTACCCATGACTTTATTTCAGCAAAATTGGTAAAGGAATTGAAATTGCATACTGTACCTACGCATTATCGCATAAAAGCTGCATTTTTAGGCACTAGGTACAATGGCACACAAGAAGTACAAGATTTAGAAATTCAAATTGGTTCATATATTGAAAGAAGAAATTTCTTAGTTGTCCCATTACAGTCAAGCGACATTATTCTAGGAATGCCATGGAGACACCAGCATAATCCAAATATAGATTATTCTACGCACACAATGAATATTAATTTTCAAGGAAAACCTATTACATTATTTGGTATGCATGCATCTCATATTTTTCCACTGCTTTCGCATACTCAAGCAAAACGTGCACTACGCAAGAATACTAAATCATATCTCATTTGGGTGAATGAATTGCACGCAAAGGAAAATCATATGCACCCTAGGCATAAGGAATTTCTTGCATATTTTAAGGATTGTTTTGCAGAAGACCTACCACCAGGTTTACCTCCATCACGTCCAGAAGACCATAAGATTGATCTAATTCCTGGCACACAACCACCCTGCAAAGCACCATATAGGCACAATCAAATAGAGCAAAAAGAAATACAGAGTCAAGTTGAAGAATTACTAAATAGAGGCCTAATTCGACCTAGCAGTTCTCCATTCGGTGCACCTGTGCTCCTAGTCAAGAAAAAGAATAATACTTATCGTATGTGTATTGACTACCGAGCATTAAATAAGATCACTGTAAAGAATAGGTATCCTATACCTAGAGTTGATGACCTTATGGACAAACTGCAAGGATCTTCTATATTTAGTAAAATTGACCTTAAGTCTGGATATCATCAGGTGAGGTTAGATAGATCCGACATATTTAAGACTGCATTCAGGACACAGTTTGGCCATTACGAATTCTTAGTCATGCCATTCGGATTAACTAATGCACCTGCTACTTTCAGTAGAATGATGAACCGTATTTTTCTGAAATATCAATATTGTGTGATTGTTTTCTTTGATGATATTTTGGTGTTCAGTCAAAGTTAAAAAGAGCATTATGAGCATTTATCATTAGTTTTTCAATTACTGAAAGAAAATCAATTGTTTGCAAATCCTGAAAAGAGTGAATTCTTTAAGACAGAAATAGAATATCTAGGTCATATTGTATCAAAGGAAGGAATAAAAGTTGATCCTAAGAAAATTGACGCAATATTGCATTGGCCTGTTCCTAAAAATGTACATGAATTACGCTCATTCCGTGGTCTTGCTAGTTTCTATAGGAAGTTTGTACGTAATTTCTCATTACTTGCTTTACCATTAACCAAACTTCTTAAGAAAGGAATTGTTTATCAATGGACTGAAAATCAGCAGAAATCCTTTGATTTACTCAAACGTACATTAACTAATGCCCCTGTTCTACAATTGCCTGACTTTAATAGACCATTCTTTCTAGTTGTGACCGATGCTAGCGGATCAGGAATAGGAGCCGTATTAATGCAAGACAACCATCCAATAGCATATTCTAGTTCTAAGCTGAAACCCTCTGAGCTCAAATATTCCACTTATGACAAAGAACTATTAGCAGTTGTACAAGCATTAAAACAATGGAAGCATTATTTAATGGGTTCAGAATTCATGATAAAGACTGACCAGCAAAGCCTTAGACATCTACATAGCCAACCCCAAATTTCTGACCGTCATATCAAATGGGCTTCCTTCATTCAAAGTTTCCATCCTATCATTCAATACCAACCTGGAAAAGAAAATGTAGTTGCTGATGCATTGAGTAGAAGACCTGCAATTCACAATATTTCTATCATATCTTTTGATTGTTTGATTGCTTTGAAAGACACATATCACCAGGATATTACTTTTCATTCTGATTGGCAAAAATTAGTTCAAAATAATTTCATTCCTGTTGATTCATTGTCATATAATGATGGATTTATGTTTTTTGAAAAGAGACTGTGTGTTACTATTCCATTCCGATCTTTTGTTTTGAATGAAATTCATTGTCCCCCATATCAAGGTCATAGAGGTATCATATCTACATTACGCATGTTAACTGAAGATTTTTATTGGCCGCATATGGATGCAGATGTATCTAATTTCGTTTCTGAATGTTTGATTTGTCAAAGAATAAAGAGACATCATGGTAAACAGTATGGATTATTAATGCCTTTGTCTATTCCATCTAAACCTTGGGAACATATTTCTATGGATTTCATTACTGGTTTACCAAATACTAAATCTAACCATGACATGATTTGGACAATTGTAGATAGATTTAGTAAGCAAGCATATTTCATTGCATGTAAGAAAACTTAACAGCATCACAAGCAGCACAGTTATTTTTTAAAACTGTTTTTACTAACCATGGATTGCCGAAAGTGATTATTTCAGATCGAGATTCTAGATTTTGTAATAATTTTTGGATTATACTGTTTGCAAATCTAGGCACCAAGATTGATTTCTCATCTGCATTTCATCCAGAAACAAATGGACAAACAGAAGCCACAAACAGCACTATTTTAGATCTTTTACGTGCATATACTATCTCCAAACCTCATACATGGGATACTCATTTACATTTATTACAGTTTGCATATAACAATACACCGCACACATCTACAAAGAAAGCACCTTTTGAAGTTATTTATGGATATAGATTATCTACACCTGTTGCATCTTTGTCTAATAGAATTCAGAGCGCTGACGATATTGCTGTTATGCATAATAGTATTTTTGATGAGGTCAAGGATATGATTGCTAAAGCCCAACAATCATATACCAAACAAGCCAACAAGAAAAGACAAGCCATGAATTTCAAAGTTGATGATTATGTTTGGCTTAGAATAGAAAAGCGTAGACTGCAAAGTGTAGATAGACATCCAGTTGTCAAATTAGCTCCTAGATTCTATGGACCATTTAGAATTATTCATAAGATTAATGACAATGCATTCAAGTTAGAATTGCCATCTCATTGGAAAATTCATAATACATTTCATATTAGTTTATTGAGACCATTTAGAGGCCAATTACCTATCCACCGTATCTATGAAAACCCACCTTTACTAGAAGAAGAGACTGAAATACTTGAACCAGAAGCCATCATAGACACTGACTACATGACCACTAGAACTGGCCGAAGGTATTCTAGATATCTAGTCAAATTTAAGAACCATCCTGTAGAGGAAGCACAATGGATGCACGCTAGAGACTTAAATGCTTTCCCCACTCTGTTAGCTCCACATTGAGCTAATAGCAATTGAGATCAATTGCTATCCCACCCCGGGGGTATGATGCCAGGAGGCATATTCCACGGTGGATTCCGTGAGGTTTTACGGTGGATTCCGTAAACTTAGATGACCGGGGCTCATACACAAAGAGGATTCTTTGTGCGAGAAGTTGATGGGGACGCCTGTCCTTTTCGAGCGTTTCATTAATTTAGTGTGTACATGGGTGATTCCATAGCGGGTGATTCCGCAAAATGCATATTAAATTAATAAACGTTTATGAGTTTAGAGTGCGCACTCGTAATAAATTAAGGTTAGGATTTATTTCTAACCAGTTGATTTATTTATGTAGCTGAAGACTGCTAGGTATTCACTTTTGTCGGTTTAATTGTATTATTTTACTAACGATTGTGAATGCTTCAGTTGATGTGTAGAGATAGCAGTAGTGGCGGAGGAAAGCATTGGAGTCTAGCGGGTTTTCGACTTTTGGACTAGATTTTGATAGGCGCCACACCTATATTTTGTTATGTCTATAGAGACATCGATTATTTATTATTATTTTGTATGCGCTTATGCGCCCGGATATGTTATTTCTATTTGGACATTGAGATTGGGCGTGCCAGACTCTATGGGCACCGTCCATTAGCTTTATTTTCCTATTTTTGTAGAAAGCAAACTCAAAAGCTAAAAGCTTATCATATTTTTGTAATTGGGCTATTATTGAGCATGAAGATTGGAAATATACATTAAATACATGCTTTGTGAAGCGCTCACACAAGGCATGGGGGACATTGAATCCAATTTGTCTCTTGCCTCTTGTCGTGCATGCTTTTACATGGTTTTTTGTGCAAAAAGGTAGAGTTCTTTGTTCTTAGGGACCTTCCGGGATTCACCACGTGAGCTATCTGCGACCGATCTGCGCACCACTGAAGGCTGATCATAACCAGCTGGAAACTCTGTTTGCTGAATTTCTTCAGCACTCAACACTCTTTGCTGAGTTACCTCAGCCTCTGACTCAATCTGTGACAGAAAATCTGCAATTTCATGAAACATGTCCAGGGACTGCACTAATACATTACTGTGACAATTCAGCATATCAGTTTTCAGCATATCTCCCATCTCTATCATCATATCTGCACAAATCACATTGTCATACATCCCATCTATGTGCTCATCATCCTCCAAAATTCCTGCATTTTTCAAATTTTTCTCATTCCTACATATATACTGCCTGGCAGCTTTAGGCAACCTAGAAGTCTTTTGATAACTCATCGAACTGTTTGCTGAAATCCCAACAAAATCGGAGGAGAAAACACTGCTGCCAGGAGGCGAGAACTCCAATCTCCTCTGCTCTGTACCACCGTCGTCTCGCGAAACGGCGGTACCTAATGAAAACCCGAATCCCTCACAGTGGACAAAGGTGCATCTCTGAGAGTATCCCTGTTTCTAACATGGTTCACACATACAGTCATAAACTGAACTGCTCTCATACCATCTTTACTGTGAATCCGTGCATAAGCAGATCCATCATCCATGACCTTTGTTTCCATGCGCATCTCTGTAATGAATGGCTGACCAAGAATTATGGAATAAGAGCATGAATCCTGCACAAAGAAATGAAAATCCTTCTCTACATCACCAATAGAAACCCTAACACTAGGACAGGCAGCATACAAATCACCTGCAGTGTTATTGGCGGCTCTCATATGCCACCCATGCTCTACATCCATAGGCCATCTGTTACTCTCATAAACTCCACGAACTATGAGATTAATCTCTGAACCATGATCCACCAATGCAACATAAGGCACCTGTTTCTCTCCAATCTTTACCATCGTCTCTGTAGTTGCCCTAGCCCAATGGCTCCGCGAAAAGTGACTACGCGGTATCATGACAGGCTCATCAATTTCAGCATAATGCATAGGCTGAACCCTCTTCTCTACCTGCGGAAAAACAGAAGCATTATCAACCATAACCTCATCCTCATCCTCATCCAACTCCCCAATCAAAACTCCCTGTGTATCAGTGGTAGACAATGCATGCCTTTTCCTCTTCAAGACCTCCTGAAACTGATCCTGAAACTCTCTTTTTGAGATGCCCAAAATCTCAGAAATAGTGAAAGTCACTTCACTGCCAAGTATCTTATCATTAAAGATTTTCTTCATATCTGTAGATGTCTCAATATCAGACATCAATCTGAACCCTGGCTGCTTTCTCTCTCTAGGCTCTTGCCTCTTTTCTCTCTTTTGAGCATCTTCCATCTGTCGATCTGGCCCTGGTCTTGAAGACGGTCCTACAGTAGGTGGAGTAACAAACTCACCCCCTCTAGTCTTCTTAGCTGCACTTGGATTTTCTTCATCCCTCTTACGCTTCTCCTCAACAAGTACATCTGCACCATGAGATTTAGCCAAATAAGCATAAATAGAGTACCTGTCAACAGGCGAGTCCCAACCTGTCTCTGATCTGATGCTAGAGCCTGCACTAGTCAAAACAGTTTGCTGAATTTTTCCCTTGTTTGCAGTCTCCATAGCATAAGTCCATAGCGCTGACTGAGTCTCTGATCCCTTCTCAATCTAGACTCCATATGCAGAAGCATCACCTCTAGCTGCCACATAAGAAGTACGCGCAGCCATGTCCTCCACTAACTTCTTCATTCCACCTTTACCAAAGTTGGTAGCAAGTGGAGCTCCTGTCTCAGTCAACCAAATCTTACCATCTTGCCCCCAATATACCAAATTCTTCCTCCTTGCATCCTGAAAAGAGTCACAATCCCTGCAATGCTGATGGTCCGTACTATCGCACCAAATACATCTCCGATCTCTCCTAGGTGCACTAGGAGCACTTCTAGGTGCAGTAGGAGCACTAGAAGAAGTAGTAGGCGCAGTCGAAGCAAACTGCTCCTTCAACTTTCCCACCAACTCCGCTTTGACTGACTCCAGTGTCAAATCTGTGATGCCTTTGATTATGTCATCAAGAGAAGTAGGCACCGATGGAGCGGATGGTTTTGGAGCAGAAGGTGTAGGCATCGGTCATGGAACAGGAGGAATAGGTGGAGTGGAAACAGTAGGCACTGGCATAGGCCAAGAAACTGGCTGAGGAGGAGAAGAAATAACATGGATAGAAGCAGGCATAGGAGCTGATGATGGTGTAGGTGTCATGGAACCATTCTGTAGGCGAGTCTTCCATATCCTCCTCTTGGTCAAAGTCGAGACTGCATCCTGAGCATCCTGCCAATCCGTTTTAAGACCCATAGGCTTCGTGCGATCCTCAAGAAGCTCACCCAATTCTTCTTGAAGAGCAGGATCTGCAGCTTGCAAGAAAAGCTCAACTTTTTCAACATCCAATGCTCTTTGTTCAATGGCATCAAGCTGACTATACCTCTCCTCAAATTCTCGAATCAACTCTGAAGCAGCGAGACCTTTGTTTGGCATGTAGACCCACTCTTGGAATGACCGCCGAGTAGCCATACCAAAGTCCTCAAGGAAGTATTCTTCTTTCAAGGCCTTCTTAAAATCTTGCCAATGTGTATTTTGAATAAAAAGATCAGTCACTTTTGTCCTCAAAGCGGGTGTGACAAGACGAAGGAAGTACTTACTCATAAGTCCAGCAGGAACTCCAAAAAACCCCATCTTGATCTCATATGTCTTCAAATATGCTGAAACATTACGCCTGTCAAATAGCTTCTTCTCATTCTCAACTGCTTCAATAGCCTTAGTCGCGCTGTTTGCATTCTCCTCCTCCAAATAGAGTTGCCTTTGCTGAGACAACTGTTGTTGATGCAATTGTTGCTGCTGCTGCATATACAATTGTGTTTGCTGATTTTGGAGCTACATATACATGGACATATTCTGCAAAATCTGCTTTAGATCCTCTGTTGAAGTACTTGACGCAGCAGCCATTGATGGAGCTGAAGTAGAGGCAGCTGGAATTGTAGAAGAGGCTGAAATAGAGGCTGAAGTATCTCCCATCTTGAAATTTCTGTGACGCTTTCACGTCGGGTTCACCAAAGATGTCGAAGGGTTTTGAAAGAAATGTCGCAACCACGGAGGACCTTGACAAATATCAAGATGGAAGATCAAACAAGTGAATCATCCAAAATCAGAGTTGCCTTACTATCAGTACCAAATTGGTTGCTCTTACAGAAACACCAAGAAGAATATCCTGATCATTGTGATTATAATGATGATTTAGTTCTGATTTATGATGATAAAGATGATTCAGTAGAATGGGTATTTTAGCATCTGTATACACAATGAACATCTCTGAAATTGTGACATATTCAATGTAGAATGCTGAAATCCTGGTACGGTATGTAATTTGTGGGAAGAGATTTGTAAGAATAGCTTCTTGAATACAACCACATTGAGCATAACCTGTGATGATTAAACTCCATGTAATCCCATTACGATTCTCAAGAAGATTAAACACTGTTGCTGTATCCAGCAGACTTTTACATTTTTGATACCATCTTGACACATTTTCCACAAAAAATGATCCTAGGAGATATAACAAGCATTTTCTCTAAATGAAGACTTGGCTCTACATTCTCAAACATTTGTCTCCAATCTGCAAGGTGTAGGAAGAACTTTAAGACTTCGGAGGGATCACATAAGGAACTCTGTGCATGAGTTTCTCATGTTGAATTTGAGTCAAGAATTCCAAGGTATCACAGGTCGGATCTTCAAAACCTTTTTGACCTTGTGTCAAGCACCAATCAGGAAAAGACTTAACAGCTTTTTGGACTTCCTCTGCAAGATCGGTCCAATCCTAGGTCAATTGTTAGTGATTTTCTTCACTCATATCACTCTGGTTGCAGAAAAACTTCAGATCGATTTGTTTTTTAGAGGGGGGGTGAATAACAAAACATCCCAGATTCCCAGGGAGTCGTCTGTTAATTGTCGCTTGATGGCAGTTGATTTAGCAATCATGATTGGAAGGAAAATCAGGTTTTCTTCTTCCTTTCAACGACCAAAGATGCTTTCTTCTACGGCTTCTGAATCTTCCTTCGACGGCCCAGGCTCTTCAATGCTGCGATTTGCTCCTTCGTAACATGTGGCTTCATCATCGGTCCGTTTCCTTACTCATCTTTGTCTTCCCTCTATAACAGCTTCGTCTTGGTCTTCCGCTTTCTCCTATCTCTGTTCCCTTCCTGAGCCAAGATCCCAATTACACGCGTGCGCCCCTTGAAGAAGACAGCGATGTCCTTTTATTTGAGATTCATCTCATTCATTTCCCCCCAGTCAAATTCTGTGTCTTCGAGCCTATTATCCTCCTCGTGGAGCTCCCCAAAATGCCCTCTTTCCTCCCCAATTTGCCTTCTTTCCTCCCGTGCCTGGTTCAGAAAAAGAAAAGCTCACACCTTGCATGAATGTTTCCCGTGGCCGTCTCTGGGGTCCTCTCATCTTTGACTACGGATGTGGATTCCTTTCCCATTCCCCTTCAGAGCTTCCTGATTCCACCAAATTTGCCGCAAAACTCCTCGCTTCACTATGCTTCCTTAGTCTCCGTTTTTGTCTTCTCCGCTTCTGAGCCGCCGTGGAGTCTCCGCCTGTAATCCAGAGTACCTTCGACCATCTCTCTCTTCCTCTCTCTGGCCCGTTCTTTGTTGATGTTTCTTGTCACGGCTTCCTCCGTCAAAGTACAAATTTAGCTTCCCAATTCTTCTTCCTCATGATAGGGTAGCACTCATGATCCATTGTAGTAGACATCATAGAGAAAGGGAAAGAAAAAAACGTAAGGGCGCAGATTCTTAATCAACTTCTTCACCACTGTCATTTCTCTGTTATGACCCACGACCTGAGTAGTGGAAAACGAGCGAATCACCAGGCCGGCAACCTTGAACAAAGCATGCATCCATAATTACATGTAATCACACCCCCCTTCCAACGGTCTGACAAGTGCTATCTTTTTCTTCATCCTCCACGATCATGCCCCGTCCTTCCTACGTTTCTTCCGCTTTAGTCTATTTTTTCTCCTCATCCAGCGCAGAGTACCGTCTATTTTCCCTCCCTTCCGATTCAAAAAAAGCTCCTCCTTTTTTCCCAAGAAAAGCTCCTTCCTTTTTGTTCCACACCAAATTAGCGTCCCTCAGATTTAGCCTCATATTTAGCAGGTTCCCAGTATGCAACCCTTAAATAAGTCTGATCTCATATTTAGCACAGCACCAATCAACAGACCACCTGCACTTCTCCCATGGATACATAACTTGTCCTTAGCACCAAAATTGTGTGCCAATAGGTGTTCTGCTGAGGCAATAAAGTCAGTAAACGTGTTCTTCTTTTTCAATAGCTTTCCGTCTTCATACCATTTTCTTCCCATCTCTCCCCCTCCGCGTATGTGTGCAACAGCATACACAAATTCTCTATCAACCAGCGCTAATCTATTTGATCAAAATTCTGGCTCAATTGGATACTCATATGATCCATATCCATACAACAGCATGAGATCTGTACCATCTAATTTCACAAGATCCTTGCTGTAGAGAATAGAAGTCGGTAGTTTTGTTCTATCAACTGCCGTTGCCCATTCACGAGTTGTCACATATTTCATACATGTCCACAAGCATGTCACCAACAACAGAGTCTCTTTCTAGGCCCCTTAGGATGATCTCAGCATGTATCTCTTGGCCCATTGGGAATGCTCCTATGCTGCCACAGCTTTCAAACGAACCCTTGGTCACAATCAAAGTGGTCCATGAGATTGCATCTCAAGTTACCAGTCTACCAAAATTCCTTATTCTTCTCCGTCTTCGGCATAGAATGAAAGAGCAAACATAACAACTAAGTATGTACAAAGTATCAAATCACACACACGACTTTTGGTGGTTTTCACACCTCGAATGCGCAGCAATACGAGAGCGCCTGCTCATATCTTGCACAGTGACCCCCTCCTCCCACAAAATCTTAAGCTCATCGACTAATGGATAAAGATACACGTCCATATTTTTTACTTTGTAGCGCCCTGGGACGAGCAAGCTAAGGATGAGATGTCGTTTATTTGTAGAAAGCCATGGAGGGATGTTGTAGTTGATAAGGACTATAGGCCACACACTGTAAGAAGTTGAGCACAGACCGAATGGGTTCACGCCATCCATTGCGAGACCGAGCCGAAGATTCCTTAGCTCTCGCACAAAGCCTGGGAAGGTAGAGTCAATGTGGCTCCATACGCGCGAATCTGCTGATATTCGTTAAACTCCGTCCGTGGACCTATTCTGCACATGCCACGTTGTCAAGCTTGCCATGCCGGACGTACGAAACATGTGGTTTATGCAGGGGATGAGCGAAAAGTGTCTGAGAACTTTTTGAGGGATGGTTTACCCTTGCATGTCCTATCCATACCTGTGAGCACCACACTTTGAACATGTCTCCATAGTCTCGTATTCTCCTCGAAACAGTATGCAATCGTTGATACATGCATGGATGTTATTGTAGTCCATACCAAGCTTCCGTAAAACATGTCGTGCATCATCACGAGACTCAGGCATAGAATTTGCAGGTGGTAATATATGATATTTCAATGACCTAAAAAAAATCATAAAACACCTTGAAAAAGCACAAATGTTTGTAATAATAGTGTTTTTAAAAAAAATCAATGAAGCCTATGTGCAAGGTACCTGAATAACTTGGTCACACTCGTATCGCTCCACCTGTATTTTGCTTGCACGCTTAAGAGTGCAAGCAGTGTCTTCAACCGAGATACTCAACACCCATCATATAATGGTATGGATGCTTCTTCTCTAAGCGGATCAGAAGTCTCGACATCCATGGGAATCAATGCATCGATCATTACCTCCATCTCAGGCTCCAAGTTTGTAGGTAGGTCTGGAAGGTTGTCTGTCTCCTCTAGCATTGACGGTATAGATTGGCCTTGCGAGTGGTGGATTAGCTCCTGCACTCCATCCATCGCACGCCCACGAACTCTTGTAATCGGCCGCAAAGGGTGCACTCCCCCTTGGGATGAGACATCACCTCCCTGGATAGAAAATTTTCCAGCAAGACCCAATCTTATTGTATATGGTTTTCAATTAGCTTGCAAGTACAATGCATGATTGATATTAACTTCAAATTACAATTTTCTGAAAATCTGCAATCGCTTGATCAATGATCTCAGATTGAAACTCGCCAAATCGTTGTACGTGTTCTATAGACAATCGGCGTTTTCGTCTAATTGCTAACTTGCATTAAGAGCAAGGACATGGGACATGCTGATTAAGATACGTCTTGCAATCTTGAACAACAAGACCTTCTTCGTTTTCCATCTTATCTACATTACAACAAACAATTTAATAACTTGTAATACAATTTGGGAAAACGAGGCTCAAATGGATAGCTCCTACATGTATGTCAAGTTGCAAGTTGACCATAAGCTCTTGCTTGAGAGGTTTTAGCCTCTGCAAGAGATTGAGAAGAAAATTTTGTAAAACATTGAGGTTGATATTGATGCATCCAAGGTGTTGAAATCTAAACTTCAAGATATAAGAAATGCTTTACTGATTGATGTAAAGAATGCATGGGACATAGTAGTTGAGAGATTTATTGATGTTATATCTCGGCCATATACCATGCTCAAGGATTTGTTTATCTCGGTAGATAATTATTCATTATTGTAAAAAAAAAAGCATTGGTTCATAAGGTTCATGAGTTGAAGACTAAATGTTTGGACTTGACTAAAAGATTGGATAATGCCTTAGATGCTAAAAGGAAAAGTGATGAATATGTTACTTCATGATTGCAACAAAAAGATTGGTGACAAGGATGCTATGATTAATAAAGTTCTTCACGAGTTGAATATAGAATTGAAGGGGATGGAACACGATTCTTCTTTGGGATTTAGTGGTGATTAGTCAATTATTGAGGTGTCTTCTTGTATAGCCATTATACCTTATATACCTAGCTACGGTCTCTAGGTTATATACTTTGAGTATCTTAGAGGGGCTCTACTAGGATTACTTATACAACTGCACTAGAGGGCTTTGAGTATAAGTAATCTTAATCAACAAAAAATATGAGCATCATTGAGGATCTCTTAGTCTAATAATAAATCAATCTCAACAAAAACCATCTTAGTAATGTGGTTTTTTTGTCCTAGGTCCATGTATAAAAATTAATGCCATCTATGAAATTTATCAACTATAGTTATAAAATTTGTTAAGGGATTCTTCTTCTATAGCAATACTTTTGGATTCATTTTGATAAAGTACCATAATGACCATTAGCTAGGGTATCATTTTCTTTTAGTCCTTCCGTTGACTAGTTGGCATGATTACTAATTTGTTATGCCTATAAAGTTAATACAAAAACAAGGAATTATGCATATCACAATTAGATCCCCTACTTGGATATTATGAAGGATATGACCAATTTTAAGCCATCTTAAAGAGTTACCAATGTACGTGGCCCATGGCAAAGCACATTGCATACCATTATCGATAAGTCTATTATCGTGCATTTTAAATCTCCTAATTAGACTTTATAAAGTGTATGACCAATTTTTAGCCCTCTTAAGGAGTCGATGTAATGGTACCCATAAAAAAAGCAAAGTGCATACCATTACCTTAATCATGGATATGTTATCGTTCCAATATATACACACACAGGTGGACTACATCTTGAGTAGACAAAAGCTATCTATTTGAGTAGACATACATCTCCATAAAGCTATCCATTTGAGTATACATCTCTTTCTCTTTCTCTCCCTCTCGCTCCCTCTCCTTCTCTTTCTCTCTCATTTCCTGTCCCTCTCACAATATATCCTAACACTCTCCAAAAGCAAAAGGGAGAGGGAGAGAGAGAATGCACTCTCCCTCCCTCTCCCTCTCCCTCTCCCTCTCTTTCTCTTTCTCTCCCTCTCTCATTTCCTCCCCCTCCCTCTCTTTCTCTTTCTCTTTCTCTTTCTCTTTCTCTTTCTCCCTCTCTCTCTCTTTCTCTTTCTCTCCCTCCCTCTCCCTTTCCCTCTCTTTCTCTCTCATTTCCTCTCCCTCTCACAATATATCCTAACACTCTCCAAAAGCAAAAGGGAGAGGGCGAGAGAGAATGCACTCTCCCTCCCTCTCCCTCTCCCTCTCCCTCTCTTTCTCGTTCTCTCCCTCTCCCTCTCCCTTTCCCTCTCTTTCTCCCTCTCCTTCTCTTTCTCTTTCTCTTTCTCTTTCTCTTTCTCTCTCTCCCTCTCCCTCTCTTTCTCTCTCATTTCCTCTCCTAAACAAGCAAAAGAGAAAGTGATTTAAACCTTAAACAAGCAAAAGAAGGAGCGAGGGAGACTCACCGATGAGATATGGCGAGTGTGGGGCGGCTCCTCTTTGTGATGAAGGCTCCTCCTCTCCTTCACGAACAACGGTGGCGCCGGCGGCAAGTCTTCTTCCTCTCCTTCTCTCACGACGGTCGCTCTCTCCCTCGCTCTCACTCTCAAAATACAAAATGCGAAAACGCGAAATAAAGCCACGCTCTGTTTCGGCCCGTTTTTTTTTCCTATGGACCGTCGCTATTTGCGTCAATATTTGCGGCGGGTAGAGGCGATGCAAATAGCGACGCCGTTACCCGCCGTCGCTATAAGCTCAACTCCTTGTAGTGCATAGGCACATTGAAAAGTCTATTTATAAGTGTATTTGTCTATGGACTTATTGTGTAGAAAATAAACACAATCATATATGTATCATATGATATGAGCATATGATGTGCAAATAAGCAAGCTAATAGATGGACTTTTCTATATTTTCATAATTTATAAAATGCATCTATTTCTCCCCTCTACAAGGCTAATCCAATGTAGTGTTATAGTGGATAGTTAAAGCAATGATGATATGGAAACAAGTTATGCTCAAAGGGGGTGAGCATTTATTGGTGTATTTAATACTATATATTTTGTTGAATTGAGAACCTTTGAAGATTATGTGACCCTACAATCTCTACAATGCCATCTACCAACTCCAGTGACGGTTCCTAAACATATCTTGACATGAGGACATGTTGTCACAGAGCCGATAGTGGATAGTGAGACATTTGTAGAAACTAACCATGTTGATCAACTAGAAGGATTATGTAAGGCGGCCATGACTGGGCATTTTAATGATGCTAGGTAATGAATAGCTGAAACCAACAAGAGGTGGACATGGCATGGAGTTTTCCAATGAGCTAAGAGAATTTTTTCAATTATTAGAACAAGCACAAAAAGAGGCTGACAGGAGATGATTGAGTTGTAGGAAGGTGACGATGCTACAAGATGACTTTGGCCCATGATTCATCTTGGTGATCAAGGCCTGCATGAATTTAACAACTTTGGGGATTTCCATGAGATGTAGAATGATCAAGAACAATCATTATTTAGATATTAAACTACAATAATGTAATTTCGTAGGTAAAGGTTCAAGATGATGCATGGCCACAATAGTGCCTAATGGGAAGCCATGATGATAGTAAAACATGTTGGCTAAGATTTTTTTATGTATTGAGATCGCTATGTGATTGTGGAAACCTACACTCTCACATAATCAGGCATAATATAAAGAAGCTTAGATTCATGTGATAAGCAATGATACGATGCTCATGGGTTGGTGACTTACACATTCAAAGGGTTGCAACACTAAAGAAAAGGGAACATTGAGAGCCATTTTGAAAATAGTATGGTTGCAAAAGCTTTGAGGATTTTTGGTTCTTCATGTTGATGTTTTTACTTGGTACCTTCTAAAGTGAAAGCCTTTTTGGTGTCCCATCTAGTAACAATTATCTCAATTGACCATAAGATAAGTTTTCTAGCCTTCATCAATCCAACAACATACCTAGCTCTTGTAATCCAAGCAAGGAAAGCCTTAGTTTCATGTTGAGAAGTAGTATCTAGCACTCTAGGTGATTACATTAAAAAGTACTCCCTTGCTGGGTTTTATGCGAGCTAAGTTACTATGCATTTTACCAAAGTCAAAGTTCTCCTCAAAGAAAAATGTGGGTAGAGGAGTTTTTTTCTAGATTATTTCCTATCAGTGTTGAGTTATTGGCTTGCAAAAACTGACATGGTGGCTACTCTAATGTTTTCTCTAGCTGCCTATCTTATTTTTCATAGGTTTCAACTCTTGCCTTGATGTCCTACTTAAGGAGACCCCGTATCTTCCGGCCTTCGAGTATATAGCCCCTCGATATCTTTGCTGAGCCCAATGTAAAGGTTTGGGTGAAGAGACAAGTATTGATATAGGTATGGATATAGATGTGTAGATACTTTTTGGACAAGATACTATAGGTATGAAATTGGGATGCAGCATTTGGTTATATTTCTAATGCTCATTGAAGCTTATTAAGTCCTGGTGACACAAGACTATTCTAGGAATAAACAAGTGCTTTGTATGCAAAAGATACAAGAAGTGTTGGATGCTTGTGTATAGTTGAGTGATCTTGGATATGTAACTTATGTCACTTCTAAAGTTTAGAAGAAATTTGAGAATTTATGCAAGAGGCTTGTTGTATAAGGATCAACAAAACCAATGCAAGAAATAGGAAAAGGAAAAACAAAGGAGGTGGAAAGAGAAGAAATTAAGGATACAAATCTCAGGGAAGTTACTATATGTATATCCTCTACATCATGTGCATTCAAGGCCTATTTTTAAATATCCTTATTTGTGAGTTTTTCTTAAATAAAGCATAACCCTTTTCTTCTTCTCAATCTATAAACAATCCCTTTATATTGCACCCTTTTGTATGTAAGAAATGTATAAAAATAATATTTTAAAAATACCTTATTTTGAACCCACGTGATGCACATATATTCCCGAGTAACTTACCCGAGATGAAAATGCAACTAGAGAAAGATAAACTTATAGAAGAAGCACAAGATTTTGGCCAAGTTTCACTACTTGCTACTGAAGTCGAGTATAGACCTACTTTAAAGTTGTTTTTGATACGCCTGTTAAAGATGTGAGCACTTATGCAGTGAATGTCTATGCTGAAAGTATGAAGGCTATAATTTGCCTTATACAGTATGTTTATACCATGACTAGTGATGGTATGAGTTGCCATACTAATGATGTCTCTACACCTACTATGGATACTTTGAGTCACTACACAAATGATTTTATTCAGATACTATTGATGCTTTGAGTACCCATGTAGATGAAACCTTATAGGAGCAGAAAGTGGATGAGATAGACAAATGATATGCATTTTTTGTGAGTGCTTGAGGAAGCCTATGAGACTCATATACTACTAAATGCAATAGAGACTATTGATGTACTGACTGGTCATACCAGGATGCCTTAGAAGAGCTTGTAGTGGACGATTCAGCCATTGCAAATGTAGATTTTCTTAGTGTATATGAAAAGTAATATAAATCTCATGTTTTACTTCATGGAGGGACTTAGAGGAATATTGGTGACTTACTTGATGCATGTGATTTGTAGGGCATTGTTATAGTTTCTAAGACACCTCAAGAGTTACAGGCTATGTAGATAGAGGGTATTGGATGTGATGCTCCACAAATGTAGACTATTTTGGATGCTTTGTTTATAGCCTTGATAGGAAATGTAAAGATGTTTCAGGATATTACATGTCTTGATGTTTTTAGTGATGCTTAAAGTGTGTTGGATGCACCAATTATATTAAATGTAGATCAACAATATCATCAAAAGTAGCTACCTATGCGTAGGATTTAGAAAGAGGAGGCGTATTGCTATGTCTTTGTAGATGGATGTATTTCAAGCATGTATATGGAGGTTCCATAGCCTCTAGTGTTTGTATGATGCACACCCAAGGTCTTATGACCTAAGAGGGGGTGCTTAGTGTGGTGCTAGATCAGTTGTGCAAATAACTATGATTTTGATCTATGATCTATGATCTAGGTATAGATTAGCAGGGGGTGGATGTCGTGCTGCTGAATGAGCATCCAACGTGTGAAAGCTCTAGAATTAGCAAGTGTTAGGACAACTTCAAGATGATGTAGATAGTACAATGATGTCAATAGAAGAGAGGAAACTAATAAAATATGAAGGGCTATTAGAACTATGCATCAAATTCTTCAGTAGCTTTAGAGTGCATAGAGAGGCAACATTTATACGGAATAATATAGTTAGGAAAGGCTAAGAGAGATTCCAACTCAAATAATTATCCACATGGACTATCTTGTGAATAAGAAAAAGGGCCCATAAGGATAATGATGGTGGAGCATATGCAAAGAGTGCATTCATTGATGGATGTAAGGCTAATGACACGAAGCTAAATCTCATTTGAATTATACTCTTAGCTATAGCAAGCTGGGCAACTTGTGTTGCATTATGGACTACTATTCCAAACATTAAAAATTTAAGAGGAAGGGAGGGTAAGAATCCTTTGTGTGATGATAAGGCTAGCTTTAGAAAACAAGGCAAAAAAGAAAAAGAAAAAAAGAAAAGCTGATGGATGGAGGAGGAGGGATGCATGACACCGCAAGGGGAGAATGGATTGAAAAGCAAGGGAACGATGCTTTGGGGAGTGCATGGCATGTTTTTTTGTGTGCTTTTATGTGGTTCATGAGGAAAGAGAAGTGTGAAGTGTAAGAAAGCAACATAATTTTGGAAGGATAGGAGATAAGACAATCTCATTGCAGATCAAGAAGGTTCCATGCATTGAATTCCTTGATAGAAAAGCTTTGCAAGCATTGATAATCTCATCATTCTCTCACACTATGCTTTGCTTACATGAATTGCAAACAAAACAATTGTTGCAATTCGAAAACCTTTCGTTGGCTTCTATTATCAATGTGCAGAGGTTTTCGACTAGCTACTTCAAAAGGATGCAAACATATCTCTACAATCTCTACAATGCCATTTGTCAACTCCAACAACTCTATTTGAACATATCTTTAGATGAGAACATGTTGTCATAGAGCTGATAGTGGGCAATAGAATAGTTGGAGAAACTAACCATGTCAATCGACTACAAAAATTACGTAAGGCAGCCATGGCTGGGGGTTCTAACGATGCTAGGCAATGAAGAGTTAATAGCAACCACAGGTGGACATGAACAGAGTTTGCTAATGAGCCAAGAGAATTTGTTCAATTATTATATCAAGCACAAAAAGAGGCTGACAAGAGGTGAAGGAGTTGCAAGAAGGTGACGATGCTACAATATGACTTTGGCCCAAGATTCATCTCGATGGTCAAGACATGAATGAATTCAGAAACTTTGGGGAGACTCAAATATCCATGAGATGCACAATGATCAACAAGAACAATAAATTTTTGGATGCTCAACTGAAGCAATGCAATACCATATGTGAATATCCAAGATTATGTAGGAGCATATTAGTGCCTAGTGGGAAGCCATATGACAGAAAGACTTGCTACTTGAGCTCTCTTTGTGCATTGAGATTGCTTTGTAATTGTGGAAATGTGCACTCTCGCATAATCAAGCATAGTATGAAGGAGCTTGGAGTCACATGATAAGCAATGATATGGTGCTCATAGGTTGGTGACTTCCACATTTAAAGGGATAACACTAAAGCAAAGGGAACATTGAGGGCCATCTTGACAATAGTAGGGTCGCAAGAGCTTTGCAGCTTTTTGCTTCTTCATGTTGATGTTCTTACTTGGTACCCCTTGAAGTGAAAGCCTTTTTGGTTTTCAATGGAATAATATTATCTCACTTAAACATAAGATAACTTTTCGTAATCTTCATCAATCCAAAAACATACCTAGCTCTTGTAATCCAAGCCAGGGAATCCTTAGTCTTATGCTAAGGAGTTGTATCTAGCACTCTAGGTGATTACATCAAAATGTATTCTCTTGCCAGTTTTATGCAGTCTTAATTGCTATGTGTTTCACTACAATGAAAGTTCTCCCAAAAGTAAAATGTCAAGAGAGGAGTTGAAATACAGGCCAATTTCCTAGAGTTTTTCTTATCAATGTTGAGTTATTGGCTTGCAAGTCTTGAGAGAATAGCTACTCTGATGTTTTCTGAAGCTAACTCTCTTATTTTTAGGTTCCAAGCTTGCCTTTCCATACTCCTTCATGAGACCTTGCGTCTTCTAGCAAATGAGTATTTAGTGCCTTGACAACATGGGGTAAGTGAGTAGGTGATAGAGGAGTAACCAAAGAGATGCAATGATAACGTAGAGAATTGATAATGGTGTTGTTTGTAAGTGGTTGCCCTAAGTAGGTGGCAAGCTCAAGAGAAGGCCACATAGGGATAAACTCTACACAGGAGGAGGATGATGTGGTGCGAGGCAACATAGGAGGACACCATGCACTAGGAGATGTGAAGTCAAGGAGAGTGGCTAAGATAAATGGCAACAATGTGTGTAGAAGGGCTTTGGTGGGTGAGATGAAGTGGGGGCACAATTGGGGAATGCTTGGTAAAGGTCATGTGAAGTTGAAGGCCAAGTGGTGCTAGTGGAGTAAAAATGGAAGAGAGGCCACATGGACTTGTAGTAGGTATCACAAAAGACATGAGTGAGGGTTGATGAGTTTGTAGGTGATGGGAGTCACTAGGTGTTGGCACCTTATGTGGATGCGGCAAGGGACATCGCATATTATGGATGTACTAGAGAACAACCAGATAGAGGGTGGTGCGACTTGGAAGGCACTCATGTTTGGAGGGGCATGAGATCAAGAATGATACAGGATGCGAGGGTATATAGGTAAAACATGAGATGGGAGATTGAGTGAATGTAGGTGTCCAAGGTGGGCATGGAATTGGTGGTATAAGATGACCACCCATTGATTGTAGATTGGATCATGGTGAAAAAGGGTGATACTACAAGGTTAGGTAGTGTGCTGCTTCATTCAATTTTTGGTGGTGCAACATTGAAGGTAGCAAGAAATGAGGATTGAGTAGCATGATGGTACATAATGTTTGGATTAGTGTTATCTTGTGTAAAAAAAAGAGAAAGCTAATAGACAAGCATGTGAGCTAACACAGTTTGTTCATGTGCTTTGATACCATGTGAGAAAATAGAAAGCAAGAGAATGCTAGAGGATTGAGTAGCGGGTATGATGTAATACATGATGGTGCATAATGTTTGGATCACTATTAACTTGTGTTTAAAAAAAGGAGAAATCTAATAGACAAGCATGTGAGCTAACACAAGTTGTTCGTGTGCTCTGATACCATGTGAAAAACTAGAAAGCAAAAGTGCTAGAGTACAAGAGTGAAAGCAAAAGTGTGTGTTTTATTCATACATATATGTTTGCATATACAAGAGCCTCGTAAAGAAATCAATGTGGGAGGTGAGAAAAAGGTGAATATATCCTTATAAAGAGATCGATATAGTAGGTGAGAAAAAAGTCGATAATGCAATTCATAAAGCAAAAGGGTGAAAAGCAAGCTGGATAGATAATATCAATGCAATCTAGTAGGTGAGAAAAATGTGGATAATTCAATTTATAAAGAGAAAGGGTGAAAATCAAGGTGGATAGATAAGAATACTCCCTTGTCTTGCTGAAGGTACACCTCTAGGATAAGGGTTTCAGTCATAGAATAAGTAGGAAGATGACATCTAGGATTGTGAATTCAATGCTATGGAGTGCATGAAGCTTTCCCTAGGAGCCTACAAACAAACCTCATTTCTTGTAATTATAGATTTTTAGGATATGAGAGCACACAAACTTCTGCAGTGGTAAAATTAGTCGTCTATTTTTGTTCTTGGGGTAAGATGTGAGAAACATGCATTATGACTAATAATGAGATGTTCTATTATTGGCCCTCATTAGTGTTCACAAAGTTTGTTATTGTATTTGCCTTTGTTCTACAATTGGCTCTCTAACCCTATTTCCAACAACTGAAAAAATTCCTTGTGTATGGGTTTCACATTTATCAGGTATTGTACCATAACAAATTTATAGTCAACGGACATTGACTTCACTACTTACAACTTGGTAGTAAAATTCGATAATTGCCTAAATTTTCATAGTCAAATAATAATATTTACCAGCTACATGAATCATTTGAAGTCAATCCATTCTCTCATCATGTTTACTGGTTATAAATTACATTGCTATTTAGTTTTACTAGATAGGGGTTTACATTTCTAAATAATATCTATTAAAATTTCCAAACTACTTAGTGGAAATCACAAAATCAAATTTCTCAATGGTTATAACTAAAACAAGTTCTAATTTAGCAATTCCACTCGGATGATGTTCTTTCTAGTTATAATATGAATATGCTACAGAGGAAATGGATTAGAGTTCCTTGTGAGGTGCAACTAATGTCTACTATACCTATTATAAACCAAAATACACAATGGCCGACCTGGCCTGTGATACTATGATCTTGCATTCTTTTTTAAGACCTGCTCACTAGAAGATCCTGCACTGCATGCAACAACTACAGTCAGTTAGAGAGCCTGGATGCACAAGTGCTCAATGCACATTCATTGCCTGTCGCCTAATCCAGCGGCTAGTTCCAGAGAATTTACCGACATGACTGATTCCGCTGCTTCTGGCGCGGCCTCGTTGAGTATTGCGAATAACATGAATGTGTGGACGAATGAGCAATGCACGATTTGTCGCGGAGGGTTTCCGTCGAGCCGGGGTCGATGGGAGGCCACATGGAGGCTCATAAAATTGATGGGGCGAATGGGTCGCGTGCCAGGTCTGCCACAAACTGTTTTCTACCGTTCATGTTCTGTCTGGACAAATAAGGGTGCAGGTTCGGCCCAAATCGCAATCAACAGATCACTTAAATCGCACCATTCGTAAAGTGTCTCTTATAAGTCATCCCGCACCACTTTTCCGTCATAGTTGCTGCCGTAATATGGATACAATAAAGCAAACGCGACATGGAATCGCCGAGGCTCGACAAAACTGTGCCGATGAAGTTTAGAGAAAAAGGGCAAGATTGTCTTCACCCACGGATAATTTGACAGTGTATCCAGCTGCAGGGGAAGGCCATATCATGATCAACTCGCCATATAGGGGAAGGCTCGCACCATCAACGTCGGCCCTTCCGCCTTCCGACGTTATGCCAGTGACAATGCTTTCCTCCGTGAGAACAATAACACATAATGAAGTTGGCAATGCAGCCATCTAATCTTTGTTCAGATCGCTTCGTATCCGATATCTAATAGCATGGCAGCATGTCAATAATAAATCGTGAGTATGTTAATAAATCGTGTGGGTGTGTACGTTCTAAAACTATATATATATATGTGTGTGTGTATTGATATATGCATATTCAAATTTATATATATATATATATATATATTTGTGTGAATGTATCGATATATGATTTTTCCATTTACTTTTAATACAATCTTTTTGTTGCCTAAAAAACAGGAAGAAAAACTGATATAAGAAAGGGGACCAAATGAACTCAAATATTTGCCAAAATCGTCCCAACGGGTGACTTGCGACTTTAGAGGCATTTGGCCCCTCACGACGAGGAGCATGGGGCCCACTTTCTCTGTTCGTCAGACATATTCTATATCAATCCATGGAGGATGGGGCTCACTCTCTCTCTCCTATTGATCGATGCCCACCGGCACATCATGGCAACAGACCAAACAACCAGTGTTTATGCTAAACAGAAAAATCGACGATAAGTAGATTTAGACTAGGTTGAATGAAAATGTTCTAAGAAAGAAGTCTCTCTGTCTCTCTGTCTCTCTCTCTCTCTCTTTGTGTATGTCCATGTTTTTGTGTTTGTGTATTGAGAACAGATCATCACCAAGCGCAAGGAGCCATGGTACGAAAGTGCCCACCCTGCCACCCCACCACCCCCCTCACTTCCCACCTCCAATAGGCCCCAGCTCCACCTCTGCCCCGGCAATGGCTGCCTTGACCACCCAGATGAATCCTGTTACTAGTAAACGAGGCATTGATACATGAACGAGTACCTCCTCCATTGAAGGCCAACAAGCCATGCAGGAGCATAGGAAGGAGGTTCTACCATGTCTCCCTCTTCCCGATTGAGATCTTCCTACTCTCTCCAATAGTCCAAAGAACACATCTAAAAGGTCCTCAAACCTATCAAATCTCCAACTAGGTGGAATATATATGCATTGAACGTGGAATAGACAATGAATCACTTTGCAACATGTCGCATTGGGCTTTCTCTTTTTGTAGCCATATCAACGAGATATTAACAGAGGTCACATCATTCTTTGGTTGTAAATGTGTTAAATCCTTTTATTCTAGGAAACACATGCCTCAACAAAATAATTGTGTGCTTATGAGAAGTGTCCAATAATGGAGTTGTTAGATCAAGCATGACTTACAAAAGACTCCTTAATCATGAAATACTCTAAAAGGCCACAAAAAGACCATGATTGGAAAGTCTCACCAAAGACTCTTTACTCTAAAAATACATACCAAGGCCAAAAAATGTCTACTGATCAAATCCTTCATACCCACTAATCAACTGAGGGGGTTGAGAAATAGAAGTGGTAGGAAATGGAAGAGAAGTGAATAAAAGAGGATGAAGAGATGGATAGGAAAAATAATAAAATGAGGAATAAGCTAAAGAAGGATTAGCTAAAACGTCACACGAATCAGTTAGGAACGGTGTTAATTGATAAACATGAAAAGTAGAATGTATATGGATAGATGGGGAAGGAAAAGGCGGAGAAGAGGAAAAGGCTTGATCTTCAATGAAAGAATAATAGGTAAATATTGGAATTTGAGGAAAACCTTGAGGTTGGAAAAGAAGAGGTAAGATGGCTGCTGAGTTGGATTGATAAAGGAAAAAATAAGTATCATAGCGATGGGCCATTTGTTGATAATACAATAAGCTAGGAACAGAGGGATCTAAAATAGATCGTCCATGGTAGGCATCAAAGAAGGATGAATCAAATGGATAGTTCTTGGAAAGATAAGCTAAAAGATCCACCCTCAATTAGTTATTGTTCTGCACAAGAGTAGAGGCTGTATTCTGTCGTTGGTTCAAGACTACAGAATCAATCATTAAATGCCATAAAGTGTCAGGGTAAGTAGCCACTTTAGAAGAATAGCACTAAAACATTTCATCTATCCTCAACTCCAAATGGTTGACATATAAGGTAGCTTGCAAGACCACATCCCCTATATACCAAGCCAGATCTACATCATCTGGAATTAACAGATCACCTCGTAGATACATATAAGATAGTATCATGGTATCCATTGTCATAGAGTCTTCGAAGACTATACGAACAACTTCTGTCAACAAATCAGAAGACCAAGATCCACTCCAACCATCCTCTAGAAGAGGTAGATCCATCATTGAGAGCTTAATATACAAGGCTAAATTCTGCAGTTGATAGTGAACAAAAAAGGAATGGTCGAGAGGAACATACTCCTAAATTTTCTCAAATTTAGACCATAATAAATCCATCCTAGATTGCAATCTTTCCACTTTAACTTTGAAACAATGGATATAATGTGGTATATATTTGGAGAACTGGCAAGTCCTGCTCAGATATAGAAGGAATCATGGGGACTCTAGGACTTTAAGGGATGGACCGTGATTGCCCTAGTTGGTCCTTCAACTGTTTAATAATCTGGAAAGCTTGGGATTCAACTGTATTATGAGCAGTTTGCAAAGCTGAGAGTTTCGTATCGAGAAGAGTCTTAAACTCTTGAGCTTCTTTATACATTTTCTCTTTCTCTTCAGAAAGTCTAGTGACCTCTGACTGAGCTTTTGCTAACTGAGTTTTCAAAGAAGATATTTATTCTCTCTGGGTCTCAATCATTTGTGTCTGTTGCTCCATCTGCTTAAACAGATCGGAAAGAGTATCTTTAGCATAGGCTAGCCCTGTGGTTGCCTTATGTATTTGGACTTTGGATTGCATCAATTCGTCATAGAAAGAAGCATATAGCTTGAACACAAGCTGTCACTGAGAGTTCAATAGAAATCTGAATGTCATTACAAAGGAAAGGAATGGCATCCCTTGTCACTAAGCTATTCAATGAAGGAATTGATATATCCAAAGAACCCTCTCATTGTACCCTGCATAAGTTGTTGCATGTGATGTAGGCATGGAGGTCACTTCTAGAGGTAGCAAGAATTGATACTGAAGGAATGACTGGTGGAATTGTCTCTGCTACACACTTCAAGGGCTTCCGCTGAATGACCAACGGAGGAGAGGAGTCAGTATCCTCTATATCAATGGGTTTTGAATATTCTAAATGTGGAGGGAGAGGGACTGGATCAGATGGAGGAGGAGGCAAATCACCCTTCTTAAGGCATGAATATGTCAGGAAAGCATATAAATATGAACCATAGGTTACATTGGTAACATTCCCTCTAGTCACCTTGACAAAATGTTGGTCCATCTTTGTAAGAAGGTAAATACTCCAGTAAATGGAAACCCCTTTTAAAACCATCCTGGAAGTTGTGAAGAGCTCCTTTGACAAATAGTGAGATGGTGTCTTGGCAGGCATGAACCTGTCCTGGAGAAATTGGCAGACTAGCTTCCAGATAGGATCAGTGATCATTGAGAAAGACACTCCTGAAGTGCTAATCACCTTCTTGATATTAAGGACCTCTTTAGTCTGCTTCTGTAACAGCTTGAAAATCTCTTCATTTGAGAATAACTGTCTAGCTATGACGAAGGGTTCTCATTTGTACAGAAGAGGCAAAGCCTTCCCTAACCCTTTAGGTGTCAGGACTATGAAAGTACCACAAACCAAGTCCGATTTCTTACTATATGATGTGAGAAACTCATCACAAAGAGCTGGATCATCTGGAATCAAAGAGAGTGAAGCAGCCACAAAAGATGCAAGGCCAGCTTTCGCAATAGGCTCAAAAATCAATAGGGAAGAATAATCCCTACTGATAAATGAGACATACTGAACACGAGGAGGAGCTTGAGGCACCATTCAGATGGAATATGCACACACACCACACACACAAACAATCACACTGAATGCTTGCAAAATAACAGAATATCCATTTAAAAAAATTTGACAAGAATAAGCACACACAGACGTGACTAATCGATTCACTACCCCAAATAATCCACATCTTAGAAAAATATCGGCATGACCTCTACATATATGCTACCAAAAGTTTCATGCTATGCAACAAATAGGCACCCAAGACCCCGTATCAGACGGAAAAGAAAACTACAGACCACACCCGTAATTGTATCATACAGTCAAACCATAATGCCTCAATAACCCTCTCAGGACATAACCAGAACTTCTATAAGCAATGGCAGTTGAAAAGACTACATGTGTCCATCCCACGAAACGTATTTATTGAAAAGGAAAAAAAGTGTAGTGAGGGGAATGATTTTGGCGAAGGGTTTGTTTTAATAAATTATTAACAATGGTTGAAATTCTACTAGGTTTTATACCTTAATAAGAAAATGACGGTTCATTTTTAAATTGTTAGTTACAACTTATTAATGTGAAACAGTGCTTTTAAGGAATCCCAGACTTTGATATCTGGACTCAGATCTCTAAATGCATATTCATTGATTAAAAATTTGAAGTGTCTGAAGCGCTTTTCTTTTTCAGCGTGTGCATTTTTGTGACGGCTGGTTCATTTTTATTTAAAACTAAGGTGTCTCTGAAGCGCACGTAGCACGTGCAAAGTGAACGGCAGGTTGATTTTAATTTATTAAAAAAAGGTGTGTTTGGCGCGAGCACGCGTGTCATGGTGGTGTTTAAGATTCATTTTAAGAATTAATCATGAATTTTGGGATAGCGAAAAATAAAAAATAGAAAGGAAAAAAGAAAAGTACCTGAAAGTGGATATATGTGTATGCAATGAAATGGAATGCGCACAACTCAATCCCAAGATGCAAGTCAGTAATCCAAAAAGGAAAAAAACCACGAACCGAAAATGACATGACACGTCAAGGCAAGGTTAGTGGAGTATATGTGTTTGATGCACGCGGTTTTTTTAAATTTCTATTGATTGTGTTGTTAGGTTTTTTTTTGTATTTTTATTTTTAAAAAATATTTTAAAGGTGATATCTGATGTTTTTTTGTTTGTTTTTTTAAATATGATAAATGGTGAGGTTTCAACAGTCCACCATGAGTGAAAACTAGACCATTAAGTTTTAACAATTTTTTTGGATTTATCTAGTATTTTTCAGCTTATTTTCGGAATTGCAAATGATTTTTCCATGAATTTAGGTCTCGAATTTAGCATTTTTACCCTAAAATAGTAGTTGGACCATTTGGCAAAGCATTTTCAGTATATAAAACATTTTAAAAATATTCAGATGAGTTGATGGAATTTTTTTATTTTTTTAAATTTTTTTAAATGAATTTTGTTCAATTTTCGTCAAAGGATTTTTAAGATTTGTAATTTATGTGCAATTGACTTTCTACATTTCAACTAGGAAAAAAACCAAAAAAAAAAATCAATTTGGTAAAGGAATTTTAAACTAGCTTTTTATTTTTGAATTGAACTTTTATTATTTTCTAAAAGGAATTTTTAGTATTTTAGGTATTTTCTCAGGTTTTTAATTGAGTTTTGAAATTAAAAATAGGTACCTGAGGCTGCGTGTGAACAGGTGCATGTGCATGGGGACGACACGCACCACTGCACGAAGAAGACCTAACACGCGTCTTCGAAGGTGAACGCCCAGAAAGCAGCTCACGAACACTCGATCATGCCGCGACGCCCGGACGCGATGATCCTGCGTGTCCCATGTAGGTCCCGGGAACGTAGCAGGTGGAGAACGAGGGCTATGAGGCCGCAGGGGGAAAAGGGGAGTTGGGGGGGCTTAGGAAGGACATAGGAAGGGGGCTTAGAAGGGGGGGTAGGAGGGGGGTTTGAGAAGGGGGGGATAAGAACAAGGGCTTAAGAAGGGGAGAGGAGGCCAAAGTTAGCGGGGGGTTCAAATGTAGAGGGGGAACCAATTTTTGGGGGAAGGGGTAAATTTGGCAGCGGAGGTCAGATTTGGTGGGGGGACCAAATTTGGTGGGGGGACTAGATTTGGTGGGGGGAAAAGGGGCCAAAGTTAGGGGTAGGCCAACTGTAGAGGGGGGTTAAAGTTAGGGGTGGGGGTGTTAATTTTAGGGGGCTGGTAAATTGGGGGGGGGGGGGGGATAAGGAGGCACCCACAGGGGAGGAGAGGGAGGAGGTCGTAGAGGGGCGTGCGGTGGGGCCACATGCGGGAGGTGGGGGAGGAGGTCGCAGAGGGGCAGGCAATAAGGGAGAAGAGAGAGAAAGAAGATGAAGAAGAAGAAGACAGTTGGTGGTTTTTTTTTTGTTTTTTTTGTGTTTTTTTGTTAATCTTTTTTCATTGTGGATTGTTTTTTTTGTTTTTTTTTAAATATATATTTTTATTATTAGGGGGTAGTTTGATGGGTTTTTGTACTTTTTTATTTGTTTTCAATTCTTTTTAAAAAATTGTGTTTATTTGTTTGCTTCTATTTTTTAAATGTGTTTTTTTGGGGTTTTTTTTTGTTGTTTTTGTTTTGTTTTGTTTTGTTATTTTTTTGTTATTGTTATTGATTGTTTTTGGGTTTTTTCTAAAGGGTTTAAAAAATGTAAATGGTTGGGTTTGGGGTTGTAGTGAAAACAATGAGTTGGGGGGGGGGGGGGGGGGTAACTAATGTAAAATAAAGGTAAAATTCAATGAAATGAAGAAAAGAAACACCAAAAAAAGGAAGAGTGCCCCCGTCCTGTGCATAGCCACGGGGTGGGGGTAAAAAAAATTTTGCAGTGATGGGAGGGAACATGGCCGAAACGTTAGGATGAAAGGGCGCGAAGACAACGGGGCGTCTCGAGGAGCGTAAATTAAAAAACGTGCACGTTTACGCACCAGGCAAAGCATGCGGGAACTCAGCAAAACAAAGAAAAATTAACGCACAAACCATACATCGGAACACAATGCCATAAAAAGAAAAACTAGGCTGGAAGGCGAGGGGGAGTTTAAGGAAAAGTACAACGGGATGTCAGGGATCAAATTAGGGCGTTCCCATGGGAAAAATGCAAAAAAAGGCATGAAAACCCACACAACAATTAGTATCAAAGAATCCATTCACCGAGAGGAAACACAAGAAAATTAAAAATTGTGAGAAAAGTTATATCGGGCAGGCCTATCATGTCAGAACACAATTCTGACGGAGATAAGACATGTTCACATGGAAAAAACCCAAAAATTAACCTTGATACGGGATTCAGAAATGAATATAAAAAAAATGAGGCATTGGAATGAAGGGCGGTAAAAAAGAAAAATGTTTGGGGAAGGGGATGCACACAATTGGCACATCAATACGCAGTTCCGAGGGAATTAGGAGGGGTTTGCATGTGAAAAAGACGAAAATCGACCCCGAAAACGCATACAGGAATTAATATCGAAAAATCCATTAATCGGAACGAAGTGAGGGAAGAAGAAAAAAGATGCAAAAAAGTGTGCTCGATAGGCCTATCACATCAGAATATAGTGTTGAGCAAAAGAAACCTCATTCGCATGGAAAAAACCCAAAAATCGTATCCGAAACTAGATTCAGAAATTAATAGCGAATGATCCGGGAACCGGAAGGGAGGGAGGGAAAAAGAAAAAATGTCACAATATATAGAATCTTCAGGGTTGTCACATCAAATTGCAGTTCGGATGGGGTTAGGAGGCATTCACATGGAAAAAACAATAAAATGGAGCTTGATAACACCAATAAAAATTAATAACAAAAAAAATGAGAGGTCGAAATAGGGTAAAGGAAAAAGAAGAATTATGTAGAAAAGGTGGCCGGAACAGACAAGCCAGTGAGAACTGAATTCTGAGGAGAATAGGGCAGGTTCACATGGAAAAAGGTCAAAAACATACGTGAAAAATGCACGAAACCACACAAAAATTAATTACGAACAAACCGTACGTCAAAATGACAGGTGAGTAAAAGAAAAAAATATCCTAGGTAAAGCATAGAAGAGGGATGGTATGTTAGATCACTATTCTGGAGCGATAACAGCGATTCACATGGAAATACATCCAATTGTGCGAGAAAAACTTAAAAAATGAATAACGCAAAAATGATAAACCGAAATAGAGGGATGGAAAAAAGGAAAAGTGTGTCATTCGAAGGGATGAATTGGGCTATAAGGTTGCATCGGGAGTTTGGTGAACGTAGGGAATGTTCACATAGAAAAGGAAAAATTTATGCAATAAAAGCATCGACAAGGGAAACGGCCTCGATGACAGGGGGTACGAGGGTGGGTGGGTGAGGAAAGGACCCCATCATAATAGAATTAGTACGCAGTCGATACACATGATTGGGTAATGACATATACAAGGGATATGCACATCAAACGCATAGGGACGTGTCCCCACACTTAAGACCTATCGGTTAGAGTAGATTGATCGACACAGCCACGGACTTGGCAACCAAATAGACGCTGGCGTCCCCACACTTAAGACATAACATACACTGGCAAACACAAAATTAGGGTTAGGAACACTTGGCCTAGTTCTTAGATGGTTGAAGGGGACCACCGTTGTTTATGGAAAAAGATTGAAGCCATCGTCAGGCGGCAAAAGGGACCACAACGTGCCATAGAACACGGTCAGCACAGCAAAGACCATGCAACAACACCCAGGGATGTAGTTTTATCGATAAAGTCCGTCTAGTCAAGTGTGGATGACGAATAATAGAACTCTCACCTCACGGGCACTCAAGAGGATAATAGAACAATTGCTCACCCCATGACGCACATCACTCAATGAATAAGCATGAAATCCTATAACTCACGGCGAATTTAGAACTGAACAAGGGAAAAGTGATTGGGAGGGAGTATGCCAGTGTGCACAATTGATGGTGCATTCGTGCGTTCCACCCATCTGGCATAGGCGCAAGGAGGAAGGCTAAGGAGCCTTGTAGTGCAGTGCATAGAAGAGGGTGACGTGTCCTGTGGCGATGGTAGAGACCCGTCCTATGTATATATAGGAAAACGGAAACATACTTGACTCCAGGTGTCATAATGTCCCTCAATCTCACCTCTTGGAATTGATTGAGGAGAAACACTAGTCATACTCAGCCCACCCTCTGTCTCACACTCTCTTGAAAGATACAGAGGGCAGCCCATTCTTAAATCTCATTGATATAATCATTTCATTCACTTGTGTAGAGATTGTATGCCTTGTGCGCATTTGATAGTGCAACAGTGCAAGAAGGAAGGCTAGGGAGCCTTATGGTGCAGTGCACAGGAACATATCCTATGTTGTGCATTGAGAGGCCCAACCCGTGTGTGCAACACTCAATTCATACATCTCACCTCTCATTTGTGTTAACTATATATAGATTTGAAGGGAAAGATTGGTCACTCAACCCACTCTCTATCTCACACTCTGATAGATATAGAGGGCAGACCATACTCACATCCCCATCAGATTAGGATGAAAGCTTGCATTACTCAAGGGGGTTGGTGATGAAGATCACGTCAGTTGTTGATGAAGAGGCATACCTAGGGAGGTAGCCAATAGATCAGAACTGTGTATCAAATATAGAACATGTCGTTTGCTAGAAGACCGAACACAGTGCACCAAGGGAGACGGCTTTGGAACTGGGTCCTCGAGATGTCAACTGATGGATCAACTTTCTGGATTGCTGGGTGCTACCACCTTTTCCACAGCCAGCTTCCCGCCCAAGGGTGTTTTCCACCGTTTCTTGGAACGACGTCTGCTATGACAGGGAATTTTTTCATTTTCTCCCATAACAGTTTTCTTTTCTTTTTTTTCTTGTATTTTATTTTTTTTAGAAGGAAAATGGCTAGATTGCAAACCTCGTAACATTCCAAGGTAGTGCCGGGTGGAGCCTTCTAGACTCTCTTCCCGATGGACTGCTAAGATGTGTCCTGAAAGGGAATAAGTGGATACGTTACACATTAGGCCCCCAGCATTTCGGCATGGGTGATACTTTGGATATGTTTTAGACTTGGTAACTAAAGCTTGAGCAATTTTCAAATATAGCTCCTAGTTGCAAAACCCATTGTCAACATATCTATGGTTGCCTTGGAGTTCTAGATTCTTGTATCGTGTTTGGCAACTACCTTTCAAGCTCTATAAAAAGCAAGCAAACCATTCGTATGTTCTTAACATGGTGTGTTGCAACCCACACACTTGACACTAGGTATAATATATGAAATAGTTCTATATGGTCATGAGTACATCACCATCCACAAACCAAGAAAATGTTTATTTATCATTCTGTGTGTACACTTACAAGAGTTTGTACACTATAAATCAACAAAATTGATTGCTTGGAAAGAAATAAGAGACAAGGGTGTGGTATTCACATCTAATGCTACAATTATGGGGTGATGATAACTCATGTCACTGTAGGGTCAATCCCCTTTAGTTCTTTATATAACCAAGCAAACACGTCTAAGTTCTTGTTTAGTAAGTTGCGCAGGACCACTAGTTCTTCTAAAAGATTGAGACCCACTTTCAAGTGACGTTCACTACCGTCAGTATCCAAGAATGTCACTTTCCTTTCACCTTTCACTTCTCGGATAAATGTCCTACGGATTGCTTTTGGATAGAGGTCTGACTCTTTCAAGGGAGTAGTGTCATCGTCTGATGTTCCACTAGAACCATTGTCCTCCTTATGAACAGACGACTCATTTTTTTGTTGAGATTACTGGAAGGGTATCAAAGCTTTGTTTGTTTCTATGTGAGTGGTGATTTCTTATGGACTTTGGGATTCATCTTCAGAGGATGCATCTAGGAATGTCACATAGCACGGACCTTCTATAAGCCATGGCTCTGGCTTTTATTGATGACAAAGGACATCACCATCATCTTTTCTCTAGAATGAATGGTTAGGGCGAAAGGAGCCACTGGTGAACTTAATTTTTATACCTTTGATCCATTGCTTATGCAGATTCTGCATACTTTGTGGTCTATTGGTAATCCCAAATGGAACCATGGTCATTCCATCCAACACCTCGAGATCTTTGGCCTCTAAGGTCTCTAGAGGCTCTATAGAGGAAGAAAAGGTCCTGTCTCTAGAGGCTCTTCCTCATCATTTTCATCCTCTTCCTTTGGAGGCTCTGGCTTTGCTTATGTAGAGGCTCTGTAGGAGAAAAACAGGTCCTCCATCTCTGTGTTTGCTTTTGCCTCTACCTCTGTCTTTGGCTCTGTCCTTGCGAATGCCATGTAATAGGGAGAACAGTACATCCATACTTCTATCTCACTGTCAAAGGTGATTTCAAAAGTCAATTCTAGTTGAGGTAGGAGGTATTCTCCCATGGAAAAAGACTTTGCTTCCTTTGATAGTTGGCTTATAGTGCCCACTGTTAGGGACTGTGCCTAGGGTTAGGATTCCTTTTGAGCTATTTCATCTTGGTTCTTGCTTCAAAAAGCCAAGGTCTTCTCAACAGCAGAGGGTATGAGGTCCTTAAGAAGTTGGTTTGACCACCAAATATATCAGCCAATAGTCTCTTCTTGCAAGGGTTCTATACGTATGGGAGGATGCCCAATGGTTTAATTCTACTTTGATCTGCCAATCTGATAAGCCACTTTGTAGGTTGAATTCCTTGCAAACCTAAGTTCTTCATTGTCACATCCGTTATTATGTTTACTGATGAGCCTCCATCAATGAATGCATTTGAAATAAAGTATCCTTCTATCCATACACTAATCTCTAGAGTTCCAAGATCTAGGAAGGCATTAGCCACATCCACTTCTTTCACAGGTTCTGAGGCTCTGTTGGACTTTGTTGTTGTTGGGGAAGCAATCCTTAGGCCACATCTTCGAGTCAATATACTTTTGAATTTCTTTCGAAAGCTGGGAGATAGCATCAGCAACTATCGGAACGTTAAGTTTGGTTTAAAAGTGTTTAGGTCTTTTACCAAGTCATATTCTTTGATAGGATCCACATGCTTCTCCAGCTCGTTAGGGAAAGCCGCCACACCTATTTTAATCTTTCCTTTTTCTTCTAGCATTGGTAGCATCGGCACTTCCTCTATTTCTAGAGGCGCACTTCTGTATCGTCTATCTCTTGGACCTTGGGTCCTTTCTCTGCAACTGTCTCTGTAGCTCTCTGTGGCACTGCAGTGCTCTGTACTGCACTGTTCTGTCCTGTATTGCTTTGTCCCTCTATTGGCAGGTTGAACTTCACAGTCTTGGCAGGGGAGTTGTTCTCTTTCTAGACAACTGGTTCGTTCTTCTTGGCGCATGTGATCGCAGCAACTTCCAACTCTACCAAATTGGAGGTAGGCTCTTGTGCCTTCTGCTGGCTATCAGGGGCATTCCCTTGACAGGGGCTGGACTTGGACGCGGTCCTTTGCAGTGTGGCCTTCTCCTTTGCATCGACTGCATAAGGGCTTGTAATCCACAGATCTTCTAAGGTTTGGACAATTCGGGGAGATATGACCATTTTCTCCACATCTGTAACACCTCAGATCTCTGACCACCGCTAGACTATCGTCCTCTGTAACTTTGAGAGGGAGATCTCCTTGGACCAAAATTAAGACCAAACTCCCTAGGCTTTGGTCCAATGTCCTGCGTTATCGTTTTGGATTCTAGCAAGTTGAATCTTGCATTTTTATATTTCTATCTTCGTTCGTGTATCTCTTTCAGAGAGAAAATATCCTTTGTATGGTTCTTCCTCAAACAGTATGAACAGAAGGCTCCAAGAATGGTTGGTTTTCAGGTACATTCGGTGGCTAAATGTCCCCCTTGATGGCACTTTTCGCAGCATGTATTAGAATGCATCACATCTCTCCCAGTTCTCACAGGAGTGGATATATTGGCAATATACACCTTCAGCATCTGTAGTTGCTCTTTAATCACATCCATAAGCTCTTTCTTGATACTTGTGACTGAGTTGGATAAGTAGTCCTTCAAATTTTCACCTCTTGAAGTACTTGTAGTAGGGTTTTGGGAAGCTTCTATAATTTCTACATATACAAGTTGGGTTGATTCAGAGGGTCCTCTGTTCTGGTTCTAATTCAAAGCTCCTATTGAGACTTGGGGTTGTTGATTTCATTTTGTAGGGTTCCACTATTGTTAAGTCGCCATTGGAGAAATTGTTTGAGGCTACTGTTGTTGTGGTTGAAGCACCATTTGAGGCACTGTCATCTGCGGCGACCACTGTGGATTAGGTGCACTGTACTGCGACATTGTTTACATCTAGAGATAGGAGTAGGGAACTATCCCTGGGACTACATTTGATGGGTATACCATTCCTGTCATGGGAGGAGGTAAGACTTCTCTTCCTGGAGTCATTTTGACAACCTTACTTCAACTTGGTCATACAATCTTGCACCTTCCACTGCAGCTTGCAGATTGAATGGTCTTCTCAATTCCACAAACTTGCGAACTTCTGGTTGTAGGCCTCTAAAGAACACTCCTTTCTGGATATCTTCATCCAAATGATGGTTAGTCCATCTCTTCAGGATGGATTTCATTCGCGAGACATAAGCTTTTACTCTTTCTCCAGAGGACTGACTTAAGTTCATAAACTCCTCTCGCATTCGCTCTTCAAAACCTTCACGCCTGAATTTAGTGAGGAAGGCCAACATCAGGTCATCCCATATGCCAAAATTTCATGTTGCTTGTCTCTCATACCATTGAAATGCTGCGCCTTTGAAAGCGGTGGGGAATATCGCTAACCAATGCCTAAGGGTTTTGGCATTGTTAGCCACACATGAGACCATAAACTCTACTACATGAAGATCAGGGTCTTCATTGTACTCTCCCTTAAAAATTTGTAATGGGACTACATTTGCTGGCATGTCATCAATACTTCCAAGACAAATCTGACTAGGAAGGGGACCTTGAGTCGCCACAGGGACTTCTGTAAAGGTTGCTTTTAGGGTGTCAAAGGAGGCTTCTATTGTAAGCTCGTTCTTAGCCTTGATTCTTGCCTTCTCTCTTCTCACATACCTCTGGTCTCATTCTAACGCTTGCCTCTTGAGTGCGTCATTCATCAGGGGGTTGGCTCCAAACAGTTGGTATGTACTTAGCAGAATAGAATCACAGAGGGGCTTAAGTGTCTGGAGGATTCTTTGGCCAACATCTCTCCTACTTCCTTTTTCTCAACATCTCTGAATTAGACTTTCAAACCACCACAGAGGGAGAGATATTCCGTTCTGAAAGTGTCAAAACTCATTCTCCTTAGGATTGTTGTTGTGCCATCATTATAAAAATGCCAAATTTTGATAGTTTCAATAGTGTATGTTGTAAAGAACACTCCATCTACCAACTTCCAGTGGGTTGCTAATTGGAAAAACAGAAGATTGTCAGTGCACCAAGCATCCCATGTATCTTGCTGTTGAGCATCCACGAACAAATTCCAACTCTTTTCTTTCTTTTTTTCGTGAACCTCCACTGACCACGAATCCTGAAGCTTCTTCATGATCTCCCACTTGATAATGTCTGGAAACTTCTCAATGAATGCCAAATCTTCTATGGATGGTCATTCTCTCTATTTCTGCCCTTTAGTTTGTTCCCAAACAATTTGCCACCAAGATGCAAGCTTCTGTTACTTCAACAGGAAGAGGAAATAGTCCACCACATAAAGCTTGCATCATGATGGCAATATATTTCCACCATTGTGGGATGAACTTCTTGAAGAAAGTGGCTTTGAAAATAAGAATCTCTAACTCTTCAATGGAAGAAGAAACTTTGCAAACATCCATTTAATTCTTCACCTCTTGGCAATGCTATTTCCCTCATTTTCAATCTCTTTTGATGCTTGTTGATTGCAAGTTTCCCCGACTGCGCACCAAAAAAATGGTGCCCCAAGAGAAACATCAAGAGAATTCTACTGCAAGAAAATCTATATTGTAATATCAACAAGCTTTTGTTTCATTCTTTTGATGACCAAAACAAGGAAAACAATAAATCTTCACGTAGCAACATAGTATATATCTCCCACAGATTTGATAGAATCAATCATAATCTTCAAAATATTCATAAAATCCATCGATAAAACAAGAAACAAAAAATAATACACCATTTTTGAATGGAAATAAATTACATATTATTCATCTTCAATGTCTTCATAGTTTTCTCTCTCAATCTCTCATAGAAAGATACATTGTTTTGATAGAATTGGCTATCTCTGACTCTCTCTCTCTCTCTCTCTCTCTCTCTCTCTCTCTCTCTCTCTCTCTCTCTCTCTCTCTTAGTAGTACATCATCTACTCACTACAATACTCAAAAATGGCACTTAATAATTCTTCTTAGGTCGTGGATGCACCTTTCAAGAGGTATGAGAGGTATGAAAGGGCACCAAAGCCACTACAGTGTCTCTTCATAGCTCACTAATGTCACTGTCACTCTAGTCTTCTCTCTAGTCTTCAACAGCTGCTTCTTCCATTTGTTTTAGCTCTTTTGAACTTAGATTCATCCTTTCCAAAAGTTAGAAAATTTTCCCAAAGTCACACATACATTCTACAGAACACTTATAGAAGATCTACAAAATAGAACAAAATAGGAATAGAGCAGAGACAGAACAGAGACAGAGGCTCTACAGAAGGTCTACAAAGGGTTACAAAAGGTCATCAGAGAATAAAAAATCCTTATAAATCATACTTAAACCATTCCAAACTATCAAAAACTATTCAATAATATTTCAAAAGACCTCAATCTTCATCAATTATCAATCCATGCTTCATATAGAAGAAAATCAGAACGAAACAGAAGCTAAACAGAAGGTATCAGAACCAATCAAAACATCAACAGAACCTACCAGAACATCACACAGCTTCATATTTCGACTAAGAATCATCATGAGCTTCCAAAAAATAATCAATATCATCCAAAACATTCTCAAACACTTCCATTAACAACCATACATCACTCAAAATCCATAAAAAAGCAACCATTTAGACCTCAAAAACAACAGAAATCAGTCAAAAATTAAGTGTTTTTCCACTCTGAACATGGGCATATTGCTAAAGATTTTTTGGAAGAAACAAGAGAATAAAGAAACCAGAGGCAAGCAACAGGGTCATAATGCTTCATCTAGCCATGTTATTGATGATAGTGCTGTGATAGATTGTTTCCTGTGACCTATGTTTAGAACAATGCCATTAAGGACCATAAGTTAGATTATGTATGGTACATAGACTCATGGGCCTCCAATCACATGACTCTACATGGAGAATTTATGACAAGCATGGTTTTGTCTATATAGGTGATGATACACATCATATCGTTGAGCATAAGGGTGTAATTCCTTTGGTTATACATGATTGTTAGAAGAAGAATTTTCATGATGTCCTATATGTTCCTTCCATTATTAGGAATTGGCTAGAAGTTGGAAAAACGAAAAAGCAAAATCAACAAGTTTGGTTCAATAAACATGGACGTTTTATTGAGGAGTTCGGAAATGATTGTAAGCTAATAGCTAGAGGCAGAAGACATGGTCGTATGTTCACCCTAGATGCTAGCAATCCACAATTGAAATTAGCTATGTTTGCACATGGACAAGGTACAGTTAGAGATCTTGAGATCTGGCATAAGTGCATTGAACATGTCAATGTCCAAATGCTACATATTATGCAAAAGAAGCAGCTAGTTGCATTGTTGCCAAATTTTGCCTACTCAAATTTTGGTCATTTTTGTGATGCATGTCAATTTGGCAAGTGGTCTCCATTTTTGTTCATGAAGCATATTCAATACAGCTCTAGACCACTGCAGTTGGTTCATTCAAATGTTTGGGAAGGATCTTGATATTTTATCACATTCATTGATGATTTCAATAGATATATATGGGCTTATATCTTGGAGCAGAAGGATGAAGTACTTGCTATTTTTAAAGATTTTAAGGAGCAAGCTGAGAATGAATTTGACTGTTCTATCTCTTATTTGAGATCTCATAGTGAAGATGAGTATGTTTCCAATAAGAATTCTTGGCAAAGAATGGTATTCATAGACAACATACTTGCATTTACACTCCATGACAAAATGGAGTGGAAAAAATGAAAAATTGGGTTCTTATAGAGACTGCTAGAGCAATGCTAAATGAGAGGTACATGCCATTTTATTATTGGGCTAAAGCTAGAATGACAGCTATGTATATGCTACCATAATCCTATAGCAAAGATTCATGGCATGACACCTTATGAAAAAGTGTATGGACATAAGACGAATATTAGCCATCTTAAAGCCTTTGGTTGCATTGTATATGTACACATAAAGGCTATGCTCAAGAGCGGAAAGCTTAAAAATGCTTTGATCCATCTACACGAGAAACTGTGATTATCAAATATGCCATCTTTGATGAGTTGGATTTGTGGCATAATTCCTCTGCTGTGTTGTTTCCAATTATTAGTCTTCAGATCATGTATCTACTATTATTCTGCAGGCATAATACTACTATGTTTGGACCTATAGGTGATGTATCTCCAAGTGTTTCTCTTGGACTGGCAGGTTACACAATCATGCATCACCATCCACTAACACTGCTTTGTCAATGAGGGGGGAGAAATAAAGCAGAAGGCAAGTCAAAGAGAAAGTTCTTGATGATGCTCTTGGGATGTTGACTTCAAGACATGACTCAGCTAATAGGTTGAATAGTGAATTTGGGATTCCATTTATTTATACTTGTGGACTTAAGTAGAATAGATATGTATTGCCTCATGAGAGAGGGAATCAAGCAGTCTAGCTCAATTCAAAGGGTCACAAATGGTGAGATACCATGTTGACAAGCTTATGTATAGTGGATTTTTAGCAAAACATGATGCATAGAAGATGACAAAATTCATGGAACATATAGAGCTTTCTACATTAAGTGAAGCAGTCATGGACAAAAATTGATGTAAGGAAATGGATGAGGAGATGAATGCACTAGCTGAAAATTAGACTTGGGAATCAGTACCACTGTCTAATGGTAAAAAGTCAATAGACTGTAAATGGGTCTATATGGTTAAGTGTAAGTCAAATGGTATTGTTCAAAGGTATAAAGATAAGTTAGTGTAAAACGGATGTGCACAATAGTATAGCCTAGATTATGAAGAGACATTCAACCTGTAAGAAGCTGGGAATACTTAGAACACTAATAATATGCCATGTCACATTGACACTGGTATATAAGGAGAGAAGTTGTAATTTTTCAGATCTTTTTGACATATCAATACAATTACAATCTTTCTCTCCCTTCTTGCTCCAAGCTTCCATGGCTTCTTCACCTTTCCTGTCTTTCTCTCTCCAATTCTAGTCTTTCTCTCTCCTCGTCACTCTATTTCTCTCTCTTCCTGCAGTCTTTCTCTCTCCTCTGCAGTCTTTCTCTCTCCTCTTCTTCTCTCCCTAGTTCTCTCTCTGACAAGTGGTATCAGAGCTTCAGTCTTTGATCCATTATTTTCTTCCATTTTCACTCTCATTTTCCTATTTCAAAACCAATTTCAGACAAAAATGGTACAAGACAGTGACTAGTGGAGTGCTGCAGGACAACTACAGTTAGCAATGACTACATCTGGAGATATTCAAGGTCAGATATGGCGGGTAAAGGCTTAAATGGCTGGACGTCATCAAATTTTATGCAAAAATGGAGGTAACTAGGGTAAAGAATGGTTAACCGGGCTTAGTTTGAGAACAAACTGTGGTTACTTTCAAAAGAGGGGTTCCTCTTTTCCCTTTCCTAGAGTTTCCTGCAGGTTTCATGGAAGATCAGCCCTGAAGATCAGTTCATATCTCTCTTATCCCTGAGTTTCTTGGTCAAGTACCACATGGAAATGATTCCTCAGTTCAAGACCTTCAGAAAGAGCATAGGATTGCTCAATCTTTTCTCAGCCATGGAGCAGGAAACAACCCCGAAAATTGCGGCGCAATTTTCGGGCTGATTCCAGCCTGCATCCTGCTCAGGTTGCTTCCTCATCAGCCCTTGGCACTCTTCCTGATCCCTTGGCAAGTAAAATCTTCAGCAAACAAGGGAGGATTCAGCTCCATTCATGATTCTTCAGCATCTCTTGAACCTTACATGATCAGTCCATGGGCAGCCATGAAAGCTTCAGCCCAAGCTTCTATTTCTTGACAATTTCTTGAAGATTCTTCATCCTTTTGGCCCGTGGAATCATTTCAGCAAGGATTCTTCAACAAATTGCAAGGATTAAGCACGGGATTGCTTAAGATTGAAGATCAAGAGCTTCTATGGAGCAAAAATTTGGGGGAAACGGGTTTAATGCTTCAATTTCAAGCATTTGAAGCCTCAAGATTGGTCTCTACCATCAGATAAGCAAGCTTCTTGGATTATTTTTTGCTAACATTGGACAACCGGGAGCCCTATCAAGCATTTGGCAAGTTATTTTCAGCCATGTCAAGGTATTTCTCTTCAATTTTTAATCTCTCTCATTAATCCAATTGCTGAGCTTAAGCCATTTGACTGAGAGATTAAAGAATTGAACATTTTCATCAAATTCTCAGCCAACCTTTGCTTGAATTCATCTATTCATGAATGCAATGCTTGTCTAATGCATATTAGCTTCAATCAGTGAATGAAGGGCCTTAATCTGAGATTTCAGCATAACATTTGAATCCTATGGACTGAATACATTCATTGATTCCTTTGCTTACTCTAATCCAATTGATTGGTTGATTCTCTTTTGCCTAAATTGAAAAATTGTAAAGGGTAAGTACTAGCAATCAGTGAGTCACTGAATTGCATAGGTAAAACCCTTCTCCCATCTCAAGTTCTTTTATCTCAATCAATTGCATCTCATGAAAGGCTGAATGAATATTTTCCAAATGCATATCATGCTGATTGCTTAGTACACTAGCCTCTGCCATGTTGATATTCCCACCGAGGAAAAAGGTGGATGCCGGGGGAGATAGTGGGACAAAAGAGAGGTGACCCTCCCTCACTATCGAAGATCCCGAAGGGGTGCAACCAACCGACCCGGGGGGAACTTTGCCCACCTCCCGGTGATTCGGAGCCCGTGTAGGGAGCCCGTCCTGCCGTTTTATCCCTCACACAGGTACAGCGAGTGGAGAATTGAAGATTGAAGACTTTCCAACAACTCAAGTACCTATTGGAGTAAAACAGGGTAAAACAGGGCATTTTCAGGTTACCCACAGGGTATTTACAGGTGGATACAGGTACACCCTTTGATACTGAAGTACAGGTGCAGGTACTACAGGGTACCCACAGGTCCTATATACCCCTTTGCAGGGTTTGGTAGCCTTTGGAGGTTACTTTCTTGCATTACAGGGTCAAAACAGGGCACTTACAGGTCTAAACAGGGTGCAGGACTGGACAGTTCAGACTCTGAAAGTCAGTTACAGAATTTTCTGTCCTAAACCTGTTATAGCGTGCTATAGCTCATCTCGAAGAGGGCATTGTAAGCTTCGATTCGCACAAAAAAGTTTTGCAATCGGAGTTTTCTAGCCAAAGTTATAGCCGTTTTACTGACAGGGGGTACTGCAGGACTGCACTAGTATGGCAGGGCATAAAGGCAAAAATAAGGTCCAGGAGGACTATGCACAGCAAATCAGGGATTCTATGATGGAAAGCACATTTCAAGAGAACCCTGAAGAGCCTCAACAAGGAGAAATTAGCATGCTCAATGATACTTTGTGTGCCCATGAACTAAGGCATAGAGAGCGACATGAGGCCATGCTATCAAGAATGGATCAGATGGTTCAATCTACTGATCAGACTAAGGCTTCCATTGATAGATTGGTAATGTCCAATGAACTACTCATGGCACAAGTCTCTAAACTTTTACAATTACAAGTGGCATCAAAAGAAGCTAATGAAAAGGCCTGTTCAAATACTGATCCTTCAGTTCCACTTCAGCCATCCAACCAAAATGGTCATGGAGATGGAATCATAGGAAGAAGAGGCATACCCAATAGTCAATATGAAGTGGGAGAAGCTTCACAAAGGCATGATGACTATTTGGGCAGTTTGAACGGTGCCAATACTCAAGCTTTCGGACTGCATACACAGCATTCTAGGGGTGCTTTACCAACAGGAAGATTACAGGGTAATTCTCAGCCACCTGTTGGAAGATTTCAATCTCATTTTGGGGGTTCTGTACTTGGAAATTCTGATCAGCCAGTTTTGGGACAGCAACCCTTCCATGATAGAGAATTCAAGGACAAAATTATTTTATCCAAATTCAATGGCCAGTCATCTTCACCATCAGAATTAGAGGAATGGACCTCTAAGATGGAGTCTTATTTTGATATATTTCCTAAAACTGATGTTATGAAGATACACTTTGCTTCCTTGCACTTAGAAGGATTTGCTCACACTTGGTGGAGGTATATCAAGAAAGAGAATGTACTTATTGAGAATTGGGAAGCTTTCAAGGCACTTATGGCTGAAGTCTTTGTTTCACCTCTTGAAAAAGAGAAGTTAGAACGAAGATGGTATAACTTGGAACAAAGGAGCCTAAGTGTAAGAGATTATACAAACCAATTCCTTAACTTGACCATGTATGTGGAAAACATCAGTGATGAGGCCAAGTTACACAAGTTCATGTATGGTTTAGAACCATCCTTGTCAGGTGATGTTATGGCGCAAAATCCTACTTCACTTTTCAAGGCTATTGAGCTTGCAGAGCGCTTTGGAAGGAAGTATAGGAAAGAGTCTTCATTTCAGCCAAGTTATGGACAGCCAAGGACTGTTTTAAAGCAAGGGCAAGTTGGTAACAATTATGGCAGCAACCATATGCCTAATGGGAGTTTACGGATACCAACTTATCCCCCATTTAATGCTTCTAGGCTTCAAGGCAATTTCAGGACAGCAAACAGTCCAAAAGTTGAATTTAAGCAAGGTGACAATAAGCCTAAGTCTACTTCAGCCAATACAAATTTCAGAAATATTCCCATGGATCTTTATAAGGAAAGAAAGGACAAAGGCTTATGCTTCAAGTGTGGAGAAAAGTATACTCCTGACCATGCTTCAAAGTGTGTATACAAAAATGCCAAGCCAAAAATTCAGAGTATGCTAGTTCTTGAGGACCTTGAAAATGACATAGATGAAGTGAATGCAGTCCCAATCAATGCTGAAAATGAAGATTTCGAGGATGATGGTGGACAGGAGTACTTCTATGATCCATCTGACTCTTTTCCTTTTGATCCAGGCGGTGATATCCCATTTGATCCTGGTGGATTTTGTAATGAGTTGCCTGCTGCCACTAATTGTTCTATCTCTATGGATGCTTGGACGGGATCTAAGAACCCTAATACACTTCGTATGAAGGGAAGCATATGTGGAAAGCCAGTGTTCATCCTGATAGATAGTGGCAGTACTCACAGTTTTGTCAATAAATCCATTTTGTACAAGTTGAATTGTGTTCCCACCGACTTACAGCAGCCCATTAGAGTACAAGTGGCTAATGGTGAAGAGGAAATCAGCACACAGATTTGTCCACAGGTTTCTTTGCAGATGGCTGAAAATTTTGAAGTCAAAGTAAACCTGATCACTTTGGAAATGGGGCCCATAGATATTGTACTTGGTTGTGACTGGTTGATGACCTTAGGCAGGATTACTATGGATTTCTCACAGTTATATATGGAGTTTTTCTCCAATGGACAGCTCATCCGTTTACAGGGGATCCCTAGTAAATCTGATTTTCAGCTTATCACCATTCAACAACTCAAGAAAGAGTACAAGAAGCGCTCACAGATATTTGTATTGCATTTGAACAAAGAAACACAGGATCAGCCCAAAAATTCAGCAAACCATCCAGCCTTGACAGCTCTTCTTGAGGAGTACAGAGATCTATTTGAAGTACCTACTTCATTGCCTCCTAAGAGAGCGGTGGATCACCCCATTGATTTGGAACCCAACTCAAAGACGATCAATAAGCCACCTTACAGACTATCAAAATGCGAACGAGAGGAAGTAGCCAAGCAAATCAAAGAGCTTCTTGAAATGGGATTCATTGAACCAAGTTCTTCACCGTATGCATCCCCAGTCCTGTTAGTCAAAAAGAAAGATGGATCTTTCAGAATGTGCATTGACTACAGGGATCTTAACAAGATAACAGTGAAGAACAGGTATCCTATACCCAGGATAGATGATTTGCTTGATGAGCTTAAGGGGGCTCGATTCTTCACGAAGATTGATTTGAGATCAGGGTATCATCAGATTCGCATGAGAGAGGGTGATGAGGTCAAGACTGCTTTTAGGACTGATCGTGGGCTTTACCATTTCTTGGTGATGCCATTCGGCCTTACAAACGCTCCAGCTACCTTTCAAAGCCTGATGAATAAGATTCTACAACCTTTCCTCTTTCAGTTTGTCTTGGTATTCTTCGACGACATTTTGATCTACAGCAAGACTTTTCAGGATCATTTGTCGCATATGAGGAGGGTTTTTGATGTGTTGAGACATCATAGGCTTTTTGCTAAGGAGAAGAAGTGTTCTTTCATGCAGACTGAAGTGGAATACTTGGGACATATAGTCAGTGAAAAAGGAATACAGGCTGATCCCAAGAAGGTGCAATGCATAAAAGATTGGCCAACGCCTACTACTACTACCTCTCTTAGAGGATTTCTTGGTCTATCTTCATTCTATCGCAGATTTATAAAGCATTATGCGGCAATTGCAGCCCCTTTAACTGACAGGTTGAAGAAAGAGGCTTTCTTTTGGGATTCTCTTGCAGATAGCAGCCTTAACCAGTTAAAGGAATTACTTACCTCCGCTCCTATTCTTGTATGCCCGGATTTCTCTAAAGAGTTTACTATACAATGTGATGCTAGTGGCCGTGGCATTGGGGCTGTTTTGCTTCAGGAGCATGGAGTAATTGCATTTGAAAGCCGTAAGCTTACTGATAAGGAGATGGCCATGAATGTTTATGATCAGGAAATGTTGGCTATTTTGCATGCAATCAAGAAATGGCACCATTACTTATATGGCAGCCGATTCAGAGTGCATAGTGATCATCGCGTACTCAAGTATTTCCTTACTCAGTCAAATCTTACTCCAAAGCAACGACGATGGGTAGCAACATTACAAAATTATGACTTTGACATCACTCATACAAGGGGCAAAGATAACATAGTGGCTGATTCTCTCTCTCGTATGTGGGCCTGCAAAGTATCAGCCATGACAGAATTACATAGTGATTGGATTGAAGAGCTACAAGAGGCATATCTCTTAGATGAGGAATTCAGCCAAATCTTTCAAAAATTACAGCAAGGTCTCATGGAAGAAAACTCGCACTACCAGCTTAAAAATGGTCTTATTTGGTGGAAGGGCAAGATTGTTATTCCCTCTACTTCTTCCTTCAAGCGAAAAATTATGGAGGAGATGCATTCTTCGCCTTTAGCTGGACACTTGGGAGTTTTCAAGACTTATGACAGGATTAGCAAGAGCTTTTATTGGAAAGGACTGTGGAAAGATGTCAAGGACTTCGTTATGAAGTGTATGCCTTGTCAGCAAAATAAGGATAGCACCCATAAGCCAGGAGGTTTATTACAGCCATTGCCTATTCCTACGGGTAAATGGACTCATATTACTATGGACTTTATCACTGGCTTACCTACTACCAAGAAGGGGTGGAATAGTATTTATGTGGTGGTTGACAGACTCACCAAAGCAGCTCATTTTATCCCAACAAAAATTCAGTTTACTGCTTCTCAGGTGGCCAACCAGTTTATGGAGCATATTTTCAGATTGCATGGATTACCGCAGGTGATTGTCCATGATAGGGACTCAAAGTTTATGAGTAACTTTTGGCAAGCGGTATTTACATCTATGGGTACCAAGTTGGCTCCATCTACGGCTTATCATCCCCAAACTGATGGACAGACAGAGAGAGTTAATAAATGGTTGGAGACTTATCTTCGCCATTTTTGCTATGATGTCCAAACCTCATGGGATTCTTGGTTACACCTGGCTGAGTTTGCTTATAATAATTCCACTCATGCGAGCATAGGAGTTTCACCCTTTGAGGCTTTGTATGGTTACAAGGTGCCCCTACCCACAGTCATTTTTAACGAAAAGATCAACCCTCATGGGAAGGAAGAGTTGGATAGAATGCAGACCCTTCTTCAGCAATGCAAGGTGAATCTAAGGAAGGCTCAAGATCAGATGAAGATGTATGCTGATGAGAAGAGGAGGCCTTTAGAGTTCCAGGAAGGAGAGCTGGTTTTGTTGAAGGTGCCCAAATCCAAGTATTCTACATTGAAAGATGGATCCAGTAATAAGCTTGCCCACAGATTCTATGGCCCTTACAGGATCCTTAAGCGGATTGGAGATTTGGCATACAGACTAGAGCTTCCCTCTTCTACAAAGATTCATAACGTCTTCCATGTTAGTCAGCTCAAGCCCTATTATGGTGATCCAGTGGATTTAGTTGATGAGCTGCCACCTATTGATGAAGATGGTATTGTTCAGTACATCCCAGAGGCTGTTATAGGTCAGCGTGAAAAGAAGCTTCGATCACGTTCTATTGTGGAATATTTGATTAAATGGAGAGGTTTACCCTCTGAAGAGGCTTCTTGGAGACCTGATTCAATATTGGATGAGTATCCATACTTGAAGGATACATTAGTGGCTGAAGCCTATTGCTTATGGAGCTAGTATTGGTGCAGACTGGTTCAGGACAGCACGCTGTTTTAGAACAGTTTTTGTCGTACTTCATTTTCAGAATTGAGCTATCTACATGAGCTTAAAGTACTCTTCAAGAGCTTCGTTTTGATATGTGGTACACTTCATTTGGACACTTCTATCAAAAGTTATGGCTGATTTGGTCCAGCAGGGACTGTTATTCCAGCAAGCTGTCTACTTTCTTCTGGAACTATTTGTTGAAGATTCTATGGCTCCAATGGCTTCTAAGGTTCTTCAAATCATGTATATAGCAGGGTCCACTTTTCGTACTTCAAATTCAGCCCTTGTAATGATAAATTCTTCACTCATTCCCTATTTGTAAAGCTGTAAAACAGAGTAGTACTCTGTTCTATCCATCTTTTCTTTAGCTCTTTCTAGTTTTGTTTTTGGGGACAAAAACTTTTGGGAAGGGATGGATTGTAAGAAGCTGGGAATACTTAGAACACTAATAATATGCCATGTCACATTGACACTGGTATATAAGGAGAGAAGTTGTAATTTTTCAGATCTTTTTGACATATCAATACAATTACAATCTTTCTCTCCCTTCTTGCTCCAAGCTTCCATGGCTTCTTCACCTTTCCTGTCTTTCTCTCTCCAATTCTAGTCTTTCTCTCTCCTCGTCACTCTATTTCTCTCTCTTCCTGCAGTCTTTCTCTCTCCTCTGCAGTCTTTCTCTCTCCTCTTCTTCTCTCCCTAGTTCTCTCTCTGACACAACCTCATTACCAAAATGGCAACCATCATGACAATTATTGTATTGCCTGCAACAAAGGGCTAGAAATTATAGCAAATGGATGTTAAGAATACATTATTGAATGGAGACTTGGCAAAAGAAGTGTTTATGGATTAGTTGGACGGGTATGTGCACCCTCAATATCCACACTATATATGCAAACTGGAAAATACACTTTTTGGGCCAAAATAGGCTCCAAGAGCCTCGCATGCACAAATAAGTGCCTGCATGCAAGACCATGGATTTACAATTGACAAGGCTAATCATAATCTGTTTGCTAAGAAAATAGATGCATGTCTTATGGTACTAGTCATCTACGTAGATGCTCTAATTATTACAAGGGATGATAACACTGAGGTGTAGAATGTTATGGCCATGGTGAAAATGGAATTCGATATGTACGATTTGGGAGAGCTTAAGTTGTTTCTAGGCATTGGGGTTGTGAAATTAGCTCATGGACTTTGGCAAATGCAAAGACAATATGAACTTGAGATATTGAAGAAATATGGTATGACAAATTGCAAACCTTTGGATACTCCACTGGATGAGAATACTAAGCTAGATGTTATAAATGGAGCTAAGATTTTAGATAATAATATGTACATGAAAATGGTAGGAAGTCTCATCTACCTTACCACTACTAGGCCTAATCTTGGCTACTTAGTTGGACTTATTAGTCATTTCATGCAAAAGCCTACAAAACCTCACTTAGACGTAGTGAGAAGAATTATGTGCAATGTCAACCTCATAAAATAAGAGTCACTTTAGAGAGATCCTTGGAGTATAGTGTACTTCTTGAGATTGAGGGGGAGTGTTGAGAATCAAGCTCTGCCAACTCTTTAGTATAGTTATAGCTTAGTTGTACATATCTCATCATTACCATCATGTGTAACACAATAGTTAGTATGGTTAGTTAGTGACCTATCTCTTCTATTTGTAGTATGTGACTAGGTCAGTGTGTGCTACAACTGAGTGATATGGGAATATGGGAGACAATCAGGGTTCCCTACTTTCTTTGTTGATGGTTTTTCACTCTGTCATTTTCTCTCCCTCTCTTTCAACAAGTTGAACAAGGGAATCTAAGTTCAATGTTTGTATGAGATGTTAGAAAATTTAAAACATCTTTAATTCCATGGCCTTTAACATGGAGATGTGCATGGGCATGCATGCATGCGTCTGTGTGTGTGTGTGTGTGTGAGACGGTAATATCATGTCAACATCAAGAAAATCCACAATGATCTATGGCAAAAATATACATACATAAACAAAAAAATTTAGAAATAAGAGGTGGGACAAAAGGGTATGTAATAATTTCCTTTCAAGTGGTGATGAAATCCTAATAGGTCTACCTTCAAGTGGTGATGAACTCCCTACTAGGTCTCTCCAACATGTAATGAATATTCTCCAAAGTGAGACATGAAAGAATTGTTGTGATGGTCTTGGCACTAATATTTGGAATTCTTATGATATTGGTTAAAACACTTGAGCCTTAAACAAATGATATATTTGATTTATATATGCTCGCTCTAAGATTAGTTGATTATTGATTTCCAATCCTACTAGGGGTATTATACATCTAGGAAAGGAAAGTGTTGCCAAAAGGGCAAAGAATCCAAAATTTATATCAACCCGTAGATCATTGTATTGATCTAGTCACATGAAAGTTCCTCCACATTGAATAGAGTGACCACAAAGTAGCCCTTGAGGGCTTTAACACATTTCCAATAGAAACTAGATTGAATCCCACCATCCTATTCAACTAACAACAACCTTCTTATTTTTCATCCCCAAGGGATGATTCTACAAGTAGCCAAAATTTCAACTAGCAAGGAATTGGCTAACAATCAATTTTCCAGGTGATGCTAAGAGGACTACTTAAGGACCAGTTGCCAAGAGTAGACAACATGAATCAATTATGGGGAGGATTTCGATAACATGGTTTGATCAACATTAAGCAGATGCAACCCTCAAGCCTAAATTCGAGTATTCTCATGCCAAATACCCATGTCTTCTAAAAGAGATCTAGTAATGACAACCTAGGGGCTACTGTTGCCCAATGCACATAGCACTACACAACTCTAATAGATGGTTGTCGTGTGTGTCTCCACATCTAAAATTACACTATCCCCCATTCATTTAGGTGTACATATATGATCCAGTAAAGTCCAAGTCATGCCAAAATGTGTGGGGTATTTTCTCCATATCATGAAGCACATGGACCACACTATTTTCCACAATTGACCATGAAAGCAAGTGCTATGAGATCATGGGCAACATAATCATCCAAATAACTTAGAGGTGCACATGAAAACTCCTTACCTATGATTTCTAGGAAACATATTTGTCTACAATACAAGCTAAAATCCAATCAAGAAATTTCTTGGGTATGACAAATGCACCCATAGGGTATTCCAAGTGCCTTACAATGGTGCCTTGGATTACCACCTAGGTCCCTACCAACACAATGTCAATAAGTCTCATTCAATGCAACTTAGGAGAATTTATTTGTGCATATTAATGTGTGGCCCTAAAGTTAGAAAAATATTTCCACATCTATGGCTCCAAAAAGTATTTCAAGAAAAAAAAGGTTTTGTCTACCAAGGCTAGGTCCACTAATTATTATTGCAAAGGCAGAGACAAGCCAACCACCTTGCTATTATTTGCCAAATGGGATCCTCAAAATAGGATGGGTTACAAGAGCAAAGAATAAAGGACTTAAGGATACCCTTATCTAATAGACATGGAAAGTAAGATCTGCTCCATAACACCTCCATTGAGCATCACTCATGCAAACAAACCCCTTACTAATATTGTAAAGCATATTTGAGATGTGAAGTCCAAACCCCATCTTTTGTGTGAGTGTAAAAATTAGCCCTTCAATGATTTTCAATCTATTCATTGTCACTGTGTTACTAGAGACTAGCATCAAGTTACCTTGTGCTACTAGCCCCTTGACCTTAAACAAAAGATCACCCTATATGACATGCACAAAAAAAAGATCAAACTTTACTTCATTTTCCACACTTAAAACACTTCCGCAACCCTTCTTTTCCCATTACCGTTTCTGTGTTTCATCATTGCATAGGTGTAGTGTTTTCTTTTTCATCATTTTGAAAGTATAAAGCAATAAAAACACACTAAAACATGAAGAAAAGGGTGAACTGAGGCTTAAACTCATGCCTCAACCTTGCTAAACATTCAAGGACATTAATCGTATTTTTTCTTATTTTTTAAAGCACTAAAATCTATTTTCTTCCATTTTTTGCTATTTTTTCCTATTTATTTATGCATAAAAATAGGTTATTTTCTAATCTATGATTATTGACTGATGATGACAATTGAAAGATGGTTTTCTATCAAAAAGTTATTCCATGGTCATCTATTTTCTCTACACGAAACTAACAAAATCTTCATTTTTACTATCAAAATGTACTTTTTGGGTTGTAATGTAATTATTGCGACTATTTATCACTACGGTTCTGAATTTCTTTTATGCATAGCCCTCAATCATGATGCAAAGAAGATTCCTTTTTTTTTGTTCCATATGAATTTCATTTAGACCATCAAATATAAAAAAGAAGTAAAATTCCCTTATAAAAATGAAGCATATTGCTTATGTGCATGTTGCAAGTTTTTTAATAATTGATACAGACTTCTAGAAGTCTCATCTGACATTCTGAGAAATTATGAAAATTCCACGACCGTCGCTTGGTGGGTCTTTAAAGTAGTTTTGAAACCTGTCTGTTGCTTGCTGCTTAAAATCGACCCATATGCTTCTGCCACCTTTGACGGAGTTTAATTTTCCCTTGAAATTCAAAATTTTTGACAATTTTTTAGCACTTTTCTAGGGCAAAAATCCACTACTCATTTACTAACACTTGCTTCCAAGGATGTAAGTACTTGATTCTTGGCCAAATCATAGAACATAGACCACAACCCCAACGCTCTCTGAGACATGCAACTAGGACCGAAGTAAATGCACTAAGTTCTCTTTTTTTTGTAATGGATATGAAGTCCCATCTATGTGTGTGTGTGTGTGTGTGGTCAGCCATTTCCCTTGCCCAACTAGGGGATCATGCAAGGAGTTTGAGGCTCTTAGTCATATGCTCGGGGGGTTTAGTATATATATATTCTCTATATAACGTGCATTCGTAGCCTATTAACACCATATTGGGGAATATGGGAATTTCCCATAAGTTTGGGACACACGGTCAAATCTTTGGATTTGTCATATCTTGAACAATATAACTCCAAATCGAGTGTTCTATAGCTCAATAGATTCCATTTTTCAAGCGCTTTCCAATGATAGGTCATATCATATGGTTTTGAGAAACTTATGGGCATGTTATCCAGGTGCCACCTTTTTAGTATTCAAAAAATGGGAATTGGGAGATTCCCAAACTTACTAATATTATGTTTATTTATAAATATCCTAATCTGTGAAGTTTTCTTGAGTAAAACACAATCCTTTTCTATTCAATCTATAAGTAACCTTTTTATATGACACCCTTCTGTATGTAAAAAATATATATAAAAATTGTGTTTTAAAAACCCCTTATTTTGAACTCGCGTTATATTTACATATATTCATGAGTGACCCCCCCCCCCCTCCCCCCCCGACGGAGGTCATATGTAAGGAATTACAACCCTTCTCCACCCTACCACTCAAAAGCTAGAAAACTCAACCAATGGAACTATACGTGCACACTACTTTTATCTCAATGCTAATGGCAATTTGTAGCCACTACAATTGCAGTGCTAGTTTTCAGATCTAAAATCTGTCAACCCTCTCACCCTCCTTAGTCCACCTTCCACCTAATTGTGGACTTCACAAGCCTATTCCCAAAATTATTTTGTAAGCTTGCTTTCATTAGATGTACTTCTCACAACCTGTCAAGAAGAGAACTGGAGAGAGAGAAAGAGGAGAGAGAGAGCGCACAAGAGAGAGAAAGACTACAAGAAGAGAGAGAAAGAGAGTGACGAGGAGAGAGAAATACTAGAATTGGAGAGAGAAAGACAAGAAAGAGAAAGAAGCCATAGAAGTTGTGGGCAAGGAGTGACGAAAGTAATTATATCAATGTGTCAAAAGATGAGAAAAAATACATGTCCTCTCCTTTTATACCAATGTCAGTGTGACATGGCATAACATCAATATTTTTTACACACTAAATCCTCAGCTTCTTACAATCCATCCCGTGTCCCAAAGGTTTTTGCCCTCAAAAGCAAACTTAAAAGACTAGAAAAGGATGGATAGAACAGAGCACTACTCTATTTTTATAGCTTTACGAATGGAAAAATGAATGAAAAATGACCAACATATGGACTAGAATGGAAGAACAAGAGTAAACCTCAGCTATATACATGATCAGGAATACTTCAAAAGTATATGGAGCCATAAAATCTTCAATTGATGAACTCAAAATGAAGTAGATAGCTTGCTCTGAAAACTATTAGCTATATATAGTCTGTCTATATATAGTGCCCCAGGTCCCCTCTATATATTCCTATCATGTGTGCTCAGTTGACACACTTCTGGGGTTCCACTTCAGGTGTCTCATATCTCTCTTCCTTTTGTCTCTTGTCTTCCTCGCAGTTTCCAACAAAAACAGGCCTTGCTAAACCAAATCTACCATAACTTCTAGTAGAAGTGTCCAAATGAGGCGTACCACATGTCAAAACGTAGCTCTCAAAGAGCATTTTGACCTTATGTAAGTGGCATAATTCTACAAATTAGGCACAATAATTTTTTTTCCAAAATAGCGTGCTTTTCTGACCCTATCTACATCATAACTAGGTCCATAAATAGTAGGCTTCATCCACCAATGTTTTCCGTAGGAAAGGAAACTCATCTAGTATAGAATCAGGCTTGCAAGAAGCTTCCTCATGTGATAAACCTCTCCATTTGATCAAATATTCGATGATAGAATGAGATCGAAGCTTCTTCTCATGCTGACCTATGACAGCCTCTAGGATGTATTAAATAAGACCTTCTTCATCAATAGGTGGTAGCTCATCAATTGTATCAACTGGATCACCATAGAAAGGATTGAGCTAACTAACATGGAAGACATTATGAATCTTTGTAGAAGAGGGCAGCTCCAACCTATATGCCAAGTCTCCAATGTGCTTAAGGATCCGATAGGGACCATAAAATCTATGAGCAAGCTTGTTATTAGATCCATATTTCAAAGTGGAATACCTAGACTTGAGCATCTTCAATAAGACCAACTTTCCTTCTTGGAACTCTAAAGGCTGCCTCCTCTCATCAGCATACATCTTCATTCGATCTTGAGCTTTCCTTAAATTCATCTAGGCACAGAGTAGCTGGAGGATAAGAATTAGTTACACGATTTGATTCAGTTAAAATCGGGACTAGTTACAGTCTCTGCAGTAAACGGTGACTAAATTTGATGGTCTTGAAGAATGTCTAAAGAAACAATGACAGATTCATGGTCATTTTGGTGGTACATGGTCAATTTTGGGCCATTTTGAAAGATCATGGACTGAACTAAAGCCTAAACAGGGTTTGGAGAGGTTAAACCGTGGTTACTTTTTGGAACAAGCTTCTCTTTCCTCTTTCCAAGCTTCTTGTTGAAAACTGTCATGGAGATCTTTGCTCATTTCTCTTTGCCATGATCATCTCTCTTCAAGCCACCTATTGGAATTGATTCTTGAGGCCCTGAGCAACAAATGGACTACCTATTTGAGGGGTCTCCAACAAGATAATGATCACATGGAGAAGAAGAGGCTCCTGGACAGTTTGCGCCATTTTTTTGGTGCTTCTTGTTGACTGCTTATTCAGCAATCTCCTTCATCACTGAGCTTCTCTTTCATTTGATGGATCATTGGCATCACTAACATGAAGTACCTACACTCTATTGCTTGATCTTTCACTCTCCTTCAGCCCTGAAGCTTTCTTCACAACCCTAGCTATGGCAGATTTCAGGACAACAATGTTTTTGTTGGAATTTCTTCAAAGAATCAAAGGGCTTTTACTCTAACAAGTATCGTGGAGCTTCCTCAACACTCAAGGGACCGATATTAAAGCCTTCTTGGACGTGAAGCTTCAAAATATAGTGGATATAGAGTCAAAACAGGGCATCAAGCTTCAAGGCTCCAATTCTTGGATTATCTTCTTCAATTTCATGGGGCTTTTGTTGTCTACAACCCCAGGAAGGTTCAATTGAAGGTATTCCTCAAATATTGGGCTTACATTGAAAAATTTCTTTAAGTTTGAAGGTATTTTTAGTCTCTTGAACATGGCCATGTCTGAAATTTCATGGAATCTATGATTCTAATGAGAATTTACACTCATTAAAGCGCAAAGGATCTTCTCCAACAAGATATTGAAGACTTCTATTAAATCATTGGCTTCTTTTGATTGCGTTGAAGCAATCTTATTGTTTGGGAGCTAAAGATTAATTGGGAGCAATCATATTGGACAAATTCTTCTTGAAGATTGGTCTTATTGATTTAAATCTTGGTCTATTGATGGGGTCTTATGCTGAAGGTTGATTGATTGGACTCATCCACTACTTCCCATCAGCATTAAAGACGTAATTCTAGTACTTTCAGCTTAATCTCTCTTTTATCCAATTGTTAAACTAGTCCTATTGTTCATAAGAGAGATTAAGTGTAGTAGAACCTCTTAATTCCTATTGAAGGCATGTAGAATTCAGCCCATGACTAATTATGATTGTTTGATGAGTTCTTTTCTGCCCATTCAAATGTTGAAGCTCAATTGATTGTATAAATGCTAGTCATTTCCTACTTGACTTGGATTTTTGTTGGATGGTTGAATATTGATGCTATAGGACTAAAATAATGATGAAAATGGTAAGTGAGAACATTGTAAAAGCAGTGAGTCACTGCAAAAGGGTAATGCCCTATCCGTAGCCTTTTCAATTCAGTCATTTTCCAATACCCACTTGCATCTCATTAAAAGTTCAAAGGCTTTTTCAGTAAATGCATAGCATCCTTGTTTGATTAGCCATTAGAATGTACTTGCCATGTTGGTTCCCGCGAGGAAAATTGGATGCCATGTGAGTCACGAAGACTAAAGAGAGGTGACACTCCCTTCCCAATTAAGACCCTGAAGGGGTGCACAACCTGGCTTGAGGTGGAACTTTGCACACCCCTCTTGTCTTGGAGCCCATGATATTTTCAAATTTAGGTGCAGCTACATTTCCATTATCAGATTTTGGTCCAATTATAGCATTGATCAACAATAATCACGGTTCCATAAGTGGTTGGTGAACCATTGGAAGAGGGGTAGAGCATCTTCTATTTTCAAGACACCTACGGGTGTTTGACAGATAAAACAACAGGTATATACCCATCTACATGTTGTTCTTGAGTCCTACAGGTGCCCCATAACCCTCTCTTTGTTACTACAGTGGTTTACAAGGGTTTTCTTCACTCAGGGTATTCCTACAAGGTCAAACACGGTTGCCACAAGGTGTTAACAGATTGCATGAATTCTTTGGACAAGTACACAATTCCTATTATAGAAAACTCTGTCCTGATCTGATTTGGGATCTTAATAGCCTTGATTCAAAGAGGGGAATAAAAAAATTTGTAATTCTGACATCGGGAGCAAAATACCCTATTGCAAGTTGAGATATTATTAAATCAGGTATATCCCCATATAATAATCTTTCCATAGAGCTATTAAGCATTGGGATTGGTGCCATATTCAGAGAGAAACAAGGGGTTTAGTGACAAACTATCTACTATTATAGCACTGCTTCCTAATGGACAGGAATAAGAAGAAAGACCTTATTACTGAGGCATTGAATGATGGTGTCAGAGACTTCCAAGAGGATCAAAATTACACAATTGAAGCCCATAAAGTTGATCAAGTAGATGAAGAATTAAGTATTGGGATTTCTCATAGCACACATCAAGGACAACAGGACATACATGAAGAGCATGCAGGGAATGATTATCTCCTGCTGTCAAAAGAGCTTGGACATGTCAATGAAGGCCTTTCTAAGGATTTGAAGGTTTTGAATGAAGGTTTAACCCATATGAATCAAGGTTTGTTGCAAGGGATGGCACATGTACACCAAGGAATCTCTGAGTTGCAGTAAAGCAATAAATTCTTATTCCAAGAGCTCATCTCAGTCATAAAGGAAATCAGAAGAAAACCACAAAGTGAACCTCAAAATATTGAAAAATCCCTTGTGATTCCCTTTGTTGGTAATCCTTCCCACCCCAACAAAGAAAAATCTCAGCTAGTAATGCACACCTTTGAAAAGGGAGAGCCATCTAGAGTCAGGGGCAACCATCATCCTTCACAAATTCATGGTATTCATACCCCAAGGCCTCAGTTTAGTAGTCCAAATGATAATCATAGACATGAAGGGGAACATGACAAACTCAATGGGATAATGATTATCATCGATATGACCCCTTCTACAAGAATTTTTATGATCAGCCCTCAAATGCACAAAAAGGAAATGCAATCAACAATCAAGTTCATGAAGGTGGAAGGAACGATGAGCAAAGATCAGCCCACGACATCACAAAGCAAGAGCGTGTTTCAAATGGACAACCCTCATCTCATGGTTTTGGGCCACCTACTTTTAGGAAAAATTCATGGAATAAAGATTCTCATCACCGCCACAACTACCCATCCTCATCACTGCCAAGCTCGACGGTCAATGTAATCTTACCATCTTTTGCAAAAGCAACTTCAATGTCCACATCTTCATCTTCATCATCTCTAGGCTCAAGTCCATCATAAATCGCATCATCCATCTCCTCGAATGCATAGGATGGATCATATCTTCTCTTGAATAGTTTGATTCTCTTCCTTGCAATTGGAATCCGCAAGGCCGTACCATCAAGCTCTGCTAAAGAATATGTAGCATTATCATGGACATGCTGCACTAAATAGGGCCCAAACCATCGTCTAGAAACCTTGCCAATAGCAGTATACTGGTTGTCTAGAGTACTGTCATAAACCAACACCCAATCTCTCTCTTTTATCTCTTTAGGCCTTAATCTATGTCTGCTATCAAAGTTGTCTTTGTTGCGAGTTCTAGCCTGTTTGAGCTTTTGAATTGCTTTCTCAATATCTTCAGGTCTTCTTTCCAACTGATGAATACAAAGAGCCAAAAGATCTTCCCTAGTCATCTCTTCTTGTTGCCACGGTAAAGCACTCCAAGTAAGTGTGCAAGTCTTTGTAGGCATGATTGTCTTCTATCCATACATTAACTCAGCTACCATATAACTTGTAGTCACACTATGAGTAGTGCGATCAGCCCATAAGGCATAAGGAAACAACCTAGGCCACTCTCGAACCCATCCACTGCATGCTTTGGCCAAGGCTTTCACAATTGGTGGATGGCCTCTTTCACTCTTCCCGTTGCCTTCTAGATTATATGTTGAAGTCAAAGCGAGATTAATGCCAAGGGGAGAGAAAAAGTGCCTAGTCTCATCAGCATCCAACTCACCTCTATCTGCAGTAACTTTTCCAATACATCCATACCTGCAAATAACATCCTCCAAAACAAACTTACAACCACTGATGTAGATTTTGTTTGTAATACTCTTTCTTCAACTTGATTTGTGAGATCTTCTCGCGCCAAAACAATGTAGTGCATCTGCCCCATAAACCAATAGGCATAGTAATTAAATCAAGAACCCACTTGCAATGAATACATGGTAGGTAGGTAGGATGAAGCTCATCTCTATGCCTCACTGAAGAGAACAACTGATAATCAGGACATGTCTCAACAAACAGTGAGATATCTTTATATATTTCTTTCCACCAATAATGCTCTTTGATCTTCTCATAGGTCTCCCAAACAACTCGATGTCTAGCCCAAAGACTTTCATGGAATTCTTTCATGATACGCACTTGTGAAGCTCTATCACAAACAACTCTTAATGGCTGTGCTCCTTGCTTTCATGGATGCTTCTAAAGTAGCCCACTTTGCAAGAAGAAACTATAAGCTTTTCTTTTAATTTTCTTGAAGTCTGTATCAGTCCATCCATCCTGTTTCGACATTATTCTTAAATAATGACCAATGTGCAAATACTCTCTTGTATACAAAGACTCATCAAAGCTTTCCAAAGCAAACACATGACAAATATGTTCAACGTGCATGGCTGAAATATTAGCCCCATCATCAGCATCATCAATACAAGAAAAATCCATATCTTCATACCTTGTTCGTGAAAGCATATCAACTACTAGGTTGTCTTTACCTGCTAAGTTCCTGAACTCAAAATTCATGGATTTTATGTACCCAGTCCACCTAAGCATGTCAATATTTGAAGTAGAAAAAATCATGATCATACCTAGCAGAGGCAAACAATTAGTCTCAACCACCACAGCAGCTCCAATGAAGTACTCTCTGTCATTCTTGAGAGCCATGACAACTCCCAAGAGCTCTCACTACAACAAAAAGGGTTCATAGACACGCTTGTAGACGCAATATTTGAATTGTGAAAAAAAAAGTTAGGCACATTTATTAACGCGTCTATTTGCGCGTCTACAAAATCGCGTCTAAAAGCGCGCTTTTGATCAAAGTTACATGCACACTTAGACGCACCTATAGATGTGCGTATAAACGTGCTACGTAAATATATAATCATATTTATAAAAAAGTGGACATATTCATATTGTGCGTCTATACAAGTGTGTATCTACGCGTCTAAAACCGCGTTTACTCTGAAAGTTTTTGACGAGAATAGACGCGTATTTATCCTATAATTTAGACGCGCAAAACAGATTGTATGCTTAGAGAAAACAGAGAAAGATTATTTCGAAGATTGGATACTCAAAACAAAACAATGTATGTAGCACACGAAATTTCATATATATAGATGAAACGTTTTTACATTATGAATTCTAGTGCTTGTGACGTCATGGTCGCAAGCACTAGCTGAAAGTAATACATATCAAAAATTAAAATTACAAGCCAAGGGGAGGCATGCATGCATGGGGCTCCTTTATATCTCCTCAGAAGAGGCATCATCATCGCTACCACCACCGCTGCCGTTGCCGCCACTGCTACTGCTAGTCCCCCCTTCGCTATCCTTAACTGCATCATGGTTTGCCTACACAAAGGATTAAGGTATATAAATACCATTATAAACAATAAATTAGAGTTATCTATACTTTTCATGTAAAAAATAAAACATACCTCTTTTGGTGGTGGAATCCTCATGGCGCGATTATATTGCTCCTCCATGATGAGTCCCTCCTTGTAGAAATGCTGCCAAGTGGATGCCCGATTATGACCTCCATGGTAGCCTACCTCTCTAGGAGTAGGCATCCTACCAACGATATGATACTACAAAACAAATTGAACATACAACATATTAAAACACACTACATAATGAAGTGAAACAAATTACAAAATTTAATTTAAAAAAAGAAATCAAATAATACTTACAAACTCAGCCTCCCATGACTCCCTGCCACCCGATCCATAATGCGATGATCCCATGGTTGCCATCTGGATAGTCGCGCCTCTGCATGGTGGCGACTTGTCATTTTCTCCGCTGCTCTCTTCTTGGACTCTTTCCACTCCTTGCGGTGGCAATTGGGTGGTTGGCCATATCCAGGGCGCCCCTGCTCTTGTCTCTGCAATGACTCCTTGGCGGGCGTCATAAGGTGAGACCTCTTGTTATGAAGTGCGTCTCTCACCTTTGACCGTCCCCAATCATCTGAGAATCATGAATTCTCGGGATTAGGATACCTTTTATTTACTGCCCACAGCACCTCTTGCCACAAATCATTTTTTTGGTGCTTGAAGGAAATCATACAATCTTTGTATGTGGCATGCACGACACTCCTCAAGTAGGCTATCACTTCCCTCCCCTCAAAGTCATGCAAGATATCACCAACATCAGTGATAGAGTAGTACATTTGTGGAGGCCCACCTCTCTCATTTTTCGGTGAGGGTGATTGAGAGCCACCACCTAGGCAACCCCCACAAAGCCCTCGACCTCCTCGTCCTTCCGCACCACTCTCCCTCCTCCCTCGACGTGCACTACCCTCTACCTCACTCGATACACGTGCTTCTGCAGATGCACGTGCTTCGGCCGATCCATGTACCTCAGCTGATCCTTGTGTAGGCAAATATGTGATAGGTGTCCCAGACATCACACTGAAAACCTCATCTGCATGGGAGGGCGACCAAGATAATTGGTCATCTCCCCCATGAATTGCTCCTTGTTGAATGGGGTGCTGGAGGATCCAGGATTCCACATCTACACAAGAAAAATCATATTACCCTATGTAGATAAAGCATATTACATACAGCGGCTATACCTGCGTCTCTGTGTGCGTCTACACCTGCATCTCTGTAAGCTTCTGTCAGCGCATCTCTGTGGATGTCTATCGGCGTGTCTATTTCCGCGTCTATAGCCACGTCTACACTGTCATCTGGATGCGCTGACACACGCACACAGTCCCACCATTTCTTCTCAAACTTGCTTAAAAAACAAAGCTAAAAAACCTCCATAGATGACAAGATCCAGCATGTGAAGAGAGAGAAGAGAGAGACAAACAAACAGAGAAAGCAAACAAGATTGAGAGAGAGAATAAGAACTCGCCTTCTTTGCTTGTTCCAATGGGTGGCGGGGGCTAGGTTGCAAGCTCCTTGTCCTCCTTCTCCCTTCCCTTGGTAAGTTGCTTCAATCTTGTTCTCTTCCTTGTTGTTTGGCTCTTGTTCTTTACTCTTTGGCTCTTCTTTCCTCCTGTCCTCTTTTTACTCTTATTTCCTTGCCTCATTGTCTTCATGAAGTGATAGATAGACATGAGTAGTGATGTCGAGCTTGAACTGCAGAAAACACGCAAAAAACGCAGGAAAGCACAGGTTTGAAAAGAAAGCCACAACTTTTTTTAAATTTTTCTATACTTGCGTGGCGCATCTGTCAGCGCGTGTATATGCGCAGATAATTCCTGTTATACGCACTTACAGACACACAGGAAAAATTTAAGGAATCAACGCATGCATTTAGGGAATCAATTGACCTATGTGGTGACATATATAGCAAAGCTTGAGGATAAGAGATAACACATTGGCAAGTCAATTGGCACATATATATGTAGTGACTTACTAGACCATCCCACTTACAATTGCATATTATCCCACTTACGTATCAATAGGTGGATAAAGCACGAATGGTTTTTAGCTAGAGAAAGATAATGCAATGAAGGTGTACACGAAAGAGATAGAGAAAGGCATATTATCCATCAATCAATCAAAGATATGTACATGAAGTGACTTGATATAGTAATTAAAGTATCGTCATTTTTAGGATGCTCCATTGACTTCTGCAAGTTCCTATAACCTTGAAGTAGAATATAGCCAACCACACTGTCCATGGAAGGAAAACTTGGCCTCATCAAATTAACCAAGTTAATTTACTTATACATTTCATAGATAAGAGATTTGTAGTTGGCTTGTTGGTATTAGTCACCAACAAGTGGACACACTCGCTAAAGATGATGAAAAGAGGACATGTGCACATTGGTTACATGTGGTCCACCTTATCTAAAATTATATGTGAGCTATAAGTGCACCTTGACATGATTTGAATAGCTTGCATATGCACAAGCCAACTGATTTACATCAATCTACTCGTGCTATGAATTGGCATGCATGGCTAGGTTAAGTGCACAACATTAAATGAGACATGTGAGTGTATTGATCAGTTCTCTCTCTCTCTCTCTATATATATATATATATATATATATATTGCAAATGCACAAGTCAACCTTTGATTTATATATACATCCAATCATCATGCCCTATCCAATCACATTTGTATAGGGCATGATTGGATGTGTATAGGGCATGAAATCACATATATGTAATTAGCTTTGAATGATTGGATGTATATTTGTAATACTCAGAAAGAAGTAAAGTTGGTAATGTATATCATGTCCTATGCATGTATATGCCCTATACATGTATATCATGTCGTATATACATGTATATCATGTCCGTATGATCCTATACATGTATATCATGTCCTAGCATATGATCCAGGTGTAATTATGTCGTATATACATCCAATCATGCCCTATCCAATCATGCCCTATTCAAAAAAATACTAGCTGTTAAGAGGTTTGGTCATATTCAGGTAACCTCTTGCTTGCATGATATGTTTTAAACTACTCAGAATCTTGGGAAATTCAAAGAAAATATAGGATTCTTTGCCACCCAAGCCTACCCTGCTTACTCTATTGTTGCCTGAGAGATTGTTGCAGGGGCTTCCCCCAATTATGAGGTCAATCTTTCCCACTGCATCCACAATCTCAGCCAACTTATCATTAGTAAGATCTCTAACATCATCCTCCATTTGAAATCGGTTTGTTTGTAAGGTTTTGTTCCACTAGCTGACTATTATGTTTTTACATTTATCATTGATCTCCACAATAACAACAGCCTTCAAAATTATACCCAATTTGTGCAATGCCACTTCTTTCCCACCAAGGCTCGAGAATAAGGACAGAACTGTTAAACCTTGCATATATAATTCTTTCAGTGGTGAAAGACTGTACGCAATAGTATTGACCTGAAATGAGTTGCCCAATGCATCATACCGATCTCAAAGGGTAGAGCAGCCTCAAGTGTGGTCACGATCATATCCAAGCACCAGCTCAATCTCATGGGGTTCAAGTGGGGCAGGTTGGCCTGGGCTGACCCAAACCAAGTTCCATATTTTGCATGCCAGAACAATCTCATGTTGAAGATAAGAAGGTATCTTGCTTTCTTTGTGGGAAGAAAATATTTTTCTGATCAATCCACGTATAGTGCTAGGGGCACCTCGTGTGTTTATGCAATTCAGCTTCTCTCTCGGATCCCATGGGGGCCAATACTTCTTTGTTTTCAGAAGCACCTCAAAGATTTTCATGGGAGCAAGGGGAAGGATCAACCTTCTTCCATCTACTGGAAGGTTATAAACATAACCACTCAGCCTAAAGCATGCAGAAAAATATCTAGAGTCTGTGAACTCTGGATCTATGCCATTAAAATGCCATTTGATGGTCTCCCACTCTGAATTGGGAACGTTCTCAACATTTTCAAAATAGAAAAAGGGAGGGCCTTCCATCAAACTATTCAATGGTTTTAGCTTGCCTTTAAAAAAGGCAGGAATTCCAAACCCCATGCCCTTTTTGAACTTGAAGGGTGGGATAGAACCTAGATGTGGACGTGATGTTTTTCCATTCATAGATTGAGTCTCGAGCCATAAAACACTCGAGTCTTCACTAGCACTTTTATCCAAGTCTAGAGTAGGAGTAATGCTGATCTTTGTTTTAAGGCCCAAGTAAGTGTACCATAGCTTAAGGGCTCTTTCATCTACCCAATATATTTTGCTACAGACACCTCGTGAGGGTCCATCATGTCTAGTTATTTGAACACCTCGTGAGGGTTCAACATGTCTAGTTTGATCTTTTATCTTTTACGACTAGTGCACATTATTCAATGCACTTTGGTGTGAGGGTAAACATCTTCGAACTCAATATATAGATGAAAATAGAAATACCCAAGATTGTGGTGTCCTTGCTCACTTCGAGGATGCCAATGGTACTTCGAGTAATTATTAACTCTATTTTTTTAATTCAATGATTCAATGTACATGTGAATTCTTAATTCTATGGTTTTTATCATGCGCACACGTGCATGCTCAAGAATCAATTTCAGGTGGTTAAATAATTATTAACTTTGGTTTTTTAATTATGTGAATTGTAATTTTAGGTGGTTAAATAATTGTGCCTCTGCTGGCGCATCTATATTAGCGTCTATTTGCGCAGATATATAGACACACAATTCGCGTCTATTTACACGCACGTTTACACGCACTTATAGACGCTATGATAGACGCGCCCGACTTTGCACGTCTATGCCTCGTTTCTGTTGTAGTATCTCTCTTAATTTGTGGATACCTTCATTGTTACTCTTTTAAGACTTTCGCCCCAAACCGAATAGCATACCTATTCCCTTCTACATCATCTTGGCCAATAGCCAATTGAATGCCAATAGGACTAGTATCAACAATAAGCACAATAGGTCTTCCACACTCATAATCTGCCTTTCAAAGAGTCAGAGTGGCTCTCAATAATTTCTTTAGTTTTTGCATGGCTTTACTGTGTTTCATTTCCCAAGAAAAATGCTTTCCTTTTCTCAAGAGCTGATAAAGATCATTTGCAATATGAGCAAAGTGACGAATCCAAATAAGATAAAACACACAAGCTCCAAGAAACCTACAAACCTCAGAAGTAGAGGAACAAGTTTCCTCAATATTTTCTATGACATCAACCTTCGCAGGAGAAGGCTTCGTGCCATAATATCCACACATATGACCGACAATCAAAACTTCTTTGCCACCAAAAATACACCTCAATCCTCACAAGGTCCAATTCACTTCTTTCAGTCCACAAACAATCTTCTCAACATCTCTAATATGTGAAGTCACAAAGAATCTGCATCCATTGTCATCTAAAGAATCATCTTTACCTTCTTCCAAGCAACCCTTGATAGGTAGGTCATCAATGAAAGGCATAGTAAGCTCAGGGATAAAATCTTGTAGAGCCTTGTTCATCCCATTCATCATATGAGCAACCGAATGAGTAGCTCCTTGTGGAAGCGTACACATTCGGACAAGGCCTAGAGGTGTCTTCATCGTAGTCAAATCTCTGCTTTCTAGGGCAAGCTGGAACTAATCATATCTCGAATAAAGATCACCAAGAGAATAGATAGCACGTCTAGCAAAAGCCTCAGCAAAATCATCCACAATAGGTCTTGCACCAACATTTTGAATAGTGACCTTCTTTACTGGCTATAGATCCTGTATGAATCTGAGTGTCCCATTCTATTTAGGAACTATGAACCATGTCTTAGGATATGGAGTTGAAGATGGATCTAGAATTCCCATCCTGATTTGCTCATTCAAGAGCTCTACCAGTTTGGGCAAGTGTGCCCTCACAAGAATAGGCCGTAGATTCCAAGGGACATGCGGAATGGTAAAAATAACCATAGGAGTTACAACTCTAGGATCAACGCATCCAATATCATGTGGAAAGAGAGCAAAAGTTTTTTCATGTCTGCATAGCATCTCTTCAAAAAATCTTACCTCTTGAGGAAGTAGAAAATATTCGGTCCCAATCTTCATCTCTTTCAATGTCTCAGCTGAAAACTTATGTCCATTACTTGTAGGATCTCACAAAGGAGGTTGCATAGTAGCTCTTCTAATCATCTCATCACTGTCTAAAGGTAGTGGTCCTGCAATTGGTCGAACCTTCTTGTCAATTGTCTTATACTTTTGTCTGAACTATGGCTTCATTGCTACAACCTACAAATTTCACATCATGATGAGAAAACCTTGGTAAGCACAAATTTTGCTGTGTATAAACAACAACACCCAAATATTTTTATTGAAATATGTTAGCAAGGAACTCTTTTTGCTGAGAATCCTTAGTACCCAATTTCTTTTGAAGCATAAAATCAGCAATCTCACAATACATCGCCAGAGAATGAACCTGTAAGACATATGACAACTCTTGTTTGTTAGCATTTAGCAAAACCAAAAGTTTTTCCATGGTATCTGAGCATCAAAGGGCATCATAGAGACCATCTTTCCGGTCTTCTTCCTGTAAAACACATGCAATCATTAATTTCTTTTCTTTTCTTTTTACATACTGCCTGGCAGCTCTAGGCATATCAGAAACATGTTGAAAACACAAAGTACTTTCAGTGGATACACCATAAATACATGAGGAAAAACTACCGCTACTAGGAGGAGAGAGCTTTCCCTGACTTGTACCACCATCATCTCACAAGACAGTGGCACCTAGCAAAAATTTGGCTCTCATGCTGGAAGAGGGGAATCCCTCAAGGAATCTTTATTCCGCTGATGATTAATACAAAGAGTCATAACTGAACAGCTCTCTTCCCATCCTTGCTTCAAATCTGTGCATAGGCAGATCCATCATCCAGAACCTTAGTCTCCATCCGAGATTCATCAATAAATGACTACCCCAAAATAATAGGATAAGAATAAGAGTTTTGTACAAAGAAATGATAGGACTCACCCACATCTCCAATAGAAATCTTCAAATTTGGGCAAGCAGCCCTGCAGTGTTGTTGGCCTCATGCATGTGCCAACTATGATCGACATCAACTGGCCATCTACTAGTATCATATAAACCTCACACAATTACATTCATCTCAGAGTCATGATCCAAAAGTGCAACACAAGGAGTTTCCATCTCACCAAGCTTGACGACAGTTTGTGTAGTCGCACGAGTCCAATGACTTCGAGAAAAATGGCTTTGAGGCACCAATCTAGGCGCATCTTTGCCTTCATCATAATGCACGGGCTAAAGTAAAGGGTGAAGAGACTTCTTGGATTGCATACATAGAGATCCTTTTGTAGATTCCTCATTGATTTCTTCTTCAGAATCAAGCTCCTCAATTAGGGAATAGCCTCGGCGCCTCTCGATGGATCATATCTCGTGATGGTTCTTCAATAATTTGGCGCTTTCTTTTTGGCAATTCCCAAAACTTCTCCAAGTGTAAATTCAATCTTGCAATTAAGAATTCGATCTTCAAGTACCTTTTTCAAGCCTGTGGAAGTCTCGATGTCGGATAGCAGCTTGAATCCAAGTTGCTTCTTCAGCTTAAAATCCTTTAACTTTGTGGCCTTTTGGTCTTCTTGCACTTTTAGCTTTTACACATCAGCCATACTCTTCTCAGTCCTGAAGAAGAAGGCTGAAGGACTAGCTCACTCCTCCTAGTTGCTTTCTTTGATCCTTCAGGTTGATCATTTTCTCTTTTGCGGTTTTCTTCAACAAGTGCTTCAAATCCTTGAGATTTTGCAATATAAGTATAGATAGAGAAGACATCTACACGATCATTCCATCTGGTTCCTTTTCTAATTGCATCTCCTATGAATGAAAGTTTAGATGAAGAAACTTTACATTTCTTTTTCGCATGCAGTGCATAGGACCATAAAGGAGACTTATTCTTCGGTAACTGCCCCAATTGACGATCATAGGCACTAGCTTCTCTTGCCACCTCTTGCTTTACATAAGAAGAACCTAAAAGAGTTTCCTCCAATAATTTCTTCATACCTCCTTTGCCAAAATTCGTTTTGAGTGGTTGCTCTGAGTCTCCGAAACATATCATCCTATCCTTCCATACCACCAAATTCAATCTTTTTGCCTCTTTGAAGTCTTCATAGTCCTTGTGCTCATGGTCTAGACTATCGCACCATATGCAACGGCGAACACGATCATTTCTAAAAGAATTCATAGGAGTAGAAGAAGAGGGAACATAAATTGGAGCTGGGTTAAGTGGATGTTGATCTCTTCTGGCCATCTTTATGTGAAGATCCTTCAAGTTCTTTGAAATTTCTTCCACCATGTCTTCGATAGTTGGTTTGGTAGATGGCTTGACAACTGCCCCCATAGGAATAGGCATAGGCATAGGCATAGATGTAGGCATAGACATGGGATGAGAGGTAGGAGAAGAAGTGGAAGGAGTAGTAGGAGAAGTGGGGGAAGTGGAGGTAGCGTCGTTAGACCTAGGGTTTCCAAGTTTCATCTTGTAAGATTCTTAGGGACAAACCCTAGCTCACTTTCCAATTACATTTTCACTGTCCTTACATTCAGTGAATGTGGGCAAGTATTTAAGGTATAGGCGTTTCTTGGAATTTAACTTATTCCGAACGAGTACTCCGCGGCTTAGGTGTTTTAGGTTTATGCCAATTTGGTTAACTCTAGAAGATAATTTTGAGATTACTTCCACATGATTCATTGACTATGCGTAAATTGATTTTTTAAACCCTAACTTATCGATTTGAGGTCAGGCATAGGTTAGGTTAATTTCAACTAATCTTCCCTTTTCTTTGCAAACGAAATTCATGATAAATAAGCAACCTTTTTCTTGCTAATTTATGTAGTTGACAATGATAATTTCATAGAGTTTATGAATCGTAAGAATCGTTTCATGCTTTGCACTTCCTATGATTATTCATTGCGATATGGGTTAATAGTGCGAGATGCAGTTTATACTTCTAGGCTTAAGCGAAGTATACTATTTTAATGGATAATAATCTAGTCTTATAATTCATTTCAATGCATAAGCTATTTGCTAGAAATGTGTTTATACTTTCTTAATTTGCATGTTTCATTTAAAAGTATTGATGACTAAGTTCCTTCGTCGTGAACAACTAGGACGAAAATATATCCTATTTCTAATAATTAACCTTGCATGATCGAATTACAACAATATCAAATAAGAATTAGGAAGGAAAACATGGGCTTGCGGTGAGATGTCCACGTGGATGCCCGGAGATGACCCTCCCGCGGCTACACCTTGGACTTTCTTAGGAGGCATCGCAATTGTACTCTTTCGGACATGGAAGTAGCTTTACAATTCCTCTTTGGAATTCCACCGTCGCTCCCTTGCACCGTCCGTTAGAAGTAGTTTTAGAAGGCTCCCTCCTTAAAGTAGGGATTTTGAACGAAGGGGTGTTTCAAAATATTTTGCCGATAAGACCCATTAAAGCCATGGGAGGGGCTTAATGGCCTTATAATGGCTCGCACAAACGGAAAATCAATTGTGGAATCCCTTACGAGGGTTTTGGAGTGGGAAAGGGAGGTGTTAAAAAAAAACCTTCAACACTCTTCTTCTCTTTTACGAGTGGGGAAAAAGAACAAAGGCCCAAGGGTATTTTGCATAGGGCAAGGAACGGCCTAAGGGGTTTAACCACGGGGGGAAATGGGGAGTCATCCCTAAGTCCAAGGGAAAGGGCTTAAGGAAATTTATAAAGCACGGGGTTTTCAAAGCCCACGGGAAGCATGGGAAGGCTAAGGGGAAAAAGGCTTATGAGCTTTAAACACGAGAGGGGGGGGTTTCAATATGTCACAAGGGAAGGGAGATAAGGAATTTTACACACGGGGGGGGGGGGGGGGGGGGGGGGTTTCAATATCCACGGGAAAGGGGGCTTAAGGGTTTATAAAACATGGAAAAGGGGGCTTAAGGAAATGGGGCTAAGTGAACTTTAAAAGCACGGGGGGGGAAAGGGTGGTTTTCCAACATTCATGGGAAAGGGCCTAAGGGCTTGTGAGGGTTTTAAACACGGGGGGCGGGGGGGGGGGAGGGGGGAAAAGGGTGATAAACCCAAAAGAAAGGGGGCTTAAGGATTTTAAAACCCGAGGGAGGGGATTTGATGAGGCACATGAAGGGGGCTTAATGTAACGTTCACGTAAACTACCTCTTAGGGATAATGATATAACATTTTTTTTAATGAATAATGGAATTTTTTTTTCATTATCCCCCCCAGCCCCGACGGTCGTGCTGAAGGGGGGAGAGGGCAATAGAATGTCCAGCAAGCTCCTTGCTGGAGCTTCCTCACCTCTAATCGCCATAGAGTCAACACGCAGGGAGGGAGGATCCCCCTCCCCTCCCCTATTTAAATAGAGGGGGCTGCCTCCATGAGGAAAGAAAAGAAGATGCTGAGCGCTGTCCGGTTGGCTGAAAGGAGGGAGTGAGTCTCCCTATTAAACTTGTGGGAGTGAAGGCCTTTTCCGTGAGAAAAGACGGGAGGTGGAGGGAGTGGACTGCCGTGACGACTGAGGGAGGGTCATAAATCGTGAAGAAGGTTGTTTTCACCTTTGTGGAAGGAGGATTGATGCACGCCATCAGGCCCTAACATCCCAGTCCGCGTTTCCCCCCAGCTGTCAAATTGCCGCCCAAGTCATTGATGGTCTTCTGCTTCCACGTGGCGTGGAAGCTTCCTGGGAGAGGAAGCTTCCAAGGGGCCCTTAAGCCCCTTTTCACTCCCCTTCCCCCCCCCCCGGTGTCCACACACCCCCCATGTCCTAAAATCCCTCCAAGTCCCCCTTCCTATACCTTTCACCCCCCGGGTCTTAAAATTTTCCCCCAAGACCCCCTTTCTATACTCCCCCCCCCCCCGGTTTTAATCCTCCTAAGGCCCTTTTCACCCCCCTTCTCGTGCCTTTCAAAACCCTTCCATACCTCCTGTGACTTAACCTTTAAGCCCTTTGTTATGGGCTTTGAAACCCTTCCCCCCCTCCCCCCCCCCCCCCGTGTCTTATCACCCCTCTTATCCCTTAAGCCTACAACACCTCTGTGTCTAAATACATTATATGGCTCTCTCCCATGGGTGTTGGAACCCCATGTTTTACCCTTAAGTCCTTTCTTTTGGGATTATTATCTTCCCTGTGATTTTAAAGTTCACTCAACCCCTATCCTTAAGCCCCTTTTGTTTTTTCCCTTGGAACCACACCCCCGTGCTAATCCCTTAAAACCCCTATCCCTTTCCTTGGAACCACCCCTCTTTCCTCCGTGTTAAAACCTTCCCTAGCCCTTCCCTTGTGGCGTATTGAGAACCCTTTCCTCCAAGTTGACCTAAGGGTCCTTCGTCTTTACTTATAACCTTTATGGTTACTATATTCCCTTAGAGTTCTCTCCCGCACCTTGTGTCTCTTCCATCCTTTTTCGTTCCTTGTTTGAGCGAGTCATTAAAAGACCATTAAGCCTTCCCCATGGCTTCAATGGGTCTTAATCGTTGAAGACTCTGAAACACCCTTTCGAATTTCCCTGACTTCCAAGGAGGGAGCCTTCCAAAAACTACTATCGACAAGCGGTGCAAGGAAGCGACGGTGGAATTCCTAGGAGGAGTTGTGGAGCCGCTTCCATGTTCGAAAAACTACAATTGCGATGCCTCCTAAGAAAGTCCAAGGCGTAGCCGCGGAAGGGTCATCTCCCGGTATCCATGTGGATATCTCACCCCAAAACCAGGTTTTTCTTCTTGGCTTTAATTCGGTTTTAAGTCGATCATGCAAAGAGAAATTGTTAGGGATAGGATATATTTGTCCGAGTTATTTGTAATGAAGGAGTTTAGCTTATTTGAATGAATGATAATGTATAGAACCTAGTTTCCTTCGAGTTGCATCAAGCATTATAAATTACGAGCAAGATTATCCATTTACTATAGTAGTATATTTTAGTTAAATCCTAAAGGTATAGAAATTATATCTTGCACCATTAGTCTTATTCCTTTTGCAACGAATCATTGTAAATGATTAAATTCATGAAAGGTTTCTTTCGTTGCTCAAATTACTAGGAAGTTATCATTGCTAATTGCACATCTTAGCAAGGGAAATGTTTGTTATTTGGCATGAGTTCATCTGCAAGGAAAAAGAAAGTTTAAATTGAACTGTATTGACTGAAAAGTAAATTGTCACAAGGATAGCAAAACTATGACAAGACGATTAATATTACCTTCCAAATAATATCCAATCCAATCTAAACATAGAAATATTCATACCCTAAGCACTTGACTACTTTCCTTATTGTAGGATCAAAAAATTTCGTAAAGATAAACAACTAGGGCTGTCCCCGAGATCCTTAAAAAGAAACCCTAGGCCCAACATACGTCAGCTTAAAGGATCTAAAACGGATTATTCCATTGCAGGACTTGCGCAGCAAGTACGAAATCATTTAGTCTTGAGATTGATTCACAACGAGAAAGGGTAAAAACCTCAATAAGGATGGCAGATCCCTACGCAAGTTATCTTGCAAAAGGACATATTTTTGGATATCCTTCTAAATAAGGAAAGTTGTAAACCGAAAACTAGCATATCTAAGGAACTTTAGGGTTGACCAAGTTGGGTTAATAAGGTACGCCCTACACCGGAATGTAAAGGATCTTGCCAATTTACACACCTTGGGAACGAGTGCTGATACACTCAAAAGGAATGAACACTTCCTTACCAGTTTGCCAAACTACACGGTTGATTAATGGAAATGTTTGTGCTTGCTAGAGATTTTAGGGCTCTATTTGAATTATGAATTACAAATTAAATGAGTACCTATACTTCAGGTTAAAGGCTGAAGGAAGAGGCAGTTTCAGTTACCCCCGACTACCTGCCTAACCCTAACCAAGGGGGTTGTTCACCGCACCGGGAACATGGATCGAACCCACCGCGAGAGGTCTCTCCGTTGAGCTCTACTTGGAGTAGGAGGACGCTTGGGTGCCAGGGGGGGCTCTGGCTGTAAATCCCTCGCCTTCCGGGTCCTACACAAGAGGCTAACGTGACTCGAGATTAGATCTCGAGGCCCGCATACTAGTTTATGGGCGGAAGCTTGGAATAGTGATCCCTGGGGATTACTGGATAGCCCTCGGGCGGATTATGGACAAGCCTACGGGCGGAACTCCTTGTATTTCAAAGATAAAATGATGAAATGTTAAAAAAAAAAGAACTTGCTTGATATTGTTTTTCTATGTCACGTGATAAGATTACGTGAAGGAACCAGTGCTTAACAGGATTAATTAAAGAAGCTGATTGTTATATGTCAAATTAATGTGTTAGATAATTACATAACTAAAACAAACCGAGGAAAGTGCGGAGGATGGGCCATGGGTCCGTCCTACGGTTGGGTGGTCCCAGTTAGCCGGGAACTTTTCTCAAAAATCTCGAAGAACAGTGGGATGATCATCAAAACGAATAACAAGAGCGATGACCTAGAGTTACGTCTTACCCGATTTACGTTGTTTTAGGGGAACGGAATGGGACTATGCCTTATGACAGAGAGGTTGAGCCTTGCATCCCTCTCATTTCCCATTCTCCTTGAACCAAGTGCAGCGTGAATCCGGTTCGGACCTGGCGTTTCTACGTAAAGTAGTTCGCTCGGGTCTGACGCTAGTTGCTGTTAGCTAATGACCAATCATGAAAACCCTAATTCTGGTCGATCCTAAGTGGGAACGGCCAGGATACTTCCGCTATATGGCAGACGCGGGAAGACCTAGATCGCAAAACCCGTAACATTCCATGGGAGTTCCGGGTGGAGTTTTCTAGACATCCTTTATTCCTTTCCGATGGACTGCTAAGACGTGTCCTCGATGATATTAGTGGACACGTTACACTTAAGAAGGCCCCCCCTTGGAAGCTTCTAAGCTTCCAGAGCTTTCCACGTGGGGGGGGGGGTAAATAGGGCCGTCTGTCGACGGTAGTTGACAGTTGGGGGCACGACAGCTCCACGTCCATGACAAGGCAGCAGCCTCCCTTCGTCCTCCTTTAGGCGGCAGTAGATCCACGGGGTCCTCCCAACTTAAAAGCCCTTCTCTCTCTCCCTCACCGTTTCAGAATGGCGGCCCTCCCTTCGTCTTCTGTCTCTCGTACCTCCCTTCCCGACAGCAGCCCCCTTCGCTTAAATAGGGGAGGGGAGGGATCCTCCCTCTCCTTCGTGTCAGCATGCATGGTCGTATTACTCCACGAGCTCCACCGAGGAGCTTCCGCGTCCCTTCAATTCCCCTCCCCTTCCAGCACAATAGTCGGCTGGGGAGGGGAATAAAAAAAAAATTTTGCATTATCCATAAGAAAATGTTATATATTTTTTCTGAAGAGGTAGTTTACGTGAACGTTACATAGACGCATAGCATCACGACAACGTGAGGATGACAAGAAATATGTCATTAGGGTGTTGGAGATGGAGTATGGGACATGATGGAGCCATAAGTGGCTCACTGGGGTGATGTGCAGGCTTATGAGCCATCGAGATGACCATGCATGGTAAGAATCTTTGATATGAATGTGTATGTGTAATGGTAGTTAGCAATGGTTTCTTGTTCCTTCCCTTGATTTCTTGTTCATTTCTTGGAACTCTAGGCTAAATGTATGCTAGATAGGTTCAGATAGTTCAAAGAGGTTAGGAAATGGTTCACACAACACCTATAGCCATAGCCACTAGGGGTGGGGGACGTGGGACGTAGACGGTATCAAGTTTTTTTTTAAAACTGAAAACCCCTAGTCTAACTGTAGTTAGAATTGATTTTTGCTAGCTTAGTTATTTGCCTGACAGTTTGTTTTCTTATTTCATAGTTGGATTTCTTATGCTTGTCTAGCTTAGGATTTGTTTCTGTCATTTTGTTTAATTTATTGAGTGTGAAACTTGATAGCCTTTGTCGAGCTTGGTATTTTTTTGGACAAGATGAAGCTTCTCTTTGTCAATAGCTACTGAACATTGAGGAGCTAGGTATGCTTTCTTGTTGAGACTTTTGCACATCACGGGGATAATGGATTCACAAGCACTTCACGTTGCACTTGTTGATGCACTGCCTTCAGGGATCGTCTCTTGTTCTTATCAAATACTTCCATGCCATGGGTTGGAATTATGCACATTTTGCACCATCATTGAGCACTAGCACGGCATGAGGTCTGCTGCAGCTATATGCATTAAATTTTAGATGCACCTGCACATGAGAGAGCACCTGTCATTGAGCACACACATTTCTTGCATGCATCATTTTGGATGTTCATCACAAAGTTAGGAACCTCTGGTTGAGAGTGTAAGGTGGTTGGGAGAGTTCGAGGGTCATGAAGGACGCCATCAATTGTGAGAAGGGTTGTTCATATCTGGTCAACATCTTGAGGACCATCATTTTCTAGAGTGATTGTGAGATTTTGGATGGGTGGAGCGGAGATTGATATTTTTTTAATGAGAGTTGAGAGGTGAGGATAAGGAATTTTAAATTAACAAGTATCCAAATGACTATATTTGAAGTTCAAATGACGAAGTTATGATCCAAACAAGTTACAAACATGCATAGGGCAGAAAAAATGAAAATAGTGAAAAGCAGTAGAAAAGCAAAAGCCAAAAGCTGAAAGCAAAAAGCCTAATGTGTGTGAGTATAGATAGAAAACTATATAAGGAGAGGAGATTAGAGAGTTAAGGGCCTTCCTCCTCTTATACAATTGTATTTTGTGAAAGAGGAGAGTGGAGGGTCGCATGCTAGAGTGAGCTCTTGTCATGCTAATTTGAAAGTCGGAGCCTTTAGATGTCAAAGCGTCGAGCGATGGATCATGGTTGTTAAGGTACGAGAATATTTTTCACTTGATTTGTTTTTCAATTGTTGGATTTTTTTGTTGTGTTGTGGTTGTGTGATGCTCTACCCGCATACAGGTTTTAAATTTTTTTTTGAGCTATAAGAGGTTTTGTTTTGTTTTTGTGTGGCTTGTGGTATATGATCAAATAATTGAATTTTTTAAGTTGTGTTGTGCATTCGACAAAGTCAATTACCCCAACCGGCACTCCTTAACGTCTCGTTATTGGGTTGTGAGAGAGGCTTGCTCTCGATCACCGCTCGCGTAACAACGGGGATGGGGGGACAGGGGATCGGGATGGGATTCTAAAAATTATATATTTTGTAGATATAATTAAGACATCTATAATGAAACTAAACAAGCATGAAGCAAGAGCAAGGACGGACTGGTTCAAAGGAACCCTAACCCTAGCAAAGGACCCAACAAAGTGGTGTTGAAATTGTATGGATCGCAAAAAGGCAATGGATCCACGTCCATCGAAGTCATAACTGACTCCTCCAATGAAGTAACAAATGGTACATCAAGAGACAAAGAGGAAGTAGAAGATTCATTTATGTTCAATAGAATGATTATGGTACCCTTTGGACTGAATAATGAGTCACGTCATGAGTAAAGCCTCTATAAGAAATGGATTAAGAAGAATTAGCTTTCCTTCAACGGTGGTTCTTGTCACCCAAAGTTACCCTTCCTAAGAGAAGTTGATGACAATGCACCCTGCCAACAACCCCCAGTTCCGGCAGCAAAAACCACTTTGTTTCCTTTGAACATACATACTTTGTTGCACTACGATGTGTCCTAGTAAGAAAATACGCTTTGAAATAGAACTTCGTGTCCAACTATTCATGATTCAAGAAAATATGAAATAACAGATCCATGATATGCAACCAATCAAGCTATGCTTCACACAAAAATAATGTATGTACTGAAGAATTGTACCTAGCTTGTCTACATGTGCTCATGGGTCATGCAAAATGCAAACAAAGTTCCTCGATTAGATAAATCCTTAACCTCAACTCTCAATTCTCATCAAAAGAAATATCATAATCTGCTCCACCCACCCAAAATCTCACAGTCCCTCAAGAAAATGATGGTCCTCAATATGTCCACCAAAATAAACAACCCATCTCACAATTGGCGGCATCCTTCACAATCCTTAAACTCATCCAACCACCTTACCCACTCAAGCATAGGTTCCTAACTTGGTGATGAACGGTTCACTGAACAGTGAATACTCAAATTGAAGAGTAGAAGTGTATTGTACTACAGTCTAAAGATTGAAAACCTGAAACTCTCTATTACATTGATGATAGGTCACTGAAGTCTGAAATAGTGAAACTTTATGCTGCACTCTGAAATTTAAAACTTTATACTCGGGCCCGAAACTTTATGGCATATGATGAGACCTCACAAGCAATTGCTCAATGGTGACTACTTAGGTTGCAGTGAGCCTCAGATTGGTTAGAGTCAATAGACTATAGTGTAACAGTTGAAAGTTCACTACATCGAGGTTGAGCCTTGAGTAAGCTAGTCTCTACATTCTGCACAATACTGAATATGAACTGCACAGTGAACACAGGTCACAATGTCACGTGGCACAGCCTTCAAAGTTCATGACTCGTAATAAGCAACCTTGCCATGTGGCATTCCTAGCCCCCATTCCACCCCATCTCCACGCATCTTGGGACAACATGAAAATTTCTATAGTTTCCCATGATGAAACTCTGAAATTTCTCTCATAGCTTTCTCTCACCTCCTTCAGACATTGCTCCATTTTTCTCAGCCATCGAAAGAAGATCTCGGTCATTTTTGGTGGGATAACTTGCAATTTCTACAATAAATCCTAATTTACAACAAAAATTAGGGTTTACTAACCACCTTGGAATTCGTACTAGCCACATTGTCGTTTGTACGATAGTAGAAAAGGCTAATATTCCTTGCATGTAGCCTCTCTTTGACAAAGTGAGAATGTATCTTAATGTGTTTCGTGCGTTAATGAAACACTACGTTCCGTGCCACTACAATGGCACTTTGACTGTCATTAAACAAAGGAGTAGGTTCTGTGATAGATACATGAAGATCAACCAACAAATGTCTCAGCCATATGCATTCAACTATAGTAGTGAAAGGTGCCTTGTATTCAGCTTCACAAGATGCTGTGGCAACCGTGGATTGTTTCTTGCTAAGCTAAGAAAGGCAAAAAGAGCCAAGAAATAAACAATTTCCACTTGTAGAGTGACGAGAATGAAAATCCCCAGCCCAATTAGAATCACTATAAGTATGTAATTGCAGCAGCGCCCTCCCCTTGGCATAAAGCAATCCAAGAGTCCAAGTGCCCTACAAGTAACAGAAAAGACGCTTCACAGCTTGCCCATGTGACATGTCTGGGCTATGTATATATCTGCTCAAGGTTAAAACTACAAACTGAATATCTAGCTTTGTGTTGCATAGATAAATAAGGCATCCAACTGTTGGAGCATATGTATAAATGTCAACAAAATCACTGTCATCATGCAAAGATAGATTAAGTCCACTCTCCCTTGGTGTACTTACTGGCTTGCAATCCTGGAAGCCAAATCTCTCAAGGAGTTTACCAATATATCTTGATTGTGACAATCCAATGCCTCTAGTGTCATGAATAAACTAAATGCCCAAATAATAATGCAAAGGCTCCAAATCTGACATATCAAAATTTTACTGCAAATTTTTCTTGAATGCTGAAATTTGACGAGTATGTGGCCTTGTAAAACCTGTTGTTCAACATCTTGATGTAAATTTTGATTAGTCATAGGCTAAATTTTTGCATTATTAAATGGAGAATAAGATAAGGAGTCTTTAGGATAAATTTGTCAGATAAACAGACTCACAAGGATTCATGGAGTTCAAAAGCGGTAAATAAAGCATATAACACAATATTAGTGAGTTTGGGAATATCCCGATTCCCTTTTTTGAATACTAAAAAGGTGGCACTCGGATAACATTTCCATAAGTTTCTCAAAGCCATATGATGTGACCTATCATTGGAAAGCACTTGAAAAATGAAATCAATTTGAGCTATAGAGCACTCGATTTGGAGTTATAGTGTTCAAGTTATGACAAATCCAAAGATTTAATCACATGTCCCAAACTTATGGGAAATTTCCATATACCCCAATATGGTGTTATATAAAGAAAGAATCAACAATAATCACAATCGACTAACCCAAAAACAAGTCAGTTAAGCGTGCAAACTATAAACACAGATCAATAAGGGTGAGAAACAAGTCCCCTGCCCTAAAATAGACCCAAAAATTTGAAAAACTAAAATGGCAGACTACAAAATACTGACAAAAGATGCAAGAAACATGCCGAAAACTATCAAAAGATTGTTGCCCAGGCATAGATAAATTGCAGTACACATAATCACGTTAGATCAGTATCAAAAGATCGTAAAAACCAGACATGAAACAAGAGAAAACATCAGTAGAAAATTTGATCTAGAAATCTGGAACAATGTTAGAAATTGAAATCTGATACCATGTCAGAAGTGGATGCAGTGATGGATGTACCTGTTTCTTTGGTTCCAAGCTAATGAAGTTAGAAATTTGGGGTCAAGACATGCCAAAATTTCTCTCTTGGGTTGAAGTACCTATCCATTTTGTTTCCATGTTAGGCTCTAGTATTGACAAATTGGTGGTTTCCATGTTATTCACCGAGGTACTAAATTTAGTGCTACATGTCATCTCCTTCCCAAGTACCAAGGTTCAAAGCGCGAAATTCAAAAGTTCGTGGCCTTATAAGAGTACGAATCTTTGTATCCTTGATAATAACACTGATTATACCCAGTTATAAGTAATGGCCCAGATTAGAAAACTGGGATTGATTGGAACTTCGGCCTCGATGTACATGCTAGGTGTAGTTTTTAGATTGGTTGTTTATGTGTAACAAGCAAATAGTCTATCAACAACTTCACAATCGCAGCTATTGGGTGGAAAATTTGACGGCCCTTGCCTAAAATTGACATGTTGTAGTTTTTCCAACATAACTTCTTTACTTAAAAAAGACATCATATTCATAATTCTAGATGTGGATTTGGTAATGCAAGAGATCCTTGCCTTTTGTGAGAGACATTTTATTTTTTATTTTGAAAATTGGGTTCTACGATTGCACAAGTACACGCACATTGTGATCGTTGGCAAGCCTATATATGTGGGAATTGATCTAATCTTCCAATAGAAACACTTTCCTCTAGCCAAATGATATGCATTTTTTGTGAGTGCTTGAGGAAGCCTATGAGACTCATATACTACTAGATGCAATAGAGACTATTGATGTATTGAGTAGTCATATCATGGATGCCTTAGAAGAGCTTGTAGTGGACAATTCAACCATTGCAAATGTAGATTTTCCTAGTGTATATGGAAAGTCATATAAATCTCATGTTTTACTCGATGGAGGGACTTAGAGGGATTTTGGTGACTTATTTGATGCACGTGATTTGTAGGGCATTGTTATAGTTTCTAAGACACCTCAGGAGTTACAGGGTATGTAGATAGAGGGTATTGAATGTGATGCTCCACAAATGTAGACTGTTTTGGATGCTTTGTTTATAGCCTTGATAGGAAATGTAGAGATGTTTCAAGATATTACATGTCTTGATGTTTTTAGTGATGCTCAAAGTGTGTTGGATGCGCCAATTATATCAAATGTAGATTGACAAGGTCATCAGAAGTAACTACCTATGTGTAGGATTCAGAAAAAGCAGGCTTATTGCTATGTCTTTGTAGATGGACGTATTTCAAGAATGTATATGGAGGTTCCATAGCCTCTAGTGTTTGTGCACACCCAAGGTCTTATGACCCAAGAGGGGGTGCTTAGTGTGGTGCTAGAGTTGTACAAATGACTATGATTTTGATTTATGATCTAGGTAGATGCTTGCTTTTGTGCATGGTCAGAGAGGAACTCACTATTTGGGTGTTTGATCCACATGTTTGCATAGTTGGCATAAAGGATGTACAGATTAGTAGGGGGTGGATGTCGTGCTATTGAATGAACATCCAATGTGTGAAAGCTTTAGAATTAGCAAGTGTTAGGACAACTTCAAGATGATGTAGATAGTATAATGATGTCAGTAGAAGAAATGAAACTAATAAAATATCTTGACAGCTTTAGGATCCAATTTCTTCCTCTTTTCATCAGGCACATGCACATATGATATGTTGTCAAATATCTTCATGTATGAAATATTAGGCTTATGACCATACAACCTCTCATATGGAGTTACATCATGAATCCGTGCTGTAGGGGTTCTATTCAGCACATAAATAGCAATCACTAATGCTTCAGCCCAATAACCATTTGGCAAACTCTTCTCATTGAGCATAGCTCTTGTTGATTCCATCAATACCCTATTTTTCCTTTCTACTACACCATTTTGCTGCGGTGTATAGTTGCAAGTTAACTGTCTTTTGATCCCATATTTAGCAAGGTACCTGCCAAAGTAATTAGAGACATATTCTCCACCTCCATCTGATCTAAGACATAAAATTTTATAGCTCAACTCATTTTCAGCATACTTCTTGAAGTCCTTGAATGTATCAAACACATCAACCTTATGTTTCAGTATATGTAAAGCCAAGTGTACCTACTGAAATCATCAATGAAGGGTACATAGTACTGAGCACCACCAAACAAAGCATTATCGGATGCACCCCATACATCTGAAAGTACCAACTGCAAGGGTCATGAGCTATTTCGTACATGTCTCATAAATGGAAACCTTTCCTGCTTTCCAAACTGACATGCATCACATACATGTCCAAAGTCATGATACTTGAACTTAGGCAATCCAACCACAATCTCCTTCTGCTGCATAGATTTCAGATTTTGTAAATTCACATGGCCAATCCGCTTATGCCATATCTCAATATCCCGTATAGCACCACCATCACGTGCAAACATGGCTGCTCTCAATTTTGGAATTAATGCATCAAGAGTAAACATTCTGCCATCTCTTCGGCCTCTAGCAATCAATTTGCAACCATTACCATATTCTTCAACAAAGCATCCATCTCTATTAAATCTCACTTGCAGATTTTGTCTGCCATCTGTCTAACTGACAAAAGATTCTTGGTTATTGTAGGTACATGTAGTACATCATGCCGACTCTTTTTCTTGCCATCAGACATCATCAAAGGTACACCTTCTTTATGCTGAATAGTATGCTAGGTGTCATCCTGAGTACAAACATGTCCATGCAAACTTGCAACCATCTCATGAAACCATTCTCCATGGGATTTCATATGATTTGAAGCCCCTGAATCAACGTACCATCTATCATCTCTATTCTGCCTAGATGCATTCTTGGACATATGGTGCATGGCAAACAACCTGTCACCCTTATCATCAAGAACTCTACTAGATGAAGCATAATGTGTTTCACTACAGTCAAAGTTCTCCCAAAAGCAAAATTTCTAGAGAGGAGTTGAAATCGAGGCCAACTTCCTAGAGTTTTTCTTATCAATGTTGAGTTATTGGCTTGTAAGACTTGAGAGGGTAGCTACTCTAATGTTTTCTGTAGCTAACTGTCTTATTTTTAGGTTCCAAGTCTTGCCTTGCCATGCTCCTTCACAAGACCTTGCGTCTTCCAGCCATTTGAGTTTTCAGTGCCTCGACAACGTGGGGCAAGTGAGTAGGTGGTAGAGGAGGAATCAAAGAGATGCAATTATAAGGTAGAGAATTGATAATGGTGTTGTTTGTAAGCGGTTTCCCTGAGTAGGTGGCAAGCTCAAGAGAAGGCCACATAGGGATAAAGTCTACACATGAGGAGGATGATGTGGTGGAAGGCAACATAGGAGGACACCATGCCCTAGGAGATATGAAGTCAAGGAGAGTGGCTAAGATAAATGGCAATGTGTGTAGAAGGGCTTTGGTGGGTGAGATGAAGTGGGGGCACAACTGGGGAATGCTTGGTAAAGGTCATGTGAAGTTGAAGGCCAAGTGGTGCTAGTAGAGTAAAAATGGAAGAGAGGCCACATGGACATGTAGTAGGTATCACAAAAGACACGAGTGAGGGTTGATGAGTTTATAGGTGGTGGGAGTCACTAGGTGTTGGCGCCCTATGTGGATGGGGTGAGGGACATCACATATTATGGATGTAGTAGAGAACAAGAGGATAGAGGGTGGTGGGACTTGGAAGGCACTCATGTTTGGAGGGGCATGAGATCAAGAATGATGGAGGATGCAAGGGTATACATGCAAAACATGAGTTGGGGGATTGAGTGAATGTAGGTGCCCCAGGTGGGCATGGAATTGGTGGGATAAGATGACCACCCATTGATTGTAGATTGGATCATGGTGAAAAAGGGTGATACTACAAGATTAAGTAGTGTGCTGCTTCATTCACTTTTTGGTGGTGCAACATTGGAGGTAGCAAGAAATGAGGATTGAGTAGTAGGTATGATGTAATACATGATGGTACATAATTCTTGGATCAGTGTTATCTTGTGTAAGAAAACGAAAGAGCTAATAGACAAGCATGTGAGCTAATACAGTTTGTTCATGTGCTTTGATACCATGTGAGAAAATAGAAACCAAGAGAATGCTAGAGGATTGAGCAACGGGTATGATGTAATACATGATGGTACATAATGTTTGGATCACTATTAACTTGTGTCAAAAAAAAAAGAGAAAGCTAATAGACAAGCATGTGAACTAACACAACTTGTTCTTGTGCTCTGATACCATGTGAGAAAAAGGAAAGCAAAAGTGCTAGACTACAAGAGTGAAAGCAAAAGTGCGTGTTTTATTTATATAGATATGTTTGCATATACAAGAGCCTCGTAAAGAAATCAATGTGGGAGGTGAAAAAAGGTGAATCTATCCTCATAAAGGGATCGATATAGTAGGTGAGAAAAAAGTCGATAATGCAATTCATAAAGCAAAAGGGTAAAAAGCAAGCTGGATAGATAAGATCGTTGCAATCTAGTAGGTGAGAAAAATGTGGATAATTCAATTCATAAAGAGAAAGGGTGAAAAGCAAGGTGGATAGATAAGAATAATCCCTTGTCTTGCTGAAGGTACACCTCTAGGATAAGGGTTTCAGCTCACAGAATAGGTAGGAAGATGACATCTAGGATTGCGAATTTGATGCTATGGAGTGCATGAAGCTTTCACTAGGAGCCTTCAAAACAAACCTCATTTCTTGTAATTATAGATTTTTAGGATATGAGAGCGCATAAACTTCTGCAGTGGTAAAATTAGTCGTCTATTTTCATTCTTGTGGTAAGATGTGAGAAACATGCATTATGACTAATAATGAGATGTTCTATTATTGGCCCTCATTGGTGTTCACAGAGTTTGTTATTGTATTTGACTTTGTTCTACAATTGTCTCTCTAACCCTATTGCCAACAACAACTGAACAAATTCCTTGCGTATGGGTTTCACATTTATCAAGTATTGTACCATAACAAATTTATAGTCAACGGACATTGACTTCACTACTTACAACTTGGTAGTAAAATTCGATAATTGCCTAAATTTTCATGATAAAATAATAATATTTACAAGTTACATGAATCATTTGAAATCAATCCATTCTCTCATTATGTTTACTGGTTATAAATTACATTGCTATTTAGTTTTACTAGATAGGGGTTTACATTTCTAAATAATATCTATTAAAATGGCCAAACTACTTAGTGGAAATCTTAAAATCAAATTTCTCAATGGTTATAACTAAAAAAAGTTCTAATTTATCAATTCCACTCCGATGATGTTCTTTCTAGTTGTAATATGAACATGCTACAGAGGAAGTGGATTAGAGTTCCTTGTGAGTTGCAACTTATGTCTACTATACCTATTATAAACCAAACTACACAATGGCCGATCTCGCCTGTCCTACTATGATCTTGCATTCTTTTTTTAGACCTGCTCACTAGAACATCATGCACTGCATGCAACAACTACAGTCAGTTAGAGAGCTTGGATGCACAAGTTCTCAATGCACATTCATTGCCTGTCGCCTAATCCAGCGGCTAGTTCCAGAGAATTTACCGACATGATTGATTCGACTGCTTCTGGTGCGGCCTCGTCGAGTATTGGGAATAACATGAATGTGTGGATGAGTGAGCAATGCATGGTCGACGTGCCAAGTCTGCCACAAATTGTTTTCTACTGCGCACATTCTTTTTGGACAAATAAGGGTGCACATTCTGCCCAAATTGTGATCAACAGATCATTTAAATCGCACCAATCGTAAAATGTCAACAATGCCCACCAGCACGTCAGGACAAGAGACCAAACGACCAATGTTTGTGCTAAATGGAAAAATTGATGATAAGTAGATTTAGACCAGGTTGAATGAAAATGTTCTAAGAAATAACTCTCTCTCTCTCTCTCTCTCTCTTTGTGTATCTCTGTGTTTTTGTGTTTGTGTATTGAGAACGGATCGTCACCAAGCGCAAGGAGCCATGCTAGGAAAGTGCCCACCTAGCCACCCCGCCACCTTGCCAGCGTGCCCACCCACCCAACACCCCCCCGCGGCCCACCCCGCTCCCCACCTCCAATAGGCCCCAGCTCCACCTCTGCCCGGCAATGGCTGCCTTGACTACCGAGATGAACCCTATTACTAGTAAACGAGGCATTGATACATGAACGAGTACCTCCTCCATTCAAGGCCAACAAGCCATGGAGGAGCATAGGAAGGAGGTTGTACCATGTCTCCCTCTTCCCGATCGAAATCTTACTACTCTCCCCAATAGTCCAAAGAACACATCTAGGAGGTCCTCAAACCTATCAAACCTCCAACTAGGTGTGATGTATATAGTGGCTCGTTTAATGGACCATCGTGAATTTGCATGCTTTTGGTATCCAAGTGATGCTGGGCACACAATGATGGCTGTATCCAACCATTTCTATTTTCAAAGCTTCATAGCTATTTCCTTTGTAATAAACTTTTCTTATTTAAATGGCTTTCATCACTTGTTTTGTTCCAACAAATTATGCCAAAAACTCAAACAATATGTCTCATGTGTTATATCATACTTTCACCAACTTCGAGATTCTTACTCCAAACACTCTCCTTTTTGGGATTAAAGAATGCTTTCAATCTTCTCATTTATATTTGATTCCAATATATGCATTGAATGTGTAATAGACAATGAATCACATTGCAACATGTCACATTGTGCCTTCTCTTTTTGTAGCCATATCAATGAGATATTAAGAGAGGTTACATCATTCTTTAATTGTAAATGTGTTAAATCCTTTTATTCTAGGAAACACATGCCTCAACAAAATAATTGCGTGGTTATGAGAAGTGTCTGATAATGGAGCTGTTAGATCAAGCATGACTTACAAAAGACTCCTTAATCATGAAATACTCCAAAAGGCCACAAAAAGACCATGATTGGAAAGTCTCACCAAAAACTCTTTACTCTCGAAATACATACCAAGGCCAAAAAATGTCTACCATAGCATAGGATAAAGACTATGACCTATGGGCTTTCTACTCATTTTCCAGTAGAAAACACAAAGCACTAAGCATACTTTCTATAATGCCTATGTTTTTTTATCAAACATAATACAACTTGTTAGGATAATTTAAAATGAATGCATTTTCAATACATTATTTATATGTAGGCTTCTCAGATAGCAAAGTTTACTCTAGCATTATAAGACTTAATCCATCTTTAATTACATTAACATGATCTAGCTGGTATTCAATCATTAGATGTAAATTTTGAATTAAAAAATTTCATTTAATGTGTTTGTAAAAAATTAATGATTGGTTTAACAAGTCTTTAAAGGATGTTAGATGTAATGCTCCACAATTGAAAATTTTTTTGGATGATTTGTCAAAGGGCCTTGATAGACAATTCTAAGATGCTTCAAGATATGGACTGTTTCACTATTTTTGGTAATGGTTAGCGTGTTGGATGCAAGTGAGGCTCAATTTATATTTGATAAGGTACACAATTGTCTGTATAAGTAGATATCTATACACTAGACTTTGAAAGAGCAGACATGTTGTTATGTATTTGTTGATGGGCTCATTGATAGCATGTATATGGAGATTCAATAGCCTCAAGTGTATGATGCACACCCAAGGTCTTATGACCCTAGAGGGGGTACTAGGTATGGCTCAAGAGTTATGCAAATGCTGAGTATTTTGATCTATGATCTAGGGGAATTCCTTCTTATATGCATGATAAGTGACAAGTTGACGCTATGGGTGTTTGACCTGAGTGATGCATCGGTGGCACATACAAGAGGATGTGCAGGTTCATAGGGGGTGGATGTTGTGCCACTATGCGGACACAGTGTGAAAAACTCTAGAGTGCATCATCATCCGACCTTCTTATTGATCTAGAGAGATAATGTCATGTGAGTCATTAGTGCTAGTGTCTGTGGCATGGATAGTCCAAAAATACTAGATTTTTGGATAATTTTAATCTATTTTGATATTTTGGATATTATTTATTGTAAATATCCTAAAAAGTTAAGAAAACTTCTAGAATAGGGTGGCATGCAAAAAGCATGTGGCTTTTTCATCTAGTTAAGAAAGATGGGTGAAATTGTGTGGGTCGCGATCGCAGTTGACAGAGACAAAAAAGAGCACTTGGAACTAGAAGAAGAAGAAGTGAACTGGGAGATTCTTAACTAGGTGTCTTGGTGTTTTACCCCCCAGCCAACAGAGCCATTAGATTTGAGTTCTGAGCAGCAGAGAGGAAATTGTTGTGAGCTCTAGGAGATCTAATGCTTGGAGATTGCTTCTGAGTAGTGCCAAACAAGGGATTCTAGGTTCTATCAATACATATTGATTCAATTCATTGTGCTTTCTCTTTATCGTGTTTACGTCTTGTCTATTCTTTTTCCTCTCTTCCATATCATATCCTCTACTTCCTTTTATCCCTGATCCCCTATGGATACGACCTTTCGACAAAAACCCCTCTAGCAACATTTCATCAACCTTCTCATCTTATTTCAAGTATTTTGACACCTTTGCAACTAAGTGGAATAGTCATAAATTGTGACTCTATCTCAATTCAATCTATGCATTCCTCTCATACATTAGGTTGAATAATAACTTTAACCAACACATCTACTTTTTCAATAAAAGCATTAGAACCATCAACAACCTTAGTCAATGCATCATCGTCATCCTTAGTCAATACATCTGTATCATCAGACACCACATCTCCAGCATTAGCATCCTAAATCCATGTATTATCAACAATCTCAGTCAAAACATTTGTAAATACCACATTTGCAACATTCGAGAATGCATTAGACAAGTCCTTAGCATCTTTAGCATCCTGAACAACACCCAAAAAAATAACTAATAAATCCATCGAGAAAGTTGCTATATGTATATTCTCTACATCACATGCGTTCAAGGCCTATTTATAAATATCCTTGTATGTGAATTTTTCTTGAATAAAACATAACCATTTTCTATTCAATCGGTAAATAATCCCTTTATATTACACCTTTTGTATGTTAAAAATATATAAAAATAATATTTTAAATCTACGTTATTTTGAACCCACATGATGCACACATATATTCATGAGTAACTTACCCCAGACAAATCCCCAAGTTAATCTTTCATAATTATTATTGTACCTTTATGTAAAGCATCTTCTTCAACTTGTATAATCTGCAATTGACACAATCTTGAGATCTTGTAGTGACTTGCTCTAGATCATTGTCTTGTTCTAGAATCTTCATAAAATATTATTCTTTAAGAACTTGTTTGCAAGGTTGTAATATGTTTCAATCGTATGTCTCAAATTTGTGTCTTGACGTCACTCACCACGATCCATTATAAATACAACATCATCCATTTCTTTTGGAACACCAAGTAGTTGCATCTCCTTGTTATAGATTCTAATATATTGAGATACATCTGATCCATAAAATTAATCAAGTTTACTTAGGATCAACTTAAGCATCTCTATCTTTAGTCTTCTTCATGTTGTTGCATATAGGTTACAAATGTTTGAAATAGATTTATCTTGTTCCCTCTACAAAACCTATTCCCATCTAGTTGAATCCCCATGTCCTTGCAAGACACATCTACATCTAGTTGGAATTCCATGATTGGACCCTCACCCTCGCTAATTCCACGTTGGACTCACCAAAAAGATGTTGGGAGAAATTTTGTGAGAGTGCAGCCAATTCGAGTCTCTAGTTGTGAGAGTTTGCAAAGAGGAGAAAGAGAAGATGAACATACTTATATATAAAACACATAGTGCCAGGAATCTGATTCTTTCCACTACACTCACATGATGAGTGGAGCTCTATTTCCTACTTGAGCCCCAGTAGTGGCTATGACCCCTCCAAAGTGAGTAGCCTAGCTACCAAAATAACCAATCAACACTTTCCAAGACATGAGAGAATACAAAGTATATAAACAGAAAAATTTGGGATGCCATATAAGACAAACTAGGACATTCTAGAAGACTAACCAGTTGACCAAGATGGGCGGTTTGAAAAAAAAAACTAAACTTTCGAAAAAGAATCCCTAGCCCAAGGCATTCGGATGTCCCCCTCTGGTCAGCTCATAGGTACAGATGGCCAAGCTCTTAGACTTCCCAACAAGTGGATGCTCATGGTTCTTCACAGTTTAGATGCCACACTCAAATTGGTTGTAGCTTCTGCATCCCATTCTTGGAGAATACTATTTCACCCTTAGGATAGGACTGATTTTTTGGTCTAGCTACAAGCATCCCACACTTGTTGAATCTACAACAGCAAAGGCACAGTATTTGTATTGTATGTTGCGATCCTAGATCTTTTTTAACTAAGCCAACTTTATCAAGAGTTAGGGCTCAGAGGAGGGGTTTTGTACTTGGGGATCTTTCTAGCTTCATCATTCTATTCACTGTTCTTGCTATCCACTATAAATCTTTGGTCTAGAAGGATGTGGGGGGACTTATTTTATCCCATAGCAACATGAAATAGTCGTTTTTGGGTTCCATGTCCCCATTTTCCATCTTTATTCCCTGTTTCATGCCTATTCCATGTTACTATATAGCCACATGGAACAACAAATCATGGTGTTGCCCATTCCCATTCCTCACTCCCATTTCCCATTCCATTTTGCTATGTTTTATGCTCCTCCTCTCTAAGAGTTTCAATTTGGGTGAATCATTGGATACATGTATTCATACTTGCATGTACAACAATCTCAGGGGGTTCACTATATATATATTCTCTATATAAGGTGTGTTCATGGCTTATTTATAAATATCCTAATCTGTGAATTTTTCTTGAATAAAACACCATTTTCTATTCAATCTATAAGTAAGCCCTTTATATGACACCCTTCTGTATGTAAAAAAAGGTATAAAATTTGTCTTTTAAAAACCCCTTATTTTGAACTCACATTATATGTACATATATTCATGAGTAACCCCCTCGAGACAACAATATGATATTGGAGAGAGTTATTATGTTTTAGCTTTGCTTTACTATCTGAATTTGACTAAATAATTCAAATTATATCCTCTGCTCATACTAAATTCTTCCTCTTAGCTTTTGTGGTATTCCTTTACTGATTTTGCTTGAAGATGTGGAATTCATGCCTATGAACCTAGAAGTCTGTTGTTTTTTCCATGGAATCAAGGCCTTCACATGTAAGTAGTGTGACCTAGATACTCATATGTGCCATTTTTGTTCTATGACCTTCCAATGCACTATATTTTTAGAACCTAGGCCTTTAACCTATTATGTATGGATGCACCTCTTTGTAGCTATTTACTTTTGATATCTACTTTACCTTTCAACAAAACTTAAGTTTGAACTTGTCGTGAGAATGGTCAGGTTGTGTAGAAGGCATGGGGTATGTGTGTGTGTGCGTGTGATTGTACGTTGTCGTATTGCTGCGCATTCGAGGTGTGAAACCACCCAAAAGTTGTGCATGAGATTTGTTACTTTGTACATACTTAGTTGTTATGCTTGCTCTTTCATTCTATGCCGAAGATGGAGAAGAATAAGGTTTTTGATGGATTGGAAACTCGAGATGCAATCTCATGGGCTACACTTATTTCAAGATATGTCGATTATGGGTTTCGTGAGGATGTTTCTAACATCTACAACTGGATGTTCTATATGTGAATGGCAGTAGTATGGGCATAAAACCAATTGATCATGATGAATCTAGAGAGCTTATCAAAGTGTATCCTAGAAAGATGTGCGAATGTCTTCTGAATCTGAATGGAGAGAGTGTTGTGGAGTGTGATCAAGTTTCTTCCATGCTCACAAAAACATTTTGTGGAGTGTAATTAAATGTAATGTGTTAGTGGGTTTATGGGTTTGGATGTTTCTTCAAGGCCTCTATGGATTCTTGGAGATGTTTTCATGGGCGCTTATCACACGGTTTTCGGTTTCAAAGCTAGCTAAAGGAGAAGTGTTGATGTTAAATATTGGTTCTATGTCTACTGGTGCCCGTGTGCTTGCTGTGAAAACAGATCTTGCTAATCTGCAGCTTACTTCTCCAGTTTGTACGAGTAAGGGGGGGAAAAAGCATATTTGAAAGGAGGAGACTAATAAGGGATTTTTCAAAAACTAAAGAGGGAAGAACAGAGTGGTGGGGACAGAAAAAGGAGGTGAAGACTAATCCAGGAGGAAAACAAAACAGAGTATTCGGGGGGGGGCCCAGAATTTGGGGAAAAGAGGAGCCTATTTTGGACGGGGTAGGCTTGGACTAGAAAGAAGGGGAGCTCTGAAAAGGATTGAGAGGAGAGGAAAGGAGGACGCTAATTTGGAAGATAGAAGAATTGGGGGAGACACCAACAGCCACAGCGACAGCGATTGCAATGGCATTCTTCTTTACCTTCAGATCTAGGCTATCAGAAACAACAATTCAATGAGGTCAATCAGTGTCCTCAGTCAACTGCCGTTGAGGCTTCATCAGACACTTTGACTGGGTTTGTGAAAAATTTTTCTGACATCTCTTTGACGACGGGACCATCGAGTACTGAATCAGCAAACAAAGGCCGGCAGAATGGATCTGCTACAACCAGACAAGTGCTGGGGAAGGAAGGAGTTGACACACAGGGGAATAAAATCGACATAGACAAAGAATCAGAAAAGAAAAGTAGATAGGAATTGAAGTCTTATCGCGCTTCTGACATAAATCGTGTGCTTTGGAGGAGTTGAAGCCTCCATGACTATTGCCTATGATGTATCGAGCTCACAGCGCTTACAATGTTTTCTCAGACCCGGCTTTCGTCATGGCATAAATAGCAGCCGTATCAACTAGATCTGCAAACTGGAGTCATTGGCTAGTTGATCAGCACTTGCCATCCACCATGTATGAATGGAAGAAATTTGATTGCTGTGCGATGAAGGGCTCTTGGAATAGACAATTCATATTCTTGATGCCCGTACAGGAATCGGTGCAGGGTCGGTAATAACGAAGGCAACAAAGCCAGGGATCTCCGTCAGGCCATCCAAGTTCACACCCTTCTCTACAGGGCTGGTGTTTTTGAGTATTTTCTTGTCATCGGAAGTTAGGCGGCGTATGACAGACGATAGATGTTGGCCTATCTTCTCCAAGTAGCAGTCTATTTCACAACGAGTGGATCTAGCTTTTCCGTTTCCTGGAGATAATTTGTGTTTGGAGTGATTGCGCAGATACATTTGGATCTTCTCAGAGATGATACTGAATCTGTGCAGGATGCAGATGCTATTGTTGTGACAAAACGAGTGACGAAGGCGTGAACGAGGTTGTGAGGTAATTGAAGATGGGACTGAATCCTGTACCTCTTTGGTGAAGAAGACGATGATGAAGAGAACAGATGAAAGGCTCGTGGTAATAAGCTGTGGAAAGGGCGATTACACACTTTGACAGAATAAAATTGAAGGTTGAAAATTATAGAGAGTAACCAAATTGTCATCATCAGTTTCCTGGCAAGATCTGAGTTGCAGTAATTATAATAATTGCCACTCTGTAACACAGAAGAAGCAGCCTTTAAGTAAAATTAACGATGGCAGAATTGTGAGATGCAAAGAGGAGTCGATGAGTCGTGAAACAAGATTGCAGAGTTTCATACAGAACTGGGCTTCTTTCTTCTGAAGTGTTAGATAATTGGGAAAAAGCATGTGACTTTCTCTCTCTTGCTGATGCAAAGCGGATGTTGATGTTCTCCTCAGATCAAGAACTTCTGACCTCTGTTGCAAAGGATTAACCAGAATGAGAAGTCCACAATGATTGTGTGTACTTTCAGAAAATGACAGATACAGTGTACAAGGAAATATCTTCCTTAAAATTCATCAATCAAACTCTGGGCTATGTCAAAGAACTGGAGCGGATAGTTTAAGCTTACACCCTGATCATGTCTTAAATATGCTCAGCTGAAAACCTGCTTTTAGTCTTATCATTGCTGTAAAGACGAAGTCTCGTTGAAAGCTTGGTGGTCACAAATCCTTACATCTTGCTTATTCATTTGTTTGATCTTATATTCTGAAATTTATCAAGGTCTTCTGAAGACGCGACTTTGCTTTCATAAATCCTTCGACATCTTTGGTGAACCCGACGTGAAAGCGTCGCAGAAATTTCAGGATGGGAGAAACTTCAGCCTCTATTTCAGCTTCCTCTACAATTCCAGCTACCTCTACTTCAGCTCCATCTATGACTGCTGCGTCAAGTACTTCAACGGAGGATCTAAAACAGATTTTGCAGAATATGTCCATGTATATGCAGCTCCAAAATCAGCAAACACAAATGTATATGCAGCAGCAACAACAATTGCATCAACAACAGTTGTCTCAGCAAAGGCAACTCTATTCGGAGCAGGAGAATGCAAACAGCGCAACTAAGGCTATTGAAGCAGTTGAGAGTGAGAAGAAGCTATTTGACGGGCGTAATGTTTCAGCATATTTGAAGACATATGAGATCAAGATGGGGTTCTTTGGAGTTCCTGCTGGACTTATGAGTAAGTACTTCCTTCGTCTTGTCACACCTGCTTTGAGGACAAAGATGACTGATTTATTTATTCAAAATACACATTGGCAAGATTTTAAGAAAGCCTTGAAAGAAGAATACTTCCTTGAGGACTTTGGTATGGCTACTCGACGGTCATTCCGAGAGTGGGTTTACATGCCAAACAAAGGTCTTGCTGCTTCGGAGTTGATTCGAGAGTTCGAAGAGAGGTATAGTCAGCTTGATGCTATTGAACAAAGAGCTTTGGATGTTGAAAAAGTTGAGCTTTTCTTGCAAGCTGCAGATCCTGCTCTTCAAGAAGAATTGGGTGAGCTTCTTGAAGATCGCACGAAGCCTATGGGTCTTAAAACTGATTGGCAGGATGCTCAGGATGCAGTCTCGACATTGACTAAGAGGAGGATATGGAAGACTCGCCTACAGAATGGTTCCATGACACCTACACCATCATCTGCTCCTATGCCTACTTCTATCCCTATTATTTCTTCTCCTCCTCAGCCAGTTTCTTGGCCTATGCCAGTGCCTACTGTGCCTACTGTTTCTACTCCACCTATTCCTCCTGTTCCACGACCGATGCCTACACCTTCTGCTCCAAAACCATCTGCTCCATCGGTGCCTACTTCTCTTGATGACATAATCAAGGGAATCACAGATTTGACACTTGAGTCAGTCAAAGCGGAGTTGGTGGGTAAGTTGAAGGAGCAGTTTGCTTCGACTGCGCCTGCTACTTCTTCTAGTGCTCCTATTGCACCTAGGAGTGCTCCTAGTGCTCCTAGGAGAGATCGGAGATGTATTTGGTGTGATAGTACGGAGCATCAGCATTGCAGGGATTGTGACTCTTTCCAGGATGCAAGGAGGCAGAATTTGGTATATTGGGGGCAAGATGGTAAGATTTGGTTGACTGAGACAGGAGCTCCACTTGCTACCAACTTTGGTAAAGGTGGAATGAAGAAGTTAGTGGAGGACATGGCTGCGCGTACTTCTTATGTGACGGCTAGAGGTGATGCTTCTGCATATGGAGTACAGATTGAGAAGGGATCGGAGACTCAGTCCGCACTATGGACTTATGCTATGGAGACTACAAACAAGGGAAAAATTCAGCAAACTGTTTTGACTAGCGCAGGCTCTAGCATCAGATCAGAGACAGGTTGGGACTCGCCTGTTGACAGGTATTCTATTTATGCTTATTTGGCTAAATCTCATGGTGCAGATGTATTTGTTGAGGAGAAGCGTAAGAGGGATGAAGACAATCCAAGTGCAGCTAAGAAGACTAGAGGGGGTGAGTTTGTTACTCCACCTACTGCAGGACCGTCTTCAAGACCAGGGCCAGATCGACAGATGGAAAATGCTCAAAAGAGAGAAAAGAGGCAAGAGCCTAGAGAGAGAAAGCAACCAGGATTCAGATTGATGTCCGACATTGAGACATTTACAGATATGAAGAAAATCTTTAATGATAAGATACTTGGCAGTGAGGTGACTTTTACTATTTCCGAGATTTTGGGCATCTCAAAAAGAGAGTTTCAGGATCAGTTTCAGGAGGTCCTGAAGAGGAAAAGACATGCATTGTCTACCACTGATGCACAGGGAGTTTTGATTGGAGAGTTGGATGAGGATGATGATGAGGTTATGGTTGATAATGCTTCTGTTTTGCCGCAGGTAGAGAAGAGGGTTCAGCCTATGCATTATGCTGAAATTGATGAGCCTGTTTTGATACCGCGTAGTCACTTTTCGCGGAGCCATTGGGCTAGGGCAACTACAGAGACGATGGTAAAGGTTGGAGAAAAACAGGTGCCTTATGTTGCATTGGTTAATCATGGTTCAGAGATTAATCTCATTGTTCGTGGAGTTTATGAGAGTAACAGATGGCCTATGGATGTAGAGCATGGGTGGCGTATGAGAGCCGCCAATAACACTGCAGGTGATTTATATGCTGCTTGCCCTAGTGTCAGGGTTTCTATTGGTGATGTAGAGGAGGATTTTCATTTCTTTGTGCAGGATTCATGCTCTTATCCCATAATTCTTGGTCAGCCATTCATTACAGAGATGCGCATGGAGACAAAGATCATGGATGATGGATCTGCTTATGCACGGATTCGCAGTAAAGATGGTATGAGAGCAGTTCAGTTTATGACTGTATGTGTGAACCATGTTAGAAACAGAGATACTCTCAGAGATGCACCCTTACCCACTGTGAGGGATTCGGGTTTTCATTAGGTACCGCCGTTTCGCGAGACGACGGTGGTACAGAGCAGAGGAGATTGGAGTTCTCGCCTCCTGGCAGCAGTGTTTTCTCCTCCGGTTATGTTGGGATTTCAGCAAACAGTTCAATGAGCTATCAGAGGACTTCTAGATTGTCTAGAGCTGCCAGGCAGTATATATGCAGGAAGGAGAAAAATTTGAAAAATGCAGGAATTTTGGAGGATGATGAGCACATAGATGGTATGTATGACAGTGTGATTTGTGCAGATACGATGACAGAGATGGGAGATATGCTGAAAACTGATATGCTGAATTGTCATGGTAATGTATTAGTGCAATCCCTGGACATGTTTCATGAAATTGCAGATTTTATGTCACAAATTGAGTCAGAGGCTGAGGAAACTCAGCAAAGAGTATTGAGTGCTGAAGAAATTCAGCAAACAGAGTTTCCAGCTGGTTATGATCAGCTTTCAGAGAGACAGAGGGCTGAAAATTTTCAGCCAACAGAGTTTACTGCTGAAATATTTCAGCATTCAGAGTTTGGGGCTGTTCCTATGCAGTCCATAGAGCAGAGGGCTGAGAATATTCAGCCATTGGAGTGCAGAATTGCTGATTTACAGCAGGGTTTATGTAATGTAGAAGAGCATAATGAAGCCAGGGTTGACACGAAGTACAAAACTGTGGATAAGAAGGTGAAGCCGGTTGCTGTACCGCTTCCACCTGACAGTGATCAGCAAATAGAGAGGGCTGCTAAACAGCAAATTTTGAGGAATCCGGAGCATATTGGTCATAAATTTTCAGCAGAGACACTTGCTGAATTGAAAATTGGAAATGGTGATTTCTTGTTACCCATGGAGAAGCAATGCTTTCAGGAGATGCTTGAGCGTCATGGAAGGGGATTTGCTTTTGTCCCACATGAGATTGGATGTGTGAATCCTGATATTGTTGCTCCTATGGTCATCTTTACTATTCCTCATATCCCATGGAATCTCCGACCTATTCCAGTGCCTAAAGCACACTTGCCAAAGCTGATTGATTTATTGAATGAGAAAATCAGGATGGGAATCCTTGAGCCTTCATCTGCACCATACTCAAACAGGTGGTTTACAGTTCCAAAGAAGAATGGTACTCTTCGATTTATTCAGGACATGCAGCCAGTGAACAGAGTTACTATCAGGAATGTTGGTATTGGTCCAGTTGTGGATGAGTTTGCAGAGGCATTTGCTGGACGTGCCATCTATTCTTTGGGTGATTTGTATTCAGGTTATGATCAGTTTCAGCTGGCTTTGGAAAGCAGGGACATAACCACCATGAGAACTCCTATTGGGCTTGTCAGGATGTGTACCTTGCCTCAAGGTGCCACTAATTCTGTTGCACATATGATGAATGCCATGCATAAGGTCCTTCGTGATTACATACCTCAGCTTACTATGCCTTTCTTGGATGATGTGCCCATTAAGGGGTGTGCAGAAGAAGAGAAGAATGAGAGCCTAAATGAGCAGGGATGCAGATACTTTGTGGCTGATCATATTTCAGCATGTGAGAAGATTTTGGCCAGGTTAGAAGAAGTGAACTTGACACTTTCAGGGCAAAAATCTGTTTTTGGAGTGAATGAGGTTGTCATTGTTGGGCATATGTGTGGATATTATGGCAGGAAACCTTCACCTGATAAGGTGAATGCTATAGGCAAGATTGCAGAGTATTGTTCTACCACTTCAGAGGTACGGAGATTCATTGGTGCTTGTGTGTTTTATATGATTTGGATACCTCATTTTGCACACATTGCAGATTGTTTGTATCAGTTGCTTCGAAAGGGGCAGAAATTTTATTGGGATGAGAGCCACACTAAAGCCATGCGGAAATTGAAGAAGTTATTGCAGAATGCTCCTACTCTCAGGAAAGCGGATTATAATTGTGATAGGCCTATTGTATTGACAGTTGACACTAGTCCAATTGGCATAGGTTGGGCTGTGGGTCAAGATGATGCAGATGGAAATAGGTATGCTATTCGGTTTGGGGCGAAAGTCCTAAACGAGAGACAGAGGAGATATCCGCAAATCAAGAGGGAGTTATTGGGGATTGTGACGGCTCTCAAATGTGACAAGGAGTACTTTATTGGAGCTTCAGTTGTGGTAGAGACAGATTGCTTGCCGTTGATTGGTATGATCACGAGTTGCTCTACTCCGGATATAGCTATGTTGAGATGGATTGCATACATCAAGTCATTAAATCCGGAATTTAAACACATAGCAGGGAAGGATAATCCAGTGGCAGATATGTTGTCTAGAGCCAGATATGATGATGAGGAGACTCTACTTGCAGAAGAGGATGATGCAGAAATTTCAGCCACTATGGTTGATCATGTTTGTCATGTTTATGATATTGTGGCTTTCACAGAAGAGCTCTATGTTGGAGATTGGTTGCAGATTGGCAGGTACCTTAGTACACTAAGCAAAAGAGATGAATGGACAAATGAAGAGTTCAAGAAGATCAGAAGGAAAGCCTATGGTTATTTTCTCAAGGACAGATTTCTTTGGAAGCATCCGAAGAAAAGAGGCGGATTACCTTTGCGGGTTGTCTGCGATAGAGAGACACAGTTACAGGTGATGAGGGAGTTTCATGAGAGTCCTTGGGCTGGTCATAGAGGAGTATGGGCTACTTATGAGAAGATCAGGGAGAAATATTGGTGGAAAGGCATGTATAGAGATGTTTCTCACTTTGTTGAGACTTGCAGAGACTGCCAGATGTATTCAGTAGTGCGTCATAGAGATGAGCTTCATCCGACCTATCTGTTATGCATTCATTATAAGTGGGTAGTTGATTTGGTTACCATGCCTATGGGTCTATGGCAGATGAGGTACATTGTTTTGGCTAGAGAGGATCTTACCAATCATGTTGAGGGCAGATCTTTGAGAACGAAGACTACTAGTGCAGTGTGTAAGTTCTTATTGGAGGAAATTTTCTGCAGGTATGGTTGTGTGGGTAAGATCACTGCAGATCGTGGTGAATTGGATGCAGATGAAGCTAGGGAGTTTTTCTCTCAGCTAGGAATCAAATTGGCTCTAACCACAGCATACAATCCAGAGGGAAATGGGAAGAGTGAAAGAGGGCATCCGCCAATAGTGAAAGCATTAGCCAAAGCATGCAGAGGACGGATTGGAGAATGGCCGAGACTTCTACCATTTGCTTTATGGGCTGATCGTACGACTCATAGTGTTACTATAGGATATATGCCTGCAGAGTTGATGTATGGTCAGAAACCTGTTATGCCGATTGAGACTTGTGCTTTGACTTGGTCAGTTTTACCTTGGCAGGAGGATTTGACGAGAGAGGAGCTCTTAGCTCTTCGGATTCGACAGTTGGAGAGGAGACCTGAGGATATTCAGCTAGCTATTGACAGGTTGAAAGTTGCTAGACTAAGGAACAAGGACAGGTTTGATAGCAGGCATCGCTTGCGGCCTAGAGCAATAGAAGAGGGAGATTGGGTATTGGTCTTTGATAGCAGCCTTGAAAATCAGCATACTGCACTTCGGAAGATGGTGAAAAGATGGTTTGGGCCATACATAGTCAGACATGTCTTTGATAATGCAACATATGAGTTGACAGAATTGGATGGGACAGTGCTTAGAGTGCCAATTGCTGGAAAAAGAATCAAGATTTTCAAGAAAAGAAATGATGAGGATTATGCATTGGAAGAATTTTCAAGAGAAGAGCAACGACAAGAAACTCCAATGGAAGAGACAGATGATATGGCTGATAATCTTGTTGATCTACCGGAAATGCATAACAAAGAGATTGATTTGTTTGTGGATCTTGATGATAATGATCATGGGTAAGTTGGCCCATCCGGAGGATGCGCAGGATTAGAGGGGGTGGATGTCGTATTGCTGCGCATTCGAGGTGTGAAACCACCCAAAAGTTGTGCATGAGATTTGTTACTTTGTACATACTTAGTTGTTATGCTTGCTCTTTCATTCTATGCCGAAGATGGAGAAGAATAAGGTTTTTGATGGATTGGAAACTCGAGATGCAATCTCATGGGCTACACTTATTTCAAGATATGTCGATTATGGGTTTCGTGAGGATGTTTCTAACATCTACAACTGGATGTTCTATGTGTGAATGGCAGTAGTATGGGCATAAAACCAATTGATCATGATGAATCTAGAGAGCTTATCAAAGTGTATCCTAGAAAGATGTGCGAATGTCTTCTGAATCTGAATGGAGAGAGTGTTGTGGAGTGTGATCAAGTTTCTTCCATGCTCACAAAAACATTTTGTGGAGTGTAATTAAATGTAATGTGTTAGTGGGTTTATGGGTTTGGATGTTTCTTCAAGGCCTCTATGGATTCTTGGAGATGTTTTCATGGGCGCTTATCACACGGTTTTCGGTTTCAAAGCTAGCTAAAGGAGAAGTGTTGATGTTAAATATTGGTTCTATGTCTACTGGTGCCCGTGTGCTTGCTGTGAAAACAGATCTTGCTAATCTGCAGCTTACTTCTCCAGTTTCTACGAGTAAGGGGGGGGAAAAAGCATATTTGAAAGGAGGAGACTAATAAGGGATTTTTCAAAAACTAAAGAGGGAAGAACAGAGTGGTGGGGACAGAAAAAGGAGGTGAAGACTAATCCAGGAGGAAAACAAAACAGAGTATTCGGGGGGGGGCCCAGAATTTGGGGAAAAGAGGAGCCTATTTTGGACGGGGTAGGCTTGGACTAGAAAGAAGGGGAGCTCTGAAAAGGATTGAGAGGAGAGGAAAGGAGGACGCTAATTTGGAAGATAGAAGAATTGGGGGAGACACCAACAGCCACAGCGACAGCGATTGCAATGGCATTCTTCTTTACCTTCAGATCTAGGCTATCAGAAACAACAATTCAATGAGGTCAATCAGTGTCCTCAGTCAACTGCCGTTGAGGCTTCATCAGACACTTTGACTGGGTTTGTGAAAAATTTTTCTGACATCTCTTTGACGACGGGACCATCGAGTACTGAATCAGCAAACAAAGGCCGGCAGAATGGATCTGCTACAACCAGACAAGTGCTGGGGAAGGAAGGAGTTGACACACAGGGGAATAAAATCGACATAGACAAAGAATCAGAAAAGAAAAGTAGATAGGAATTGAAGTCTTATCGCGCTTCTGACATAAATCGTGTGCTTTGGAGGAGTTGAAGCCTCCATGACTATTGCCTATGATGTATCGAGCTCACAGCGCTTACAATGTTTTCTCAGACCCGGCTTTCGTCATGGCATAAATAGCAGCCGTATCAACTAGATCTGCAAACTGGAGTCATTGGCTAGTTGATCAGCACTTGCCATCCACCATGTATGAATGGAAGAAATTTGATTGCTGTGCGATGAAGGGCTCTTGGAATAGACAATTCATATTCTTGATGCCCGTACAGGAATCGGTGCAGGGTCGGTAATAACGAAGGCAACAAAGCCAGGGATCTCCGTCAGGCCATCCAAGTTCACACCCTTCTCTACAGGGCTGGTGTTTTTGAGTATTTTCTTGTCATCGGAAGTTAGGCGGCGTATGACAGACGATAGATGTTGGCCTATCTTCTCCAAGTAGCAGTCTATTTCACAACGAGTGGATCTAGCTTTTCCGTTTCCTGGAGATAATTTGTGTTTGGAGTGATTGCGCAGATACATTTGGATCTTCTCAGAGATGATACTGAATCTGTGCAGGATGCAGATGCTATTGTTGTGACAAAACGAGTGACGAAGGCGTGAACGAGGTTGTGAGGTAATTGAAGATGGGACTGAATCCTGTACCTCTTTGGTGAAGAAGACGATGATGAAGAGAACAGATGAAAGGCTCGTGGTAATAAGCTGTGGAAAGGGCGATTACACACTTTGACAGAATAAAATTGAAGGTTGAAAATTATAGAGAGTAACCAAATTGTCATCATCAGTTTCCTGGCAAGATCTGAGTTGCAGTAATTATAATAATTGCCACTCTGTAACACAGAAGAAGCAGCCTTTAAGTAAAATTAACGATGGCAGAATTGTGAGATGCAAAGAGGAGTCGATGAGTCGTGAAACAAGATTGCAGAGTTTCATACAGAACTGGGCTTCTTTCTTCTGAAGTGTTAGATAATTGGGAAAAAGCATGTGACTTTCTCTCTCTTGCTGATGCAAAGCGGATGTTGATGTTCTCCTCAGATCAAGAACTTCTGACCTATGTTGCAAAGGATTAACCAGAATGAGAAGTCCACAATGATTGTGTGTACTTTCAGAAAATGACAGATACAGTGTACAAGGAAATATCTTCCTTAAAATTCATCAATCAAACTCTGGGCTATGTCAAAGAACTGGAGCGGATAGTTTAAGCTTACACCCTGATCATGTCTTAAATATGCTCAGCTGAAAACCTGCTTTTAGTCTTATCATTGCTGTAAAGACGAAGTCTCGTTGAAAGCTTGGTGGTCACAAATCCTTACATCTTGCTTATTCATTTGTTTGATCTTATATTCTGAAATTTATCAAGGTCTTCTGAAGACGCGACTTTGCTTTCATAAATCCTTCGACAACGTGTGTGTGTGTGCATGTGCGTGTGCGTGTGGGTGTGCATGTGCGTGTGTGTGTGCGTGTGCGTGTGGGGGTGTGTCTGTGTGTGTGTGTGTGTGTTGGAGGGAGGGGTGGATAGGGTTGCCATTCTAGGTAGGTCTTAGCTCACAAAGGCTTTACTTATGTTAATGTTTTCAAAAGTTTACGACTTTATTTTTGTATGATGCTCATGGTGATGTGACTTTATTGTATGGTTTTTAAGCATGCATTTGAAGAAGAAGCTAAGCTTCCTAGGCTGAAGGAAGAGAAATTAGGGTTGACTCACATACAATACAAGGACGTGATCGTAAAACTTTGGAAAAAATCACCACACAACCCACTTAATCAGGTTGCTAAGGATTAGTGGACTCGTTGATGTACCTTATGTTGGTTATTTTGTCAAAAGATGCAGCAAAGAGAAAACAACTTCAAGCTTCAAGAAGTTATGTTCTCTGGAATCCATATAGGTTGTGAAGGCTCCTAACTTGCATTATAAGATAGATACATCACAAGAAAAGATTTGTCACCAATAGTCGGCTGATTATGAAAAGTGTTGTTGGAAGCTTCAACTATTTATTGAGGCTTTGCGATTCATTGTGTGAAATAAAAACATGTTGGCAAGTCTTTTTGAAAGGATGTCTGTCTTCAAAGCATATTATTTACACCATGGTAACGTTATAAATTAGTGTGCTAAAACTTATTGTATAGCCACCAACTTTCTTTTTCTTCATTTTGTTAACTTTAGAAGAATAAGAATTGTGCACTTCTCCAAAACCAATGCTGCACCAAGCACAACTACACTAAGGGGTCAACAAGAGTGTAGTAGGGTCATAATATGAAGAATTTAGCAAAATTGGTTTTGTGATATCTTTACTGGAGTCTTAAAGGACTTGACATTATGGTTCCAGCCATGGATAATGAACTCCAAAAGGCTTCAAGGATCTACAAGACTACATGTTTTAAGGTAACGAGATCTTTGGTTGTGAGAACTACACCTAATGAAAGCAAGCTTACAAAATAATTTTGGGAGTAGGCTTGTGAAGTCGAAATTTGGTGGAAGGTGGACTAAGGAGGGTGAGAGGGTTGACATATTTTAGACCTGAAAACTAGCACTGCAATTGTAGTGGCTGTAGATTGCCATTAGCATTGAGATAAAAGTAGTGTGCACATATAGTTCCATTGGTTGAGTTTTCTACCTTTTGAGTGATAGGGTTGAGAAGGGTTGAAATTGCTTACATATGACTAAGAGCCCCAAAATCCCTGCATGATCCCCTAGTTGGGCAGGGGCAATGGCTGACCACACACACACACACATATGGGACTTCATATCCATTACAAAAAAAAAGAGAACTTAATGCATTTACTTGGGTCCTAGTTGCATGTGTCTGAGAGGGTTGGGGTTATGGTCTATGTTCTATGATTTGGCCAAGAATGAAGTACTTACATCCCTTGAAGCATGGGTTAGTAAATGAGCGGTGGATTTTTTCCCTAGAAAAGTGCTAAAATTTTATCTAAAAATTTGAATTTCAAGGGAAATCTAAACTCCATTGATGGTGGCAAAGGCAATTGGGTCAATTTTAAGCAGCAAGGAACAAATGAGTTTCAAATTTGCTTTAAAGACCCACCAAGTGACGGTTGCAGAATTTTCATAATTTCTTCGGATGTCAAATGAGACTTCTGGAAGTTCTCGATAGTGGGGTACTTTGAGACGGACATGGAATAATTTTTGGAAGTCAAATCAGACACCGAACGCGAAAATGGGAGTGCTTGAGGCAAAGATAAAAAGGAGTTAAGTGTGAAATGGACTTACAAGGCAAAGGGGGTGTGACCTTTCGGTCCTCCACCCCCAATTCTCACGTGATGGGGGGGAGGGGAAACTGATTTTTTTGTTAGGCTTTGTCATGCCTGATCTCAACCTTCCACCTACTGCTTTGGATTTTTATGATGGCAAGGATCACATTATGGAGTCTTGGTCAAGTTTTGTCCTCCCAGATAACCTTCCTACTACTGTGGATAATGATGTTGAGGAGAATGGTAAGCAGGTTTTGCCAGTTTTTCTCCTTCCTGATCTCAACCTTCCTAGTAATTGTATTTCCTAATTAATGATGCGTATCAGCACATTAAGAGGTTGGTGAACCTTACTAGTACTGGCTGTGGTAGACACCTTTGATGTACCACGTTCTACCTTGCAATGATCAATCTTGTTTGTCCTTCTGCAGATAAATGGCTAAGAAAAGGGATGAAATTCCATTGCATTTAGTCTCTGAGAAAGCTATGTAATTGGAATTTATGTGTGAGTTCCATGAAAGTGTATGGGCTAATTATAGAGGAGTATGGGCTACTTATGAGATGTATGAGAAGTATGAGGAGATCAAAGAGCACTATTGGTGGAAAAGGGATGTATCACACTTTTTGCAAACATGCAAGGAGTGCCAGTTATACTCTTCAATGAAACATAGGGATGAGTTGCATTCGACATATCCACTTCGTATACACTACAAATGGGTTGTTGATTTGATTACTATGTTGGTTGCATAGATGAATTTAGTGGCTATATGTCACCAAATGGCTATATTTTTATTTTTTCAGTTTTTTTTTTTGAAACCCGAGTAGGTTGAGTTATAACTCCAAATTTTTTTATTCACCAACATTTCTAAGGTATATTAAGATTTTGAAGACTCTTTCGCCATACATGCGAAACAAATATTGAAAGAAATATATTAAATTTGCCACAATATTTATAGATTATGGGATATATATAGAATCACTCGCCACATGTACATATGTACTCATACACATAGTACATACATAGACACATGTCACATACTACTTATCCTTGCTCCTTTTTTACATACTCATACACATGACTTACACACACCGCTTCACACACACACATTACTTAGCATTACATCTTATACTCTTGTATTCATACATACATATACACAATTCTTAGAATCAAAAGGTTTGAGGTACTCATGGTCCAATAGCTTGAGCTAGTCATATCTTTGAAGCATGCATCTTGAAAGTTGCAAAGCAAGACATAGCTCTACCTAAAACCCATAAATGCTTAGGGACTTCCCCTCTTCATAGACTTGAGCACAAATAATACCTCCCCTTCAATAAACAGTTTCTAATTTCAACAAGGTGCGAAGGACTCTGTCCATTTCCACATCCAAGATTTTAGCAACACACTAGGACCAATCAACAACACTCTTCGGCTTAACTTCGATTTAACTTCGGCTAGCACTGAGAGATACTGATGGGATATGCTAATGTTTTCCAGAAGCATCTCTCAGTGCTAGCAGAAGTTGAGCCCAAGAGTGTTATGTCAATGAACATAAACACACTTTGTCTATAGTAAAAACATTATGATTTGCTTGAATTGGATGTATTTGTCATCTTTACCTCAATGGTAGAGAAACTGAGTTTCCTCCATAGTCCTTTTGCCCTTTGCTCTTGTGATATTCACAATCGTTTCAAATATATATGAACATCATTGCAGCAAATTCAAGTCCATCAAGGATGGTTTGATGGTACATTGAGAAGAGCAGGACCTTTCATTAAAAGTAGTTATACTTCAAGGATAAGATGTACACTAGTTAATGATAATCACAAACCTTTCCCCTATATTGTAAAAACAAAGGAGTGTATACATTAGGAGAAGTGTATACATTGAAAGTGTATGCATTAGGGGTGGCCCCCTATTAATTTCCCTCGTTAAGCTTTAAAAAAGGGAGGGGTGGTGTATAAGCTCAAGGGGGGGGTGGACACACATACAAATATGTATATAGAGAGTTCATTAATGGCATAACTCAGAGTGGTTACATACACAATAATGGTGACAAGAAAATTGAAAGATAAAGTGGATAGTTGCATATTTCTTGAATATGCTTCTAGGAATATTGCGAAGAAAGTAAGACCATATTGAAGTAATATATGCCTTCTACATTTTATCCCTAGTCTTGAGACACTCACTATTGCTTAATATATATAATCAAGTATGTTAACGATTGAGTGTTTGATTATTAGAAATTCTATGTAATTATACATATTTAGGGATGAGGTCTCCCCTTGAGTGTACCCATATATTAGGTATTCTACTATTCTTCTATATATACCTCTTGATGTTCCAACCTTAGCTCATGGACACACATATTTACATGCACACATGCCTGCGTGCGTGCACACACACGCACACACTTGCCCGTATGCTATAGATGCTCATACACCTTCGCATGTTCACCCTTATACACATGTATTACCATTTGATTTTAAACTTTCTACAGACACATATATGTTACATCACACTTGGATTGGAAGAACTCAATTTCCAAGTCAATGGAAATACTAAATAAAGGTGTAAAAGCCTTACCACCTCTAAGTACACACCTTTATCATTCTCACATCTAATATCTCTTTGATTCCATACCATTAGAAAGTCTATGTATAGCTAGCTGCACATACTCTTACAAGAATTTTTATAAAAGAAGCTAGCTTGCTTATCTTGTAAGGGTCAATGTTGGATGCTTTCTACATGGAATTCTACCTTTGTGACTTATATCACATTTCCATGAAAAGCATTGACCTCTTTTAGGTGTCAATCAACATAGTCTTGACATGTAATTATTCTACCTTTGCTTCTTATATCACATTTCCATGAAAAGCATTGACCTCTTTCAGCAAGCGCCAATCGGCATAGGCTTGAATGGGTAGGTAAGTGATTTAAGATCCTTGCTATGATTTACTACTTTAATTCTACCATTTCAAAAAGATAATACATGGGGATGATTTATATGCAGATCCTCGAGCTTGAAATATAGGCTAGAATATCGCTCGTTAATACACTGATCCAAATGAGCATATTTTTGTCTTAGAGCTAGGGGCATTTTAGATATGGCACTCAATAGGAATACCCAATTCTGACTATACTAACTAGTTTGGACATGTGATTTTGATGTATTATTGTTTGGCATGAATGCATATTTTATTAGGATTGCTAAGTATGGTAGCAAGACCAGGCCCATTGATTGATATGTCTCATATGGCCATAAATGCGAGTTAGTATTGCCTACATACTGACTATGAAATTCAGCATGAGGGTACAGCTCCTTCCCTTGCTAATCTATTATGGTATCTTGGTGCTTTGATATCATGGTTACTTAGAAGTATCAACTTGGCAAGTGTAATAGACTAGTAGCTTTTTGTAGCAAAAGCATACACTATGACTAGTATAGTGATGACCTATACATCAATAATCTCAATTATGGTAGTTTTGGCAATATATGCATGTGCCATGTATGTAAGTGTGCATGCATCTTCTTCATATTTTCTTCTTCTTCTTCTTCTTACTCCACCTTCCCATTCCCTCTCTCATTTGCCCTTTCTTTCGACCTTCCTTCCTTTTTTAGACTTTTTTTTTAACTTTCCATAGGCAAAGCCCATTGTGATCATTCTCTTTCCCAGAGGGGATTGAATTTCTCTTCTAAAAAAGGAAAACCTTTTCAAAATAAGGACAACATTGTTTGGGTGGTGTCGTGATGTTATGAGGACACAGTATGAAAAAGTATGGGATGCATCATCATCCAACTTCTTTATTGATCTAGAGAGTCAATGTGATCTGAGCCATTAGCACTAGTGTGAGTTGCATGGATTATCCGAAAATACTATATTTTTTGATAATTTAAGCCTTATTTTGATAATATTTATTGTAACAATCTAAAAAAGTTAAAAAAAGCTTCTAGATTAGGATGGCATGCAAAAAGCTAGTTACTTTTTCAGCCAATTATGGGATTTTCACAAGAGGGACAGATTGTCAAAATCCCGCGCATTGCGATCGCTGAAAACAAGTTGAAAATTTCACATTGAACTGAAAGAAGAAGAAGGAGTGATCTGGGAGATCTGTGAGTAGGTGTCCTGAAGTTTTACCCCCCTTTCAGAGCCAACGGAGCCATCAAATTTGGGTATCGAGCAACAGCGAGGGAGCTGCAAATTTGATGCAAGTTTTGTTCTACGAAGAAGCTCCATGAGATCTAATGCATGGAGATTGCTTCTAAGTAGTTTGAAGATTCTAGGTTCTTTCAATACATATTCATTCAATTCATTGTGCTTTGTCTTTGTAGTGTGTACCACTTGTGTATTCTCTAACTTCTCTTCCATCTCCTATCTCTACTTCCTTCTACTTCTGATCCCCGGTGGATTCGACCTTTCGACAAAAACCCTTCCGATATTGGTGAACCTGATGTGAAAGGTCGTCAGAACAAGGAAAGACAAGATGGAAGAATCTTCCAATACAATCTCCAGTGATGTTTTGCAATAGTTGGTGCCAAATATAAATATGCTTATGCAAGTTCAACAACAACAATAGGTGATGCAAGCTTCAACTCAAACAAAAAGTGTTGTGATGAATGCTTTGCAAGCACTTGAGCGTGAGGTGAAGTTATTCAATGGCAGGAATGTATCTGCATATGTACATACCTATGCTCAGAAGGTGGAATTCTTTGGGGTGGCTCAATCTGCATGGAGCCGGTATTCTGTACGTGTTACTATTCATGAACTAAAAGCACGGATTACTAAATTATACTTGCAAGATGCTGACTGGGTAGCCTTCAAGAAGACACTCATGGAAGAATTTTACATTGAGGACACTAGTTTGATTACACGCAATACTTTTCAAGAGTGGGTTTTACAACCCAATAAGGGTCTTGTGGCTAGAGAATTCTTAAGATAATTTGAAAGTTGATTTGAGTAGTTGGATCTTGCATAACAACAAGCTCTTGTAAGTCAAAAAATTGAATGGTTTCTACAGGCAACTGATCTTGAGCTTCAAGAGAAGCTTCATGATTTGCTGGAGGATCAGACTATAGAGAAAGATTTGAAAACAGAGTGGAGACATGTCAAGGAAGCTATTACTGCACTTTTGAAGAAGCGTAGAAGAAGATAAATATTGCTTGTCTCTAGCTTGCCCAGTGTTACGGGCAAGACAGTTGATGTATCCAATAAGGCACCTACTTCTGTGGCTAACTCTATGGTTGTACCTGCTATTGTTTCGTCTGTTAGGGAAGATGTCTTAGATAAATTGGTCAAAGGCATGCAGGATCTTCAATTGAAGGTTGCAAAATTGGATGAAAAAGGACAAGAGGAAAGGTGACGAGCAGTAGCCCCTAAGCCTTGAAAAGGATGTATGTGGTGTGACAATTTGGAGCACAAGAGAAAGCATTGTGCTACCTATCAGGAGGCCTTGGCATGAAAACTCATCTTTTGGAAAGATGGCAAGATCAATGCACAAGAAATGAGATTGCCTCTTGCTTTGAATTTTGGAAAGGGAGGTATGTAGAAGTTGTTGGAAGACTTGGCTGTCCAAAATGCTTATGCGGTGGTACACGCTTCTACTTTTGGTCTACAGTTGGATAGAATGCATGGCCAAGAGATGGTTGGTCTAAAGGTTGAAATAGGGACACATACTTTACATGCAGCTAAAAAGAGAAAGGTTACTAATAGTGAAATGTCTCATGTAGGGCAAGACATTCGTGGCATAACTAGTTGGGAATCACTGGTAGATGCATATTTAGTGTATGCATATTTAGCAAAGGTACAAAACACGGATGTACTTGTGGAAGAAAAACGAAAAAGAGATGAAGATATTGTAGGGACATCTAAAAGAATGACAAGAAGAAGTGTGGATCAGCCTAAATTTGTAAATCAGTCACCTCCCGAGTGTATTATAGAAGAGATCAGTCAGGAGCAAAAAGAAGATAACAAACAAGAGGGAAAGAAGAAGGGCAAGAAGCCAAGATATAAGTTGCAATCTGACATTGAGGCAGCCACATATCTTAAGGATGTTCTTAAAGAACAGATCTTAAACAATCGGGTGGAATTTACCTTGGGAGAGGTGCTTGGCATTGCCAAGCGAGAATTTCATGATGAGATCACTGACGTAATTAAAAGGAAGCGTCAGTTTCTTAGTGATACCACTAGTGCATTGCTGCAATTTGAAGAGGAAACTGGTTTGTTGGGTATTTTGGCTGAATATGAGCATAAACTAAGAATCGGATTGTCTATGCAGGATGCTAATAATCAGTGAACAAATGTGGAAAAGAGAAGAAAGTGGCTGAAAATGCAGTCTTGTAGCAATATGCATGGTGGAGTAAGGCAAATGCAACAATATAGAGAAGAGACTCTAGGATTTATTACTCGAAGTCACTAGTACACAAGAAATCATTGGGCTAGAGCTACCATTGAAACAATAGTGAAAATAGGGGAGCGTGAAACTCCTTGTGTTTCTTTACTTGACCATGGGTCTAAGATAAATGTCATTGAGCATGGATTGTATGAAAATGGTGCATGGCCTATAGACACTGATCATGGTTGGCGAATGAGGGCTGTAAATAATTCTTTAGGGGAGCTCTATGCTGTATGTGGTAATGTAAAAGTGACGATTAGTAATGTACATGAAGAGCAACACTTCTTTGTGCAAGATAATTCCTCATATGCAGTGATTTTGGGACATGCCTATATTACAAGTGTGCATATGGAAACAAAGGTGCTTGATGATGGTTCTGCTTATGTAAGAGTCAGAAGCAAGGATGGGAGAAAAGCACCCTAATTTCTTACTGTTTGTGTTAATCATCCTAGAAATGGGGATACACTTCGAGAGCCTCCTTTGGTTCCAAATGCAAGGGAATTCAAAGACCTAGATTTTCATTAAGCATTGATGTAATGCGGGGCTACAGTAGTGCTGTTCAGAGGGTGTACTTGCCTCTTGATGAAATGAAACATGTATTTGCTATTGGTAATTCTCATTTACAACAAAGAGTTCATGTTGGTTTAAGCCTATGGAAGCTATGTGAAGGGCTGAACACATATCTATGAAATAGGCTACTAAGGAACTAAGAGCATTGGGATTGTTAGCTGAAAATGAAGGCATTTCAGACATGTTTTATGGGCTGAATATTAATGACACTATAGCTGAAATTTCGACAACTATACATGTAGAAAATGAGTCTAAAAATGGAGTGTCCTCAGTATATTCTTTGGACATGTATAATGTTATAGCATTGTTTGCTCAACAGGAAGGATTACAATGGGTTAAAGCACTTGTGGAGACAAAGTATAAGATAGTTGACAAAAAGGTGAAACCAATTGCTTTGCCACTTCCACCAGAGAGTGAGGGTATGTATGAAAAAGTATCAAGGCAGCCAAGCTTATGGGATTCTAATGATATAGGTCATCAATTTACATTTGAAACATTATAGGAATTGAAAGTTGGTGCAGAAGGGTTTTCTTTTACTATTGAGAGAGATTGTTTTATGTGGATGTTGGCTAGATATAGTCATATCCTCAAAAAGCTTCTTCATTCCACCCTTACCAAAATTTATAGCAATATAATTATCAGTCTTCATTGCACAAATCTTTCCATCCAGCCAAAAAATAAAATTTTTTTACAGAACATTCTTAAATGATTCACAATCTTTGTGCTCATGCTTAGGGCTATCATGCTATATGCATTTACTCACAACATTATTCCTACGCAGAGCTTGTGAATGACTAGTTTTCCCAAAATCTTCCTCCTTAGGCAATTTAATTTGCAGACCCTCCATAGTTTTTCACCAGCTTATCAATGACATCCTCTTTCCTTAACAGTTTAAACCTTTTATTACTTTATTATTTTCATAAAAATAATTCGCCAACCAATTATAGGATATCTTTGGTTTAGAGAACAAATTGGCGACACTTTCGAAAGTCTAAAATACAAGTTTTGCCACATATTCTAAAATATGAAAGTATACATTGGCTCTTAAAATAATCTATGGTTAGTTGGACTTTGGAAGTTGGGGTGTATTGTGCTTCCAAGGAAAGAGATAACCAATCAAATTGAAGGAAGAGCAATAAGAACAAAGACTACTAGTGTCATATGCAGGTTTTTGCTTCAAGAGACCTTTTGTAGATATGGTTGTCTGGATCAGATTACTACACATTGAGTAGAGTTGAATGCAGATGAGGCTAGGGAATTCTTCTCTAGACATGGTGTTAAGCTGGCTTCAAGTTTTGCATATGATCTGAAATGAAATGGGAAGAGCAAGAAATTTCATCCACGTATAGTGAAGGGTTAGCTAAAGGTTGTGGTGGAAGTATTGGGGATTGACCAAGGATGTTGCCCTGTGATTTTTGGGAAGATTGTACTACTCACAATGTTACTATAGGTTACATGCCTTCGGAGTTGATGTATGGGCGGCAAGAGGATATGTCTAGAGAGGAGCTAAGTTAGTTGTTTTCATTTCGAAACTTGAGAAAAGAGACAGAGGATATATAGAGTGTAGTGCAAAATCTCAAAGAAGTTAGGTTGCGGAATAAGGACATGTTTGATAGCAAACATTTGTTTAGAAGATGGTGAGAAGGTGGTTGAATCTTACAAGGTGAAGCATGCATATGACAATGCCACTTTATAAGACGTGGCTGAACTTGATAGGATAGTCTTGAAGACACTTCTTGCGGGAAAGTGGATCAAAATCTTCAAGAGAAGAGATGAAGTTGAATATATAGTGGAAATTTTAGTTGAGGATATGCCTATAGATCAAGAGTTGGACAAGGATGTAGTGGACGATGTTGTGGAAGATGATGCTCTCTTGGATGTTGTGGATGAGGAGCTTGACTTGTTTGTAGAGCTTGGAGGAGAGGATGAGTAGATGTGGCTCATCCACGGGATGAGCATGTTTAGAAGGGGTGGATGCCCTAACATTGCATGTTCAAACTCAAAAAACCCTAAGATGATTAGTTAGAATAAGAAGGTGCCACTCTTCTAGTTGGCTTTCTTAGTAGTTTATTATGAGAATATATAAGGTGCGCTTGGATAGGGATTAAATGCTCAAGGATCTTTTGGAATGCAAGATTCATGTGGAGCTTAAAATTTTAAGTTGAAGGGTTGAGGTAATGTTGATTGAGTATGTAAACAAAACTTCATATGGGTAAGCTAAGGTTTAAGGATAATGTTCAATTCCCAAGTAGAAGTTGAATGAGGGAAAAATGAGATTTAGCCTTTTAAGGTTAATAAGTTTAAGATGCTAAATCAACATGCTTTCATCGCATGCATAGCATGCTTTTTCGAGGAAAGCTTCCATTGCATAAACAAGAAGAAAAGATGAGGTTGGTAAAAGGAAGGTTAAGTAGGGAAACTTCTAGATTAGGGTGGCATGCAAAAATCAAGTTACTTTTTTAGCCAATTTTGGAAATTTTAATTTAAAAAAAAGATGGGTAAAATCGCGCACATCGTGATCACAGTTGATAGGTAGTAGACATCACTTTGAACTAGGAGAAGAAGGAGTTATTTGGGAGATTCTTGATCACGTGTCCTAGGGTTTTACCCCCTTTCAGAGGAAAAAAAGCCATCAAATTTGGATTCCTAGTAGTAGAGAGGAACCTATTGTTTGATGCACATTTTTGGTCTACAAGGGAGCTCCAGGAGATCTAATGCTTGGGGATTGCTTCTGAGTATAACCAAAGAAGGGATTTCAAGTTCTATCAATACATAGTGATTTCATTCATTGTGCTTTGTCTTTATCATGTTTACTTCTTGTCTATTCTTTTTATTCTCTTCCATCTCCTATCCTCTACTTCCTTCTATCTTTGATCCCCGGTGGATATGACCTTCTGACAAAAACCACTTCGACATTGGTGAACCCAATGTGAAAGGTCATCAGAAGTAAAGACAAGATGGGAGAACGTTCGAGCACAATTTCCAATGATATTTTGTAGTAGTTGGTGTAGAATATGAATAAACTTATGTATGTACAACAACAGAAACAAGTGAAGCATGCTTTTGCTCAAACAGAAATTGTTGTGATAAATGCTCTATAAGAGGAGTTGAGTGTGAGATGAAGTTCTTCAATGGTAGGAATGTGTTTGCATATGTACATACGTATGCTCAAAATATGGAATCCTTTGGGGTGGCTCAACTTTCATGGAGCTAGTATTTTGTTTGGATCATTGTACATGAACTGAAATTGTGAATCGCTAAATTGTATGTGCAGGATGCTGACTGGGTAGCTTTCAACAAGACACTCAGGGAAGAATTTTACATTGAAGACACAAGTTTAATTACGCATGCAAGACTTTTTAGGAGTGGGTTTTACAACCTATTTAGGGTCCTATGGCTACAAAATTGTTAAGAGAATTTGAAAGTTAGTAGTTAGATCTTATAGAATAGCAAGCTCTTGCAAGTTAGATAGTTGAATTATTTCTACAAGTAGCAGATCCTGAGCTTCAAGAGAAGCTTGATGATTTCCTAAAGGATATAACTACAGAGATAAGTCTTAAAATAGAGTCGTGGCTAACCCTATGGATATACTTGATATTGTTTCCACTATTAGGAAAGATGTATTAGATGAATTGGTCAAAGGTATGTGCAATCTTCAATTAAAGGTCCCAAAATTGGATGAAAAAGGACAAGAGCAAAGGGGACAAGCAGCAACCCCTAACCTAGGAAAAATATGTACGTGGTTTGCTCGTGGTGTGATAGTTTGCAGCATGAGAGAAAGGATCGTGCTACCTATCATGACAGCTCATCTTTTGGAAAGATGGCAAGATCCATGCACAAGAAACAAGATTGCCTCTTGCTTTGATTTTTGGAAAGAGAGGTATGCAAAAATTGTTGAAAGACTTGGCTGTCTGAAATGCTTATGCGGTTGTACATACTTCTACTTTTGGTCTATAGTTGGATAGAATGCATGGCCAAGTGGTTGGTCCAAAGGCTACAATATGGACACATGCTTTGCATGTAGATGAAAAGAGAAAAGTTACTAATATTTAAATAGCTCATGTAGGGAAAAAAATTGGTGACATATTTGATTGGGAATCACCCGTAGATGTATATTTAGGGGATGCATATTTAGAAAAAGGGCAAAACACGGGATGTACTTGTGGCAAAGAAATAGAAGAGAGATGAAGATAATGTAGGGACATCTAAAAGTGTGACAAGAAGAAGTGTGGATCAGCCTAAAGCTACAAAACAGCCACCTCCTAAACATGTTATGGAAGAGATTGGGTAAGAGAAAAAACAAGATAGCAAGCAAGAGGGCAAAGAGATGGAATATAATTTGTAGTTTGATATTGAGACAAGCATAGATGCCTTGGAAGATCCTGTAGTGGAAGAGTCAGCCATTGCATCTATATATTTTGTTAATGCATCTGAAGAGGTTTATAAAGATCATGTTTTACTTGATGCAGGGACTCAAAGGGAGATTGGTGAAGTATTGGATACACATGATTTGCAGGATACAAATATCATTTATGACACAGTGATTGAGCTCAAGGATATGTCTTTAAAGGACATTAGATGTAATGCTCCCCAATTGGAAAATGTTTTGGATGATTTGTCAAAGGCCTTGATAGACAATTCTAAGATGCTTCAAGATATGGACTATTACACTATTTTTCGTAATGGTTAGCGTGTTGGATGCAAGTGAGGCTCAGTTTATGTTTGATGAGGTACACAATTGTTTGTATAAGTAGATTTCTATACACTGGACTTTGAAAGAGCAGACATGTTGTTATGTATTTGTTGATGGGTTCATTGATAGCACATATATGGAGATTCAACAACCTCTAGTGTATGATGCACACCCCAGGTCTTATGACCCTAGAGCGGGTACTAGGTATGGCTCAAGAGTTATGCAAATGCTGAGTATTTTGATCTATGATCTAGGGGAATTCCTTCTTATATGCATGATAAGTGACAAGTTGACTCTATGGGTGTTTGACTTGAGTGATGCATTGGTCGCACATACCAGAGGATGTGCAGGTTCATAGGGGGGGATATTGTGCCACTATGCGGACACAGTGTGAAAAACTCTAGAGTGCATCATCATCCGACTTTCTTATTGATCTAGAGAGTCAATATCATGTGAGTCATTACTGGTAGTATCCGTGGCATGGATAGTCCAAGAATACTAGATTTTTGGATAATTTTAATCTATTTTGATATTTTGGATATTATTTATTGTAAATATCCTAAAAAGTTAAGAAAACTTCTAGAATAGGGTGGCATGCAAAAAGTATGTGGCTTTTTCATCTAGTCTTGGCTTTTTCATGTAGTTAAGAAAGATGGGTGAAATTGTGTGGGTCGCGATCGCAGTTGGCAGAGACAGAAAACAACACTTGAAACTAGAAGAAGAAGAAGTGAGCTGGGAGATTCTTAACTAGATGTCCTAGTGTTTTACCCCCCTTTCAGAGCTAATAGAGCCATTAGATTTGAGTTCTGAGCAGCAGAGAGGAAACTATTGTTTGATGAGCATTTTTGGTCTGCAAGGGAGCTCTAGGAGATCTAATGCTTGGAGATTGCTTTTGAGTAGTGCCAAAAAAGGGATTCTAGGTTCTATCAATACATATTGATTCAATTCATTGTGCTTTCTCTTTATCATGTTTACCTCTTGTCTATTCCTTTTCTTCTCTTCCATATCCTATCCTCCACTTCCTTCTATCCCTGATCCCCTATGGATATGACCTTTCGACAAAAACCCCTCCAGCAACATTTCATCAACCTTCTCACCTTATTTCAAGTATCTTGGCACCTTTGCGACTAAGTGAAACAGTCATAAATGGTGGCTTTATCTCAATTTCTTCTATGCATTCCTCTCATACATTAGGTTGAATAACAACTTTAACAAACACATCTACTTTGTCAATAAAAGCATTAGAACCATCAACAACCTTAGTCAATGCATCATTGTCATCCTTAGTCAATACATCTGTATCATCAGACACCACGTCCGCATCATTAGCACCCTAAATCCATGTATTATCAACAATCTCAGTCAAAACATTTGTAAATACCACATTTGCAGCATTCAAGAATGCATTAGACAAGTCGTTAGCATCTTTAGCATCCTAAACAACATCCGAAAAAACAACTAACAAATCCCTCAAGGAAGTTGCTATATGTATATTCTGTACATCACATCTACATCACATACGTTCAAGGCCTATTTATAAATATCCTTGTATGTGAGTTTTTCTTGAATAAAACATAACCATTTTCTATTCAATCTATAAATAATCCCTTTATATTACACCTTTTGTATGTTTAAAATATATAAAAATAATATTTTAAAATTACGTTATTTTGAACCCACGTGATGCACACATATATTCATGAGTAACTTACCCCAAACAAATCCCCCAGTTAATCTTTCATAATTATTATTGTACCTTTATGTGAAGCATCTACTTCAACTTGTATAATCTGCAATTGCAACTCTTGCATTTCTTATAATAGTTCTATTGACACAATCTTTAGACCTTGTAGTGACTTGCTCTAGATCATTGTCTTGTTCCAGAATCTTCATAAAATATTATTCTTTAAGAACTTGTTTGAAGTTCTCCAAGGTTGTAATATGTCGTATGTCTCAAATTTGTGTCTTGATGTCACTCACCAAGATCCATTATGAATACACCATCATCCATATCTTTTGGAACACCAAGTAGTTGCATCTCCTTGTTATAGATTCTAAGATATTTAGATACATCCCACCCATCAAATTAATCAAGTTTACTTAGGATCAATTGAAGCATCTCTATCTTTAGTCTTTTTCATGTTGTTGCATATAGGTTACAAATTTTTGAAATAGATGCATCTTGTTCCCTCTACAGAACCTGTTTCCATCTAGTTGAATCCCCATGTCCTTGTAAGACACATCTACATCTAGTTGGAATTCCATGATTGGACCCTCACCCTAGCTAATTCCATGTCGGACTCACCAAAAAGATGTTGGGAGAAATTTTGTGAGAGTGCAGCCGATCTGAGTCTCTAGTTGTGAGAGTTTGCAAAGAGGAGAAAGAGAAGATGAACATACTTATATATAAAACACATAGTGGCAGCAATCTGATTCTCTGCACTACACTGACATGATGAGTGGAGCTCTATTTCCTACTTGAGCCCCAATAGTGGCTATGACCCCTCCAAAGTGAGTAGCCTAGCTACCAAAATAACCAATCAACACTTTCCAAGACATGAGAGAATACAAAGTATATAAACAGAAAAATTTGGGATGCCATATAAGACAAACTAGGACATTCTAGAAGACTAACCAGTTGACCAAGATGGGCGGTTTGAAAAGAAAAACTAAAGTTCTAAAAAAGAATCCCTAGCTGAAGGCATTCTGAAGTCCCCCTCTAGTCTGCTCATAGGTACAGATGCCCAATATGCTCTTAGAATTCCCAACAAGTGGATGTTCATGGCTCTTCATAGTTTAGATGCACACTTAAATTGGTTGTAGCTTATGCATCCCATTCTTGGAGAACACTATTTTACCATTAGGTTAGGACTCATTTTTTGGTCTAGCTAGAAGCAGCCCACACTTGTTGAATGTGCAACAGCAAAGGCACAGTATTTGTATTGTATGTTGCGATCGTAGATCTCTTTTAACTAAGCCAACTTTATCAAGAGTTATGGTTCCGAGGAGGGGTTTTGTACATGGGGATCTTTCTAGCTTCATCATTCTCTTCACTGTTCTTGTTATCCACTATAAATCTTTCGTCCATTAGCATGTGGGGGGACTTATTTTATCCCATAGCAACATGGAATAGTCATTTTTAAGTTCCATGTCCCCATTTTCCATCTTTATTCCCTTTTTCATGCCTATTCCATGTTACTCTATAGCCACAGGGAACAACAAATCATGGTGTTGCCCATTCCCATTCCTCACTCCCATTTCCCATTCCATTTTGCTATGTTTTATGCTCCTCCTCTCTAAGAGTTTCAATTTGGGTGAATCATTGGATACATGTATTCATACATGCATGTACAACAATATGACTTTGGAGAGAGTTCTTATGTTTTAGCTTTGCTTTACTTTTTGAATTTGACTAAATAATTCAAATTATATCCTCTACTGATACTAAATTCTTCCTTTTAGTTTTTGTCGTATTCCTTTACCGATTTTGCTTGAATATGTGGAATTCATGCCTATGAACCTAGAAGTCTATTGTTTTTTCCATGTAATCAAGGCTTTCACATGTAAGTAGTGTGACCTAGATACTCATATGTGCCATTTTTGTTCTATGACCTTCCAATGCACTATCTTTTTAGAACCTAGGCCTTTAACCTACTATGTATGGATGCACCTCTTTGTAGCTATTTACTTTTGATATCTACTTTACCTTCCAACAAAACTTCAGTTTGAACTTATCGTGAAAATGGTTAGGTTGTGTAGAAGGCATGGTGTGTGTGTGTGTGTGTGTGTGTGTGTGTGTGTGTGTGTGTGTGTGTGTGTGTGTGTGTGTGTGTGTGTGTGTGTGTGTGTGTGTGTGTGTGTGTGTGTGTGTGTGTGTGTGTGTGTGTGTGTGTGTGTGTGTGTGTGCGTGCGTGCGTGCGCGTTGTCAAAGAGTTTACTGTCCATGATATAAATCATGGGATTCTTATGAACTCAGAAGAGTTTCACTAGGAATTATATGAGATATTTTCAGGCATTGTTATCCAATATCTACCTTAGTTATACAAGTTCTTTTGTATTTAGCATATAATTTGCAGATATACCATGTATATTTATGAAAAATAAGTCTATGGGAACCTAACACTTGGACATCTGGAAGTAATTGACAATATGCTGGATAAATCACATTAATTCAGGTACAAAAATATGGACAAAAACCCAAAAATGTTGCCAAAAACTGTCAAAAGTCCACTAGGTCCACACGGGACCAAAAGTAACTGACTAAGGTGACTAGCAGGTGACCTAGGCTAGTCAAAAAGTGACCATGGTTGGAGCAGAGAGCAGCCCGCGATTTTCGGCGCAAAATGCGGGCTGCTTTGCCTGAGGGAAACTGGGAGAAAGCTGGAGCTGAGATGCATGGAATGGAGCATGCAAACTGAAGATTAACAAGCCAACAACTGAAGATGTTAACTTGGTGAGAGCTCCACTTCTCTGCCTCTTTGGTCTGACGAAAATGCATGCTGAAACTGTCTATAAAAGAGGGGAAATCTGAGAGAAGAGTATTCAGCCTGCTCTTATGCACGACTTCTCTCATCTTCTCTACCTTATTCTTGGTCCAATGAAGCCCGACTTGTGCCCAAGTACTTGAGTGACTTTGGGGCAAGCAAAGGGTGAGGATATTGAAGACTTATGGACTGTTATGGGCTGGAATAACCAGTCATAAACAGGGCAGCCCACTATTTTGATCCATTTTTATAAGCAAACATGGGTTTTTTATGATTGTAATAGAGGAAAATGAACTCTTTTCTTCAGGACATTGTTCATAGATGATCAAGAGTGCTTCTTCTTGAGTTTATGCACTCATTCTGAATATGTTTATGGGCTGGAAATTTTTGTTTTAAAACAGGGCTGAAGCTAAAATTATTCCTTTTCAATCCATTTCATGCATCTTTGGCCCAAATCTTGGATGTATTTGATTCTAGCATCAATATACTTGTCCCAAAGGATTGAAATCCATCTTTGTACATGTAATAAATGCCATTAGAGCTTGCATTTGACATTTATAAATGAATTAGAAATTTGAAAATATCCTTTATGAAATGATGTATGTATCCTGAAGCATTTGATGTATTCAAGATAGTCTTACCCCTTCTGTTCATGTATGCTATGTACAAAGTGAGAAGGCTTGAATTCCTCTTTCGTACCTAAATTATTTCTAATTCCCGAATCTTATTAAAACCCAATCCATTTTCCTTTCTGAATCTTGAATCCCAAACTCTTCTTCTGCACTAAAAGCCCCGATGTAGACCTCCAACTCTTAACGCGACGACAGTGGTGAACCCGACGTGAAGGTCCGCAGCGGAAGAAGAAGTCCAATGGGAGAATCATCAAGCTCGGGAGAAGCTTTGCAGCAGTTGGTTCGTCTAATGCAAGAGAGCCAAAAACAACAGCTGCAATTGCAACAACAACGGAGATAAGAAGAAGAGCGGATTGATGCTGCTGCCATTAAGGCCTTAGAAGCAGTTGGGCATGAGCTCAAGCAATTTAATGGGAAAAATGTGTCCTCTTTTATCCGTCTCTACACTGACAAGATGGTCTTCTTTGGAGTTCCTCAACATGCTTGGAGCCGTTACTTTGCCTGTCTGGCTGTGCATGGCCTCCAGGACCAAAATCATGGTCTTTCCCAAAAAGATGCTGGATGGACTGTGTTCAAAAAGGCTCTTCGAGAAGAAATTTTCCTTGAAGATTCTGGCCTTATGACAAAGAAAATCTTCACCGAATGGGTCGAAAGGCCCAATAAGGGCCTAACTGCTACTTCTCTTCATCGAGAGTTTGAAAGCAAGTTTGCCCAACTAGATCCTGATGACCAACAAGGTATGGAAAGTCAAAAGATTGAGTTATTTTTAAAAGCTACAGATTCTTCTCTTCAGGAGAAATTGACTGATCGACTTGAAGACCCTGACTCTGAGTCGGGACTAAAGACTGCTTGGAGTGATGTCATTGAAGCAGTTAATATGATTACTCGAAGAGAGCGATTGCGCCTAAGATGGGGTTCAACCCCTGTAACAACCGATTCTATGAAGGAGCCTATTCCAGCCTCTCGACCTTCTGTCTCTATGGCCGAGCAACCAAGAAATTCTGCTGTTCCTTCTCCAAAGAAGGATGTCATGGATGAGTTAATTAAAAGCATGCGGGATCTCCATCATAATTTAACAGAAATTAATTCTAAAGTAGAAAGGCTTGATGTTAAAGTAGAAGAAAGGGGTCGGTCATCCGCCCAAAGACCTGCACGAGAAGGCTTTAAAAGACGATGCATTTGGTGTGATAGCCTTCAGCATGACAAGAGGGAGTGTGGAGCATTCCGTGAAGCCGAAGCACAAAAATTAGTCTTTTGGAAGGATGGCAAAATTCATGCAACCGAAAACGAGCTTCCTCTTGAGCCAAACTTCGGTAACGGCGGCATGAAGAAAAGATTGGAGGATTTGGCAACAAGAACAGCCTATGCAGCTATTGATGCTGCAACTTATGGGTTGCAAATTGAGCCAACTAATGAAATTGTTAAAGCATGTAAAACTAATGCAAAATCTAAAGTGTGGACGTAGGCCTTGGAACGCATGGAGCAAGGCAAGGCAACTAAGGATGATTTAACCATTGCCAGCCAATGTATTCGAGGAAGAACCGGATGGTCCGAGCCTGTGGATTCATTTTCAGCTTTTGCCCCGGCTAGCTGAAATTAATAATCAAGAAGCCATGATAGAAGAAAAGAGAAGAAGATGTTGCCGGTCCTTCTTCTTCAGGACCGACTAAACGCATAACAAGAAGCAAACCAGACCAACAAAAGGCTGCTGAAAATCCGCCACCACCAGAATGACATGAGAGATGCCCCTCAAGCAAAAAAGACAGAAGGAAAAAGAAAAAGAAAACATCCTAGTTACAAGTTGCAGTCAGACATAGAGACCGCAACGGATCTTAAACAGATCCTAGAAGAAAGGATTCTTGGAAGTAGAATTAAATTTACATTAGGTGAAATTCTCGGTATTGCAAAACGAGGATTTCATGATGTAATAATTTATGTAATTAGACGAAAAAGACAATATGTTGGTGAGGAAACTGAAGAATCTGTACATGCTTTTTTGCAAGTACTTCATGTGTATTTGCAGGATGAAGAAAAGCTAAAAACTCAAGGGATTTGTTTGGAGGCAATCAAAGAATTGATTGGAGCCATAGAAGCCAAAGATGAAGACATTTACGAAGCAAAAGCTGAAGAAGCCATAATGGTGGAAACTTCTCAATCTAAAGTGCAGCCCATGCAAAAGAAAGAGACTTTTCTTCACAACATGCAGGAAGAAAGTGAAACTCACTTTATTTCAAGTAGTCACTATTCCCATACCCATTGGGCAACAGCGACTACTGAAACTGTTGTTAAAATCGGTGAGAAAGAAACTCCATGCATTGCCCTTTTAGACCATGGTTCAGAAATTAATGTTATGTCAAGAAGTCTCTATGAGAATGATGGATGGCCCATTGACGTGGACCCAGGGTGGCGCATGAAGGCAGCCAATAACTCTTTTGGCGATCTTTATGCAGCGTGTCCTTATGTACAAGTTACTATTGGTAACGTAAAAGATGAATTTCATTTCTTTGTTCAAGATTCTTGCAGTTATCCAATCATTCTTGGACAACCATTTATTTTCAAGTCTCGTTTAGAGACAAAGACTCTTGATGATGGTTCATCATACACTCGGATAAGAAGCAAGGATAATGATAAGGCTGTTCAATTCCTAACTGTCTGTGATAATCACCATCGGAATAGGGATCGATTGAGAGATCATCCCGTTCCTCCTAATGCCCCAGAATTTAAGGGTTTTCGGGTAGCACTACTATAAGTGGAGGCTATGGCAGTGCATCATGTCATAAAAAATTGCCTCCACATATGAAGGAGGCAAGGTCTAAAGCTGATTTGCAAGTTTTTTCAGCCAATGGAGTGGGCTGTTATAAACAATTTTTAGCCATGAACAGGGCTGAAAGAAAGTATTTGAGTCATATGGAGCAAGAACTGAAGCAAATTGATGTTTTACCTAAAGATGAAGAAATTTCAGGTCTATTTTATGGGCTGAATTATAATGATACATTGGCTGAAATTTATACAGCCATTCATGCAGAAAATCAAGCTGAAAATCAGTCCACACAGGTATGTAAATTGGATATGTATGACATAATTCAAGAATTTACAGATTATGAAGCCTTTGGACAGCCAAACAAGGATGAAGCAAGAGTAGAAACAAAATATAAAACAGTTGATAAGAAGGTCAAGCCGGTAGCTACTCCTCTACCACCTGAAAGCGAAGGATTGGCAGAAAGGGTATCCAAACAACCAAGCCTTCGTGATCCTAAAGATATTGGCCATCAATTTACAACTGAAAGTCTACAAAAGCCGAAAATTAGTGAAGACTCTTTCCTCTTGCCGGTTGAAAAACAAATTTTCATGCAGATGTTGAAGAACCATGGTCAAGCCTTTTCATTTCAGCCGCATGAAAACGGCTGTGTGGATCCAAGCATTGTGGCACTAATGGTAATTTTTACGGTCCCACATGTGCCTTGGAATCTTAAACCAATTCCGGTTCCGAGGGCTCATTTGCCTAAGTTATTGAAACTTTTAAATGAAAAGATAAAAATGCGAATATTGGAGCCATCTTCAGCTCCATATTCCAACTGATGGTTTACCGTACCTAAGAAGAATGGATCTTTACGATTCATTCAAGATTTGCAACCCGTTAATAAAGTTACTATTAGAAATTTTGGATCAGGACCAATTGTGGATGAATTTGCTGAAGCTTTTGCAGGAAGGGCAATCTATTCCATGGGAGAATTATATTCAAGCTACGACCAATTTCAGCTTGCTTTGGAAAGCCGTGACATTACTACAATGAAGACACTTCTTGACCTAGTCCGCATGTGTGCTCTACCTCAAGGGGCTACGAATTCAGTAGCTCACATGATGAATGCCATGCATAAAGTATTGAGGGATTATATTCCTCAATTGACTCTTCCTTTCCTTGATGATGTTCCAATCAAAGGATGTGAAGTTCATGAGAAAAATGAAGAACTCAATGAACTTGGTTTGTCGAAAGTTTGTTGTTGATCATATTAATGATTGTGCTCAGATCCTGTCTAAATTAGAAGAAGTTCATCTTACTCTTTCAGGAGCTAAATCTGTTTTTGGAGTTGAAGAAGTTATTGTGGTCGGTCATATGTGTGGTCCATATGGCCGAAAGCCTTCTCCATCTAAAATAAATGCAATCAGCAAGATGCAAGAAGAATGTACAAATGTTTCAGAAGTGAGAAGATTTCTTGGTGCATGTGTCTTCTACCTTATTTGGATACCACATTTTGCTCATGTTGCTGAAAGTCTTTACCAGCTCCTAAGAAAGGGCCAAAGGTTTCTATGGACAAAAGAATACACTCAGGCTATTCGGAAACTCAAGAAAATGCTGACTTCGGCTCCCACTTTAAAGAGGGAAAACTACTCTAATAGATAGCACATTATACTCACAGTGGACACAAGTCCTATTGGAATAGGATGGGCAGTTGGTCAAGACGACCTTGAAGGCAACAGATATGTGATCCGCTTTGGAGCAAAGGTTCTTAATGAACGACAAAGAAGGTATGCTCAAATTAAAAGAGAGCTTTGATAGGGAGTACTTCATGGGCGCACATGTTATAGTTGAGACAGATTGCCTTCCACTCTTGGCCATGATAGCCAAGTGTTCCACTCCTGACATAGCCATGCTAAGATGGATAGCCTATATTAAATCCTTAAATCCTGATTTGAAACATATTGCAGGTAAAGAAAATCCAGTTTGCTGACATGCTTTCACGTGCCAGATATATGGATGAAGAAGAAATGATGGATGAAGAAGAATCAGAGTTTATAAATGAAGCTGTTAATGCAGGTACAACAAAAAGTACAGCAAGAACAATAGGTTCAGCTAATAATATAACTTTTACATCAGCCAGGATGGATGAATCAACTAAAGAACGACAATGGATAGCTAGTAAACAGCATATTCCATGTTTTCTCATGGTTTGTTCACACTTTAAAGAAGAATATTATGCAGATGATTGGCTAAAAATCGGCCAATTTTTGAGCACTATGACAAAGAAGGAAGAATGGACTCATGAAGAGTTCAAGAGAATTAAGAGAAAAGCCTATGGTTTTTTTCTTAAAGATGGCTACCTTTGGAGGCATGCAAAGAAGAAAGGAAGAGCGCCTGTTCGTGTCTTAGGTGACAAAAAGACACAAAGACTGGTCATGCAAGAATTCCATGAAAGCCTATTGGCTGGTCATAGAGGCATATGGGGTACTTTTGCCAAAATAAAAGAAAAATTTTGGTGGCAAAACATGTATAAAGACATTGAGCATTTTGTTGAGTCTTGTCATGCTTGTCAAATGTATTCCATGGTAAAACATAGAGATGGGCTTCAGCCTACCTATCCTTTATCTATTCACTATAGATGGGTTATTGATTTAGTAACCATGCCTACAGGAATTCGGAACATGAGATATCTAGTACTTGCTAGAGAAGATCTCACAAATCAAGTGGAAGGAAAGGCCTTGACAACAAAGTCCACTCATGCTGTTTGCAGATTTTTACTTGAAGAAGTATTTTGCAGGTAAGGATGTGTTGCTAAAGTAACTGCTGATAGAGGAGAATTGGATGCCGATGAAGCTCGCCATTTCTTTGCTCAATTGGGGATTAAGCTATCTCTTACTTCAGCCTACAACCCTGAAGGCAATGGTAAGAGTGAAAGAGGTCATCAACCAATTCTTAAAGCTTTAGCAAAATCATGCAAAGGAAAGTCGAGGGAATGGCCTAAAATGCTACATTCGCATTATGGGCTGATAGAACAACCCATAGTGCAGTGACAGGATATATGCCAGCTGAACTCATATATGGACAGCCACCTATTATGCCTATTGAGGAATCCATTGTCACATGGAGTATCTTGCCTTGGGATGAAGGCATGAACATGGAAGAATTGCTATCTTTACGTATAAGGCAACTTGAAAGAAGGCCAGAGGATGTTAAAATATCCATTGAAAGGCTAAAAACAGCAAGATTAAAGAAGAAGAAGAGGTTTGACAAGCACCATCGACTCCATCCAAGAGCTATTCAAGAGAATGACTGGGTTCTTATTTATGATAGTAGCCTGGATAATCAATATAGTGCTCATAGGAAGTTAGCCAAGCGATGGTTTGGACCATATGTTGTAAAAGTAGTACATAATAATGCTACTTACTCTTTGGCTAAAATGGATGGGACCATGATAAAGACTCCAATAGCTGGGAAACGAATCAAACTCTTCAAACGAAGAGAATCTTCAACTTATGAACTTGATGACTTTGATACAAGCCCTTTACTTGAAGACATGCAGGAAGGCAAAGACTTAGAGACTGAAGATGAAGAAGAAGAAGACCCTCCTTGACCTGTAATCTTATGAAATGGCACATGCCGGAGGATGTGCAGGTTAGGAGGGGGTGAATGTCAAAGAGTTTATTTTCCATGATATAAATCATGGGATTCTTATGAGCTCAGAAGAGTTTCACTGGGAATTATATGAGACATTTTCAGGCATTGTTATCCAATATCTACCTTAGTTATACAAGTTCTTTTGTATTTAGCATATAATTTACAGATATACCATGTACATTTATGAAAAATAAGTCTATGGGAACCTAAAACTTGGACATCTAGAAGTAATTGACAGTATGCTAGAAAAATCACATTAATTCAGGTACAAAAATATGGACAAAAACCCAAAAATGTTGCCAAAAACTGTCAAAAGTCCACTAGGTCCACACGGGACCAAAAGTAACTGACTAAGGTGACCAGCAGGTGACCTAGGCTGGTCAAAAAGTGACCAAGGTTGGAGCAGAGAGCAGCCCGCGATTTTCGACGCAAAATGCGGCTGCTCTGCCTGAGGGAAACTGGGAGAAAGCTGGAGCTGAGATGCATGGAATGGAGCATGTAAACTGAAGATTAACAAGCCAACAACTGAAGATGTTAACTTGGTGAGAGCTCCACTTCTCTGCCTCTTTGGTCTGATGAAAATGCATGCTGAAACTGTCTATAAAAGAGGGGAAATCTGAGAGAAGAGTATTCAGCCTGCTCTTATGCACGACTTCTCTCATCTTCTCTACCTTATTCTTGGTCCAATGAAGCCCGACTTGTGCCCAAGTACTTGAGTGACTTTGGGGCAAGCAAAGGGTGAGGATATTGAAGACTTATGGACTGTTATGGGCTCGAATAACCAGTCATAAACAGGGCAGCCCACTATTTTGATCCATTTTTATGAGCAAACATGGGTTTTTTATGATTGTAATAGAGGAAAATGAACTCTTTTCTTTAGGACATTGTTCATAGATGATCAAGAGTGCTTCTTCTTGAGTTTATGCACTCATTTTGAATATGTTTATGGGTTGGAAATTTCTGTTTTAAAACAGGGCTGAAGCTAAAATTATTCATTTTCAATCCATTTCATGCATCTTTGGCCCAAATCTTGGATGTATTTGATTCTAGCATCAATATACTTGTCCCAAAGGATTGAAATCCATCTTTGTACATGTAATAAATGCCATTAGAGCTTGCATTTGACATTTATAAATGAATTGGAAATCTGAAAATATCCTTTATGAAATGATGTATGTATCCTGAAGCATTTGATGTATTCAAGATATTCTTATCCCTTCTGTTCATGTATGCTAAGTACAAAGTGAGAAGGCTTGAATTCCTCTTCCGTACCTAAATCATTTCTAATTCCCGAATCTTATTAAAACCCAATCCATTTTCCTTTCTGAATCTTGAATCCCAAACTCTTCTTCTGCACTAAAAGCCCCGGTGGTAGACCTCCAACTCTTAACGTGACGACAGCGTGCGCGTGTGCGTGTGCATGCGTATGTGCATGTGTGTGTGTGTGTGTGTGTTGGAGGGAGGGGGTGGATAGGGTTGCCTTTCTAGGTAGGTCTTAGCTCACAAAGGCTTTACTTATGTTAATGTTTTCAAAAGTTTACGACTTTCTTTTTGTATGATGCTCATGGTGATGTGACTTTATTGTCTGGTTTTTAAGCATGTGTTTGAAGAAGAAGCTAAGCTTCCTAGGCTGAAGGAAGAGAAACTAGGGTTGACTCACATACAATACAAGGATATGATCGTCAAACTTTGGAAAAAATCACCACACAACCCACTTAATCAGGTTGCTAAGGATCAGTGGACTTGTTGATGTACCTTATGTTGGTTATTTTGTCAAAAGATGTAGCAAAGAGAAAACAGCTTCAAGCTTCAAGAAGTTATGTTATCTGGAATCCATATAGGTTGTGAAGGCTCCTAACTTGCATTATAAGATAGATACATCACAAGAAAAGATTTGTCACCAACAGTCGGTTGATTATGAAAAGTGTTGTTGGAAACTTCAACTATTTATTGAGGCTTTGCTATTCATTGTGTGAAATAAAAACGTGTTGGCAAGTCTTTTCGAAAGAATGTCCGTCTTCTAAGCATATTATTTACACCATGGCAACGTTATAAATTAGTGTGCTAAAACTTATTGTATAGCCACCAACATTCTTTTTCTTCATTTTGTTAACTTTAGAAGAATAAGAATTGTACACTTCTCCAAAACCAATGCTGCACCAAACACAACTACACTAAGGGGTCAACAGGAGTGCAGTAGGGTCATACTATGAAGATTTTAGCAAAATTGGTTTTGTGATATCTTTACTGGAGTCTTAAAGGACTTGGCATTATGGTTCCAGCCATGGATAATGAACTCCAAAAGGATTCAAGGATCTACAAGACTACATGTTTTAACGTAACGAGATCTTTGGTTGTGAGAACTACATCTAATGAAAGCGAGCTTACAAAATAATTTTGGGAGTTGGCTTGTGAAGGTAAAATTTGGTGGAAGGTGGACTAAGGAGGGTGAGAGGGTTGACACATTTTAGACCTAGAAACTAGCACTGCAATTGTAGTGGCTGTAGACTGCCATTAACATTGAGATAAAAGTAGTGTGCATATATAGTTCCATTGGTTGAGTTTTCTAGCTTTTGAGTGATAGGGTTGAGAAGGGTTGCAATTGCTTACATATGACTAAGAGCCCCAAACTCCCTACATGATCCCCTAGTTGGGCAGGGGCAATGGCTGACCACACACACACACACACACACACACACACACACACACACACACACACACACACACACACACATGGGACTTCATATCCATTACAAAAAAAAGGGAACTTAATGCATTTACTTGGGTCCTAGTTGCATGTGTCTGAGAGGGTTGGGGTTATGGTCTATGTTCTATGATTTGGCCAAGAATGAAGTACTTACATCCTTCGAAGCATGTGTTAGTAAATGAGCGGTGGATTTTTCCCCAAGAAAACTGCTAAAAATTTATCTAAAAATCTGAATTTCAAGGGAAAATTAAACTTCGTCGAAGGTGGCAGAAGCAATTGGGTTGATTTTAAGCGGCAAGCAACAAATGAGTTTAAAATTTGCTTTAAAGACCCACCAAGCGACGGTTGCGGAATTTTCATAATTTCTTAGGATGTCAAATGAGACTTCTGGAAGTTCTCGATAGTGGGGGACTTTGAGATGGACATGCAATCATTTTTGAAAGTCAAATTAGACACTGGACGCGAAAATGGGAGTGCTTGAGGCAAAGATCAAAAGGAGTTAAGTGTGAAATGGACTTACAAGGTAGAGGGGGTGTGACCTTTCGGTCCTCCACCCCCAATTCTCATGCGACGAGGGGGAGTGGCGACTGCTTTTTTTGTTTGCAAAGGAAAAAAAATACATGGCAGCAGTAGGCAACAAAAAATGAGGGGGGGGGGGCTATAAGCCTTCTCCCACCTCAATGTAACCCCCTAAAGCAATCATAGCACTCGGATAACGAAGATCTTCTCTCTCTACCACCACTTTCATCTTTGAAAATGGTTGCCTGAATGGTGTGATTAGAATCTAGTATTTCTCTCTCCTCCCTCCCTCTCTTCCAAACGGCAATTCATGTGAGAGAAATCAAGAAGAAGAGGGGCTGAAGGATGCTTGTCTAGCGGTGATCGGATTGCTCCAAGATCAACAAGAGGCTGAGGGAAGGGATTCAGCACTGAAGAATGATCGCCAAGTGGTCCATTCATAGTCCATATCAATTATTAAAAAACCTGCAACATGCGCATAAGTGGTATGCCTCATTTTTATAAAGCAAATTTGCTTTTTTTAAATGTTTGATGGTCTAAATTAAATTTATATGGAATGAAAATTTGTTTAAATCTTGTTTGTATCATGATTGAGGGTTGTGCATAAAAGAAATGCAGAACCGTAATGATAAATAGTCTCAATAATTAAATTACAACTCGAAAAGTACCTTTTTATAGTAAAATTGAAGATTTTGTTGGTTTCAGGTGGGGAAAAGAGACGACCATGGAATAAAATTCTGATACAAAATCATCTTTCAGCTCTCATAATTAGTCAATAATCATTGATCATAAAATAATCTATTTTTTCCATAAATAAATAGGAAAAATAGGTAAAAAGAGAAAAAATAGGTTTTAGTGCTTTAAAAATTAAGGAAAAATATGATTCTTGCCACCAAAACCACATTTTTACATCACAACCCTGTTAAAAACCTCTCCTTCACTTTTTTTTCCTTTTTTTTGCACTCTGTTTCGACTGAGGGATCTTCTCAAAATATTTTTCGTTCCACCTTTTGTGTATATTATTACCTTCTTTTTACGTGAGTACTCCTAGTTCTCACCAAAAGTATGTTTTACTTTTCTCGCATTCTTTTTCTTATCAAATTAGTTTTTTTTTTCTACACTCTATTTAGGCAAATAAAATTTTTCATTATTAGATTTTTATTCCATTTTTGGATGATTTTTTAAAATTTTGTTCCATGTGAACACCTATTTTTGATGCCATACATATCGTTCATGTTATCCATCTTGTTTCCCCTATCCTCCTGCCCACTTTTTCCTTTTGATACATGTTAATGTGAGACTCATATTTTTTTTTAAAATAAAAATTTCATCAATTTTGCATCTCGTTGCCTTTGAATGTACCTACAAAACGCCTAGAGATGCATGATAGCCCGAGGTTCGCAATATCTCTATCTAGTCAACACAAACATAAATGATCCATGTTAGATATCAACAATGAGAACAAAAGCTCATTTACCTTAGTACTCATGAATCCGAAAAATTCATGTATAGTCCACATAAGAATGACTTATATATTAATGCACCGCCTACCAACATGCTTGCTCATATCTTCCATAGCAATCTCCTCCCACAAAATCTTGAGCTCATAAACTAATAGATAGAGATAGACGTTCATGTTCTTGACTTTATAGTGCCTAAGAATGAGAAAGCTAAAGATTAGGTGTCCCCTGTTCATAGAAATCCATGATAGAATATTGTAGTTCACAAGGACTATGAGCCACACATTGCAAGAAGTTGAGTGAAGACAAAATGAATTCACCCCATCCAGAGCAAGAGTGAGCCAAAAACTCTATTGGTACTCGCTCAACTCTATGTGTGGATCAATTTTGTGTATGCCACGTTGTCAAGCTCGCCATGCCTAACATGTGAAACATGTGATGTATACATGGTATAAGTGAAAAGTGTCTAAGAATCATTGAGAGATGGTTTCTCCTTGCAAATCTTATCGATACTTGTGTGAGCACCACACTTTGGGTATGTCTCCATAGTCTTGTAGTCTCCTCGAATAGCACACAATCATTGATACATGTATGAATGCTATTGTAGTCTATGCCAAGCTTTTTTAACATCAGTTTTGCATCATCATGACACTCAGGCATCATATTTTTAGGTGGCAATATATGACATTTTAGCAACCTGTGAAGAAAACCCAAGTATCTTTGAAGAGAGTAGAAACTATTATTATAATGGACTCGAAGATAAAGAAGCATAGTATGTACTTGAACAACTCGATCACACTCGCATCAATCCATTTGTACTTTGCTTGTATACTTAGGAGATCAAGTAGTGTCTCTATGTGAGATACCCAACATACATCATATAATGGTATGGACACCGTCTCTCTCAATGGATCAAATGCTCCTAGCATCCATGGGCAGTAATGCATTGATAATTACCTCCATCTCTCAAGCTCCAAGATTGAAGGAATGTCCAAAGGTCCCCCCATCTCTTCTAGTATCAAGGGCACAGTTAGCACTGTGCCCTCCAATGGGTTTATCGTCTTAGGTACTCCATGTATTGCACGCCCGTAAAGTTTTCTTACCGGGGCCCAATATGGGCATTTCTTGGGATGGAATGTCACCTCTTTGCAATCATTTCTAGGGCACGTATTATATTCAAATACAATCTGAACGTAAAGCATGATTGGTACACTTTTCTTACCGTTAACTCGAAGTCCAAGATTGCTTGGTTAATGATTTTTGATATTGAAACTAGCCCTCTCTCTCTTTATTTCTCTCTCTCTCCCTCTTTTTTTTTCCTCTCTCTATTTCTCTCTCCCTCTCTTCCTCTCCCTCAATTATCTCTGTATAAAAAAAAATAATAAGAGAAAATAAGAAAATTGAAAAACAACGAAATGAAACGTAATATCTCCCTCCATCTATCTGTCTCTTCTCTCCTCTCTTCCTCTCTCTTTACTTTTCTCTCTCTCTCCCCCATCTCTCTCAATCTCTCTTTGTTTCTCTATTTTTCTATTCCTCTCTCTCGCCCTCTATTTTTATCTTTCCCTCCATCTCTGCATTTGTATCTCCCTCCCTCTCTATTTCTATCTTTTCCCTCTCTCTTTTTCTCTCCCTCCCTCCCTCTATTTTTCTCTTTCCCTCCATCACTATTTTTCTCTCACCTTCCATCTCTCTATATCTCTCCCTCCCTCCCTCCCTCCCTCCCTCCCTCCCTCTCTCTCTCACTCTCTGTAACGTGTCCACTAGAATCATCCCGGACACGTCTTAGCAGTCCATCGGGAAGGATGTCTAGAAGGCTCCGCCCGGCACTCCCATGGAATGTTACGGGACTTGCGATCTAGGTCTTCCCGCGTCTGCCACGTAGCGGAAGTATCCTAGCCGTTCCCACTTAGGATCGACCTGAATTTGGGTTTTCCTGTTTGGTCGTTAGCTAGCAACAACTAGCGTCAGACCCGAGCGAACTACTTTACGCAGAAACGCCAGGTCCGAAGCAGATTCACGCTGCACTTGGTTCAAGGAGAATGGGAAACGAGAGGGATGCAAGGCTTGACCTCTCTGCCATAAGGCATAGTCCCATTCCGTTCCCCTAAAACAGCGTGAATTGGGTAATAGTTAATTCTAAGTCATCGTTCTCGTTACTTGTTTCGGAGATGACGATCATCCTTTGTTTGTTGAAGACTTTGAGAAAAGTTCCCGGCTAACCGGGACCACCCATCCATAGGACGGACCCATGGTCCATCCTCCGCACTTTCCTCGGTTTGTTTTAGTTATGTAATTACCTACCACATTAGTTTGACATATACAAACAGCTTCTTTGATTAACCCTGTTATGCACTGGTTCCTTCACGTAATCTTATCACAGGACATAAAGAAAACAATGCCAAACAACTTCTTTATTATCATTTTATCCTTTTATCTTTGAAATACAAGGAGTTCCCGCCCGTAGGCGTATTCATAATCCGCCCGAAGGCTATCCAGTAATCCACCAGGGATCACTAATCCAAGTTTCCACCCGTAGACTAGTATGCGGGCCTCGAGATCCAATCCCGAGTCACGTTAGCCTCTTGTGCAGGGCCCGGAAGGCGAGGGATTTACGGCCAGAGCCCCCCCTGGCACCCAAGCGTCCTCCTGCTCCAAGTAGAACTCAACGGAGAGACCTCTCGCGGCGGGTTCGGTCCACGTTCCCGGCGCGGCTAACAACCCCCTTGGTTAGGGTCAGTCAGGCAGTCGGGGGTAACTGAAGCTGCCTCTCCCTTCAGGCTTCAACCTGAAGCTTTAGATATCTTTTCATCCTTTAGTTCCTTGAGCAAACAATGCAAACAGTGCTTTCTAAACTATTACAAGCACAATCAATTCCAGTGGTCGTTTAGCTGGCAAACTGTTAAGGAGTGACTCCTTTTTTTCGAATGCAACCCGCATTCGATCCGGAATCAATTGCAACTTGGCAAGATTCCTATCATTCTTGGGTTAGGGTCATACCCTACCAATACTTTAGGTTTTGTTGTGGTAGGTTCCAGCGACCATGTCGCTTCAATCTATTGATTGGTCAATTGCTTCCAGGCAAATACCTAACTTTCCTTTTCCTTAGCAACTATTTCTCAGGAAAGGTGATGTAACAAGATGATTACTCATCCTTTTGTAGGTTAACTTAGCGCAATAACTTGCCAACATCATTTCCAAGAAATGACAAAACTCTCTTGTGGACAAATCTCAAGTGTATGCGATGTTGCAACTTTTTGTACATGTGTTGTATCTATTCCACGGGATCATTTCACCCATTGAATGGCGTATTCAGGTTACGGAATTACCTCCAGTCGAGTAGCAGGGTTTAGGGTGTCTTCTTACCCAACCCATTATATTGGGCCACGGTCCTAGGAATTTCCAACCCAGTCGGAGTTTCATCATTTGAACGAATGATCCTTAGATCATTTTATGCATGAGCATCCAATTTTCGACATCTCGTGAATGTGTGTAAGATTTTTGGGTTTGCAGGTTTTGACTTGGCAACCAGTGTAAAACTAGGTCGAATTCCTATTGCACTAAACCCTAGTTAGCACTTGAGATACCTATCATATCGACCCAACCATGTCCATAAGAATCCTTGTGGTTTAGGTGACTTAGTCAACTCAATATACTTGTCTTGCGTCACGGATGAACCTTTCCTAAAGGTAATAAACTAGATCTAGTGGAGATTAATAGTTACAATTACACCAATACGTGTAAACATACGATTCACTGCTTCTACGCATCACATGGTTCACAATAACCCTATCCTTCCTTGGTACGGTAAAAATTGCCTGATAACCTGGACACTAACTTTCCTAGGTCCTACTAGGACTTACATCAAATAGTCATGCCTACAACCTTATTGTCTATACTTAGAATCTTATGCTTTGACTTCTAAATGCGGCTCCTAATGAATGACATTATTACATGATGACTATGTAATGCAGCTAGTCTCGTAAGGCAGGCAACCCGTTTCGAATTCATGACATACTTCAACCCTGCCTAGCGTTTCAAGAGATACTTTATCAAATGTCTTTTTACCACTGCCATATGCATTAAAATAAGCGTAAAATGCATTTCCCTTTATGAACTAAGCGCGCCTAATCATTTCTTTATGCGAAAATAACTCGAAAGAACCTGGACTTGAGGGCTCGGGGAGATATCCACTTGTATACTCAGAGATGAACCTCCCGCGGTCGCACCTTGTGATCTTTTTGGGGCCATCGTAGGCGTAGATTCGGCTTCTGATTTGCCTTTGTGGTCTACGAATTGACTTGCCTCGGAATGCGGCCTTCCGACTTTTGCCTTTTTCCTCGTATGCGGAAGATTCCTTTGCGGGATGGCGCTTGCGGAAAAAGGGCTTTAAAGTCTTTTTGCGAAAAGCCTTTTTCGATGGGTCTAGTGGGGGTCCTTACGGCTTCACCTTCCCCTCTTCAAAGTCCCGGGGAGGGGTATGAATGGGCCTTTGGGAAATGTGGTGGGAAGGGGGGTTAAGGAAGCCCCCTCCTCTTAGAAGCTTCTAAGAAGCTTCTGGACTCCTGCAGCCACGTGGGGGGGGAAAGGGGTCGTTATCCAGGCGGGGCGGGTCTGCGGCAGTCTGGCGGGGCCGTGGCGGTGGCTATTGCAGACTGGCGGCTAGCGGGCGGACTGGGCGACTGCAGCGCGACGATGTCGGCGACCTCCTCCAACACGGCGACCAGCTCCAGCACGTCCGGCACACCCTCTAGCACCCTCTAGCTAGGGGGTGTTTATATAGGCCTTGGGAGGGGTGGGGAAGAGGGCCTCCACACACGTGGAGGACTCCCCCTCATGCAGACCGACTTTACTCCACCTTGGCCATCCCCCCTCCACACTCCCTCTCCCCCAGCCATACATCGGCTGGGGGAAGGGATAATAATTAAAAAAATTTGCCTTGAATTTATCCCATTTGCCCTTCCCAAGCGGTTGTTTCCTCGCGGCTTTTACGGTCTTCAACCCCGGCCTTGAATTCTCGACGTGGAGGCCTCATTTTTTTAGCGTGCATGGTGTGGATGAGGTTACCAATAATTACGAAGTAGGGAATACCCTTGCACAGGGTTTACACGGCGTGCGGTAAGTTAATATTTACGGTACGCGGTACGCGGAAATATTACATTCTCTCCCCCTTAGAAGAATCGAGATGTCCTCATCTCGAGGTAAACTGGGGATATTGAAGATTGGGAGAGCTTTCATCCATCCAGGTAGCATCCTCTTCGGGATAATCTTTCCACTGGACGAGGCATTCTTTCAAGGTTCTAGATCTCAATTGTCTCTCCCTGACATCTAAAATCTTTTCCGGTCTTAGTTCAAGGACTCCTTGACTAGGCATTACAATTTGTTGGTCATCAAGTACATGATTTGGGTTGGGTACATATCTTTTTTAAGAGACTAATATGGAATACATTGTGAACTTTTTAGGTTATCAGGAAGTTGCAATTTATAAGCATTGGGTCCCAGGCATTTGAGGATTTTATATGGTCCACAATACCTTGGACTTAGCTTCTTGCATTCACCTAGAGATAGAGAACTCTTTTTCGGCCGTACACGAATGAAGACCATGTCTCCTTCTCCGAAGACCCTCTCTTGGCGTTTCAAATCCGCATATGCCTTTTGTCTATCTTTGGCTGCTTGTATATCTTGTCTTATTGACTTTATTTGGTCATCCATGTCCTCCAACATTTGTCTTGAAGCTTCCACCCTTAGGGTAGGATCAGAAAAGTTTAGGGGACTTCGACAATCATGACCATACAATGCCTGGAAAGGGGTCATTTGAATGCTCTGCTGGTAAGAAGCATTGTAAGCAAATTCTACTAACGGCAAGTATTGAATCCAACTCTTCGGCTCTCGACAGCAGTAAGCCCTAAGCATATCCTCAATGATTTGATTTACTCGCTCTGTTTGTCCATCTGTTTGGGGATGGTAGGCTGTGCTAAAATAGAGTTGGGTTCCAATAGCTTCAAAGATAGCTCTCCAGAAGTGTGAAGTGAAAAGAGAATCTCGATCGCTAACGATCCTTCTAGGTAGCCCATGTAGCTTGAATATTTCTTTGATAAACACTCTAGCAATGTCGGAGGCTTTATAGTTTGTCTTTACTGGAATCAGGTGTGCAACCTTAGTAAGCATGTCAACTACAACCATAATGGAGTTGTACCCTCCTTGGACTTGGGGTAAGCCCACCACAAAATCCATACTGATGAATTCCCATTTCATTTGGGGAATGTCAAGTGGCTGCAATTTTCCTGGCATCATGACATGTTCAGCCTTGATACGTTGGCAAGACAAACATTCGGTGACATATTTGAGGACGTCACCTTTGAGCCTCTCCCAATGGTAGCTCTTCCTGACTGCATTAAGAGTTTTTGCATAGCCAGGATGTCCTGCGAAAGGGGAGTCATGAGCTTCCCACAATATCTTCTGCTTAGGTGACTGGCTTGCTGGTATACATAGCCTTGTTCTATAGTAAATAAGTCCATTGTCAACAGAAAATTCATGATACTTGGCCTGTAACTTCAAATTCTGATCCTTGGTAGATATTTCTTTTATCATTGCTTGGTAGGCTAAGTCATGGCATGCTTCCTCTCTAGCTAGTTCGAGTATAGGGTTGCTTGGCATAGATACCTTTGTAGCCAGAGATCTGGCCGTTGATGGATTCTGCAAGATTAGGGAGTTTAGGAATGCCTTGCGACTGAGTGCATCGGCAACTACATTCTCTTTCCCTGGTCGATACTTGATTTCAAAATCATATTCCTCCAATACTTCAATCCATCGACGTTGCCTCATGTTGAGCTCGTTCTGGGTAAAAATCCATTTGAGACTCTTATGATCGGTTACTAGAGTGAACTTATTTCCCAACACATAGTGTCTCCAAAGCTTTAGAGCATGGATGACAGCTAATAACTCCAGATCATGAGTGGCATAATTCTATTCGTGACTCTTCAATTTCCTTGAAGAATATGCTACTGGATGACCTTCCTGCATAAGAACACACCCCAAGGCAAGAATGCTGGCATCAGTTACTACCTCGAACTCCTTATTGAGGTCAGGAAGTTTTAGAATAGGCTCTGATACCAACTGTAACGTGTCCACTAGAATCATCCCGGACACGTCTTAGCAGTCCATCGGGAAGGATGTCTAGAAGGCTCCGCCCGGCACTCCCATGGAATGTTACGGGACTTGCGATCTAGGTCTTCCCGCGTCTGCCACGTAGCGGAAGTATCCTGGCCGTTCCCACTTAGGATCGACCTGAATTTGGGTTTTCCTGTTTGGTCGTTAGCTAGCAACAACTAGCGTCAGACCCGAGCGAACTACTTTACGCAGAAACGCCAGGTCCGAAGCGGATTCACGCTGCACTTGGTTCAAGGAGAATGGGAAACGAGAGGGATGCAAGGCTTGACCTCTCTGCCATAAGGCATAGTCCCATTCCGTTCCCCTAAAACAGGTGAATTGGGTAATAGTTAATTCTAAGTCATCGTTCTCGTTACTTGTTTCGGAGATGACGATCATCCTTTGTTTGTTGAAGACTTTGAGAAAAGTTCCCGGCTAACCGGGACCACCCATCCATAGGACGGACCCATGGTCCATCCTCCGCACTTTCCTCGGTTTGTTTTAGTTATGTAATTACCTACCACATTAGTTTGACATATACAAACAGCTTCTTTGATTAACCCTGTTATGCACTGGTTCCTTCACGTAATCTTATCACAGGACATAAAGAAAACAATGCCAAACAACTTCTTTATTATCATTTTATCCTTTTATCTTTGAAATACAAGGAGTTCCCACCCGTAGGCGTATTCATAATCCGCCCGAAGGCTATCCAGTAATCCACCAGGGATCACTAATCCAAGTTTCCGCCCGTAGACTAGTATGCGGGCCTCGAGATCCAATCCCGAGTCACGTTAGCCTCTTGTGCAGGGCCCGGAAGGCGAGGGATTTACGGCCAGAGCCCCCCCTGGCACCCAAGCGTCCTCCTGCTCCAAGTAGAACTCAACGGAGAGACCTCTCGCGGCGGGTTCGGTCCACGTTCCCGGCGCGGCTAACAACCCCCTTGGTTAGGGTCAGGCAGGCAGTCGGGGGTAACTGAAGCTGCCTCTCCCTTCAGGCTTCAACCTGAAGCTTTAGATATCTTTTCATCCTTTAGTTCCTTGAGCAAACAATGCAAACAGTGCTTTCTAAACTATTACAAGCACAATCAATTCCAGTGGTCGTTTAGCTGGCAAACTGTTAAGGAGTGACTCCTTTTCTCCGAATGCAACCCGCATTCGATCCGGAATCAATTGCAACTTGGCAAGATTCCTATCATTCTTGGGTTAGGGTCATACCCTACCAATACTTTAGGTTTTGTTGTGGTAGGTTCCAGCGACCATGTCGCTTCAATCTATTGATTGGTCAATTGCTTCCAGGCAAATACCTAACTTTCCTTTTCCTTAGCAACTATTTCTCAGGAAAGGTGATGTAACAAGATGATTACTCATCCTTTTGTAGGTTAACTTAGCGCAATAACTTGCCAACATCATTTCCAAGAAATGACAAAACTCTCTTGTGGACAAATCTCAAGTCTATGCGATGTTGCAACTTTTTGTACATGTGTTGTATCTATTCCACGGGATCATTTCACCCATTGAATGGCGTATTCAGGTTACGGAATTACCTCCAGTCGAGTAGCAGGGTTTAGGGTGTCTTCTTACCCAACCCATTATATTGGGCCACGATCCTAGGAATTTCCAACCCAGTCGGAGTTTCATCATTTGAACGAATGATCCTTAGATCATTTTATGCATGAGCATCCAATTTTCGACATCTCGTGAATGTGTGTAAGATTTTTGGGTTTGCAGGTTTTGACTTGGCAACCAGTGTAAAACTAGGTCGAATTCCTATTGCACTAAACCCTAGTTAGCACTTGAGATACCTATCATATCGACCCAACCATGTCCATAAGAATCCTTGTGGTTTAGGTGACTTAGTCAACTCAATATACTTGTCTTGCGTCACGGATGAACCTTTCCAAAAGGTAATAAACTAGATCTAGTGGAGATTAATAGTTACAATTACACCAATACGTGTAAACATACGATTCACTGCTTCTACGCATCACATGGTTCACAATAACCCTATCCTTCCTTGGTAAGGTAAAAATTGCCTGATAACCTGGACACTAACTTTCCTAGGTCCTACTAGGACTTACATCAAATAGTCATGCCTACAACCTTATTGTCTATACTTAGAATCTTATGCTTTGACTTCTAAATGCGGCTCCTAATGAATGACATTATTGCATGATGACTATGCAATACGCAACGTTCTCCTAGCTACAATGAAGTTCATACAAAACTACAGCTAGTGATAATTTATTCCATTTTACATGCCACTTGCAAGCCCATAAGATCATTTCCGTACTCTCTTCTATTTCTTTCCGGGTAATATCTTATGGGTGTTAACTTTTCCTCATGAAATCATTACGAGGAGGATGTTGCCTAACATGCGGCACATACTTATTCCTACCATGTCTAAGAAGAAAAAATGCACTTATAAATTCCATTTCTTTGCCTAAGTAATATATGTTTAGACTCATTACTTTGATAATGTACCAAAATAGCATCATGCAGCTAGTCTCCTAAGGTAGGCAACCCGTTTCGAATTCATGACATACTTCAACCCTGCCTAGCGTTTCAAGAGATACTTTATCAAATGTCTTTTTACCACTGCCATATGCATTAAAATAAGCGTAAAATGCATTTCCCTTTATGAACTAAGCGCGCCTAATCATTTCTTTATGCGAAAATAACTCGAAAGAACCTGGACTTGAGGGCTCGGGGAGATATCCACTTGTATACTCGGAGATGAACCTCCCGCGGTCGCACCTTGTGATCTTTTTGGGGCCATCGTAGGCGTAGATTCGGCTTCTGATTTGCCTTTGTGGTCTACGAATTGACTTGCCTCGGAATGCGGCCTTCCGACTTTTGCCTTTTTCCTCGTATGCGGAAGATTCCTTTGCGGGATGGCGCTTGCGGAAAAAGGGCTTTAAAGTCTTTTTGCGAAAAGCCTTTTTCGATGGGTCTAGTGGGGGTCCTTACGGCTTCACCTTCCCCTCTTCAAAGTCCCGGGGAGGGGTATGAATGGGCCTTTGGGAAATGTGGTGGGAAGGGGGGTTAAGGAAGCCCCCTCCTCTTAGAAGCTTCTGGACTCCTGCAGCCACGTGGGGGGGAAAGGGGTCGTTATCCAGGCGGGGCGGGTCTGCGGCAGTCTGGCGGGGCCGTGGCGGTGGCTATGGCAGACTGGCGGCTAGCGGGCGGACTAGGCGACTGCAGCACGACGATGTCGGCGACCTCCTCCAACACGGCGACCAGCTCCAGCACGTCCGGCACACCCTCTAGCACCCTCTAGCTAGGGGGGTGTTTATATAGGCCTTGGGAGGGGTGGGGAAGAGGGCCTCCACACACGTGGAGGACTCCCCCTCATGCAGTCCGACTTTACTCCACCTTGGCCATCCCCCCTCCACACTCCCTCTCCCCCAGCCATACATCGGCTGGGGGAAGGGATAATAATTAAAAAAATTTGCCTTGAATTTATCCCATTTGCCCTTCCCAAGCGGTTGTTTCCTCGCGGCTTTTACGGTCTTCAACCCCGGCCTTTAATTCTCGATGTGGAGGCCTCATTTTTTTAGCGTGCATGGTGTGGATGAGGTTACCAATAATTACGAAGTAGGGAATACCCTTGCACAGGGTTTACACGGCGTGCGGTAAGTTAATATTTACGGTACGCGGTACGCGGAAATATTACACTCTCTCTCTACTTTCTCTTTCCCTCTATCTCTCTATTTGTCTCTCCCTCTCTTTCCCTCACTCTTCTTTTCTCTCTTCTCCCTCTTTCTCAGTGCATCTCTTCACAAACAAAAATAAATAAAAAAGGAAGAAAAATAAACAAAGAAAGGAGAGGTAATGTACCTACCTCAAAGGCTTGAAGATGAAACCTTTCGTACCTGCCTTCTTCCTTATCTTCGTGGCTTCCCTCCCTTCTCCTTTGCACCACTCTCCTTTTTCTTTACGTAGAATGACTTCTCTCTTTCTCTCTCTCTCTTCCTTTACCTCTCTCTCTCTCTTAAATCTATGAGCTCTCACACTCTCTCTTTCATTCTTTTTCGCAACTGCTTTGTAGAAATGCCACTCTCGAATTTTTGATGCTTTTTTCTCTCAAAATACCATCATTATTTGCATTGTAAATAGCATTACTATTAGTTATGCAAATAGATGCAAATAGCGGTGCTCCTATTTTATATGAAAAATGGGCATCGCTATTTGCTCATTTTCTTGTAGTCATTGCGTTTAGGAAACAATTTGATCGCATCATGAATTTGGTATGATGCCACTTGTCTCACTAATATACAAACTACATTTGCATGCATGATGAATAATTTTTTTAAAAAATTATCAAGGTTTTGTAAATATTTTCTTTGATAATATGTTGGTTTTCAAAAAATCAGAAGAGGAGCATAAGAAACATCTTTGCAATGTATTTGACCTACTATATAAGAATCACTTGTATGCAAATCTTGATAAGAGCTTATTCTTCCAAAATCAAAAGGAATATTTAGAGCATATAGTTTTTGCTAAAGGTATTACAGTTGATTTTGAGAAAATTCAAACCATAATAGAATTGGCTTAATCCTAAGAGTATGCATGAAGTTTGATCTTTTCTAGGATTAGTCGACTTTGATAAAAGTTTTATCAATTATTTTCTCATTGATTGATTTGACTATGACTATGTTGTTATGAAAGAATATTCTTTTTTAAGGGGCCCTAGCTATTTTTCAATTGCTTGATTTGACTCTGCCTTTCTTTCTTGTTATCATCATTGATGCTAGTGGTTCAGGTATACATACAATTTTAATATGGAACAATCACATTATCACCTATAAGAGCCATAAATTAAAGTCTTTTGAACAAAACTATAGTAGTTATGATAAAGAATTATTGATTTTAGTTCATGCTTTGGATATTTGGAAATACTATCTTATAGGTTCGATATTGTCTCATCTAGCACTTCCAAAACCTTAGTTAACACATGTTCTTGCAACTTGATGGTAGCATGTTGAATCTCTAACCCCAAAAACTCAACAGAAGTAGTGAACATGATAGATTTTTAGGGGATACCACCATACCTGCATCTTCTACAGCCTTGGCAAACTGATAATGCTTATCAATGTGTTATTTTATGGTTTCTGAGAACACAAAAAGATCATCAATATAAACTAAACAAAAGAAAAATTTGAAAAGCACTGAATCAATCCACCCTTGAAAGTAGGTTGGTGTTGTTTTGATGCCAAATGGTAGTACCGTCCATTAGTAATGCCCTTGAGGATTACAAAACCCTGTTTTATACATGTCTTCTTGCTTGAGAGGAAGCTGTAGAATCCTAATTTCAAGTCAAACTTGCTGAAAATGTTAGCTTTCTTCAGCTTCTTGATCAAGAGATCCTTGAATGGGATAGGATGTCCATGGCCAATGAGAGAGACATTTAATGGCATGTAGTTGATGACCATTCTTTTCTTTCCTTTTTTTTTTCTAATGACATAGAAAGCTTGGCATGCCCAAGGGGAGTCTGTAGATTCTATCTGTTGAACAGTGCGCGAGGGAGACGAGGAAGGGAGGAAGAGAGAGGAGAAGAGAGACACGAGACACCGAAAGTGAAACCCTAGAAGTGCATCAAATGAGCACACATAGTTGCAATATATAGAGGGGACCAGGGATGCTATATATAGACAAACTATTTATAGCTAATACCCGCGCTCAAATAAAAGTCCCTAACTGTGGATGAAAAAACCCTTGGGGCTCAAGGGAAAAACCCACAGCTCTATATAGCCCTACTGCTATATTAATATTGAAAAGATATGATTACAAAGTTGAAAGGAGCTAAATCACTCCTGAATACGCAGCTACAATGTTCGTGATCGGAGGCAAGGAGAGAGGAAGGCGGCTTGATCACAATTTCTGTCAAAGACCTTGTTTGTCAAAACAGCTTACTTGACATGCGCGCAAATGCTCCCGAAAATCCCCACCGTATATGGAGAGGCGGCTATCGATAGATCCTCTCTCTTTTACTATCACTCGTCACCCTCTTGATGTCCATGGCATGAGAAAGAAGAAACAACACAGAGTTTAGATAACCTGAGAGAGAGGAAGCAACACTGCTCCTTCAGCATAGGATGCAAGAAACAACACAGAGCATAGAATGCTCGTCTAGGTGACATGACAAAGATTCCCAGCGTAGGATGCTCCCGGCATGAGAGAGAAGAGAGAGGAAACAACGCATCACTTCATGTGCTTTTGACTATTGAGATGTAGACCTTTGCGTAATTGTGAAACCTCGCTCTGATATCATGTTGAATAGTCCGCGAGGGAGACGAGGAACGGAGGAAGAGAGAGGAGAAGAGAGACACGAGACACCGAAAGTGAAACCCCAGAACTGCATCAAGTGAGCACACATAGTTGGAATATATAGAAGGGACTAGGGATGCTATATATAGACAAACTATATATAGCTAATACTATCGAACATTTATCTAGTAGTTAGTGTTTGGATTTCTTCTTTACCATAGTTGCCTCCATACAACATACGAAATAGTCCGTACGGTACTATCCATATGGTACAAATTCATACATTAAAGCATGCCTATTTGGGCCACATGGCCTGTGCGTCCTCATTCCGCTGTGTTTCTTGCGTCCCCACGTCCTGCATTTCGCACGTTTCCTGCACTGTTGCACTTTTTGGGGGGGTGGAAAGCCTTGGATACCTCATCCCACCCTCTTTTCCAAATTCCAGCCATGAAAAAGTGCTCCTCTTTGGATTCCTTCCAGCTTGCAGGCATGTCTTTGGATTCCTTCTAGCTTCCAACCCTCTCTTTGACCATTGACCCCTCTCTCTCTTTGATTGTTTGAACTTTGACCCTTCTCTCATCTACAAAAGGTTCTCCTCTCCTCCATGCTTCCACACCAATTCAGCAAGCACTTACAAGTTACCATTCTCACCTTCCTCTCTTGGATCTTGATTCTTGAATGGACTTGTGATTTGTCATTCTTGAATCTCACCTCCCACCCTCTCTTTCATGCACCCTATCAAAGCAGTTGCCATTCTCCAATCTCATCTCTCATCCCCTCTATCCCACACCCTATCAAAGCATTTTTCATTCTCATCTCCCACTCTTGCTCCTTCAACTTTACCCCAACCCTCTAGCCTCTAGTGTCTCCCTCCCTTTCAACTTTCAAGACCATGTGGAGAGGGACACAAAGAAGTCCAACTCTCACCATTGGACATGCAAGTATTGCGGGAAGCACTATACAAGTGGTGCAACTCGGCTTCTCCAACATCTTCCCAAGACAAGGGGGCAAGTTGCTCCATGCAAGGAGATCCCTCAAAACATTTCAGAGGAGATTCTTGCAAAGATGAGAGGGAAATCCACAAGAGGAGGATGAAGTGGCTTATCGTCACCAACTCCTATGCCTACTAATGAGGAAGCATCCAATGTGGGCATATCTTCAACCGATGCAGGAGAGGCCTATACCATTGGTGGTGGAGCTCCACATCCTCATCCGGCTCCGGTAAAAGATAAAGAATGGATGCTCATGGGGTGCCAGAGAGACAATTGTCTCTCTCTCAAGCTCCTGGTCATGTGCATGGATCGGTTGCCTTTCTTAGAGAAAGGTAACGACTTACGGACATTGAAATTGCACGCACAGTGATTGAGTGAAATCTTGCATTCAATGTCCTAAAACAAGAGAAATAGAAGAAGATGGTAAAAGCCATTGCCAATGTGGGTCCATGTGAAGGATAGACCGGTGTCACATATAATGACATGAGGACGAGAAAGATTGATGAAGAGAAGGAGAGGATTGATAGAGCCCTTGATCCTATTCGGGCCACATGAATAAAATATGGTTGCTCAATTCTCACGAGCGGATGGAGTGGTCGTAAGAAATGGGACATCATCAACATACTCGTCTCATGTCCATTCAGCACTTACTTTTTGCGGGCCGTAAATACCAACAAGAGGGGGAGAAAAACGACGGGCACATCATCTACCGCCACATTCGACAAGCTATCATTGAGGTATACATTGCAATTTGTGTTTTAAATTTGTTTCACTTTCTTTCATTATGATAATATCATGATTCATAATTGAAATTTGATTTATACATAACTTGTCATTTGTAAATTGTGATTGTACGTGGGCCCCTCAAATGTGGTGCTAGTCGTTACCGACAATGCATCGAATTATTGACCCATGCGTCGTTTGCTTGAGGCCAAGTTTCCTATGACTGTGTGGACTCCATGTGCACATCATTGTTTGGTCTTGCTCATGGAGGACATTGGGAAATTGAAGTGGGTGGTCCGCAAAGCTACATCAATTGTCACATTCTTCACGGTAAAGGTAAAGGTGCTTGCGATGTACCGTGAGCATAGCACACTAGAGTTGAAGCCTTCTTCAACTCGCTTTGCTTACATGTGGTTATTGCTAGAGCGCCTTTATGAGGTGTGGTCTGCCAGATAGTGGTGTCCACTCTTTGGAATGAGTGGGATGAGCATGAGACAGAGGAGGCCAAAGCCATGTAGTGCTTATGCCTTCATGGGTAGTTTTGGCAAAAAATATGTGCCATTGTCATTGTCATGACTGTCTTTTATAGTGTGTTACGTATGAGTGATTGCGAGGGGTCCACCATGGGCCTTCTCATTCACTTCTTTAGAGCGGCATTGGCGAAGGCACGTGCTTGTACAGTGATCACAGAGACACAATGTACACATGTTTTAGAGATAGCAGAGAGAGATGGGCATGGATCCATAAGCCCATCCATGGTTTTTCCGCATTGATACATCCGGTCTACAAGTCATCGGCGGTCATGGATGATAGAGAGTTCCGTTTAGACTAGCTTGCTTTTTTGACTCTTGTGGTCCTTGTTGATGAGACCACAATGCAATGCTAGAGGAGCTATAGATCAGATAGGGCATGTGGCTTTTACTTCTCCCACTTGTTGGAGGAGAGAGTCACCTGTGAAGCCTTTATTTTGGTGGCAAAACTTTGGATATGGACAAGACCCTTCAACACTTAGCCATGAGGGTCTTTGCCCAGGATTGCTCTTCAGGTGCATGTGAGAGAAACTAGAGTGCCTATTCTCTCATTCACACAAAGATTTTCAATCGGCTTAGCACACGATAGTTAGAGTGGCTAGTCTATTGCCACACTAACTTACGCATGATTAGGGCTATGATAAGCATGGGTAGTCCGAAGCATGTAAAGTTTAAACACTTAACCATAACATTTAAATTTTGTTGTTTTAACTTTTAAACTTTGAACTTTGAAGTTTAAACTTTATACTTTACAATTTAGACTTTAGCATTTACATTGATTAATCTTACAAGTTTCATACATCGCTACATTGTGTAGGTGAATGTTGATACATTCAAGTTGACGGGCGACACTCTTCCAAGTATACATAAGGAGGTGGACAAGGAGGAGATGCTTTTTGCAGAGCTCCGTAGAGAGCTTATAGAAACAGATACTCATGACACTCGCAGTCAGTGTGCTCATGGATGAGGAGTTAGAGTAAGTGGTAGCACGGGTATGGTCATTCGATGCTCTCCATCATTGACGAGGGGTGGTTCCAGTGGCTTGCAGACATATGTAAGGTGGGGCTCTAGTAGCTCACATCCTATGCCTCATGATGACATCCCCCCCTTGCCTACACAGCCGCCACCTAGGGAGCCATCATTTCATGATGATGGTAACCTTATCAGTGAGGATGAGTATGAGTGTGTCTCATCGTTGGATGCCGAGGAGTCATCTTTAGACTCTCTTGATGAGCACTCAGATGGTTTTGATGATGATGATGATGATGATAGTGATGCCTCATCATAGATTCATCATTCATATGACATAGGTCTCTCTTTTTTTATGTATCAAATATACTAGACTGTAGTTGTATCGCATGTTTTGCGTAGCCCATGCGACCGCAATGGTCACCCTTATGTATTCATCTTATTTTGTAATGAAATGGCTGTTTCCACTTTAGACATGTATTCTATGATCTATCATTTAATGATTTATGGTTTTTGTTATTTTAAAAATCATCTTAATTTTTTTTCGTACTAATATCATACAGTACGTTATAAAATCATAAGGTACCAATTAGTACTGTATTTTATCGTATCGTACCTTTCATACCTTACAACTATGTTCTTTACAAAGAATCAAATCTTCTTCTTTCATCCCAAAATGTACAGCTTTTGTTGGGATGGCATTGGGCTTTAAGGGAGAAGGAATAGCATAGGTTGTTCTCTTTTCTTTGTACATAAGGAGATCTTCATGCATAAAATACTTGAGATGGTGTGTTATCTTCTAAATTTCTTCTACATATTTATGATTTTCTACATGAAGACATTGTTCTCTAGCAGCAATCTTTTGTTGTGAGGGAAGTTCTCCAATGGAATAGATATTGCGGCCAATTTTGGGTAGAAGAGGAATGTCCTTCTTCTTGCCAAGATATAGTAAAGTGCTCGAACCAAAAGGTAAAGGGGACAAGATGTTGAAGGATATTTGTCCCTATCAACAAGTCATATCGCATCTATTTCATAAGCTATATTTCTATAAGAACTTTGATGTGTCCTAGCTGCAAATATGCTTATGTAACATGGATTAGTGTCACCTTTTTATTATTTGACAATCCACTATAATAGGGCTAGTTATCTTTATACAATTTAGAGAGAATAATTCATAAGGTGCTATGGTATCTAAAAGAGCATCTACATACAGAGAGAATTGAGGCATGTTTTTCAATTGTACACAAATCATAGGAATTGGGCCACCTATCATAAGAGCATTAACCTTGTGTACCTTTGCTTCAAACAACCTTATTTGATTGACTCGCTTAACACAAAATTTCTAATCCTAGGGTTTGACTTTGAAGTTCTGATAGGATAGCTGACGTTCCTTGTGCTAGCTATCTTTGTCCTCTAAGGAGTCTTCTGAATACTTTATACAAGGAGTGTAGTTCCTATTGCATTTCAGTAAATGCTTGAAGCATTTCCATTCCTTTTTAAGTTGAGTGTGAAGTAGCTGAGAGTGATTGTAGCAATTGGGTTGTTGTCCGTGGATGGTGCATCTGTTCCAAGTTATGTGGAATGAACATATTAGCTTTTTAGTTTCGAAACTTAAAGTACCTAGCTTTGGTAAATCATAAGGGTTGTTGAAGAATTCCTTAAGAATTTTATATTTAGCCTTCTTATCTAAGGAACTTGTTTCTGTAGATGAATCATTGTCATCATCAGACTCTGATTCTTTATATTTGCCTTTATGCCTGTGAGAAGGAGTACCATTAGATGTAGTAGCATCAAGAAAGACTTTATCCTTTCTGCCAGAAAAATGAATAGAATGTGCACTGACCGACACAAAGGTATCAAAATGAATCGAATGATCATCTGATACATCTAAGAATTTTGAAATGGGGCTGTCTAGATTGGATTTAGTATACAACATTTCATCGTCTGTCAAAGCATCATCTTCTTCTAAGTCAGTCACAAACTCAGTGGCTGAGTTGAAATTGGTTGTGGAATGAGAGCCAACAGTATACCAAGAAGTATCATTATCTGACTCACAAATACTGATAGAACCATCCGAATAGTCAGAATAGCTAGAATAGTCACTGTCACTTGAAGAGACTTCACTAAGATAATGCAAATTTACCTTAGCAGCAGTATTATGTTGCTTTTCTTATTTGGGAAATTATTAGCCAAGTGAGAAGAACTGCCACACAAGTAATATTTCAAATTCTTTTTCTTTTCTTGAGGGGCTAAAATTCTTCTGAAAAGAATTCTTATTGGAAGAGTGAGAGGGTCTGTGTCGGTGGGATTTGCCACTATCATTCTTGTAAGAATGTATTCGATGTCTTCGAGAATGGTAATCTTGAGATTCTTGTCTATCTTGTCTATTGAAATAATGATGGCATCTACCCCTGTGATAGTGGAAAGAGCGATAATAAGGATTTTGGCTATAATTGCCATTAGTGCTATTTGATGAACAAGTGCATTGCCTGCAGCCAAAATCAACTTCATATTTTGTAACAAACTTACAAACTGACTGAGAATTTTTTATTGAGCATTTTCATTTTTTTATGTTGACATACTTCTTTTATGATTTGTATTATCTATCCCACACTTGTTTGAGAAATCTCTCTATTATCATTCTTCATTTTTTGCTTACAATACAAGGAAATGGGTTCTGAAAAAGAACATACCATGTGTTCTTTCATGATATTGTTGTGAGCTCCCAAAATTTCATACAGTAAGCTTATTTCCTACTAATTCACCAAGGAGTAATTCAAAGAAGAACTGCACTGGATCTTGATGCTAGACAGTGGCTAATTTGACTTGCGGATGTATCAATATCCACCATTGTTTCAAACCACCAACAAAACCATATATCATGGCATTAAGGATGTCAATGCGGTTTGTCTAAGGTTTGTCCAGAATCTTTTGGCCAACATAGGCATACATCATATAGATCAACAACTTAATCTCTTTTGGAGATTTTCCATCAATGGACTTAATTGGAAAGGAGCAACTTTTTCACGGGATCTAATCTTCTTATAGAAACTTATATATGAAGTTTTTGAATAGAAAGAAGAAGCATTGATAGCACCACTAGATTTAGTAGTTCTATTCACACGAAGAGTATTTGATAGAGTATTTACAGTAGATTCATGTGCATTCAATAGAGCTTGTAACAATGTGTCTAGAGGAGCATTGGCTCTATGTGGATTGATTGGGATAAAATCATTATCTACTATACTATCACCATCTTCATTAGAGAATGATAACGTATAAGTAGCTTGATTCTAGAAAGCAGCCTAATCTCTAAAATACCATGCAAGTAGTTCATCAGCAGCAGGGCCATAAGGAGGATGTTGTTGGATGCTTTCACCCATCATGTGAGAGTTAATGCGAGATTCCTCTTTGCACTGAGGGCCTTTCTTCTGCTTGTCTTCTCGGTCAATACATAAGGGCATTTGATCTAGAATTTGTTTTGCTTCTCTCTTTCTACAGATTCTGTCAAACACATACTCATCAATTTGATCAAAAGCAACTTTGTAGTCATGGTTTGACCAATCAGGAAACATGAATTCAAGATACTTTGAGAGTTTTTTAGCAGTGTCACCCGATTGTAGGAACGGCTGGAAAAGACTTGGTTGTTGCACAGTAGTTTCCCCTGCTAGAATAGACTTATCTTTGCCATTTATGCTATGATGTCAAAAATTCATGGGATTCTTGGAACACTTGGCTAAGTTTGTCTATAATAGCTCTACTCATGCTAGTATTGGAGTTTCGCCCTTTGAGGCTATGTATGGCTATAAGGTGCCCTTACCCACATCTTTAATGAAAGGATCAACCCTCATGGAAAGGAAGAGTTGGAAAGAATGCAAACCCTTCTTCAGCAATGTAAGAAGAATATTAGGAAATCTCAAGACCAAATGAAGATGTATGCTGATGAGAAGAGGTGGCCTTTAGAGTTCCAAGAAGGAGAGTTGGTCTTATTGAAGGTGCCCGAGTCTAGGTACTCTACATTAAAAGATGGATCTAGTAATAAGCTTGCTCACACATTTTATGGCTCCTACCAGATCCTAAAGTACATTGGAGACTTAGCATACAAATTAGAGCTCCCTTCATCCACAAAGATTCACAATGTCTTTCATGTTAGTCAGTTCAAGCCTTTCTATGGTGATTCAGTTGACATAATTATTGAGCTACCACCTATTGATGAAGAAGATCTTATTCAGAGGCTGTTATACGTCAGCGTGAGAAGAAGCTTTGATCTCATTCTATCATGGAATGTTTGATCAAATGGAGAGGTTTACCACTTGAGAGGAAGCTTCTTGGAGGCCTGATTCTATATTGGATGAGTTTTCTTTCTTAAGGGATACATTAGTGGCTAAACCCTGCTGATTATGGATCTAATTCTGGTCCAGACAAGGTCAGGACATCACACTGTTTTAGAACGGTTTTTATTGTGCCTAATTTTTAGAATTAAGCTATCTACATGGGATCAAAGTACTCTTCAAGAGCTACGTTTTGATATATGGCACGCTGTCGAAGGGTTTGTGAAAGCAATGTCGCAACCATAGAGGACCTTGACTTATTTCAAGATGGAAGATCAATCAAGTGAATGAATACAAATCTGCAACAGCAACTCCATCATAATGTGCGATGTTGATCAGTTGGAAAGATCAATAGTGTTCATGGTCATGTACATCCTTTTGTATTGAGTAAATCAACAGTCCTTCATAAACGAGGAAGAAGCGCACACAACAGGGAAATAAAAAATTGAGAGTTATCAATATTTGTATCACCCTCAAGCCAACACTACATCTATTCTCCAAGATGTGTCACCAGTCATCTTTGAATATCTTCTTATACAGGTTTAACAGATTGTTATTGTTGAAAGGTAGGTAGCTAGTGAAACCTCAATTTAGTCAATAAGTTCAAAGGCATTCAGTAATATTGGTTTCTTCTCTGTCACATTCTGTTCATCAGAATCATTGAATACTGCTTATACATCATCAACATGAATGTTTTGGCCGAAGTGCAGTATGCTGATTTTCAAGGCTGCTATCAAAGACCAATACCCAATCTCCCTCTTCTATTGCTCTAGGCCGCAAGCGATGCCTGCTGTCAAACCTGTCCTTATTTCTTAGTCTAGCAACCTTCAACCTGTCAATAGCTAGCTGAATATCCTCTGGTCTTCTCTCCAACTGTCGAATCCGAAGAGCTAAGAGCTCCTCTCTCGTCAAATCCTCCCGCCAAGGTAAAACTGACCAAGTCAAAGCACAAGTCTCAGTCGGCATAACAGGTTTCTGACCATACATCAACTCTGCATGCATATATCCTGTGGTAACACTGTGAGTCGTACAATCAGCCCACAAAGCAAATGGTAGAAGTCTCGGCCATTCTCCAATCCGTCCTCTGCATGCTTTGGCTAATGCTTTCACTATCGACGGATGCCCTCTTTCACTCTTCCCATTTCCCTCTGGATTATATGCTGTAGTTAGAGCCAACTTGATTCCTAGCTGAGAGAAAAACTCCCTAGCTTCATCTGCATCCAATACACCGCGATCCGCAGTGATCTTACCCACACAGCCATATCTGCAGAAAATTTCTTCCAATAAGAACTTACACACTGCACTAGTGGTCTTCGTTCTCAAAGATCTGCCCTCAACATGATTGGTAAGATCCTCTCTAGCCAAAACAATGTATCTCATCTACCATAGACCCATAGGCATAGTAACCAAATCAATTACCCACTTATAATGAATGCACAGCGGATAGGTCGGATGAAGCTCATCTCGATGACGCACTACCGAATACATCTGGCAGTCTCTGCAAGTCTCAACAAAGTGAGAAACATCTCTATACATGCCTTTCCACCAATATTTCTCCTTGATTTTCTCATAATGATGCCAGGAGGCATATTCCACGGTGGATTCCGTGAGGTTTTACGGTGGATTCCGTAAACTTAGATGACCGGGGCTCATACGCAAAGAGGATTCTTTGTGCGAGAAGTTGATGGGGACGCCTGTCCTTTTCGGGCGTTTCATTAATTTAGTGTGTACATGGGTGATTCCATAGCGGGTGATTCCGCAAAATGCATATTAAATTAATAAACGTCTATGAGTTTAGAGTGCGCACTCGTAATAAATTAAGGTTAGGATTTATTTCTAACCAGTTGATTTATTTATGTAGCTGAAGACTGCTAGGTATTCACTTTTGTCGGTTTAATTGTGTTATTTTACTAACGATTGTGAATGCTTCAGTTGATGTGTAGAGATAGCAGCAGTGGCGGAGGAAAGCATTGGAGTCTAGCGGGTTTTCGACTCTTGGACTAGATTTTGATAGGCGCCACGCCTATATTTTGTTATGTCTATAGAGACATCGATTATTTATTATTATTTTGTATGCGCTTATGCGCCTGGATATGTTATTTCTATTTGGACATTGAGATTGGGCGTGCCAGACTCTATGGGCACCGTCCATTAGCTTTATTTTCCTATTTTTGGTAGAAAGCAAACTCAAAAGATAAAAGCTTGTCATATTTTTGTAATTGGGCTATTATTGAGCATGAAGATTGGAAATATACATAAAATACATGCTTTGTGAAGCGCTCACACAAGGCATGGGGGAGATTGAACCCAATTTGTCTCTTGCCTCTTGTCGTGCATTCTTTTACATGGTTTTTTGTGCAAAAAGGTAGAGTACTTTGTTCTTGGGGACCTTCCGGGATTCACCACGTGAGCTATCTGCATCCGATCTGCGCACCACATAAGTAGCACACACTCCTCTATGACCAGCCCAAGGACTCTCATGAAACTTCTATCGCAGACAACCCGCAAAGGTAATCCGCCTCTTTTCTTCGGATGCTTCCAAAGAAATCTGTCCTTGAGAAAATAACCATAGGCTTTCCTTCTGATCTTCTTGAACTCTTCATCTATCCATTCATCTCTTTTGCTTAGTGTACTAAGGTACCTGCCAATCTGCAACCAATCTCCAACATAGAGTTCTTCTGTGAAAGCCACAGTATCATAGACATGACAAACATGATCAACCATAGTGGCTGAAATTTCTGCATCATCCTCTTCTGTAAGTAGAGTCTCCTCATCATCATATCTGGCTCTAGACAACATATCTGCCACTGGATTATCCTTCCCTGCTATGTGTTTAAATTCCGGATTTAATGACTTGTTGTATGCAATCCATCTCAGCATAGCTATATCCGGAGTAGAGCAACTCGTGATCATACCAATCAATGGCAAGCAATCTGTCTCTACCACAACTGAAGCTCCAATAAAGTACTCCTTGTCACATTTGAGAGCTGTGACAACCCCCAGTAGCTCCCTCTTGATTTGCGGATATCTCCTCTGTCTCTCGTTTAGGACTTTCGCCCCAAACCGAATAGCATACCTATTTCCATCTACATCATCTTGACCCACAGCCCAACCTATGCCAATTGGACTAGTGTCAACTGTCAATACAATAGGCTTTCCACAATTATAATCCGCTTTCCTGAGAGTAGGAGCATTCTGCAATAACTTCCTCAATTTCTGCATGGCTCTAGTGTAGCTCTCATCCCAATAGAATTTCTGCCCCTTTCGAAGCAGCTGATATAAACAATCTGCTATGTGTGCAAAATGAGGTATCCAAATCATATAAAACACACAAGCTCCAATGAATCTCCGTACCTCTGAAGTGGTAGAACAATACTCCGCAATCTTACCTATAGCATTCACCTTATCAGGTGAGGGTTTCCTGCCATAATATCCACACATATGTCCAACAATGACAACCTCATTCACTCCAAAAACAGATTTTTACCCTGAAAGTGTCAAGTTCACTTCTTCTAACCTGGCCAAAATCTTCTCACATGCTGAAATATGATCCGCCACAAAGTATCTATATCCCTGCTCATTTAGACTCTCATTCTTCTCTACTTCTGCACACCCCTTAATGCGTACATCATCCAAGAAAGGCATAGTAAGCTGAGGTATATAATCACGAAGGACCTTATGCATGGCATTCATCATATGCGCAACAGAATTAGTGGCACCTTGAGGCAAGGTACACATCCTGACAAGCCCAATAGGAGTTCTCATGGTGGTTATGTCCCTGCTTTCCAAAGCCATCTGAAACTGATCATATCCCGAATACAAATCACCTAAAGAATAGATGGCACGTCCAGCAAATGCTTATGCAAACTCATCCACAACTGGACCTATACCAACATTCCTGATAGTAACTCTGTTTACTGGCTGCATGTCCTGTATAAATCGGAGAGTAACATTCTTCTTTGGAACTGTAAACCACCTGTTTGAGTATGGTGCAGATGAAGGCTCAAGAATTCCCATCCTGATTTTCTCATTCAATAAATCAATCAGCTTTGGCAGGTGTGCTTTAGGCACTGGAATAGGTCGGAGACTCCAAGGAATATGAGGAATAGTAAAAATGACCATAGGAGCAACAATATCAGGATTCACACATCCAATCTCATGTGGGAAAAAAGCAAATCCCCTTCCATGTCGCTCAAGCATCTCCTGAAAGCATTGCTTCTCTATGGGTAACAAAAATTCACCATTTCCAATTTTCAATTCAGCAAGAGTCTCTGCTGAAAATTTATGACCAATATGCTCCGGATTCCTCAAAATTGGCTGTTTAGCAGCCCTCTCTATTTGCTGATCACTGTCAGGTGGAAGCGGTACAGCTACCGGCTTCACCTTCTTATCCACAGTTTTGTATTTCGTGTCAACCCTGGCTTCTTTATGCTCTTCTGCATTACTCAAATCTTGCTGTAAATCAGCAATTTTGCACTCCAATGGCTGAATATCCTCAGCCCTCTGCTCTATGGACTGCATAGGAACAGCCCTAAACTCTGAATGCTGAAATATTTCAGCAGTAAACTCTGTTGGCTGAAAGTTTTCAGCCCTCTCTGTCTCTGAAAGCTGATCATAACCAGCTGGAAACTCTGTTTGCTGAATTTCTTCAGCACTCAACACTTTTTGCTGAGCCACCTCAGCCTCTGACTCAATCTGTGACACAAAATCTGCAATTTCATGAAACATATCCAGGGATTGCACTAATACATTACTGCGACAATTCTGCATATCAGTTTTCAGCATATCTTCCATCTCTTCCATCGTATCTGCACAAATCATACTGTCATACATCCCATCTATGTGCTCATCATCCTCCAAAATTCCTGCATTTTTCAAAATTTTCTCCTTCCTGCATATGTACTGCCTGGCAGCTCTAGGCAACCTAGAAATCTTCTGATAGCTCATCGAACTGTTTGCTGAAATCCCAACAAAACCGAAGGAGAAAACACTGCTGCCAGGAGGCGAGAACTCCAATCTCCTCTGCTCTGTACCACCGTCGTCTCGCGAAACGGTGGTACCTAATGAAAACCCGAATCCCTCACATTGGGCAAAGGTGCATCTCTGAGAGTATCCCTGTTTCTAACATGGTTCACACACACAGTCATAAACTGAACTGTTCTCATACCATCTTTACTGCGAATCCGTGCATAAGAAGATCCATCATCCATTACCTTTGTTTCCATGCGCATCTCTGTGATGAATGGCTGTCCAAGAATTATGGGATAAGAGCATGAATCCTGCACAAAGAAATGGAAATCCTCCTCTACATCACCAATAGAAACCCTGACACTAGGACAGGCAGCATACAAATCACCTGCAGTGTTATTGGCGGCTCTCATACGCCACCCATGCTCTACATCCATAGGCCATCTGTTACTCTCATAAACTCCACGAACTATGAGATTAATCTCTGAACCATGATCCACCAATGCAACATAAGGCACCTGTTTTTCTCCAATCTTTACCATCGTCTCTGTAGTTGCCCTAGCACAATGGCTCCACGAAAAGTGACTACGCGGTATCAAGACAGGCTCATCAGTTTCAGCATAATGCATAGGCTAAACCCTCTTCTCTACCTGCGGAAAAACAGAAGCATTCTCAACCATAACCTCATCCTCATCCTCATCCAACTCCCCAATCAAAACTCCCTGTGTATCAATGGTAGACAATGCATGTCTTTTCCTCTTCAGGACCTCCTGAAACTGATCCTGAAACTCTCTTTTCGAGATGCCCAAAACCTCAGAAATAGTGAAAGTCACCTCACTACCAAGTATCTTGTCATTAAAGATTTTCTTCATGTCTGTAGATGTCTCAATATCGGATATCAATCTAAACTCTGGCTGCTTTCTCTCTCTAGGCTCTTGCCTCTTTTCTCTCTTTTGAGCATCTTCCATCTGTCGATCTGGCCCTGGTCTTGAAGACGGTCCTGCAGTAGGTAGAGTAACAAACTCACCCCCTCTAGTCTTTTTAGCTGCACTTGGATTTTCTTCATCCCTCTTACGTTTCTCCTCAACAAGTACATCTGCTCCATGAGACAGCCAAATAAGCATAAATAGAGTACCTGTTCAACAGGCGAATCCCAACCTGTCTCTGATCTGATGCTAGAGCCTGCACTAGTCAAAACAGTTTGCTGAATTTTTCCCTTGTTTGCAGTCTCCATAGCATAAGTCCATAGTGCTGACTGAGTCTCCGATCCCTTCTCAATATGGACTCCATATGCAGAAGCATCACCTCTAGCTGTCACATAAGAAGTATGCACAGCCATGTCATCCACTAACTTCTTCATTCCACCTTTACCAAAGTTGGTAGCAAGTGGAGCTCCTGTCTCAGTCAACCAAATCTTACCATCTTGTCCCCAATATACCAAATTCTTCCTCCTTGCATCCTGAAAAGATTCACAATCCCTGCAATGTTGATGGTCCGTACTATCACACCAAATACATCTCCGATCTCTCCTAGGTGCACTAGGAGCACTCCTAGGTGCAGTAGGAGCACTAGAAGAAGTAGTAGGCGCAGTCGAAGCAAACTGCTCTTTCAACTTTCCCACCAACTCTGCTTTAACTGACTCCAGTGTCAAATCCGTTATGCCTTTGATTATGTCATCAAGAGAGGTAGGCACCGATGGAGCGGATGGTTTTGGAGCAGAAGGTGCAGGCATCGGTCGTGGAACAGGAGGGATAGGTGGAGTGGAAACAGTAGGCACTGGCATAGGCCAAGAAATTGGCTGAGGAGGAGAAGAAATAACAGGGATAGAAGCAGGCATAGGAGTAGATGATGGTGTAGGTGTCATGGAACCATTATGTAGGCGAGTCTTCCATATCCTCCTCTTGATCAAAGTGGAGACTGCATCCTGGGCATCCTGCCAATCCGTTTTAAGTCCCATGGGCTTCGTGCGATCCTCAAGAAGCTCACCCAACTCTTCCTGAAGAGCAGGATCTGCAGCTTGCAAGAAAAGCTCAACTTTTTCAACATCCAATGCTCTTTGTTCAATGGCATCAAGCTGACTATACCTCTCTTCAAATTCTCGAATCAACTCTGAAGCAGTTAGACCTTTGTTTGGCATGTAGACCCACTCTCGGAATGACCGCCGAGTAGCCATACCAAAGTCCTCAAGGAAATATTCTTCTTTCAAGGCCTTCTTAAAATCTTGCCAATGTGTATTTTGAATAAAAAGATCAGTCACTTTTGCCCTCAAAGCGGTGTGACAAGACGAAGGAAGGACTTACTCATAAGTCCAGCTGGAACTCCAAAAAACCCCATCTTGATCTCATATGTCTTCAAATATGCTGAAACATTACAGCCATCAAATAGCTTCTTCTCATTCTCAACTGCTTCAATAGCCTTAGTCGCGCTGTTTGCATTCTCCTGCTCCGAATAGAGTTTCCTTTGCTGAGACAACTGTTGTTGATGCAATTGTTGTTGTTGCTGCATTGATGCCAGGAGGCATATTCCACGGTGGATTCCGTGAGGTTTTACGGTGGATTCCGTAAACTTAGATGACCGGGGCTCATACACAAAGTGGATTCTTTGTGCGAGAAGTTGATGGGGACGCCTGTCCTTTTCGGGCGTTTCATTAATTTAGTGTGTACATGGGTGATTCCATAGCGGGTGATTCCGCAAAATGCATATTAAATTAATAAACGTTTATGAGTTTAGAGTGCGCACTCGTAATAAATTAAGGTTAGAATTTATTTCTAACCAGTTGATTTATTCATGTAGCTGACACTACAAGATATAGACCTTATAGCGACGTTTAAAGCGACGAAAATACAAACAACAAAATTTGCCCCCGTCGTCGCAAAAAGCGTCGTTATTGACGACGCCATGGAATCGTCGCTATTTGCGTCGCTATATGCGTCGCTATTTGCGTCGCTATATGCGTCGCATTTGCGACGTATATAGCGACGCAAATAGCGACGCAAATAGCGACGGTTACAGAGAATTTGCGACGCTGATAGCGACGACAATAGCGACGACTGCAGTAAATTTGCGACGCAAATAGCGACGGTAACAGAGGAAAAAAAAATTTTGTGGCAGGGCAGCAAGCTGCCCTGCCACATATAGCACTGTGTGCTGTATGAGAGCCATACAAAATAGTTTCTGCACTGCTGCATACAAAGCGTTTGCAAACAAAAAGAATCTATACTGAAATCATAAAACTGATAGATGAAATAAATACATGATATCGCATAAAATGCGATTGGTACAATCATAAAACAATATCACTAATACATAGAAAATGTCTACATAGATCGGGCGACTAAAAACTAAAGGTATGTGAGCGCTAAGGATCCGAGGGCGAGCTACAAATCGTCGTCCCCCGAAAGCTCGTCCCTCTGCAAAGGAGCATCAAACGGATTCTGCAGAAAAAGAAAAAACATATCAATCCACCATACAATAATGCATTCAAATATCTCATGGTAACTACGGACATGAAAGATGAGAGACTTACTGGGCCGCCGCGTCTGTACAATCGGTCGATCAATGATCTGAGACCGTGCCTCTCTGCATATTGAGTCTCAAGGCCTTGCGGATCACGATTTGTAATGGAGTGCTGCAAAGAAAACAAAATGCTAACTGTTAGAAATATGATTGTCAGTACAAATAATATCTCAAAAAAACAAATAAGCAAAACAAAAGAGAAACTTACAAAGTCCTCCAAATATGTCCTGTGGCCGCCACTCCCAAGATGATGTACCGATCCGGCCTCGATTCGTGCCCTCGCCGCCTCCCGCTGCTGACTCCAACGTCCTAGCGAATTTGTAGCCTCCTCCCTCAGTCGGCGCCAGTCCTCTGCATCTAACCACTCGGGCTTTGGAGCCCCACTCTTGATTGCCTTGCGTGCGTTCGTCTAATTGCCAACTTGCATTGAGAGCAAGGACATGGGACACGCTGATTAAGATACGACTCGCGGTCTTGAACAATAGGACCTTCTTCGTTTGCCATCTTATCTACATTACAGCAAACGAGGCTTAAATGGATAGCTTTTTGGAGATGTACGTCAACTTGCAAGTTGACCATAAACCTTGCATTGTATATAGTAGTCGAGAGATTTTCCGATGTTATATCTCGGCCTTGTATCATGCTCAACGATTTGTTTGTCCCGGTAGATAATTTTTTGTTATATCTCGGCTTTGAGTATAAGTAATCCATTTTAAAATTAATGCGCGCCATCTATGAAATTTTACAACTATAGTAATAAAATTTATTTCAATCAATTCTACTCATAGTCATAAGACCTGAGAGAAATTATCCTATACTCAATTTAAGGGATCTCCACTTCTATAACAATAATTTTGGGTTAATTTTGATGAAGTACGTGGCCGTATGCAAAGCACATTGCATACCATTATCGATACGTATATTATCTTAAATTTCATTCCCTTCCCTCTCCCTCTCCCTCTCCCTCACCCTCTCCCTCTCTTTCTCTCACCCTCTCCCTCACCCTCTCGTTCTCTTTCTCTCCCTCTCTCATTTCCTCCCTCCTCCTCCCTCTCCCTCTTTCTCCCTCTTTCTCCCTCTCCCTCTCCCTCGCTCCCTCGCTCCCTCTCCCTCCCCCTCCCTCTTTCTCTCCCTCTCTCATTTCCTTCCCCTCCCCCTCCCTCTCCCTCTCCCTCTCCCTCTCTTTTTCTCCCTCTCCCTCTCTATCTCTCTTTCTCTCTCATTTCCTAAACAAGCAAAAAATAAAGTGATTTAAACATCCTCCAAGCAAAAGGGAGAGGGAGAGATACAATGCACTCTCCCTCTCTTTCTCTTTCTATCCCTCTCTCATTTCCTTCCCCTTCCTATCCCTCTCACTCTCTTTCTCTCTCATTTCCTCTCCTAAACAAGAAAAAAATAAAGTGATTCAAACATTAAACAAGCAAAAGGGAGAGGGAGGGAGAGAGAGAATGCACTCTCCCTCCTTCTCCCTCTCTTTTTCTTTCTCTCCCTCTCCTATTTCCTCCCCCTCCCTCTCCCTCTCCCTCTATTTCTCTTTCTCTTTCTTTCCCTTTCCCTCTCCCTCTCCCTCTCTTTCTCTCTTACTCTCTCGTTTCCTCTCCTAAACAAGCAAAGAAGAAAGTAATTTAAACATTAAACAAGCAAAAGGGAGAGAGAGAGAGAGAGAGAATGCACTCTCACTCTCTTTCTCTCCCTCTCCCTCTCTTTCTCTCCCTCTCTCTCCCTCTCCCTCTCCTTCTCTTTCTTTTCCTATCCTAAATAAACAAAAGAGAACGAGAAAAACCTTCAACAAGTAAAAGAAAGAGAGAGGGAGACTCACCAATGAGATATGGCGAGCGTGGGCGGCTTCTCTTTGCAACGAGGGCTCCTCCTCTCCTTCGCGAACAACGACGGTGGCGGTGGCGGTGGCGGCGGCGGCGGCAACAAGTCTCTTCCTCCTCTTCTTTCACAAAGCCTTGGCTCTCTCCCTCGCTCTCGCTCTCAAAAGGCGAAGAAAACAAAATGAAAACGGCGCTCTGGTTTCGGCCGCGCTATTTTTCCCTGCGGCGTCGCTATATGCGTCGCTATTTGCGTCGCAAATGCGACGCAAATAGCGACGCAAATAGCGACGCATATAGCGACGCCAATAGCGACGCCGATAAACGCCGTCGCTAATCGGCGTCGCTATTGCCCCAGTCCCTTGTAGTGTGAAGACTTCTCGGTATTCACTTTTGTCGGTTTAATTGTATTATTTTACTAACGATTGTGAATGCTTCAGTTGATGTGTAGAGATAGCAGCAGTGGCGGAGGAAAGCATTGGAGTCTAGCGAGTATTCGACCTATGGATTATATTTTGATAGGCGCCACGCCTATATTTTGTTATGTCTATTGAGGCATCGATTATTTATTATTATTTTGTATGCGCCTATGCGCACGGATATATTATTTCTATTTGGACATTGAGATTGGGCGTGCCAGACTCTATGGACACCGTCCATTAGCTTTATTTCCTATTTTTGTAAAAAGCAAACTCAAAAGCTAAAAGCTGGTCATATTTTTGTAAATTGGGCTATTATTGAGCATGAAGATGGAAATATACATAAAATACATGCTTTGTGAAGCGCTCACACAAGGCATGGGGGGGAGATTGAACCCAATTGGTCTCTTGCTCTTGTCGTTCATGCTTTTTACATTGTTTTTTGTGCAAAAAGGTAGAGTTCATTGTTCTTGGGGACCTTCCGGGATTCACTACGTGAGCATACAGCGACCGATCTGCGCACCAGTGGTATCAGAGCGGAGCTGAGATCAAGAGCTTCCAATTGCTACCCATCTTGTGCGAAGGCGGAGCTCCTGGAACAATCGGACTCTACGGTCAATCTCGTCGCGAACCGTCGATACAGACAGACTTCTGGCGATCAAGAACCCCTGTTTCTACTCTCAGATCGCGAAGGACTAGGCTGTACAGGCGGAGGACCACGCAATCATCTCCATCATCAAGTTGTCAAAACAGAGAGATAAGCTTTCTTAATACCATAGTTAATTCCTTCAAAAAGCTTAAGACTAAGCTTATAAGCTTAAAAGAAGCTTCAAAGCTTCGAATTTTCATCATGGTATAAGAGGATCTGCCCGCGTTTTTCGCCACCAATGAAAACGGCCCCCCCCCAACGAAATCAGACGATTGATTAAGCTTCTCAAGCTTAATCCCTTAAGCCAAGCTAAACTACTCAAGTCAAGTCAGACAAGACAAATCTCCACTCTACAAGTCAGCAACTCCGGGTCCTGCACTTCCGAAATCAAGTTCTGCAAGTCACTTGTGATCAAGTCCTGCAAGTTCACTAAGTCGGCTAAGTCTGCAACTCTGCAAGTCACCTAAGTCTGCAACTCTGCAAGTCAGACTAGTCAACTGGAGTTAGAACTGACTAGTGCTCAAAACTCCTAGAAGGGTTGTTCCTGCGCAGAAACTCCGAACTGCAAAGTTGTTCGTGGCAAAGTATTCTACCTATATGCAGGTTCGCTGAAGTATTTTCAGCATACAAAGAAGGAAATATCGCAGATTTTCTGAAAATTGAGAAAGAAATATCCAAAAACACATAGCCTTGTAACCCCGAATTTGAGCTACGCTCATCCCGCTAACCTGATTTTGAGTGAGAAAGGTCTTTTGAGTTTTACAGGATGATAGAACCACATATGGATGATCCTATGGCTGAAGATGACCTACCTGAGCCTACCATGGAACAAAAGCTGGACCTAATCATGATGCAATTGGAAGAAGAATGAAGGGCTAGACAAGCATTGCAAGCGCAATTGACAAAATTACAAAGAGCGTCCACCGATAAAGAAGAACCTCAAGCTGAAGATTTGATTCGACGTACCATCGACGCCACTCTTGAAGCTCAAATCATTCTCAAGGAATCAAAGATAAGTAAACGAAGTTTTAAATTTCGCACTTTCAATGGCATACGAGAAGGAAAGACTGTTTTATCATTCATTAGTCAGTTTGATGACTATTTCCATGAGGAAACCTATCCAGAAAAAGATAAAATCAAGTGTGTTACTAATCATTTGGTAGACAGAGCATCACTTTGGTGGACTGTAGTACGCAAGAGCATAGAATGTCCTGCTACTTGGGAAGATTTCAAGAAGAAGTTCATATAGAATTTCCTTCCACCGCAATTTCATGAGAAGGCTATCAAGCAATGGGATCTACTTCAACAACGGGATCGTGAGCCTATTCCACAGTATACAGAGCGTTTTTGGAATGCACTCCTACAGCTACGCATGCTTGAAGACGTACCAGAGACGACACATAAGCGGAAGTATATGTCTAGACTTCTTGGGCATTACTACGCTGAAGTGAACATGTTCAAGCCTGCTACCCTTGAAGACGCCATCTCACTAGCTCACGACACTGAAGATAAGTTACGCGGTAGAGACAAACGACCACAGCAATTCCAAGCCAATGGTAATTATGGATCTAAACAATTCAATTCCAATTTTAGAAGATTTAATCCAGGTCATTTATCTTCATCATCTTTTCGCAAGAATTGGGCTAAACCACCTGCATTACCATCCAATGTCAATCCAAATCCTAAGCCTATTCCACAAGCAAATCGAAATGTACCTAGACTTCCAGCCATTTACTGAAATGGCTAGAATGGTTTTTGAAGACTCTGTGACTACAAACACTATGTTGATGTCTTATATGCACTTGAGAGGTGATTTTTTAATTCCAGATGATGAAGATTTAGCTTGGTATGTAGGAGATGTGGTATTAAAAGCTACATTATATGTAAGATATTTGGAGTTGCAAATTGATCAAATGCTCGAGGCCTATTCTTTTAAAGTGGCTTACTGCCCTAAAACCTCTTGGTATGCAATGATTGACTCTGTGATCCTGAATCAACGACAAAACAAAGTCTCTATTCATGTGCAGAACACTAACCAACTGAGGGTGGACCTCTTAGCCTACCCTTTAAAACAACCTCCTTTCGATTCATCTTTCTTTCATGCTTACCATCGTCGATCCATCAGTCCTAGCTTATGTTATTATCAGTAGATGGCCCATAGATATGATGCTTATCTTTCCCTTTCTAAATCTAGCTCATCAATTATCTTACCTCTTCTTTTTCAACCTCAAGGTGGTGTGCAAATCAGATGTTGGATACATACGTAATGAGTGCCAGAAGGTCCCCAAGAACAAATAACTCTACCTTAAGCTCAAATATCAAGAGGATAGACTTGCACGATTTGAGGCAAAAAGGACCAATTGGGTATGATTTTCCCCCATGCCTTATGTGAGCACTTCACAAGGCATGTATTTATAAATTTATTCATCTCAAAGCTCAAAAATAGCCCAAATTTTACAATAAGCATACTTTAGCTTTTGTGTTTGCTTTTGTCCAAATAAAGAATAAAGCGGTTGGGCGGCCCAAGAGTTGGGCTGTGCCCAAATACAATGTCCAATCATGAAATATTTAAATCATGCACCCATGCACATACAACATAATAAATATTTATCAAGCGCTTCAATAAATAAGCGTGCCTAAATAAATATTAGTGCCACACCTTTAATGATATGATGCCCACCCATCAAAAATGATAATTTCTTCTAGGTAGTTTGAATACACGCTATCGCCTAGTGCTTCCCAAACCCACCACCGCTTGCTCTACACATCAACTGAAGCATTCACAATTGTTAGAAAATAATAAAATTAAACCAACAAAAGTGAATACTTAGCAGTCCTCAGCTACAAAATAAATAAATAGCTTGGAACTCTGTCCTAACCTTAATTTAATATGAGTGCACTCTAAACTCATGAACACCCATTAATTTAAATATGTATTTTGTGAAATCGCCCACTGTGGAGTCACCCACGTGTAGATTGATTTAACATGATACCCGAAAAGGATAGGCGTCCCCGTCAGCTTCTTGCACAAGGAATCCACCTTATGTATGATCCCTGGCAAATAAATATAGTTTTAGTAAATCCACCGCAAAATCTCACGGAATCCACTGTGGAATAAAAACTTACGGAAGTCACCGTGGAATATGCCTCCTAGCATCATACCTCAAGGTGGGATAGTAGTTGTCCTCGATTGCTATTAGCTCAATGTGGAGTGAGTAATGAGGGGTAAGCACTTAGGTCACGGGTGTGCATCCATTGGGCCTCTTCAACAACAGGATGATTTTTAAGCTTGACCAAATATCTAGAATATCTATGGCCAGTTCTAATGGTCATAAAGCCAGTGTCTAAAATAGTTTCAGGTTCAAGGATTTCAGTTTCTTCTTTTAATAAAGGATGGTTTTCATAAATTGGGTGAATACGTAATTGGCCTCTAAAAGGTCGTAACAAACTGATATGAAAAGTATTGTGGATTTTCTAGTGTTGGGGTAATTCTAATTTAAATGCATTGTCATTAATTTTGTGAATGATTTGAAAAGGTCCATAAAATCTAGGGGCTAACTTAATAATAGGGTGTTTCTCAACACTTTGTAATCTTCTCTTTTCAATGTGTAACCAATCATAATCATCAACTATGAAACTCATAGCTTTTCTTTTCTTGTTAGCTTGTTTAGTGTATGATTGTTGGGCTTTCACAATCATGTCTTTGACTTCAACAAAAATAGTAGGATGCATATTTTCAATATCATCACCAACTTTAACTTTGTTTGACAATGATGTAACAGGTGTAGTCAATCTATTTTCATAAATGTTTTCAAAAGGTGCTTCTGTGTAGCTGTATGTGGTGTGTTATTATATGCAAACTGAAGTAAATGCAAATGTGTATCCCATGTTTATGGTTCTGAAATTGTCTATGCATGCAAAAGATCTAAAATTGTACTATTAGTAGCTTCTGTTTGCCCATTTGTTTCAGGATGAAATGCAGGTGAAAAATCAATCTTTGTGCCTAAATTAGGAAACAAAGTAATCCAAAAATTATTGTAGAATCTAGAATCACGGTTGAAATAATAACTTTTGAAAAACCATGGTTAGTGAAAATAGTCTTCAAAAACAATTGTGCAGCTTGAGATGTAGTTAATGTTTTCTTACATGGAATGAAATATGCTTGTTTGCTAAATCGATCTAAAATAGTCCAAATCATGTCATGATTAGCTTGGATGTTAGGCAAACTAGTTATAAAATCCATTGAAATATGTTTCCATGATCGTTCAAGAATTCGTAAAGGCATTAATAAACCATATTGCTTACCATGGTGTCGCTTAACTCTTTGACAAATTAAACACTCAGATACAAAGTTAGAAACATTAGATTCCATCTGTGGCCAGTAAAATTTTTTAACCAATATACGTAAAGTAAAAATAATACCTCTATAGCCTTGATATGGGGGGACAATGAATTTTATGCAACACAAATGATAGAAATGGAATAGTTACACATAATCTTTTCTCATAAAACATAAATCCATCAGTATAAGACAATGAATCTATTGAAATTCAATTATTTGTAAATAATTTATTCCAATCAGCTTGAAAACTAGGAACTTGGTCAAAAGATATAACAGAGATAGTATGGATAGTTGGTCTTCTACTCAAGGCATTGACAACAACATTCTCTTTTCTAGGTTGATATTGGATAAGTGGATGAAAAATTTGAATAAAATCAGCCCATTTAATATGACAGTCGGAAATTTGTAAACTGACTATAGAGATGTTTGATACTTTGTTGGTCAGTTTTGATCATGAATTTAGATCCCATTAAATAGTGTTTCCATTGACGTAAAGCTTATACTACTGCTAGCAATTCCTTATCATAGGTAGAATACTTGAGTTCAGATGGTTTAAGTTTGTAGCTAGAGTAGGCTATGGGATGTGAATCTTGCATAAGTACAGTTCCTATTCTAGATCCACTAGCATCAGTGACTACTAGGAAGAATGGTCTATTAAAGTCAGATACTTGCAATATAGGGGCATGTGATAAGGCATGTTTCAATAAATCAAAAGACTTTTACTAATTTTTAGACCAATGATACACAATACCTTTCTTTAATAATTTTGTCAAAGAAGGCAATGCAAGCAATGAAAAATTTCTCACAAATTTTCTGTAAAAGCTAGCAAGACCTAAGAAAGAACGTAGTTCATGCACATTTTTAGATATCGGCCAATTCAAAATTGCTTCTATCTTTTTAGGATAAACTTTAATACCATTAAATGAAACAATATGTCCTAAGTATTCAATGTGGGTTTAGAAAAATTCACTATTTTCAAGATTAGCATATAATTGATTTTCTTCAATAATTTGAAAACCAAAGATAGATGTTCATAGTGCTCGTTCTCATTCTTACTAAAAACCAATATGTCATCAAAGAAAACAATGACACAATGCTGATGCTTCAAAAGTATGCAATTCATCATAGGATTGAATGTGGCTGGTACATTAGTTAGACCAAAAGGCATAACAAGGAATTCATAATGAACAAATTGAGTTCGAAATGCATTTTGAAAATATCAGGTTTATCCAGTCGTACTTGATGATATCTAGATCTAAGATCTATCTTGCTAAATATTGTGGCCCCTTGTAGTTTATCCATGAGGTCGTCTAACCTAGGGATCAAATATCTATTCTTGACAGTGATCTTGTTTAGTGCAGGATAATCAATGCACATCCTATAGCTGTTATTTTTCTTTTTAACTAATAGAGCATGTGCACCAAAAGGAGAACTACTTGGCCTAATGAGTCCTCGGGCTAACACTTCTTCAACTTGGGTTTGAATTTCTTTCTGTTCAATTTGATTATGTCGATAAGGTGCTTTACATGGTGGTTGAGAACATGAAATTAAGTCTATTTTATGATATTTAGGACGTGTAGGTGGTAAGCCAGGTGGTAAGTCAATAGCAAAACAATCTTTAAATTGTGAAAGAAATTGTGTGTGCCTAAGATGCATCTAATTTTCCTTAGCTTCAATTTCATTCACCCATATTAATTAGGATTTGCTACCTTTTCTTAATGCACGTTAAGCCTATGTGTAACTAAGCAATGGAAAATTATCTAAAATGTGCCCACCGTGTAATGTGATTTGTTTTTCGTTAGAATGAATCTTCATTGAATGTGTGGAATGATCTATATCGGGATTATATTTATGACGCCAAGGCATTCCTAAGATAATGTCACTAGATTGCAAAGGCACAATTGAGAAATTTCTACACTCAACATAATCGCTAATTTTAATTTCTAAGTCATGAACTTCTTGTGTTCCATTGTATCTAGTGCCTAAGAATGCAGCCTTGATGTAATAATGAGTCGAAAAAGTATGTAAATTCAATTCTTTGACTAATTTTGCAGAAATAAAATCGTGTGTGCTCCCATCATCATGTAAAACAATCTTTTCTCTACCATGCACAAGACATTTCATCGTTAATAAAGAATGAGGATTTGGCATATCTGGTAAAGTATCTAAGAAGTAGTGCCGATATTGTCATCATCTTCCATGAAATTTGGCATTTGTTCATGGTCTTTATCTTCAATTGCTCCCAAGTAGTTGATGTGAACGGTTCGCTTTTTGGATTGACAATTCACCGCTAGATGTCCAGGTTCATGGCACTTGTAGCAGACTATGGGTTTGGCTTTGGAAACATTATTGTGGTAATATCTAGAAGTTTAGATATGTTGGGATTTGGCTAGAACGATGGCTTAGGATTTGGATTTGTGTTTGATGGTAAACCAGGGGGTCATGTCCAGGATTTACGGAAAGAAGATGGAACAAAGTGATTTTGATTGAATCTTCGAAAGTTGGAATTGAATTGCTTTGTACCAAAGTTACATTAGTTGGAAATTGTTTTGTTCGCTTCTTTCGTCCTCGAATTTTATCATCAGCATCATGGGCCAAAGAAATCGCATCCTCGAGGGTCGTTGGTTTGAATATGTTCACCTCGGCATAAAAGTGACCAAGCAAACCAAACATAAACATGCGCTTGTAGATCGCCTTAGGTATATCTTCGAGCATTCGAAGTTGCAATAATGCATTCCAAAAACGCTCAATATATTGTGAAATAGGCTCACAACTCTTTGTTGCAGAAGATTCCACTATTTTACTGCTTTTTTGTGGAATTGAGGTGGAAGAAAACTCTACAAAAATTTCTTTTGAAAAGCCTCCTAAGTAGTAAGACAATCAATACTTTTGCAGAAAATAGTCCACCATAGTGATGCTCTGTCCACTAAATGATTAGTGACACACTTGAGTTTGTATTTTTCGGCATACTATTCTTCATGGAAATAATCATCAAACTGACTTATAAAAGTCAGAACAATCTTTCCATCATGTAACCCATTAAAAGTACGGAATTTGAAATTTCTTTTACTTATCTTGGCTTCTTTCCTGATAGATTGTGCTTCAAGTGTCGCATCGATCGTACGTCATATAACATCTTCAGGTTGCAGTCCATCTTCATCGACACTAGATCATTGAAGAGTGGCCAGTTGAGCTTGCAAAGTTTGACATGCTCTTTTTTCTTCTTGAAGTTGCATCATAATTAGGTCCAATTTTTGCTCCACCGTTGGTTCCGGTAAATCACCTTCGGCCATAAAATCTTCCATATTTTGATCGGTCATCCTACAAAATTTCAAACAACCTCACACACTCGAAATCTTGTTAGCGGGATGAGCATAGGTCAAAGTTGGGTTTACATTCTTTTTTTTTACATGGCTATTTGCAATCTTTCTTCTTTTTTCGAGTACGAAAATTGATGAATGTCTTCTTCAAGCAGAAAATGTACTGCGTGCATCAATTTATGTGCTGGAAACTGTATCGGTCAGAGCGTAGGTACGAACAAGGACTTGCAGGGAGGTTGAAAATGAGTTCGGGATTGATTTGGAGAAGAGCTCAGTGTGAACTTCCTCTATGCAGGATATTTTAAAGAGTAAGGCCTTTAAAATTTAAAAAGGCTTAACCTTAAGCTTAAGATTTTTAGTAAAAAGCTTTTGACCCAATGAATTGACAGCGATAGGATGTCAGGAGCTTTTTGATGTCGTCGTCAACTTATAGTACGTCCTCACACTGCACTCGATGAGAATTATAGTGCTCAAGTAAAGCTTAAGATTTTATAAAGCTCTTAAGCTTATTGTTAATGAAATTCTTACTTTCTGTCTCTGAGAAAAAAATGACTTTCAAAGAAACTTCCTGGGTGGTCCTCTGTCGAGAGGGAGTGATCCTTCTTGATCGAACAACACAGGAATGGGTTATTCACTGCCAAGAACATGTTGGTATTGACGGATCATCGCGAGACTCACTGTAGAGCCCGTTCATTCCAAGAGCTTTACCTTCTCACAAGATGGTAAGTGATTGGAAGCCCTTGGTCTCATCTTTGCTCTGATACTACTCGTGCGCCAATTGGATGTTGGATACGTACGTAGCAAGCGCTCGAAGGTCCCTAGGAACAAAGAAATCTACTTTAAGCTCAAAAATCAAGAGGATAGACTTGCACGATATGAGGCAAAAAGAACAATTGGATACAATCTCCCCCCATGCCTTGTGTGAGCGCTTCACAAGGCATGTATTTATAAATTTATTCATCTCAAAGCTCAAAAATAGCCCAAATTTCACAATAAGCATACTTTAGCTTTTGTGTTTGCTTTTGTCCAAATAAAGAATAAAGCAATTGGGCAGTCCAAGTATTGGGTTGTGTCCATATACAATGTCCAATAATGAAATATTTAAACCATGCATCCATGCGCATGCAAAATAATAAATATTTGTTAAGCGCTTCAATAAATAAGCGTGCCTAAACAAATATTAGCGCCACGCCTTTAATGACAAGACGCGAGCCCATAACAAATGATCATTTATTCTAGGTAATTTGAATACACACTATCGCCCAATGCTTCCCAATGGCACTCTTGCCTGCTCTACACATCAACTGAAGCATTCACAATTGTTAAAAGATAATAAAATTAAACTGACAAAAGTGAATATCTAGCAGTCTTTAGCTACAAAATAAATAAATAGGTTGGAACTCAGTCCTAACCTTAATTTAATATGAGTGCACTCTAAACTCATAAACTCCATCAATTTAAATATGTATTTTGCAGAATCACCCACTGTGGAGTCACCCACGTGCATATTAAAGTAACATGACACCCAAAAAGGATAGGCATCCCCATCAACTTCTCGCATAAGGAATCCATTTGTATACAAGCCCTGGAAAATAAATATAGTTTTATGGAATCCATTGCAAAATCTCATGAAATCCACCGTGGAATAAAAACTCACGGAATCCACATAGTCTCACGAAATCCACCGTTGAATATGCCTCCTGGCATCAGAAGGTGCTCCTCAAATTCCTATTTTCACTCAGTGTTCTTTTATTAAGGATCGAGTTTTTTCCCCTCCTGCATTTTGTCCTTCCCCATCTATAAATATTCCTTTTACTTTTCCAACCTATTTATTAACATCCTTTTTACCAAATTCTCCCAAGTTTTCAGCTAATCCCTCTTTAGCACATTCTTTCTTTTATGATTTTGATTATCCATCTCTTCATCCTCTTTCCCTAATTCCTCTTCCATCTCCTACTACTTCTATCCCTCATCCCCCTCAGTTGGTTAGTGGGTATGCAAGTTTTGATCAGAAAATTCTTAGAATACGAGGATGGAGTGCAGGAGATTCACTTAGAGGACCACAAATCAATTGGCCATTATTTCCAAGAGAATGGATGACTAGTAGTCAAGATTTCTAGAACTATCTTTATTTTGCTTAGCAGCATTCATAGTCTTCGGATCCTTCAGTGACATTGACTACTCACTTAGCTTGGTATTTGGCATATTTGCATATGCATTCACATAATAATCAAAAATCGATACCAAAGCTTTCCATGAATGTGAATGTGACTATTGATCCTGAATAGTTGGATATCTTGTACTTTTATGCTCTTTTTTTTTCTGGCAAATACCTTGTCTTAATGGAGAGGATGTGTTGTTTGCAATTTTTCCAAAATACTCCAAAAAATTTTGTAGACGAAACCTTCTCTATGGATCGCTTCCATAATTACCAAGCCTTTAAAAGGGATCATCTTCATTGATACCCATGAATGTAACTTTTGATGATTCATAATGCTATCTCTTTTGGAGGTGCCATTCATATGGTTGTTTTATACATATGTGTGTGTGTGATGGTTATTTTATTTTATGATGGGGTTATGGTGGTTGGAGATTCAATATTGTTCAAGTATATATTTTTTTGAAGATTTTTTGTGATGATGATGCTAAATGGATAGCTCAAGATGAAAAGATGCAGGACCTCTTACATTCTTTAATGGTTTGTCATGCTTTTATGTTTCCAAGTTGAGATAATGGATAAAGGTGTTTTCCTTTCATTGCAATTCTTTATTAGATACATGTTATGAATTAGGGTCATGTTTGGATGGTGTTTTTGAAAAAAATAAAGAAGATCTAGATGAGCTATATATTGAATTTGTATTCTCTTCTTCCAAGGTCACGAGGACACTAGCCCTAATTAAGTGTGGGGATATGTTGAGGGTTGAAATGACTTGACTTTTTGGTTGATTTTTGTTGTTTTTGTGGACTGAATGGTTGGTTTTTTATGGATTTTGTATGATTTTTATTTTTGTTGGAAGTGTTTGAGAGTATTTTTCATGAGGTTGATTAGGTTTGAGAAGCTCATGATGGTTTATAGTAGAGATTTGATGTTTTGTTTGTTGATGTCATATCAATGTCTGATTGGTTTTGTTTCAGTCTATTGACCTTTTGTTTTTCTCAGTTTTCTTCTATATGAGGGATTAGAATAATGATTGATAAATTTTTAGAGTGTTTGGAAGCTTATTTGTTGATTCTTGATGGGTTTTAGTGATTTAAGTAAGCTCAAGGCTTTCTTATGAACTTCTATATGGTTCTCCAAACCCTTTGTTTGAGCTTCTGTAAAGCCTATGTTTCTGTTCTGTTTTGTTATGTATGCCTTTGTAAGTGTGATTATGGATGAATTTGTAGCTTGGAAAAATTTTCCAATCTTGGGAAGAGATTCACATAATTTCAAAATAGCTCAAAGAAGTAGCTGCTGAAGACTTGAAGTGAAGACTGAAGTGATAGGGACACTATGGAGCTACGAAGAGACACTGTAGTAGCTCTAGTGACATTTCATATCAGACATACCTCTTGGGAGGGGTATCGATGACCTAAGAAGGGTTATGAAGTATTATTCTTGATTATCCCATTGTACATTTGAGAGAGGGAATGTATGAGAGAGAGTGCGCGTGAGAGATAGCCAATTCTATACAAAACAATGTATCTATGAGTGAGAGATTGTGAGAGAAAGCTATGGAACTTTTGAAGAAGAATATTATGTGATGATTTCTATTCAAAGTGGTGTATTATCTTCAAGTAGAAGTCGTGGGAGAATTGTTTCTATGAAGTTGCATGAAGATTTATTGTTCCTAGTCTTCTTTTCCTTGTCGTGGATTGTTGCCTAAGAGATTTAGCTACTATGGTAGCCTTAGCATTTTTCAATGTGATGGAGTGACCAAAGGTGCATCTATAAAACCAATTGAACATTTCTACAAGGTACCTTTTCTTGATGTGACCAGCTCCATAATAAGTATTCTTGAAATATGCACCACGAGCTTGGTAATGAGACTTTTCCATATCTTAAATACTCCATATTTTCAAAGATCCATATTTCTCCAAAAAAATAATCTATGAGCATATAATATATGCTACAAATGTATAGACCATTGATATTAGATTTTGAATGTCAAAGTATCCAAATATTAAAGAATATGCAAGTAGTAGAGTTAAAGCTATACAATGTAGAGGGTGATGTTGATTTCTCCCCATGTATTGAGTGACAAATAGCTTTGTAAAATCATTAACCATTATGTGAAATTCAACTAATTTTAGCATTACACACACTAGCTTATCAAAAGGATACCAAAATTTCACCCTAGCAATCTTAAGACAAGGACCTCTTTTCAAATGTGTACTCCATTTGCATAAATTTTTCCATTATAGCTCCTACATTAACTTTGATAGCGTACTGCAAGAATCTCTTCGTCTTTATTCTACTCATTGATATTTTCTATGCTATATCACACGTTCGGCCTAATGTTTTCTATCGTCCTTTTTAATCTTTACCTTACGTCCATGTATAGCTAAATAATTCAATAGCTCCTCAACTTTGCTTCATGTCTAGAGGGAGGCTGCATTGTGTATATAATATTGATATGCAACTTCAACAACTTGTCAAATATACACATGACATAATGCAAAGAGTAAAATGGACATTCTAAATATTAATTAAAAATATGACTTTTCAATTCTCATCACGATGTTATCTATTTTGTGGTGCATTTCTATTGCAGGTCACTACTCCTCTCTTCCACGTAATATTATCTAGAGTTGCAAAAGAGTTATTTGTTTTCATGTGAAAAATGGACAAGGCAATGACGTTGATGCCTTAGTGTCATAATTGAACATACACTTTGGAGTCTTGAGATCATCGCCCAAGTGTAATTTGACATTAAATTCTCCAACTTCTTTAACGTAGAGCTTATCGCCACTTTTTTTCCTGGAAATTATATTCGGATATAGAATACATTAGAAGATCCACGAGAGAATATTATGAGTCTCCTTACGCACTTCGGCTACTGCTAGCTACTAAATTCCCTTTTCTCACTACATACTCAATGGTCAAAATAGCATGTTATCTTTTGCATAGCCTATGGTATAATTCATCAATGTAAGGCCCAACCTCTCCAACTTGCGTCGCTTTATGATTTGGCATTTTTCAAGCTTGATAGCACACTCCAAGATTAAAACAAAACCTAGCAATTATAGCGGGTACAAACTTAGTAGAAATAAGTGTATTGTATTCAATCCATAATTCTATATTAGGAAAACTCAATATCTTTTGAGAATTGGACCTTTTAGAAACAAGCTATGGTACATTACAACTTAACCAGGTCAAATTTTTCTTTTTTGAAGTTATCATAGTTATAAGAAATCTTTTTAGCTTTAGTTCCCTCCACTTCCATTTTGCCAATGATAAAAACATATTCTCCTATTGAATTAGTAAAATGGATATATTCATTGCTCATCTTACACCTCTCAATCGAAATGAACAAGGAAAAATCATGTGTTTTATATTGCTACAGTCCAATGTAGTTGGCATCATACCGTATATGGCCTCATCGTCTTCTCAACTAACTGCAATTGCATCACATGCTAATTGAACTTCTTCCATGGATAAACTATTAAAAACATACATAAGAACTTCATTCAAAGCAAAAAGCCAAAGGACTCCATATCAAGGGTCTCTCAAAATTCTAATCAAATGCTTATGTTTTAAGAATGTTTTTAGAAGCTCCATTTGCTAACCCTCACCTTCGCGTTCAACATCATCGAAAAAGTTCTTGAGAAAAAATAGGCATTTTTTAATAATAAAGTCGATTTAGATTGTCTTTCAATAGAAAATGACAAATCTTAATGCCCATACATATATTTTCAATGCTCCACCATTGAAGAATCTCGATAACATTGGTAATAATCCATGTTTTCTTTCCTTATAACCCATAGGAGTTTGTTTGCACCTTTGCAAATTTACTTTTGCAATGTTCTTATCATTCTCCATTTACTCCAAAAGTGATTTTAATAAATCATTATCCTCCTCAAGGCTCAATTTCTTTGCATGTTCTTTGTCATGTCTTGTTCCTTCTTTTACACTATGCAAAATTTTCTTCAAGCTTCTACACTTTGATTTATTGATCTTACAAGGCTTTTTGTAACACATTTAAAGAACCCTGGGATTGTAATAAAGATTGATGCGTTTTATATAATATTGATTAATAATATCGATACATATGAACCATTTTATCTAAGCATTTAAAATAACCTAATAGACCATTTCCACCGTCCTCGACAAAAGTGAGCAAGGAAGAAGTGAAGTTGAAAGGTGGATTTAGTCTAATGCTATGATCATTATGATACAAGGAACCATCCATCCAAAGATCAATATTTTTCTTTCCCTCTAAAGAATGTTGAAAAGTAGTTGTTGCATCTAAGCTACGATTTCTATAAGGGGACTTTGCATGAACATGCAAATCCACCTTCCTCTTATGATTGCTTATAATCGTGAGTGGTTCCATTAGAGCAAGAGAGAAAATGAAGTAGATTATATTTATTTAGAAGGGCTAGAGAATAAAAGAGAGCGTGAAAAATGCTTACATGTATGTACAATATGATTAGACACTACTAGAGATAGAAAAGACCATGTTTTAAGAAGAGAAAAAAATATATGTTTTTGGGATCAAAACTAGTCCACCTTGTTGATGTAGCTGGTTAGGAGTAGTAGTGGTGTATGAAGTAGGTATATAACTACCTTTATAGGGTCGCAAGTATCACATGTGTATGTGTTTAAAAATCTGAGTTGATTTGGATTACTTTTAATGTAAAATAATATATAGAAAATGAGTATTTTAGCTTACAATATGATTGGATGCCTTTTGAGAAAAAGAAAACCATTTTTTGTGAAATGTTTTAAATTTTATTTGTTAGGATTTTAAAAAATCTAAGTTATTGATGTGGTACTTTTAGAAGAGTGGTGGCTCTTTCTTGGGGGATAAACTAATTTAGAGAGCCTTTAATATAAAAAATATACAAAAATAAGTATTTTAACTTGCAATATGATTGAATATCTTTTAAGATGAAAAATTAATTTTTATGAAAATTTTTAAAATTTTATTTATTGGAACAAAAAAAATGCAAGTTGTTGATGTGGCACTTTTATAAGAGTGGTAGTCCCAACTTAGAGAATGAAAAGGGCTAGTTACCAAGGTGAAAAGAAAGAGAGACCCCCCTTCTTTCTAGGTAGGGTCCAAGATTAAGGATTCCTAATCAATTTTTTACAATGTCTTTTTTTAGACCATTTTTTCATTAATAAAGAAACTATAAGACTAAGGTGTTAAAAGAATGGGATTTAGATTAGGCATAAGGTACCAAAATAATGAAGCTAGGAGATAAATATAAACAATAATGAACAAATAATCTATTTAAAAGTAACTCTTAGATTAGGGAAAATGTCTCTAACTTTCAAAGTTTAAAGGTAACTAAAACATATATCAATTTTCAAAAGTCGTATCAAAGGAACTAAAAGTTAGAAAAAAGTAGGTAAAGTAAGGTCACATCAAGCACAACTTTTGTTTGGATCGCCTAAAGGGGAAATTGAGAGAACCTTTTTCATCTTTTCTAAGTACGTGAATATTAACCAGATGTAACATCTAACAATACATGGAATTTTTTTATTTATCCATTCACTACTACTTTGGCATTCAAAAATTTAGCCCATGTTTAGGAATTTTTTGTCCTAGCGTTCTCATCATTCTTTTTTCTCTTTTGTTTCTTTTCCTTCTTACATTTCTTGATTCTTTGCATAACAAATATTACATCAACTTTTCCTTTAGCTACACTAATTAAGTTAACACCTTTTTAAACATTGGTACCTAGATATTCTTTGAAGTATCACTATATAAAACCCTTTTTCATTTCCTTGTCCATCTTTTCTACAGTTTATGGCTCTTGATGAGTAGAATACTAAATTCCAAATTCTAACAACAAAGACCATATCCCCAACTATTTTCTTAAAAGGAATATTCGTTTAGCCTAAATATCCCCAAATCCTAATCAACATAAGGTCTTGGCATGTGAACCACAAAGACCTCCTTAGCCTAAATATCCCCTAATCCTAACCATAAGGTACTCTTAGCATGTGAGCCACAAAGATATCCTTAGAATATAGATTAAACAATCATATACCATGTTACAAAAGTAATGAGAAAAATGTGAGGTAACTCAACAATGTTGATGATCACAGTAAAGTCACCCCAAGGTGAGCCACAATGATACAACAATTTGGAGCCAAGAGAAAAACATGAGCCAATAGCAAGTGAATAATGGATTAATCATATTGTGTGGGGTACCAAATCGTGTGTGTATGCGTGTGCGTGCATGTCTACATGCATGTGTGTGTGTGTGTGTGTGTGGGTTACAAGTAGCATGATGCCAAAGAGTCATTATCAACAAGATTGAGAGTACTCACTATGAGCATCTCCTAATAGGAATCCAGGAAGTACTTTATAGAAAAGCATAAATATTTTGGCTAGTGTTTCCCAAGAGGAACCCTTGAAGTGCTTTATAAAGTGGCATGCATATTCTATCAATTAACAATATCCTTCATAAAAAATAATAAATCCTAGCTATTTGGACAGTCTAAAAAGGTTAAGGTGCTCTTCAATGATAAATAATAAGAAGACATTGTTTCAAAGATGTATCACCAACATAAGATGGTACCAAGGGAAAAATAGAAATTTTCATGCTAATTGTGCTAATTTTTTGGGCTTGAGATCTTAAAAAGTAAATCCATGTATACAAAATAGAAAGGGTTGAGTGGACATTTCCACAACCACTATCAAAACTAAATTTGAAGAAAACAATAACTTATCAATGCTCCTAATTAAAAGCATCTAAAAATTTTCAAGCTAAAATTTTAATGAAATTTACTTCATAGTGTAGACCATGCATTTTTATTGACTGAATGGTTGTTGAATAAAGACTCTCAACTTCTCCAATAGTTTCAAGAAGATGTTCATGTTGTTTGTCAATTTAACACATTAAGCAAATTCTATTTTGAAAGATGGTGGATATTGGGGTGACAAATGAAAAATACTCTAAAATATAGACCATGCAATTCCATTAATGGAATAGTGATAGAAAAAAGTCTCAAATTTTTCAATAGTTTCAAATAGATTTTCATGGTGTTTGTCAATTTTAATGTATTAAGCAAAATCTATATCGATAGTGGTGGATATTGGATTATAATTATTCTAAATCTTTGATTCTAAGATATTATAAAGTCTCATACTATTATAATATCATTCTTTTGTTATACTAAGTATAATCAATGAAGTCTAAGCCACACATGTGGCTCATAGAAACTTTGGTGGCTATGTACAAGTCTAGCATGAAACAAAAGATCATTGGCCACTCAAAGATTTTATTGCAAAGATTCCTAGAAGAATAATATTTCACTTCTCTTTACTCTCTCCTTCACAAGGGAAAATGATATTTTTATGTGTTTTGTACATATGCCTTCGTTAATAGGCAAACAACTATATAATCTTTCAACCATGATCATTTTTGTATCTCCTCAATCTCACACACAGAATGTTGACTACAACCCCAACAACCACAATCTTTTTTTAGTATAGATGCTATAATGAAGCTATTACTAATTTATGGAAATATTGATCAACCTTAAATTGTTTATGGCATACAAATAATAGTCTCGTGTATGATTCTATCTTTAGAAAAAATTGGCATCATTCTAGTATCGCGAAAAGCTTGTTTCAACAATTTCATTTCATCGTTTAAGGGTGCAAAACTTCCTACAACCTCTTGGAAATTGTGCTCATTGTAGCTAGTGCACTTAATTTATATACTAGGGTTCTTTTATTAGAGGCACTAAACTTCTAAGCTCATTATTTCTACTCCTCATTTTTTACTTGTCCTCTTACTAGATAGAGGGTCTCGTAAATATGTCACATGAGTTGATAATTAAGATTAGGGTTGCACTACTACAAATCACATCTTAAGGGCTACTATAAGGGTCATAGATATTACATATTATGTTGATTATACATCCTCAAGGAGCATCTTCATAGTACTCATTGCACGAGACATAATCACATATTAATGCACCAATCCTTTATCAATTACTATTTGTGAGTCTTACTACTATAATAGGCAAACTTATTGATTAAGGAATTACATGCACATTGTATATCATAAAGGAGATCTTGAAGGCACTTTTGTTGAGGGGTAGATCAAGACTAAAATGGTTTCAATCCATGATTATTACTTATGGAAGAGTGCATCAACTTGCTAATATTTTTACCAACAACATGGGTATAAATTTCTAAAGTACGAGAGTTTATACCATGGTACACACATGTTTGTTTTTTAGAAATGACATACACATGGTACCATTGTGTAAATTTGACTATTTTAAGAATTTGCAAATGCTCCATTTGAATGCATTCATATCCATGGTTTGAGAGCCTTGCTTACTTATCAAGATTTATTCAATAAGGGGATTTTGTGATTTTCGTTACTTGCAACTCTAATGTGAGAGAACTATACAAGCAACCTTCCAAGGGTTTATCCTTATTTGCATGATTGACCCTAATTTTTAGTTTTAAGTTTAAAAATCATCATGCTCAAGAGGCCCAATGGATGCACACACGTGACCTAAGTGCTTATCCCTCACTGCTAGCTCCACATTGAGCTAATAGAAATTGAGGACAATTGCTATCCCACTCCGGGGATATGATGCCAAGAGGCATATTCCACGGTGGATTCTGTGATTATATTTATTTGCCAGGGCGCTTGAACACAAGGTGGATTCTTTGTGCGAGAAGTTGATGGGGATGCCTGTCCTTTTCAGGTGTCGTATTAATTTAATGTTTACGTGGGTTATTCCATAACGGGCAATTTCATAAAATACATATTAAATTAATAGACGTTTACGAGTTTAGAGTGTGCAATAGAATTAAATTAAGGTCAGGACAGAGTTTCAACCTATTTCATTATTTTGTAGCCAAAGACTGCTAGGTATTCACTTTTGTTGGGTTTTATTTAATTATTTTTTAACAATTGTGAATGCTTGAGTTGATGTGTGGAGCAAGTAGCAGTGGCATTGGGTAGCACCAGGCAATAGCGTGAATCCAAATGCCTAGAAGAATTACTATTTTTGATGGGGCACGCACCTTATCACTAAGGGTATAACACCAATATTTATTCAAGCACGCTTATTTATGAAAGCGCTTGACAAAACATTTATTATCTTGTATGCGCAAAGGCACTTCCTTAAATATTTCATTATTTGATATTTGTATTTGGGCGCATCCCGAGTTTTGGACGCCCAAATGCCTTACTCTATATTTAGGCAAACACAAAAGCAAAAGCATGCTATTTGTAAAGTGGGCTATTTTTTAGCTTAAAGATAAATAAATCTATAAATACATGCCTTGTGAAGCACTCACACAAGGCATGGGGGGAGATTACACCCAATTTGTCTTTTTGTCTTATGTCGTGCAAATTCCCTTTTGCTTTTATGAAGGTTTGTAGAGTTCTTTGTTCTTGGGGACCTTCTCACATTCACTATGCATGCATACAGCATCCAATCTACGCACCAATTTCGGCAAAACTATGAATGTCATGTATGATACTCAACCTTAATTTTTGAAGTAACTACTTGTCTAGAATGGGCCACTTCAAAGATTTGAGAGATGGACAAGATAGTTATTAAAAAGATAATAATTAAAGTAGAATAATCTATACATGAATTTCTAGATGAAAGTCTTGTGGTTTAGAATATTGCATTGCATTCTTATCATTATTATCTCACTCGCATACATGTATATCTTTTAATATTCCATTCCTTGTTCACAAACATTGATCCTCGATAATGTTTGTGGAAAAAATATGTGATAGGAAAAAAGAATTAAAAACTTCAATAACAAACTAAAAATTAAAAACATAAAAGTGATGACTTAGAATTTTAGAGGAAGACTTCTTCACTAATCCTAGGAGGTAGTTTCAAGTCCTTTTCACCATATATATGTTTAAATGATATTCTCAAACTTTTCTCCTTCCCATCTACCATACTCATCCTTTATGTTGTGAACATAGATAACAAAGATGGAATTAAGAGGTGACATTTGTTGCCATCTACATGAAATTGGAATGGATTTGAGAAGGATATTGCTACTTAGAACAAGAGAAATGCAACTAAGAATTCCTCTAAATAGTGATAGAAAGAGAGATGGGAGAAAGGGAGAAGCTGGGAGTTTTTTAGAAGATATTGGGCCAAGGACTTTTGTAGAAGATATTGGGTAGTGTGTAGCTATGTGTGTGTCAGCACAAAAGGATAGACTAGATGACACATTCATAAATTGAAGGTAAGCGAACTGAAACCATTTCTTGGAAAAAGACACCAAAAAAAACTTTCGTGGACTTGTGTGTTACATAAAAAGAGGTTTCTAGAAGGGAAAAATTTTCCATTTTGGAGAGAGGGAAATCTTACACACTTTGGGCTCTCTTTTTAGATGCCTAATGTGACCCATCTAACATGGAGATTATAGATGTAAGGGGGAGGGGGAAAGGAACTGGATTGAATATACACAACACCGCCTTTGCTGTTGGTCCATCTCAAGTCTTTCGCAATTAGAAAAGTCATCAACGTTCAATTTAAAGGACCCTTTGTAAGTCCATATTTCCCCTAAATGGATTTTCTTGGTAGAAGTATCTCTTCTTGCATTTTGCTATAACCGAAAAACAAGATGTGTGTATTTTGTCGAGGCATGTGTTTCCTTGCATATAAAAGAATTTAACAACTTTACAACCCAAGAATACCCTAACTTCTCTTAACATCTCATTGACAGGGTTAGAAAAGCAAAAGATGTAGTGTGAAATGTTGTAGTGTACTTCATCATTTGTTATATATAATCAAATATGAATAATAATGATGAATGCTTTGTTCCATCTTAGATAGGAGAGCTTTTTGGAGTAAGAATCAGAATGTTGGACAAAGTATGATGTAACATATCATGCATTCTACTTGGGTTTTTGGTATAATGTGATGTAATGAGCCAACTAAAGTCATTGATAAAGCACATTTAAAGAACAAAAATGTATTACAAAGAAATAGCTATCATGAAGCTTTAAACATACAATTGGTCAAACACAACCATCATTGTATGCCCAACATCACTTGGATGTTGAAAGCATGCAAATGCACAACGGTACATTAGATGAGCCACTATTGCCTTGGACGATTGAATACATTATACCTAGTCGCAAGTTTTATTGCCTTGGCTAATTGCGTTCCTCGGAGTCAGTCGCATGGAGAACAGCAGGAAGATTGAGATCAGGAAGAAGGAAACATGGCATAACCTCCTTCCTATGCTCCTCGATGGCTTGGATTGCAAAGGAAGGGGTACTCATTAATGCATCGGTGTCTTGCGTCCTAGAAATAGGACTCTTAGACCTCAGATACGAAGGGATCCGATGAAGACTAGACGGCTGCATGGTCAGCTCCTTTTTATCGTTCTCACGGATGAAAGCATCATCGTTAGCATGATAACGTCGGAAGGCAGAAGCGTCACGACGTTGATCGCGCGAGCCTGCAGGAACGGCGAGTTGATCAGGATATGGTCTTCCCCTGTAGCTGGATATACCATCAAATTATCAGTAGGTGATGACAATCTTACCCTCTTTCTCTGATCTTCATCAGCACGATATTGTCCAGCCTCGGGGCTTCCATGTTGCGTTTTCATTACCGCATCCATATTCGGGCAGGGACCATGATTGAAAGGTGGTGCGGGATGATTTATAACATGCGTCTCACGGTTGATGAGATCTAACCGATCTTTGGATTGCGATTTGGATCGGGCGTGCACATCGAATCTTCGGACCCATCGTTTTTATGAGCCCTCATGTGGCCTCCCATCGAGCGGCTTGACAGAAACGCTCTTTGACAAATCCTGCATCGCGCAGGCGCCATATTGGACGAGGCCGCAGTAGAAGCACCTGAATTAGCCATACCACTAGCTTCTGTGCAACTAGCTATTGTAGTTGTTGCATGCGCTGCAGGACTTTCTGATGAACAGGTCCATATAGTCGGAACAGTTCATTGACATCTCCTCCGACCAACTAGAGCAGGCGAGCCGGTCGGCCATCGCGTAATTTGGTGCAGCAGGTGCAGTCGACATACCATGCACTTCACAAGGAACTTTAAACCTGCAATTTCTCGGTAGCAAATTAATCTTCTACCTGGTAAGTATGTCAATGGAAGTGCTAAATTGGGAATTGTTATCGTTATAACAATTATGAATTCTTGGCTCTGTGATTTTCTACTAGCTAGTAAGACCCTTTCTCTGTCGTACTTAGATATTTAAAGCCCTATCTAGTGTACTTGGTAAATCATGAGTCTTTGACTATTGAAATTCTAGGCAATTATTGCATTTTACTAGAAACTTTTGTATTTACCAGTTGTAACTAGTAAAGGCAATGTCCTTCGACTGGAATTTTTTTTCTGTATGTAAAACTCGAACGTAGTAAATTTTCTCTATTGGAAATATGTATACCTCTTGCTAGGTGCAACATGTATGGAGGACATCTATAGCTAATGTCCTAGACATCTAAGCTTCAATAGTCAATGATCTTATCCATCTACCTCCATTTTCCATCTCTCACTTTATGCATTTCATTACCCATTTGCTTCTCACCTACCATGCTGATCTCTTAATGGAGATAAATTCACCTTCTCCTTACCTACCATATCCATCTATTTATAAGGCTCTTATATATCCAAAGATATCCATATGAATAAAAGATGCACTCCTCCATTCACTCTTATAATCTCACATTTTTTTGCTTTTTGTTTTTTAACATGGTATCAAAGCATACTAGCATCTTGCACTAGCTCATATGCTTCTCTCTCAGCTCTTTATTTCTTCTTTTTGCCATGCAAATAGTAATCCAAATGCAATCTACTAGATTTGGGCCTTAAATTTCAGCCCCCACTCAACTCTCATTGGTAACTTCTCCCTCGCATAATAGGGACAAGTTGACAGGCACCAACTATAGCACTCAAAGCTTCAATATGTGGCTCTACATTATGCAAGTAAATTATGGCATTTGCTTGGATTAGAGACAAAAATGGCAAGCATCTACTTCACTATATATCCAACCCAAGCACGCCCTCCTAGATCATAGGGTCTCATGTGGGTCACATACACATGAAGCTTTATCACCTCCATATACATAGTTGCAATTAGTCCATGAACAAACACATAGAAACATCCTGACTTTCTTTTAATTCATCACACTTGGAGCTTCATTTGTTGACTCTTGTTTTCCACATCCAACTCAATCAAAGCATCAATTGCATCCAACACATTCTAAGCATCCCTAAAAGCATCTAGGCATTCACTATCATGAAGCAACTCTGGCTTTCTTGTCCAAACATAAGAAGAGATCATACTTTCATCTGTTAAGGCATATGACACATTCTCAAACTATGTAGTATCACATCTGTCATCCTATGTATGTATGCCTTCTGACTCTCAAGCCTCTTCTAAGTTAGCAAGTGTGTCCTCCATATCATGTGCATGCTATTCGATTCATTGCATCAAAGAGGACATGAAACTCATAGGCTTCCTCATAAGCACTCACAAAATTACATCTCATCAACTTCAAGCTCTTTGAAGGAATCCTCTCTTATATGGCTAATCTCAGCGTGAGTAGCAAGTATTGTAGTCTGATGTTGAGCCTCCTCTATCTGTTTAGCATCCTCTTCATGCATCCTTCTTTCATCTTATTTGTGTATTCTTCTTGAATCCCCTTCCAACTTTATCCATTGTTGTTTGTACAATTCAACTAGCCCTATACATGTGGCAAAATAGTTCCTTGCAAATTTCATATCTCCATACCAATGCTCAAGTATCTACGAATTGAATCCAATACCTACCACACATCCTATAGAGAAAGCATCTTTGCATCCATGGAACCTCCCTTTTCTGAAACTTCACCTTGTCCTTTCACATTGGATTCACCACAAATGTCAAAAGCAAGAGTGTGTGATGGCTAGAAAGATGTGAGATCTAATAAAGAAGGGGATGGTAAGGAAGGAGCTGGTACCTATCTACTTCAAAAAAGGAAAGCTAGAGAAACTCTAGAGCATACATAATGTATGACGCTACAAACTCCAACTCCGAAATCATCAAATGCTCTAGGCACTCAACCTTTAACTCCACCCTTCTCTTGTCATTGACCCCCTAAGAGAACTCTGTCTCTCATCAAACACACCTCAATTCAGCTAGCAAATATCTTGACATTGTAATAAATTCCAATTAATTGCATAGCCATCCTCTCTAACATAGCGAGACGTACTGACTCGATGATCTTATATAAGGCCTTTTTCCTCTTCTCAAGAGTACACTCTAAGATTCTCTCATATGTAGTAGCTTTCACAATATAAGTATTCTGCATAGGATGTCAACTTATGGAACAAACCATAGGCAAGTTAAAGTTTTGAACAAGTATTATGAAGAAGAGGTGAATAAGGGTTTAGGATAACAAAGTGTAATAGACACGAGATAGACGTATATGCTTTGATATGACCATTGCGAAGAGGAAAAGATTCTTGATTAACACAAGAGTTTGACTGCACTCATCAATTTCTCCACCTAATCATATAGATAATGCTCTTTTAGTGTTTGATAAGTGCACGATATTAGATCTCATCATAAGTTGCAATATGCAAAGTAGGTCCTCATAACATATTGTCGATGGTTTGTGAGTTCTAGAATTTCCTTCTTCTCTTGTAAGGCTATTCTCAATGCAATTTACCATCTTGGCAAACATAATAATGCTCTTCATCAACTATGTCTTCATAGAGTTCATGATGTAATTTAGTAACCAGGTACATGCTTATATGCATCCATAATATTCTTTAACAAGGCCTCCATGTATTAGAGTAGATGTTTTGATCTAGCAATTGTGCTAATCCAGGTAATATCCAGGCTTCCATGTTCTTGAGGCCTATCTGTTTACATGGCTCTAGTATCAAACATTAGCTCTCAAAACACATCTTTTTTCATTCAAACTACTTATGTGGCTTCCACCACAATCAACTACAAGTCACCACCCTCCTCTGACAAACATTAAAGCAGCCTCTTCATAATTCTTCCCAATCTTGTTGCATGACAATGCTTTCATTGCAATTATAGTAGCTGGCTTCTTCAAAAGGAAGCTTTGTCGATATAATTTGAGTTTGAAGTAAAAAGATGCAATGACATCACAATCAGAGTGCACATAAGAAGAAGGTATTCCACTATTTTGCCCTCGGATTCCCCCTTCATAGGCTGAAACCAATCAATGTTTGAGTTGAGATCCAACTCCATGGCAGTGAATATCCTCTTCTCATTTTCCCATGATTGCTCTCCTTTTTAACACTATTGTATTTTTCTTCTTGCTTGAAATTACATGGCTTTTCTTCTCAACTTCAACACTCACTGTGCTAATGATCTACCAACTTCTTGATGGTGTTATTTGCATGTCGTCATCATATGCATAGTAACTAGCTTCAAGACAAATTCATTGCTCTGAATGATATGTGAGGTCAGACACAATCACCTTGGGTCTCCTCCAATTATGCTCCCTCAACCCTCACCTTGGATATCCTCCAATTATGCTCGCTCAACCCTCACCTTCAGATCCATTGTCCTTACCTCTTTCAACACACAAGAAATCCTCTTCAATCTACCTTTTGTGGCTACTAATAGCCTTTTCATTTCTCACACTTTGCACTCCTTCCTTTCTTCGCATGAATTTATAAAGCTTTCCATTCATTGGCTTTCCCAAAGGCTAATTCTAGCCTTCACTTTCTCAATTCAATATAAGTCACTCCCATTTGCATCATTCCCTTCCTCTCTTATGCCAATGCCATACACACCTTGGCCTTTTATAGAAAGCTTTTTTATTTTGTCTTATTTAATAAATAGCAACTTAAACTGAGGGTATTTGATTCCAAGTATATATATGCAAGCACTTAATATTGCATTATTAATGGAAGTGCATTATTAGTCTAAGAACTTGATAGTGATTCCATGCTCAATTTCATAATTGTGCTTCTTCATCGATGAGCATACAATACCTTGAAATGTGCCATGGTTGGAGGGTTTCATCCTTTGACAAAAAACCTCATGACACCCAACCCCTCTAAACCTACACATGCCCCAAATGTGCCACCTATGCAACCATTAGTTGGTGGGCCACATACACATGATACTTTTTTTACCTCTATATACATACTTGCAATTTGTCCATGAACAAATACATTGAAACATCCCCACTCTCTTTTACTCCATCACACTCGGAACTGCTCTTGCTCACTCTTACTTTCCATATCTAACTCAATCAAAGTATCACTTACACCTAACACACTCTAAGCATCAATAGAAGCATCTAGGCATTCATATCATGAAGCACCTCTAGCTTTTCTATCAAGGCATAATAAGAGAGAATACTTTTATCTATCAAAGCATACGACACATTCTCAAACTATTGAGCATCACATCCACCATGCTCTATATGCATATCCTCCAGCTCTGTGACCTCTTCTAAGCTAGCAAGTGTGTCGTGCGTATCATGTGCATGCATCAACACTTCACTCTCTAATTCACTACATCTAGTAACACATGAGCCTCATATGATTTCTCATGAGCACTCATAAAATCTACATTTGCAATGTCCATCTCATCAACTTTAGGCTCTTTGAAGGCATCCTCTATATGACTAATCTCATCCTCAATAGTAGCAAGTACTATAGTCTGAGTAGAATCCTATGCGTCCTCTATCTATTTTGCATCCTTTAATGCATCCTTGTTTCATCTTCTTTCTATATTCTTCTTACATTCTCTTCCAATTGTACCTATTGTTTCTTGTATAGTTCAACTAACCACATACATGTGGCCAAAAGGTTCCTTGCAAATTCTAGATCTCCATACCCAAGGACAAGTATTTACAAATTGTAAGCCAATACACTACAAGATATAGACCTTATAGCGACGTTTAAAGTGACGAAAATACAAACAACAAAATTTGCCCCCGTCGTCGCAAAAAGCGTCGTTATTGACGACGCCATAGAATCGTCGCTATTTGCGTCGCTATATACGTCGCTATTTGCGTATAGCGACGCCAATAGCGACGTATATAGCGACGGTTGCAGGCAATTTGCGACGCTGATAGCGACGACAATAGCGATGCCTGCAGTAAATTTGCGACGCAAATAGCGACGGTAACAGAGAAAAAAAAAATTTTGTGGCAGGGCAAGCCTGTATGAGAGCCATACAAAATAGTTTCTGCACTGCTGCATACAAAGCGTTGGCAAACAAAAAGAATGTATACTGAAATCATAAAACTGATAGATTAAATAAATACATGATATCGCATAAAATGCGATTGGTACAATCATAAAACAATATCACTAATACATAGAAAATGTCTACATAGATCGGGCGACTAAAAACTAAAGGTATGTGAGCGCTAAGGATCCAAGGGCGAGCTACAAATCGTCGTCCCCCGAAAGCTCTTCCCGCTGTAAAGGAGCATCAAACGGATTCTGCAGAAAAAGAAACAACATATCAATCCACCATACAATAAAGCATTCAAATATCTCATGGTAATTACGGACATGAAAGATGAGAGACTTACTGGGCCGCCGCGTCTGTACAATCGGTCGATCAATGATCTGAGACCGTGCCTCTCTGCATATCGAGTCTCAAGGCCTTGCGGATCGCGATTTGTAATGGAGTGCTGCAAAGAAAACAAAATGCTAACTATTAGAAACATGATTGTCAGTACAAACCATATCTCAAAAAAACAAATAAGCAAAACAAAAGAGAAACTTACAAAGTCCTCCAAATATGTCCTGTGGCCGCCACTCCCAAGATGATGTACCGATCCGGCCTTGATTCGTGCCCTCGCCGCCTCCCGCTGCTGACTCCAACGTCCTGGCGAATTTGTAGCCTCCTCCCTCAGTCGGCGCCAGTCATCTGCATCTAACCACTCGGGCTTTGGAGCCCCACTCTTGATTGCCTTGCGTGCGTCGGATCGTCTATGTGACATGTATGCACGCATGCAATCCATCATCCAGCCCGTAGAGAATCTATCCACTGCGGCTGGCACCGGGAACTCCTCGTGCAAGGATGCTACTATGTACTCCTTGCTCCCCTCCGGTATGTTCCTCCAATGATCCAGGACGTTGTGCCAAAAAACTTGTTGGCACAACTCCCTCATGCGAGCCATCACCCTCCTCCCCTCATCATTCATGATGATAGCTCCTGACCTGCCATCCACTAGGTATCCATAATCCCTAGAAGTGTGCCTCGTATGGGCCCTCTCCCATCTCCGTCCACGCTCCTGGGCATATCCAGGAGACCCCTGAACATCCGGTGTACCGACGGGGGTACCCTCTCCCGGAGTGCCACTGAAAGGGGTGCCACCAGAGGGGGATCCACCAAAAGGAGTGCCACCAGAGGGGGTGCCACCAAAAGGAGTGCCACCAAAAGGCGTGACATCTGCCGACGGCTGCGCAAAAGCCGGAGTAACTGGAGTGGACGTCCCCACAGGTGTGACAAATCCTGGAGGTGACCGAGCTCCAGCTGAACGACGAGACGGAGACACCGCGTCCGTGTCTCCACAACAGCACCCCCCTGATCCCCCTGCAGTCGCAGTCCCTCCCTCTGGCCCAAGTCGCGAGCGTCGAGATCGTATGCTCGAAGCTGAAGCATCTGATCGCACTGAAGCTGATCTAGCAGAGCGCCCTGATGAAGAACGAGACAGCTCCTGATCTGCTATCTCTCTGAATCTCGCGAGCTGATCTGGAGACATACGTGCCATCATCTCCTGAAACTCCTCATCGCTCATCCCTCGACTCATCCTGAAAATATCGATACCTGCACAGATAAAAAATAATGTTAGAATAATCAATTTATACTATACAAAGCACATTAAGATAAATCATTTTTGAAAAATCCCTCTTAAAATGCATATCTTATGTACCTTTATGGAAGATCTAAACAACTAATTGAGTAATACAATTCTCCAAGAATGAAGTATTCTATGGTCCCATGTTAATCTCCTGACACAACTCTGCATACACTGGAAGGTCGATAGACATGTCACCACAAAAGAACGAGTCTGCCTCGTTCTCAAAAAATTCTATGACTTCTGTATTTCCATCATTGTTAGCCGATGCGGGCTCCAAGCTTGCGGTGGCCTCCACCCCTTGTAATTTCGATCCCTCTATTTGCATATATTCTTCATCTATGCCTGGAACATCGCTTTGATCGTATACTCTCGCACCTCGAGGAGTTGAAGGTATAACATACCACCATCGAGGTTGTCGGGGATTTGGATAGAAGATTACCTGTTCACAAACACTTACAAACCGTCTTCAAACCATTGTGACATAAAGCATGTCGTATTACAATTAGCAAGCAAATGACTAGTTGTACCTGTTCACAATGTGCCGGCAACGCAAAGGTGTCGCGCAAATCCATCCATTTTTTTTCGGAATCTATTTCGAGAAATCCAGATGGACCTCGTCGAACCGTTGCGCCAGCTCCTCCAAGTACCACTTTGAACCACTGCACATCGAATATTATCATGGAGAAGCTACGGTAATCCACCGTAATAATACTTTGCAAATTCCCAAAATACTCCATCTCATCCACAACCGTGTTCGGATCCGTTGCTCGTCGCCGGCTCTCTTGCTCAAACCTTGCCATGACACCACAGTCCATTGTGGAGCGCATTTTGTCAATACGCTCCACCCGAAAATGCCGTCCGCGCGACCACGCTGCACTATATATTTTGTACTGCACATTGAAACACTTAAATTAGATGTAGCAAACAAATTCAGATACGACACATTCTAAACCCCTCATTACCTTTGGACTACATCCCCTCGAGAACTCCCACTCCTCCATTGAGACCTCTGCCCCTTCGCTGGATGCTGCGATCAAGGCTCCATGCAACCATCGTGTTGACATAAACCGCGGCATCTCCTCCATGCCTTCGGGATATCGAATCGGTCGGTGACGCGTACTGCGTCGGAATTCAGCTCGCGCTTCCTCTCGATCTTGCCTTGCAATCTGGTACTTGGCGAGCCACGTCTCCATGGAGGCATGGTGCAACATACAAAAGCGATTCACCTTCTCTTCCACATGAGAATGGCTCGAATGTTGGCTGACCGCCGACCACATGAGAATGGCTCGAATGTTGGCTGACCGCCGACCATCGCGCCTGCTCATATCTTGCACCGTGACCCCCTCCTCCCACAAAATCTTAAGCTCATCGACTAATGGACGAAGATACACGTCCATATTTTTTACTTTGTAGCGGCCCGGGACGAGCAAGCTAAGGATGAGATGTCCTTTCTTCGTAGAAAGCCATGGAAGAATGTTGTAGTTGACAAGCACTATAGGCCACACACTGTAAGAAGTCGAGCGCAGACCGAATGGGTTCACACCATCCATGGCGAGACCGAGCCGAAGATTCCTTGGCTCTCGCGCAAAGCCTGGGAAGGTAGAGTCAATGTGGCTCCATGTGCGCGAATCTGCTGATATTCGTTGCACTCCATCCGTAGACCTATTCTGCACATGCCACGTTGTCAAGCTTGCCATGGCAGACGTGCGAAACATGTGGTTTATGCGGGGGATGAGCGGAAAGTGTCTGAGGACTTTTTGAGGGATGGTCTTCCCTTGCAAGTCCTGTCGATACCTGTGAGCACCACACTTTGGACATGTCTCCATAGTCTCGTATTCATCTCGAAACAATATGCAGTCGTTGATACATGCATGGATGTTATTGTAGTCCATGCCAAGCTTCCGTAAAACATGTCGTGCATCATCACGAGACTCAGGCATGGTGTTTGCAGGTGGCAATATATGATATTTCAATAACCTGAAAAAATCATAAAACACCTTGAAAAATCCATCCATATTTACAATAATACTGTTTTTAAAAAAAACAATGAAGTCTGTGTGCAAGGTACCTGAATAACTCAGTCACACTCGTATCGCTCCAACCGTATTTTGCTTGCACACTTAAGAGTGCAAGCAATGTCTTCAACCGAGATACTCGGCACCCATCATATAATGGTATGGATGCTTCCTCTCTAAGCGGGTCAGATGTCTCAACATCCATGGGAATCAATGCATCGATCATTGCCTCCATCTCAGGCTCCAAGATTGTAGGCAAGTCGGGAAGGTTGTCTGTCTCCTCTGGCATTGATGATATAGATGGGCCTTGCGAGTGGTCTATTGGCTCCTGCCATCCATCCATCGCACGTCCACGAACTCTTCTAATTGGCCGCAAAGGGTGCACTCCCCCTTGGGTCGAGACATCACCCCCCTGGACACAAAATTTGCCAACAAGACCCAATCTTATTGTGTATGGTTTTCAATTAGCTTGAGAGTACAATGCATGAAAAATGCTAACTTGAAATTACCGTTTGCTGAAAATCTGCAATCGCCTGATCAATGATCTCAGGTTGAAACTCGCCAAATCGTCGTACGTGTTCTATAGACAATCGGCGTTTTCGTCTAATTGCCAACTTGCATTGAGAGCAAGGACATGGGACACGCTGATTAAGATACGACTCGCGGTCTTGAACAATAGGACCTTCTTCGTTTGCCATCTTATCTACATTACAGCAAACGAGGCTTAAATGGATAGCTTTATGGAGATGTACGTCAACTTGCAAGTTGACCATAAACCTTGCATTGTATATAGTAGTCGAGAGATTTTCCGATGTTATATCTCGGCCTTGTATCATGCTCAACGATTTGTTTGTCCCGGTAGATAATTTTTTGTTATATCTCGGCTTTGAGTATAAGTAATCCATTTTAAAATTAATGCGCGCCATCTATGAAATTTTACAACTATAGTAATAAAATTTATTTCAATCAATTCTACTCATAGTCATAAGACCTGAGAGAAATTATCCTATACTCAATTTAAGGGATCTCCACTTCTATAACAATAATTTTGGGTTAATTTTGATGAAGTACGTGGCCGTATGCAAAGCACATTGCATACCATTATCGATACGTATATTATCTTAAATTTCATTCCCTTCCCTCTCCCTCTCCCTCTCTTCCTCTCTTTCTCTCACCCTCTCCCTCACCCTCTCGTTCTCTTTCTCTCCCTCTCTCATTTCCTCCCTCCTCCTCCCTCTCCCTCTCCCTCCCTCTTTCTCCCTCTCCCTCGCTCCCTCGCTCCCTCTCCCTCCCCCTCCCTCTTTCTCTCCCTCTCTCATTTCCTTCCCCTCCCCCTCCCTCTCCCTCTCCCTCTCCCTCTCCATCTCCCTCTCTTTCTCTTTTTCTCCCTCTCCCTCTCTATCTCTCTTTCTCTCTCATTTCCTAAACAAGCAAAAAATAAAGTGATTTAAACATCCTCCAAGCAAAAGGGAGAGGGAGAGATACAATGCACTCTCCCTCTCTTTCTCTTTCTATCCCTCTCTCATTTCCTTCCCCTTCCTCTCCCTCTCACTCTCTTTCTCTCTCATTTCCTCTCCTAAACAAGCAAAAAATAAAGTGATTCAAACATTAAACAAGCAAAAGGGAGAGGGAGGGAGAGAGAGAATGCACTCTCCCTCCTTCTCCCTCTCTTTCTCTTTCTCTCCCTCTCCTATTTCCTCCCCCTCCCTCTCCCTCCCTCTCCCTCTCCCTCTATTTCTCTTTCTCTTTCTTTCTCTTTCTTTCTCTTTCCCTCTCCCTCTCCCTCTCTTTCTCTCTTACTCTCTCGTTTCCTCTCCTAAACAAGCAAAGAAGAGAGTAATTTAAACATTAAACAAGCAAAAGGGAGAGAGAGAGAGAGAATGCACTCTCACTCTCTTTCTCTCCCTCTCCCTCTCTTTCTCTCCCTCTCTCTCCCTCTCCCTCTCCTTCTCTTTCTTTTCCTCTCCTAAATAAACAAAAGAGAACGATTTAAACCTTCAACAAGTAAAAGAAAGAGAGAGGGAGACTCACCAATGAGATATGGCGAGCGTGGGCGGCTTCTCTTTGCAACGAGGGCTCCTCCTCTCCTTCGCGAACAACGACGGTGGCGGTGGCGGTGGCGGCGGCGGCGGTGGCAGCAAGTCTCTTCCTCCTCTTCTCTCACAAAGCCTTGGCTCTCTCCCTCGCTCTCTCCCTCGCTCTCGCTCTCAAAAGGCGAAGAAAACAAAATGAAAACGGCGCTCTGGTTTCGGCCGCGCTTTTTTTCCCTGCGGCGTCGCTATATGCGTCGCTATTTGCGTCGCAAATGCGACGCAAATAGCGACGCATATAGCGACGCATATAGCGACGCCAATAGCGACGCCAATAGCGACGCCGATAAACGCCGTCGCTAATCGGCGTCGCTATTGCCCCAGTCCCTTGTAGTGATACCTACTACACATCGTATAGAGAAAGCATATTTGTAGACATGGAATCTTCCATATCTAAACCTTTATCTTGTAGAGAAGACATATTTGTAGCCATGGAACCTTCCATATTTGAATGTTTGCCTCAACCTTTCACATTGGGTTCACCAAAAATGTTAGAACAAAAATCATGTGAGAGATGTGGGATCTTGTGAAGAAGGTTATGGGATGATAGGAGCTAGTAATTGTGTACTTCAAGAAAGAAAACCTAGAGAAACTCCAAAGTATATTCCGTGTAAGACCCTGCGAACTTCAACTCAAAATTTATCAAATAGGGAATTAGCCTTTAACTTGACTCTTCACTTGGAAATTAGCCCTCAAGAGAGCTTTGACTCTCATCAAATACACCTCAAATCCACTAGCAAAGATCCTGATATTGCAATAAAATCAAGTTAACAACATAGCCATCCTCTCTAACACAATGTGACACACTAACTCAAAGATATTGTATGAGGCCTTTTTCTCCTCCTCAAGAGTACACTACAAGATTCTCTCATATCGACTAGCTTTCACAAGAAAACTATTCTTCATAGAATGTCTTCTTATGGAACAAATCATAGACAAGCTAAAGGTTTGAATGAGTGTTGCAAAGAAAAGATTAATAAGGTTTAGGATGACAAAGTGTTATGGACAGAAGAGATAGATATGAATGCTTTGATATGGCCATTGCAAAGAGCATAAAATGCTTCATAGACACAAGAGTTTGAGTGCACTCAAAAATTTCTACATCAATTCATGCAGATGATTCTATTTTAGTATTTGATGATTGTAGGGCTAGAGATTGCACTATCTTAACAATATAAGATCTCATCACAGGAGTTGCAATATGCAAAGCACAGCCTCCTAACATATCATCAATAATTTGTAAGTTCTAGATTTGCCTTCTTCTCTCATGAGTAAGGTAACCATTGACTATAGTTTTCCATTTTGGCAAATATGATAAGGCTTCTCATGAGCTATGTCTTCATAGAGTTCATGATCTAATTCAGCAACCATGTACGGTGCTTATATGCATCAACAAATATTCTTCAAAACCTCCCTGCATTAGAGTAGCTATTTTGATTTGATCCATGTAATATCCAGGCTTCCATAGTCTTGAGGCCTATTTGTTTACATGTTTGTACCATCAAACATTACCTCTCTAGACACAACTTTTTTTGTTCAAACTACTACTGGCTTCCACCACAATCAAACAGACCATTACCCTCCTCTGAGAAATATTGAAGCAACTTCTTCACACTTCCTTGCAAGCGTGTTGCATGGCAATGCTCCCATTGAAACTATAGTTAGCTTGTTTAAAAGGAATCTCTCTTGACATAATTGGAGTTTGAAGCAAAAGATAATCGGAGCTCTCTTGACATAATTGGAGATTAAAGCAACTTCTTCACACTTACTTTCAAGTGTGTTGCATGGAAATGCTCCCATTGCAACTATAGTTAGATTGTTTAAAAGGAAGCTCTCTCGACATAATTGGAGTTTGAAGCAAAAAGATAAAATGGCATCGTAATCAGAGTTCCAAGAAGAAGACGGTAATTCACCCAATCACCAATCATGTGGTTCTATTTTCCCCTTTGATTCCCCCTTCACAATTGAAATTGATCAATATCTTGATCCGAGGCTCACTCGTGGCATTGAATATCCTCTTCCTATTTTCCCTTGATTTCTCTTTCCTTTTTAACACTCCTACTCTATTTCTCTTCTTGCTCCAAATTACACATATCTTCTCATCTTTAGTGCTTATTGCACTATTGATCTGCCAACTTTTTTATGGTATTGTTTAGAGGTGGTCATCGTATGTGTAGTAACTAGCCTCAAGATAAATTTCTTGCTCTAAATGGTTTTGAGGGCTTCCAATTCTAACACAATCACCTTAGGTCTCCTCTGCTTATGCTCCTCCAATCATCATCTTTAGCTCCATTGTCCACACCTCCGCAAACACACAAGCAAGTCCCTACAACAATCTGCCTTTTGCGGCTAATAATAGCCTTTTCTTTTCTTCAACTTTTCACTCCTACCTTGTTTTGCATGAATTTATAAAGCTTTCCCTTCGTTAACTTCCCTAAAGGATAAATTTAGCCTTCCTTTCCTCTCTTATGCCAATGCCATACACACTTTGTCCTTTTTATAGAAATCATGTTGATTTTGTCTTATTTCCTAAATAAAGACCTAATCCAAGCATTTTTTATTTCAAATATATATATTCAAGCATATTATAGTGTATTATTAAGTGAAGTGCATTATTATTCTAAAAACTTAATAGAAATTTCATACTTAAAACTTGGTAATCATTCCTCTTCATCCATGCACATATAATACTTGGGAATGTACCATGGTTGGAGGATTTTCCCCTTTTATACAAAACCTCATGACATCCACCCCCTTTGAACCTGCACATCCTAGCAAATGTGCCACATGTGCAACCACTTGGATCAAACATCTCTATGAGAGCATGCACATAAGCAAGCATCCACTTGATCATAGATAAAAATGGTAGACATCTACTTCACTATATATTTGGCTCAAGCACCCCTTGCTAGATCATAAAACCTCAAGTGGGTCACATACACATGAATATTTTTCACCTCCATATACAAACTTGCAATGTTCCCATGAACAAACACATAGAAATATCCTAGCTGTCTTGTAATCCATCACACTGGGAGTTGCTCTTCTTCGCCCTTACTTTCCACATCCAACTTGATCAGCATCCAACACAATCTAAACATCACTAAAAGAAACTAGACATTCACTCTCCTAAAGCATTGTTGGCTTTCCTATCAAGGCATAAGAAGAGAGCATAATTTTATTTTTCAAATTATATGATGCATTCTCAAACAATGTAGCATCACATCCATAATCTTCTATATGAATGTTCTCTAGCTCTAGGATGTCTTCTAAGCTAGCAAGTGTGTGCTACATATCACGTGCATGCATCGATTCTTCAATCCCTTTCTGATTACATGCATCGAGTAAGACATGAGCCTCATAGGCTTCCTTATAAGCATTCACAAAATCTGCATCTACAGTGTCCATTTCATCAACTTCAAGCTCCTTCAAGGCATTCTCTATATGGCTAATCTTAGCCTTGGTAGCAAGTATAGTAGTTTGAGTAAATTTGTGTTCCTCCTTGGTGCGCAGATCGGTCACTGTATGCTCACGTAGTGAATCCCGGAAGGTCCCCAAGAACAATGAACTCTATTTTTTGCACAAGTTACAAGGTAAAAAGCATGAACAACAAGAGCAAGAGACCAATTGGGTTGAATCTCCCCCCATGCCTTGTGTGAGCGCTTCACAAAGCATGTATTTTATGTATATTTCTTCTTCATGCTCAATAATAGCCCAATTTACAAAAATATGACAAGCTTTTATGTATATTTCTTCTTCATGCTCAATAATAGCCCAATTTACAAAAATATGACAAGCTTTTAGCTTTTGAGTTTGCTTTTACAAAAATATAAATAAAGCTAATGGACGGTGCCCATAGAGTCTGGCACGCCCAATACAATGTCCAAATAAAAATAACATATCCGTGCGCATAGGCGCATACAAAATAATAATAAATAATCGATGCCTCAATAGACATGACAAAATATAGGCGTGGCGCCTATCAAAATATAATCCATAGATCGAATACTCGCTAGACTCCAATGCTTTCCTCTGCCACTGCTGCTATCTCTACACATCAACTGAAGCATTCACAATCGTTAGTAAAATAATACAATTAAACCGACAAAAGTGAATACCTAGCAGTCTTCAGCTACATAAATAAATCAACTGGTTAGAAATAAATCCTAACCTTAATTTATTACGAGTGCGCACTCTAAACTCATAAACGTTTATTAATTTAATATGCATTTTGCGGAATCACCCGCTATGGAATCACCCATGTACACACTAAATTAATGAAACGCCCGAAAAGGACAGGCGTCCCCATCAACTTCTCGCACAAAGAATCCACTTTGTGTATGAGCCCCGGTCATCAAAGTTTACGGAATCCACCATAAAACCTCACGGAATCCACCGTGGCACGGAATCCACCGTGAAATATGCCTCCTGGCATCATACCCCCAGGGTGGGATAGCAATTAACCTCAATTGCTATTAGCTCAATGTGGAGCTAACAGAGTGGGGAAAGCATTTAAGTCTCTAGCATGCATCCATTGTGCTTCCTCTACAGGATGGTTCTTAAATTTAACTAGATATCTAGAATACCTTCGCCTAGTTGTAGTGGTCATAAAGTCAGTGTCTATGATAGCTTCTGGTTCAAGTATTTCAGTCTCTTCCTCTAATAAAGGTGGGTTTTCATAAACAGAATGTACAAGTAATTGGCCTCTAAATGGTCTCAATAAACTAATGTGAAATGTATTGTGAATTTTCCAATGAGATGGTAATTCTAATTTGAATGCATTATCATTAATTTTATGAATGATTCTAAATGGTCCATAAAATCTGGGAGCTAATTTGACAACTGGATGTCTATCTACACTTTGCAGTCTACGTTTTTCTATTCTCAGCCAAACATAATCATCAATTTTGAAATTCATGGCTTGTCTTTTCTTGTTGGCTTGTTTGGTATATGATTGCTGGGCTTTAGCAATCATATCTTTAACTTCATCAAATATATTGTTATGCATACTAGCAATATCATCAGCACTTTGAATTCTATTAGACAAAGATGCAACAGGTGTAGATAATCTATATCCATAAATGACTTCAAACGGTGCTTTCTTTGTAGATGTGTGCGGTGTATTGTTATATGCAAACTGTAATAAATGCAAATGAGTGTCCCATGTCTAAGGTTTAGAGATAATATATGCACGTAAAAGATCTAGAATGGTGCTGTTTGTGGCTTCTGTTTGTCCATTAGTTTCTGGATGAAATGCAGATGAGAAATCAATCTTTGTGCCTAGGTTAGCAAATAGAGTAATCCAAAAATTGTTAAAAATCTAGAATCACGATCTGAAATGATAACTTTTGGCAATCCATGGTTAGTAAAAACAGTTTTCAAAAATAATTGTGCTGCTTGTGATGCTGTTAAAGTTTTCTTACATGGAATGAAATATGCTTGTTTACTAAATCTATCTACAACTGTCCAAATCATATCATGGTTAGATTTAGTATTAGGTAAACCAGTAATGAAATCCATAGAAATTTGTTCCCAAGGTTTAGATGGAATAGACAAAGGCATAAGTAATCCATACTGTTTACCATGATGTCTCTTAACTCTTTGACAAATCAAACATTCAGAAACAAAGTTAGATACATCAACATCCATATGCGGCCAATAAAAATCTTCAGTTAACATACGTAATGTAGATATGATACCTCTATGACCTTGATATGGGGGACAATGAATTTCATTCAAAACAAAAGATCAGAATGGAATTGTAACACACAATCTCTTTTCATAAAACATAAATCCATCATTATATGACAATGAATCAATAGGAATAAAATTATTTTGAACTAATTTATTCCAATCTGAATGAAAAGTAATATCTTGGTGATATGTATCTTTCATAGCAATCAAAGAATCAAAAGATATGACAGAAATATTATGAATGACAGGTCTTCTACTCAATGCATCAGCCACTACATTTTCTTTTCCAGGTTGGTATTGAATGATAGGATGAAAACTTTGAATAAAGGAAGCCCATTTGATATGACGGTCAGAGATTTGGGGTTGGCTAAGTAAATGTCTAATACTTTGCTGATCGGTCTATATCATAAATTCTGAACCCATTAAGTAGTGTTTCCACTGTCTTAATGCTTGTACAACTGCTAATAGTTCTTTGTCATATGTGGAATATTTTAGCTCAGAGGGTTTTAGCTTACAACTAGAATATGCTATAGGATGATTGTCTTGCATAAGTACGGCTCCTATTCCTGATCTACTAGCATCGGTCACAACTAGAAAGAATGGTCTATTAAAGTCAGGCAACTGTAGAACAGGGGCATTGGTTAATGCATGTTTCAGTAAGTCAAAGGATTTCTGTTGATTTTCGATCCATTGATAAACAATTCCTTTCTTCAGAAGTTTGGTTAATGGTAAAGCAAGTAATGAAAAATTACGTACAAACTTCCTATAGAAACTAGCAAGACCAAGGAATGAGCATAACTCATGCACGTTTTTAGGAACAAGCCAATTCAATATTGCATCAATTTTCTTAGGATCAACTTTAATTCCATCAGATGATACAATATGACCTAAATATTCAATTTCCGTTTTAAAGAATTCACTCTTTTTAGGATTTGCATACAGCTGATTTTCTTTCAATAACTGAAAAACCAATGACAAATGCTCATAATGTTCTTTCTCATTTTGACTAAACACCAGAATATCATCAAAGAAAACAATTACACAATACTGATATTTCAAAAAGATACGGTTCATCATTCTACTAAAGGTAGCAGGTGCATTAGTCAATCCAAATGGCATGACCAAAAATTCGTAATGACCAAACTGTGTTCTGAATGCAGTCTTGAATATGTCAGACTTATCTAGCCTCACCTGATGATAACCAGACTTAAGGTCAATTTTACTAAATATAGAAGATCCTTGCAGTTTGTCCATAAGGTCATCAACTCTAGGAATAGGATACCTATTCTTTACAGTGATCTTATTTAAAGCTCGATAGTCAATGCACATTCGATAAGTATTATTCTTTTTCTTGACTAACAGTACAGGTGCACCGAATGGAGAACTGCTAGGTCTAATCAATCCTCTATTTAGTAATTCCTCAACTTGACTCTGGATTTCTTTTTGCTCTATCTGGTTATGCCTATAGGGTGCTTTGCAAGGTGGTTGTGTGCCAGGGATCAAATCTATCTTATGGTCTTCTAGACGTCAAGGAGGTAAACCTGGTGGTAGGTCTTCTGCAAAACAGTCCTTAAAATATGCAAGAAATTCTTTATGCCTAGGATGCATATGATTTTCCTTTACTTGCAATTCATTCACCCAAATGAGATAGGATTTACTACTCTTGCGTAATGCACATTTAGCTTGAGTATGCGAAAGCAGTGGAAAAACATTAGATGCATGCATACCATATAATGTAATAGATTTTCCTTGAAAATTAATATTCATTGTGTGTGTGGAATAATCTATATCTGGGTTATGCTGGTGTCGCCAAGGCATACCTAAAATAATGTCACTCGACTGTAATGGAACAACTAAGAAATTTCTTCTTTCAGTGTATGAACCAATTTGAATCTCTAAGTCTTGCACTTCCTGTGTACCATTATACCTAGTGCCTAAAAATGCAGCTTTTATGCGATAATGTGTAGGTACAGTCTGTAATTTCAATTCTTTTACCAATTTTGTTGAAATAAAATCATGAGTTCGGAAGTAGTAGTAGTGTCGTCCTCATCTTCAGTGAAATCAGGCATATCCTTATGTTCGTCTTCGTCCATGGCTCCAAGATAGTTGATATGAGCTGGTGGCTTCTTTGAATGACAATTTGTTGCTAGATGTCCAGGCCGGTGGCATTTATAGCATACTATTGGCTTGGCTTTGGTTACATTATTTGCAATGGCGGGAAGTCTAGGTACATTTGGATTTGGCTGTGGAATAAGCTTAGGACTTGGATTGACATTGGATGGTAATGCAGGTGGTTTAGCCCAATTCTTGCGGAAAGATGATGAAGAGAAACGACCTGGATTAAATCTTCTAAAATTGGAATTGAATTGTTTAGATCCATAATTACCATTGGCTTGGAATTGCTGTGGTCGTCTGTCTCTACCGCGTAGCTTATCTTCAGTGTCGTGAGCTAGTGAAATGGCATCTTCAAGGGTAGTAGGCTTGAACATGTTAACTTCAGCATAGTAATGCCCAAGAAGTCCAGACATATACTTCCGCTTATGTGTCGCCTCTGGTACGTCTTCAAGCATGTGTAGCTGGAGGAGTGCATTCCAAAAACGCTCTGTATACTGAGGAATAGGCTCACGATCCCGTTGCTGGAGTAGATCCCATTGCTTAATAGCCTTCTCATGAAATTGCGGTGCAAGGAAATTTTGCATGAACTTCTTCTTGAAATCTTCCCAAGTAGCAGGACATTCTATGCTCTTGCGTACTACAGTCCACCAAAGTGATGCTCTGTCTACCAAATGATTAGTAACACACTTGATTTTATCTTTTTCTGCATAGGTTTCCTCATGGAAATAGTCGTCAAACTGACTAATGAATGCTAGAACAGTCTTTCCTTCTCGTATGCCATTGAAAGTACGAAATTTGAAACTTCGTTTACTTATCTTTGATTCCTTGCGAATGGTTTGAGCTTCAAGAGTGGCGTCGATGGTACGTCGAATCAGATCTTCAGCTTGAGGTTCTTCTTTGCCGGTAGACGCTCTTTGTAATTTTGCCAGTTGCGCTTGCAATGCTTGCCTCGCCCTTCGTTCTTCTTCCAATTGCATCATGATTAAGTCCAGCTTTTGCTCCATCGTAGGCTCATGTAGGTCGTCTTCAGCCATAAGATCATCCATATGTGGTTCCGTCATCTTGTAAAACTCAAAAGACCTTTCTCACTCAAAATCAAGTTAGCGGGATGAGCATAGCTCAAGTTCGGGGATACAAGTCTTATGTGTTTTTGGGTATTTCTTTCTGAATCTTCAGAAAATCTGCAATTTTTCCTTCTTCATATGCTGAAAATGCTTCAGCAAACCTGCGTATGGGTAGAATACCTTCCAACGAACAACTTTGCAGTTCGGAGTTTCTGCACAGGAACAGCCCTTCTAGGAGTTTTGAGCACAAGTCAGTTCTGACTCCAGTTGACTAATCTGACTGGCAGAGTTGCAGACTTATGTGACTTGCAGAGTTGCAGACTTGCAGAACTTAGCCGTCTTAATGAACTTGCGGAACTTGATCAAAGATTACTTGCAGAACTTGATTTCTTTGGTGTGGGACCTGGAGTTTTTGACCAGAGATGACTTGCAGGAGTAAGCTTAGTTTGATTAAGCTTAATTGCTTAAGCTTAGTGGGGGGGCTTATGGCAAAAAAACGGCGTAGATTCGTGGGGGGGGCCGTTTTTTCCGCCGTGATTTTCGGGATGAAGCCGCTTGTCAACGATTTGATGATTGAAGCTTCCTTAAGCTTCTAATCAAGCTTATTGACTTTTAATCTTAAGCTTTGAAGCTTAATGAAAAGGAACAAGCTTTGAAGATTCATGAAAAGCAATTACTCTGTTTATCCAGCTTTGATGAAGGAGGTGAAGGAGTGGTCCTCCGTCTGTACAGCCCGGTCCTTCGCGATCTGATGACAGAAACAGGGGTTCTTGATCGCCAGAAGTCTGCCTGTATCGACGGTTTGCGACGAGATTGACCGTAGAGCCCGATCGTTCCAGGAGCTCCGCCTTCGCACGAGATGGATAGCGATTGGAAGCTCTTGATCTCAGCTTCGCTCTGATACCACTGGTGTGCAGATCGGTCGCTGTATGCTCACGTAGTGAATCCCGGAAGGTCCCCAAGAACAATGAACTCTACTTTTTGCACAAGTTACAAGGTAAAAAGCATGAACAACAAGAGCAAGAGACCAATTGGGTTCAATCTCCCCCCATGCCTTGTGTGAGCACTTCACAAAGCATGTATTTTATGTATATTTCTTCTTCATGCTCAATAATAGCCCAATTTACAAAATATGACAAGCTTTTAGCTTTTGAGTTTGCTTTTACAAAAATAGAAATAAAGCTAATGGACGGTGCCCATAGAGTCTGGCACGCCCAATACAATGTCCAAATAAAAATAACATATCCGTGCGCATAGGCGCATACAAAATAATAATAAATAATTGATGCCTCAATAGACATGACAAAATATAGGCGTGGCGCCTATCAAAATATAATCCATAGATCGAATACTCGCTAGACTCCAATGCTTTCCTCCGCCACTGCTGCTATCTCTACACATCAACTGAAGCATTCACAATTGTTAGTAAAATAATACAATTAAACCGACAAAAGTGAATACCTAGCAGTCTTCAGCTACATAAATAAATCAACTGGTTAGAAATAAATCCTAACCTTAATTTATTACGAGTGCGCACTCTAAAATCATAAACGTTTATTAATTTAATATGCATTTTGCGGAATCACCCACTATGGAATCACCCATGTACACACTAAATTAATGAAACGCCCGAAAAGGACAGGCGTCCCCATCAACTTCTCGCACAAAGAATCCACTTTGTGTATGAGCCCCAGTCATCAAAGTTTACGGAATCCACTGTAAAACCTCACGGAATCCACCGTGAAATATGCCTCTTGGCATCACTTCTCTATCCATTTAGCACCATATTCATGCATCCTTTTTTTATCTTCTTTAACTATTCTTATTGCATCCTCTTTCAACTTTACCTATTGTTGCTTGTACAATTCAACCAACCTTGTACATGTGGCCAAAAGGTTTCCTGTAAATTCTAGATCTCCATACCTGAGCTCAAGTATCTAGACACTATAATCCAATACCTACTATAAATCTTGTAGAGAAAGCATATTTGTATCCATGGAACCTACCATATCTGAATCTTCACCTTAGCCTTTAACATCTGTCAGGACCAAACATGGCCCTAATGGCTCTAAGGTTCTATTCAGGCTCCTACACCCTCCAAACGATCCCCATAGCCTCAAGGCCAATAGTGTCTAGATGATATGAAATTATTTCTAAGGAATGCATTTGTAGACATGGGTTTCAAACTATATTGTATTGTCCATCATGACTCCAATGACAGGGAGTATCCCATATATATAGGTGACTAACACCTCATTTTACACACAAATAGAGCACTTCTAGAGTTGATTGTTGTGGCTCCTACAACTCTTCAACACCCAAGGATTGTTGACCTTAAGATGTGCCACCTCAAATATAAAGAACAAATGTAAAAAACTCCTCTCATGATGTATATAATGATCCAAAAATATTTGAGCCTCATATAACATCTCTCCAAAGATCACCTAGCTACCCTCCAACAAAGGAACCTCACATCAACAATGTTGGTCACAACTTGGCATATAAGTGCTATGCATCTAGGAGTTTTCCTTTTGATACCATGCTTAAATGTGAATGCAACATGTATGACTCATTGTGCTCAAACAATGTTGTTGTGACATTGCGTGACCCACCACTGCAAACCTAAGGGCAGAGATTTTCACAAAGAATTTGAACTCATTAGTCAGCGCCATTAGGAATTTTTTTATTATTGTGTGTGTCTTTTCATTTGCCATTCAATTGAACTGTCAGTTTGAAAAATTGATTGCTTGGTTTCATCCTAAAAAAAATTTATTCACTATGAGTAGTACTCAAGCACAAATAACCCATGTGTATGTCTGTATGTGTGGTAGCTCATATGAATATTTGGGACCCTTAGGAAAGGGTATTCATTCACCCTTAGCTTTGTGTGCATTAGAGAACATTTGGAGAAGAGATAGTTTTAACCCCAAATCCATGCTTTTTGTGCATGTCACCAAGCTTCTCAAAATGAGGAAGACTATTATTAGATTGATGAGAGGGGAGGATGCTTTAGGTGTGTGCCTTGAGAAAAAGAGAAAAAGGCTTAATGTTTAGGGGTGGTGAGAGAAAGACTATTCATGTGCTTGAAAGGAAGCTATTTTTGTATGGGGAGAGGATGCTTTTGGTGGGAGTGCCTCAAGCAAAAGAAAAAAAAAATCATGTTATGGTAGGGAAGGAAGAGGAGAACTTCGACCTTTCATGCTTTGAGATGGCTTCATGTTATGTGTAGTCTACTGAAGAGGCAAGAATCACATGCTTCCTGTGTATTTGAAAGGCAAAAACAACTTGTCATCAACTGCCGGTAGGTCGTCCAGCTTCATCGTTCTGATCACCCATGGAACTTCTTGCTATGAGCTATCTCCAAACATCTCTTTGTTGCAAACCCCTTCTTCTCCAATATCACCAGCATCATCTGCTTTGTGTACCAAATCATTGGTTGCTTCATCTATTAATGTGATTATAATCTAACCTATCCCAATCCTTTGTGATTAGGAAGGAGTCTTGATAATGCAAAACTAAATAAAGGGTGAATGAAATCCTACAATCCACACAGGTTATCCCTTTGTTTAGAATTAGTGTTAGCTTGAGCAATAAGCATTGTTACGCGAGCGGTGATCGAGAGCAATCCTCACTCACAACCCAATAACGAGACGTTAAGGAGTGCCAGTTGGGATAATTGACTTTGTCGAATGCATAACTCAATTTGAAAAATTCAAATATTTGATAAAACACCACAAGCCACACAAAAAATAAGACTAAAAGCAATGCCTCTTATAGCTCAAAAAATTTAAAACCCGTATGCGGGTAGAGCATCACACAACCACAACACAACGAAAAAAAAATCCAACAATTTGAAAACAAACCAAGTGAAAAATATTCTCGTACCTTAACAACCATGATCTCACGCTCGACGCTTAGACATCCAAAGGCTTTGACTTTCAAATTAGCATGACTAGAGCTCACTTTAGCATGCGACCCTCTACTCTCTTCTCTCACAAAATACAATTGTAATCAAGGGGGAAGGCCCTTAACTCTTCAATCTTGTCTCCTTATATAGTTTTCTATCCACACTCACACACATTAGGCTTTTTGCTTTCACTTTTGGCTTTTGCTTTTCTACTGCTTTTCACTATTTTCATTTTTTCTACTGTATGCCTGTTTGCAACTTGTTTGGATCATAACTTCATCATTTGAACTCCAAATTGTAATATTCCGCGTTAAAGAAATGAATGGGTTTTATGGAAAAAAAAAATTTCCCCCCTTATCCCTCCAGCCGACTGACGAGCTGGAGGGGGAGGGGAATAGAAGGAGCTATAAGCTCCTTGGTGGAGCCTTATGGAGGGAGGGGGACCATGCGTGATGACACGCCGGGAGGAAAGATCCCCCTCCCCTCCACTATTTAAAGGAGGGCTGAGCCGTGTGAGAGGGGAGCTACAGAGGGTGTAGGCTGAGAGGATACTCTGCCATCGAGAGGGAAAGAGTGGAGATGTTGCTGCTGTGTGGTCGTGAGGGAGGAGGAAAGTCGCCACTGCCAATCATCACGCCGACATCTTCCCTCCACCACATTGCCATCTACTGTCGCAGTCCGCCCCGGTCCGTTTAGCACGCCGCCGTTGATTCGTTATTTCCTTCCTCCCATGTGGCCCCCATAAGCTTTAGAAGCTTCTTGGGGAAGCTTCTAAAGCCCTTAATAGGCCCCCCTTCATGTGGCCCATTTAAGCCTTTATATTACATATTTTCCCCCCATAAATTGCCCTTGTAGACTCTTGTTCATGTGGGTGCGATAAAGCCCCTTTTTCCCCCAAAAAAAAAAAGAACTCAGACCTTAAAGGTCTTACTATTCCCCCCCGTGTCTTAAAACCTTCCAAGCCCCCCCCTTCCTGTGGCTCTTGAAACCCCCTTCCCCGTGTTTTAAAATTTCTCTTAACCCCCCTTCCTTTGTGCTCTTGAAACCCCCTCCCTCGAAATTTTCCCTAAGGGTCCTTAGGCCCTTACCTATAGTCTTTAAAGCTACTTTTTCCCCCCCCATGTTTTAAACCCCTAGGCCATTTTTCCACCCCCTCAAAAGCTTTTTCCCTATAGTTTTTTTTTGTTGTTGTAAGTTCTCCCTTAAAGGGCCTTATTTCCCTCCCCCGTATCTCAAATCCCCCCTAAGGGCTCCCCCTTAACCCTTTCCTTTCCCCATGCAAAATACCCTTGGGGCTTTGTTTTTTGTTTTCCCCCACTCGTAAAAGGAAAGAGAGTGTTGAGGGTCTTTTTAACACCTCCCTTTCCCACTCAAAAACCCTCGTAAGGGATTCCACACTTTTATTTTATTCCTTGTTTGTGTGAGTTTTACAAGGCCATTAAGCCCCTCCTATGGCTTTAATGGGTCTTATCCGCAAAAGATTGTGAATCACCCCCTTCCGAATTCCCTACTTCAAGGAAGAAGCCTTCTAAAACTACTTTCGACAGATGGTGCAAGTTATTGCAAAGGGAGCCATGGTGGAATTTCAAAAGGAATTGTAAAGCTACTTCCACGACGGAAAGACGACATCTACGATGCCGCCTAAGAAAGTCCAAGGTGTAGCTGCGCGAGGGTCATCTCCCGGTATCCATGTGGATATCTCACCCCAAAACCAGGTTTTTTTCTCTTGGCTTTAATTCGGTTTTAAGTCGATCATGCAAAGGAAAAAAGTTAAGGATAGGATATATTTGTTCGAGTTATTTGTAACGAAGGAATTTAGCTTAAGAATGACGATGTATAGAATTTAGCTTTCTTCAAATTGTATCAAGCATTATAAAATTACAAACAAGATTAACCATTTACTATAGTAATATATTCCTAAAGTGTAAAAATTATATCTTGCACCATTAGTCTTATTCCTTTCGCAACGATTCATGGTAAATGGCTAAATTCAAGAAAGGTTTCTTTCGATGCTCAAATTACTAGGGAGTTATCTTTGCTAGTTGCACATCTTAGCAAGGAAATTGTTGTTATTTGGCATGAGTTCATCTTTAAAGAAAACAGAAGTTAAATGTTAGGAATTAACAAGTATAAAAATTAGATATACGAACTCATTTGGAAAGAAAATGTAAAAGGGGATTGCTAGATGACACTCTATTAACACTTTTTCCTTGCTATTTGAGGACTTGGGACTAATAAAGTGTGTATACACCAATTTCACAGCTAGGCCTTTTTGTCCCAAGGAGTATTGTCGCTCTTTGTATCACCTTGGCATTAGGCTATATGCCAAATTAAACTGTATTGGTTGGGAGAGTAAATTGTCACAAGGATAGTAAAACCGTGACAAGACGATTAATATTACCTTCCAAAAGATAACTGAACCAATCTAAACATAGAAACATTCATACCCTAAACACTTGACTACTTTCCTTACCGTAGGGACAATAAATTCATAAAGATAAGAAACTAGGGTTTGTCCCTAAGGTTCTTAAAAGAAGAAACCCTAGGCCTGACATACGTCAGCTTAAAGAATCTAAACAGATTATTCCATCGCAAGACTTGCGCAACATGTATGAAATCATTTAGTCTTGTGATTGATTCACAAGGGAAAAGGGTAAAAACCCTCATCAAGGATGGTAGATCCCTACGCAAGTTATCTTGCAAAAAGACGTATTTTTGGATATCCTTCTAAATAAAGAGAGTTGTAAACCAGAAGCTAGCACATCTAAGGCACTTTAGGGATTAACCAAATTGGGTATGCCCTACACCGGAGTGTAAGAGATCTTGCCAAGTTACAAGACACCTTGGGAACGAGTGCTGGTACACTCAAAAAGGAAAGAACACTTCCTTAGCAGTTTGCCAAACAACTCGGTTGATTAACGGAAATGTTTGTGCTTGCTAGAGATTTTAGAGCTCTGTTTGAAATATAAATTACAAATTAAATGAGTACCTATACTTTAGGTTAAAGGCCTGAAGGGAGAGGCAGCTTCAGTTACCCCCGACTGCCTGCCTGACCCTAACCAAGGGGGTTGTTGACCGCGCCGGGAACGTGGACTGAACCCACCGCGAGAGGTCTCTCCATTGAGTTCTACTTGGAGCAGGAGGATGCTTGGGTGCCAGGGGGGGCTTTGGCCGTAAATCCCTCGCCTTCCGGGTCCTTCACAAGAGGCTAACGTGACTCGGGATTGGATCTCGAGGCCCGCATACTAGTTGACGGGCGGAAGCTTGGAATAGTGATCCCTGGAGATTAGTGGTTAGCCTTCGGGCAGATTATGGACAAGCCTACGGGCGGAACTCCTTGTATTTCAAAGATAAAATGATGAAATGTAAAAAGAACTTGCTTGATGTTGTTTTTCTATGTCACGTGATAAGATTACGTGAAGGAACCAGTGCTTAACAAGGTTAATTAAAGAAGCTGATTGTTATATGTCAAATTAATGTGTTAGATAATTACGTAACTAAAACAAACCGAGGAAAGTGCGGAGGATGGGCCATGGGTCCGTCCTACGGTTGGGTGGTCCCGATTAGCCGGAAACTTTTCTCAAAAATCTCGAAGAACAGCGGAATGATCATCATCATCAAAACGAATAACGAGAACGATGACCTAAAGTTACGTCTTACCCGATTTACGCTGTTTTAGGGGAACGGATTGGGACTATGCCTTATGGCAGAGAGGTTGAGCTTTGCATCCCTCTCGTTTCCCATTCTCCTTGAACCAAGTGCAGTGTGAATCCGCTTCGGACCTGGCGTTTCTGCGTAAAGTAGTTCGCTCGGGTCTGACGCTAGTTGCTGTTAGCTGATGACCCATCAGGAAAACCCTAATTCCGGTCGATCCTAAGTGGGAACGGCTAGGATACTTCCACTACGTGGCAGACGCGGAAAGACCTAGATCGCAAAACCCGTAATATTCCACGGGAGTGCCGGCGGAGCTTTCTAGACATCCTTTCCGATGAACTGCTAAGACGTGTCTTGGATGATACTAGGGACACGTTACAGTTGGTATCAGAGCCGACCAACAACGGAATTGTTTTTATGAGATCTCAATAAAATGAAATAAAAAAATTGTTGATGTCCAAACATTTCCTCATCTTCAATGCTGTCTTGAGAACTATGAAGCGTGGAACAAGTTTTTGGTGTTTCGGGTCATGTTTATGACTGCAATGCATTCTCCGCTTTATAGACAAAGAATTGGGATGATGAACATCCTGGAGCAGATTTATAATCCATCACCTTTATACATAGAACGCAGATGGACGGGGTCTTCAGGAATCTACTATATAGCCGCCCACCGATTTGCTTATCTACAGACCAACCTAAAGAGGATCAAGTGGTTGGAAGACTTGAAAGTCGTGAAGCTGCTCATTTTTGTGGAAGCTCACGTAAATTCGACTTTACATATTCAAGGTCGGAGGGTTGAAATGAACTCATATGTATATGAGGAAGTAACCCGTGTAATCCCAGCCGACAGGATTAAAGTGTTGGGCCGCCATGAGAAGTATGGATTCCAACGAAGAGGGTATCCTGAACTTCCAATGAGTTATCGATTCCTAAAGATCCATGACCCAAAACCCTACTATTACACAGTTCCTGTAGACAAATGCAATACAACGTTGTTCTCCCCAAACTGAATGTAATGATTGGATTATCATCACACGAGACGTTGTCGAAGGGTTTGTGAAGGCAATGTCGCAACCACAGAGGATTTTGACTAATTTCAGGATAGAAGGTCAATCAAGCAAATAATCAAGATGAGAAAATGATGCCAAGACTCGTTTTATTTCTGCCAAGAATAAATACAAGGTACAAGAAGAAGAAACTCGAGCAGCCTATGGATTGTGTAGGAAACACCATTGAAAGGATAATAATAAAATAGATTTAAAGCTTTCTTGATAAGCACAAAATTGATACAAGGCTGTATCAAAAGACTAAGACACAGGATTTTGATATAGAAGCTGTGACAAGAGGTTTTTCAATTTCAGGATACCTATCCATTTATGTAAATATATTTTTAAGCATACTTCTTCTTCATATGCATCTTCGTCTTCCAAAGCTCTCTGATACTTTGTTTCCCCTCAGCTCCCCTGTTCTTCATGTCCTGAATCTCCCTTTTAAAGTTGTTGAGTTCTCCTTCCCATCCATCATCTTCAATTTTTCCCTCTTATTACCTCTGTAGTTCAGTTTTTCCAGTTATCCAGATTCGCCCTGTTTTTAAATTGCAGAAATCCTCCCTCCTCCTAGTGGAACAACAGAGCCTAGAGAGAAAGAATTTGTCCTCCCATCTCCGCTTGCCTTCCCTGAGTCTATTACAGAAGATGTTGAAGAAGAGTCTTTTAGCAAAGAAGCTTTTATTGGTTGAGATGCTGTGGTGTATTGTCACAATGAAGTCATGCTCAACAACAAATGCAATCTTTTTAGCATGCAAGATAAAGCGTTTGAACACTTTTGTTGCCACAGTTCACTGCTCTGAATCAAGGTAAGCACTTGGTTCATCAATAAGATATATGTCTGCAGGCTTTCCGAGGCACAAACATAAAGCAACCCTTTGCAATTCTCCACCAGACAGAGTCACTTCAATCTGCGAGATCTATCATTCTATGGAACCATATCTGGTATAGATCCAGGAGCATCTGGGTCACTCGTATAGTTTTCAAAGTAAAGTACTTCCATTGATAGTGGGTCGTAAGCATTGAATGGACAGTATAGGAGGTTTCAACCTTCGGAGCGATGACCAATTTTCCTGTGGTTCCACAGATGTTCCTCACGAAGCTTGACAAGGAGGGTTTCTGAGCAGTGCGCCCTCGAAAGGGGCAGCTTTCCATCGGTTCATCGGTTCCTTCTTTCCTTTAGGCTTCGCACGATTATTCTTCTTTAGGTCCTTGTTTTCTGTTGCAACTTTGCCCCTCTTCGACTGTAGGTTGGCGTTTCCTTCAGTATGTTCATCGATGTTCAGTCTTCCTCCTTCGACTTCAACTCCTGTTAGCTCTTCTTCATCTCGAATTCTCTTCACCACAACATCCTCGTTCTTTGATGCTGTTAGCATTAGGTTCAAAGCATGAAAACAAATGACGTTTCCAGGTAGAAATCTGCAAAAGGGCTGAACAGATTCTCTTCTATAGAGAAAGATGACTGCATATCCTGCTTTCAGAAAGTACTCAGTAGAGGCAGCACCACGGGTTCCAGAGCTGAAGTTGTCAATGAAACGAACACAGCGGCGTTCAAGAGGAACGGTCGTGCCTCCTCCTCAGTCAATCCTCGTCTTTTTCTCTTGATCGACAGGTTCAGCGTCGTTTTTTACTTAAAGAATTAAACTCTCTCCTCTCGTCGATTGGGTAATGTTTGCACTCCAGATGACGACCTTCAATTCCATTTCTGATACGTTCAACTCCTGAAGAACAAGTCCCCCATCCCCCTCTCTGAACTCCTCGTAGATCTTTCCCATATCCTCTGTTCTGAACTCCTAAATTCGCCTTCCGCCTAATCCAGCAGCCCCCAAGATGCCTTCTTTTCCAATCGCTTCCCCTTTTTAAATTTTCTTTTCCCCCCCCCATTGCTTCTGCGTTTTTTCCCTTGCTTTTCTTTTCGTGAACCAGAAAAAGCCCACTTTTTTAGCCACACTTTCCTCTCATACACACGCAGAAAAGCAGCATCTTTTCCTCTTCACGTTGCATGTCCCTTCAACTCTAGATCTTTTGCTTTGCTTCAAGCTTGGTAAAAGTACGAACACAAAGCATCTCAGAAAGATCCCAGAGACTCACAAGAGCATCTGCACTCCCCATTGCAAAGTACCTCCCAGTCGGATCAATGGCAAAACAATAACAACCTGCTGTGTGAGCATCAAGTGTGTGTAATGTAGAAAGAGATGGATAGACAAGATATCCACCATTCCATTCTCAGTTGTGAGGAAGAACAGTTCACCTCCTAAGGAAACTTGCACTTGTTGATTGACTTGAACTTATGAACATCTATAATAGTCAGTTCATCATCTCTATTTCCAACAGCAATATGTGACCCATCAGGCTTGAAAGTGATATTTATATTCTCACCACTCAACTCCACTTGTTGGGAGCACTTACCAATACAAACATCCCAAAGACGCACAGTTCTATCTCTTGAAGCTGTTGTTAGTAAATCTGCATGCTTAGGATCCCATGAGGTGAATCTGCACTGTCTTGATTTGGATCATCCTCCAAAACATCAAAGCATCCAATATGCTTGGGCTCCTTCTTTCCAACTCCTGGATGTGGAGGCTTGGTATCATTAGGTATTTCTGATGTAGCTGAAGAAGGAGAAGGCAAAGTCCTAAACGAATACGTGTAACACGTTCACCAGCATCAGTTGTGCTTTCCACTTGACCTTGCTCAACATAGGTTGAAAGCATCTCATCATGTTCACCACTATGCCTCCAACTCCTCCCCACTATACTCATACGCAGAAAATAAATGTAAACACAACAACTAAATATGTATAAAGTAACAAATCTCACACACAACTTTTGGGTGGTTTTCACACCTCGAATGCGCAGCAATACGACATCCACCCCCTCTAATCTTGCGCATCCTCCGGATGGGCCAACTACCCATGATCATTATCATCAAGATCCACAAACAGATCAATCTCTTCATTATGCATTTCCGGTAGATCAATAAGATTATCTGTCATATCATCTGTCTCTTCCATTGGAGTTTCTTATCGTTGCTCTTCTCTTGAAATTTCTTCCAATGCATAATCCTCATCATCTCTTTTCTTGAAAATCTTGATTCTTTTTCCAGCAATAGGCACTCTAAGCACTGTCCCATCCAATTCTGTCAGCTCATATGTTGCATTATCAAAGACATGTCTGACTATGTACGGCCCAAACCATCTTTTCACCATCTTCCGAAGTGCAGTATGCTGATTTTGAAGGCTGCTATCAAAGACCAATACCCAATCTCCCTCTTCTATTGCTCTAGGCCGCAAGCGATGCCTGCTATCAAACCTGTCCTTATTCCTTAGTCTAGCAACCTTCAACCTGTCAATAGCTAGCTGAATATCCTCTGGTCTCCTCTCCAACTGTCGAATCCGAAGAGCTAAGAGCTCCTCTCTCGTCAAATCCTCCTGCCAAGGTAAAACTGACCAAGTCAAAGCACAAGTCTCAATCGCCATAACAGGTTTCTGACCATACATCAACTCTGCAGGCATATATCCTGTGGTAACACTATGAGTCGTACGATCAGCCCATAAAGCAAATGGTAGAAGTCTTGGCCATTCTCCAATCCGTCCTCTGCATGCTTTGGCTAATGCTTTCACTATCGGCGGATGCCCTCTTTCACTCTTTCCATTTCCCTCTGGATTATATGCTGTGGTTAGAGCCAACTTGATTCCTAGCTAAGAGAAAAACTCCCTAGCTTCATCTGCATCCAATTCACCACGATCCGCAGTGATCTTACCCACACAACCATACCTGCAGAAAATTTCCTCCAATAAGAACTTACACACTGCACTAGTGGTCTTCGTTCTCAAAGATCTGCCCTCAACATGATTGGTAAGATCCTCTCTAGCCAAAACAATGTATCTCATCTGCCATAGACCCATAGGCATGGTAACCAAATCAACTACCCACTTATAATGAATGCATAGTGGATAGGTCGAATGAAGCTCATCTCGATGACGCACTACTGAATACATTTGGCAGTCTCTGCAAGTCTCAACAAAGTGAGAAACATCTCTATACATGCCTTTCCACCAATATTTCTCCTTGATTTTCTCATAAGTAGCCCATACTCCTCTATGACCAGCCCAAGGACTCTCATGAAACTCCCTCATCACCTGTAACTGTGTCTCTCTATCGCAGACAACCCACAAAGGTAATCCGCCTCTTTTCTTCGGATGCTTCCAAAGAAATCCGTCCTTGAGAAAATAACCATAGGCTTTCCTTCTGATCTTCTTGAACTCTTCATCTGTCCATTCATCTCTTTTGCTTAGTGTACTAAGGTACCTGCCAATCTGCAACCAATCTCCAACATAGAGTTCTTCTGTGAAAGCCACAATATCATAGACATGACAAACATGATCAACCATAGTGGCTGAAATTTCTGCATCATCCTCTTCTGCAAGTAGAGTCTCCTCATCATCATATCTGGCTCTAGACAACATATCTGCCACTGGATTATCCTTCCTTGCTATGTGTTTAAATTCCGGATTTAATGACTTGATGTATGCAATCCATCTCAACATAGCTATATCCGGAGTAGAGCAACTCGTAATCATACCAATCAATGGCAAGCAATCTGTCTCTACCACAATTGAAGCTCCAATAAAGTACTCCTTGTCACATTTGAGAGCCGTGACAATCCCCAATAACTCCCTCTTGATTTGCGGATATCTCCTCTGTCTCTCGTTTACGACTTTCGCCCCAAACCGAATAGCATACCTATTTCCATCTGCATCATCTTGACCCACAGCCCAACCTATGCCAATTGGACTAGTGTCAACTGTCAATACAATAGGCCTTCCACAATTATAGTCCGCTTTCCTGAGAGTAGGAGCATTCTGCAATAACTTCTTCAATTTCCGCATGGCTCTAGTGTGGCTCTCATCCCAATAGAATTTCTGCCCCTTTCGAAGCAGCTGATACAAACAATCTGCTATGTGTGCAAAATGAGGTATCCAAATCATATAAAAAACACAAGCACCAATGAATCTCCGTACCTCCGAAGTGGTAGAACAATACTCTGCAATCTTGCCTATAGCATTCACCTTATCAGGTGAGGGTTTCCTGCCATAATATCCACACATATGCCCAACAATAACAACCTCATTTACTCCAAAAACAGATTTCTGCCCTGAAAGTGTCAAGTTCACTTCTTCTAACCTGGCCAAAATCTTCTCACATGCTGAAATATGATCAGCCACAAAGTATCTGCATCCCTGCTCATTTAGGCTCTCATTCTTCTCTTCTTCTGCACACCCCTTAATGGGCACATCATCCAAGAAAGGCATAGTAAGCTGAGGTATGTAATCACGAAGGACCTTATGCATGGCATTCATCATATGCGCAACAGAATTAGTGGCACCTTGAGGCAAGGTACACATCCTGACAAGCCCAATAGGAGTTCTCATGGTGGTTATGTCCCTGCTTTCCAAAGCCAGCTGAAACTGATCATATCCTGAATACAAATCACCCAAAGAATAGATGGCACGTCCAGCAAATGCCTCTGCAAACTCATCCACAACTGGACCTATACCAACATTCCTGATAGTAACTCTGTTTACTGGCTGCATGTCCTGAATAAATCGGAGAGTACCATTCTTCTTTGGAACTGTAAACCACCTGTTTGAGTATGGTGCAGATGAAGGCTCAAGGATTCCCATCCTGATTTTCTCATTCAATAAATCAATCAGCTTTGACAAGTGTGCTTTAGGCACTGGAATAAGTCGGAGATTCATATGAGGAATAGTAAAAATGACCATAGGAGCAACAATATCAGGATTCACACATCCAATCTCATGTGGGAAAAAAGCAAATCCCCTTCCATGACGCTCAAGCATCTCCTGAAAGCATTGCTTCTCTATGGGTAACAAGAAATCACCATTTCCAATTTTCAATTCAGCAAGAGTCTCTGCTGAAAATTTATGACCAATATGCTCCGGATTCCTCAAAATTTGCTGTTTAGCAGCCCTCTCTATTTGCTGATCACTGTCAGGTGGAAGCGGTACAGCAACCGGCTTTACCTTCTTATCCACAGTTTTGTATTTCGTGTCAACCCTGGCTTCATTATGCTCTTCTACATTACATAAACCTTGCTGTAAATCACCAATTCTGCACTCCAATGGCTGAATATTCTCAGCCCTCTGCTCTATGGACTGCATAGAAACAGCCCCAAACTCTGAATGCTGAAATATTTCAGCAGTAAACTCTGTTGGCTGAAAATTTTCAGCCCTCTGTCTCTCTGAAAGTTGATCATAACCAGCTGGAAACTCTGTTTGCTAAATTTCTTTAGCATTCAACACTCTTTGCTGAGTTACCTCAGCCTCTGACTCAATCTGTGACATAAAATCTGCAATTTCATGAAACATGTCCAGGGACTGCACTAATACATTACCGTGACAATTCAGCATATCAGTTTTCAGCATATCTCCCATCTCTGTCATCGTATCTGCACAAATCACACTGTCATACATCCCATCTATGTGCTCATCATCCTCCAAAATTCCTGCATTTTTCAAATTTTTCTCCTTCCTGCATATATACTGCCTGGCAGCTCTAGGCAACCTAGAAGTCTTCTGATAACTCATTGAACTGTTTGCTGAAATCCCAACAAAACCGGAGGAGAAAACACTGCTGCCAGGAGGCGAGAACTCCAATCTCCTCTCCTCTGTACCACCGTCATCTCGCGAAACGGCGGTACCTAATGAAAACCCGAATCCCTCACAGTGGGCAAGGGTGCATCTCTGAGAGTATCTCTGTTTCTAACATGGTTCACACATACAGTCATAAACTGAACTGCTCTCATACCGTCTTTACTGCGAATCCGTGCATAAGCAGATCCATCATCCATGACCTTTGTTTCCATGCGCATCTCTGTAATGAATGGCTGTCCAAGAATTATGGGATAAGAGCATGAATCCTGCACAAAGAAATGAAAATCCTCCTCTAGATCACCAATAGAAACCCTGATACTAGGACAAGCAGCATATAAATCACCTGCAGTGTTATTGGCGGCTCTCATACGCCACCCATGCTCTACATCCATAGGCCATCTGTTACTCTCATAAACTCCACGAACTATGAGATTAATCTCTGAACCATGATCAACCAATGCAACATAAGGCACCTGTTTCTCTCCAATCTTTAGCATTGTCTCTGTAGTTGCCCTAGCCCAATGGCTCCGCGAAAAATGACTACGCGGTATCATGACAGGCTCATCAATTTCAGCATAATGCATAGGTTGAACCCTCTTCTCTACCTGCGGAAAAATAAAAGCATTATCAACCATAACCTCATCATCATCCTCATCCAACTCCCCAATCAAAACTCCCTGTGTATCAGTGGTAGACAATGCATGTCTTTTCCTCTTCAAGACCTCCTAAAACTGATCCTGAAACTCTCTTTTTGAGATGCCCAAAATCTCAGAAATAGTGAAAGTCACCTCACTGCCAAGTATCTTATCATTAAAGATTTTCTTCATGTCCTTAGATGTCTCAATATCGGACATCAATCTGAACCCTGGCTGCTTTCTCTCTCTAGGCTCTTGCCTCTTTTCTCTCTTTTGAGCATCCTCCATCTGTCGATCTGGCCCTGGTCTTGAAGACGGTCCTGCAGTAGGTGGAGTAACAAACTCACCCCCTCTAGTCTTCTTAGCTGCACTTGGATTTTCTTCATCCCTCTTACGCTTCTCCTCAAAAAATACATCTGCACCATGAGATTTAGCCAAATAAGCATAAATAGAATACCTGTCAACAGGCGAGTCCCAACCTGTCTCTGATCTGATGCTAGAGCCTGCACTAGTCAAAACAGTTTGCTGAAGTTTCCCCTTGTTTGCAGTCTCCATAGCATAAGTCCATAGTGCGGACTAAGTCTCTGATCCCTTCTCAATCTGTACTCCATATGTAGAAGCATCACCTCTAGCTGTCACATAAGAAGTACGTGCAGCCATATCCTCCACTAACTTCTTCATTCCACCTTTACCAAAGTTGGTAGCAAGTGGAGCTCCTGTCTCAGTCAACCAAATCTTACCATCTTGCCCCCAATATACCAAATTCTGCCTCCTTGCATCCTGGAAAGAGTCACAATCCCTGCAATGCTGATGCTCCATACTATCACACCAAATACATCTCCGATCTCTCCTAGGTGCACTAGGAGCACTCCTAGGTGCAGTAGGAGCGCTAGAAGAAGCAGTAGGTGCAGTCGAAGCAAACGGCTCCTTCAACTTTCCCACCAACTCCGCTTTGACTGACTCCAGTGTCAAATCTGTGATGCCTTTGATTATGTCATCAAGAGAAGTAGGTACCGATGGAGCAGATGGTTTTGGAGCAGAAGGTGTAGGCATCGGTCGTGGAACAGGAGGAATAGGTGGAATGGAAACAGTAGGCACTGGCATAGGCCAAGAAACTGGCTGAGGAGGAGAAGAAATAACAGGGATAGAAGTAGGCATAGGAGCAGATGATGGTGTAGGTGTCATGGAACCATTCTGTAGGCGAGTCTTCCATATCCTCCTCTTGGTCAAAGTCGAGACTGCATCTTGAGCATCCTGCCAATCAGTTTTAAGACCCATAGGCTTCGTGCGATCCTCAAGAAGCTCACCCAATTCTTCTTGAAGAACAGGATCTGCAGCTTGCAAGAAAAGCTCAACTTTTTCAACATCCAATGCTTTTTGTTCAATGGCATCAAGCTGACTATACCTCTCTTCGAATTCTCGAATCAACTCCGAAGCAGCGAGACCTTTGTTTGGCATGTAGACCCACTCTCGGAATGATCGCCGAGTAGCCATACCAAAGTCCTCAAGGAAGTATTCTTCTTTCAAGGCCTTCTTAAAATCTTGCCAATGTGTATTTTGAATAAAAAGATCAGTCACTTTTGTCCTCAAAGCAGGTGTGACAAGATGAAGGAAGTACTTACTCATAAGTCCAGCAGGAACTCCAAAAAACCCCATCTTGATCTCATATGTCTTCAAATATGCTGAAACATTGCGCCCGTCAAATAGCTTCTTCTCATTTTCAACTGCTTCAATAGCCTTTGTCACGCTGTTTGCATTCTCCTGCTCCGAATAGAGTTGCCTTTGCTGGGACAACTGCTGTTGATGCAATTGTTGTTGCTGCTGCATATACAATTGTGTTTGCTGATTTTGGAGCTGCATATACATGGACATATTCTGCAAAATCTGCTTTAGATCCTCCGTTGAAGTACTTGACGCAGCAGTCATTGATGGAGCTGAAGTAGAGGCAGCTGGAATTGTAGACGAAGCTGAAATAGAGGCTGAAGTATCTCCCATCCTGAAATTTCTGCAACACTTTCACGTCGGGTTCACCAAAGTTGTCGAAGGGTTTGTGAAGGCAATGTCGCAACCACAGAGGATTTTGACTAATTTCAGGATAGAAGGTCAATCAAGCAAATAATCAAGATGAGAAAATGATGCCAAGACTCGTTTTATTTCTGCCAAGAATAAATACAAGGTACAAGAAGAAGAAACCCGAGCAGCCTCTGGATTATGTAGGAAACACCTTTGAAAGGATAATAATAAAATAGATTTAAAGCTTTCTTGATAAGCACAAAATTGATACAAGGCTGTATCAAAAGACTAAGACACATGATTTTGATATAGAAGCTGTGACAAGAGGTTTTTCAATTTCAGGATACCTATCCATTTATGTAAATACATTTTTAAGCATACTTCTTCTTCATATGCATCTTCGTCTTCCAAAGCTCTCTGATACTTTGTTTCCCCTCAGCTCCCCTGTTCTTCATGTCCTGAATCTCCCTTTTAAAGTTGTTGAGTTCTCCTTCCCATCCATCATCTTCAATTTTTCCCTCTTTTTACCTCTGTAGTTCAGTTTTTCCAGTTATCCAGATTCGCCCTGTTTTTAAATTGCAGAAATCCTCCCTCCTCCTAGTGGAACAGCAGAGCCTAGAGAGAAAGAATTTGTCCTCCCATCTCCGCTTGCCTTCCCTGAGTCTATTACAGAAGATGTTGAAGAAGAGTCTTTTAGCAAAGAAGCTTTTATTGGTTGAGATGCTGTGGTCTATTGTCACAATGAAGTCATGCTCAACAACAAATGCAATCTTTTTAGCATGCAAGATAAAGCGTTTGAACACTTTTGTTGCCACAGTTCACTGCTCTGAATCAAGGTAAGCACTTGGTTCATCAATAAGGTATATGTCTGCAGGCTTTCCGAGGCACAAACATAAAGCAACCCTTTGCAATTCTCCACCAGACAGAGTCACTTCAATCTGCGAGATCTATCATTCTATGGAACCATATCTGGTATAGATCCAGGAGCATCTGGGTCACTCGTATAGTTTTCAAAGTAAAGTACTTCCATTGATAGTGGGTTGTAAGCATTGAATGGACAGTATAGGAGGTTTCAACCTTCGGAGCGATGACCAATTTTCCTGTGGTTCCACAGATGTTCCTCACGAAGCTTGACAAGGAGGGTTTCTGAGCAGTGCGCCCTCGAAAGGGGCAGCTTTCCATCGGTTCATCGGTTTCTTCTTTCCTTTAGGCTTCGCACGATTATTCTTCTTTAGGTCCTTGTTTTCTGTTGCAACTTTGCCCCTCTTCGACTGTAGGTTGGCGTTTCCTTCAGTATGTTCATCGATGTTCAGTCTTCCTCCTTCGACTTCAACTCCTGTTAGCTCTTCTTCGTCTTGAATTCTCTTCACCACAGCATCCTCGTTCTTTGATGCTGTTAGCATTAGGTTCAAAGCATGAAAACAAATGACGTTTCCAGGTAGAAATCTGCAAAAGGGCTGAACAGATTCTCTTCTATAGAGAAAGATGACTGCATATCCTGCTTTCAGAAAGTACTCAGTAGAGGCAGCACCACGGGTTCCAGAGCTGAAGTTGTCAATGAAACGAACACAGCGGCGTTCAAGAGGAACGGTCGTGCCTCCTCCTCAGTCAATCCTCGTCTTTTTCTCTTGATCAACAGGTTCAGCGTCGTTTTTTACTTAAAGAATTAAACTCTCTCCTCTCGTCGATTGGGTAATGTTTGCACTCCAGATGACGACCTTCAATTCCATTTCTGATACGTTCAACTCCTGAAGAACAAGTCCCCCATCCCCCTCTCTGAACTCCTCGTAGATCTTTCCCATATCCTCTGTTCTGAACTCCTAAATTCGCCTTCCGCCTAATCCAGCAGCCCCCAAGATGCCTTCTTTTCCAATCGCTTCCCCTTTTTAAATTTTCTTTTCCCCCCCCCATTGCTTCTGCGTTTTTTCCCTTGCTTTTCTTTTCGTGAACCAGAAAAAGCCCACTTTTTTAGCCACACTTTCCTCTCATACACACGTAGAAAAGCAGCATCTTTTCCTCTTCACGTTGCATGTCCCTTCAACTCTAGATCTTTTGCTTTGCTTCAAGCTTGGTAAAAGTACGAACACAAAGCATCTCAGAAAGATCCCAGAGACTCACAAGAGCATCTGCACTCCCCATTGCAAAGTACCTCCCAGTCGGATCAATGGCAAAACAATAACAACCTGCTGTGTGAGCATCAAGTGTGTGTAATGTAGAAAGAGATGGATAGACAAGATATCCACCGTTCCATTCTCAGTTGTGAGAAAGAACAGTTCACCTCCTAAGGAAACTTGCGCTTGTTGATTGACTTGAACTTATGAACATCTATAATAGTCAGTTCATCATCTCTATTTCCAACAGCAATATGTGACCCATCAAGCTTGAAAGTGATATTTATATTCTCACCACTCAACTCCACTTGTTGGGAGCACTTACCAATACAAACATCCCAAAGACGCACAGTTCTATCTCTTGAAGCTGTTGTTAGTAAATCTGCATGCTTAGGATCCCATGAGGTGAATCTGCACTGTCTTGATTTGGATCATCCTCCAAAACATCAAAGCATCCAATATGCTTGGGCTCCTTCTTTCCAACTCCTGGATGTGGAGGCTTGGTATCATTAGGTATTTCTGATGTAGCTGAAGAAGGAGAAGGCAAAGTCCTAAACGAATACGTGTAACACGTTCACCAACATCAGTTGTGCTTTCCACTTGACCTTGCTCAACATAGGTTGAAAGCATCTCATCATGTTCACCACTATGCCTCCAACTCCTCCCCACTATACTCGTACACAGAAAATAAATGTAAACACAACAACTAAATATGTATAAAGTAACAAATCTCACACACAACTTTTGGGTGGTTTTCACACCTCGAATGCGCAGCAATACGACAACGTTGTATAAGGCTACGTCCATGTAAATATAAATAAAGACTTCTTTTATCAATATCTGGCTGTGCATCAGAGTTGTTAAAAAGTTAAGTAGCTTCATTATTTACGAGATAGCTGAACTAAAGATAAGCTAACGTCAATTATCATATAATAACGTTAAGAAAAATTTTATCCAGGCACAACCCCAGGTACAGGTTCCAAATTCGTCCCCTACATCAAGTACTGCTGTGACCCAGGAGAAGAAGTTCCTCCTCAAGCAGATAAAGCCACCCAAGTTTGACGGGAGAGGCAGATTCGTCCAGTCTGATGCTGAAATTTGGATTGAATCTATGGAGGATTACTTTGAAGTAGTTGGTACTGCACCTACCAATCAGGCCATGCTCGCCAAGTTAAAACTCACCGGCGAAGCCAGACTTTGGTGGAAACAATGGTGCAGGGATCAAGGGACTTCAGAGGGGTCCGTTACTTAGGAGAAGTTAAAGAGAGCCGTGCAGGGGAGATATTTTCCACCTGCATATCGTACACAGAAAATGAATGAGTTCTACGAGCTAAAACAGCTAGGACTCACTCTTGACGCATACTACTCTAAATTCGTCTCACTTTTAAAGTATGCGCCACAGATGGACATGACGCAGCAGGTGTCCAAATTTTGCGCGGGCTCAAATCCACTCATAAATACCCGTCTCGAATCTATGCGTCCATCAGATCTTCAGGATGCACTCATTCGAGCGGCGCCTATAATTCAGGAGGTGCAAGCTATACCAAGGGGTAACAAAACTTGGTCCTATAGTGACCCGAACAGAGGAGCATTCAGACCTCAAGTGAAGAGAGTTCAAGGTCACAATCAGGGACAAAGGAAGAAAGCAAGAACGAATAACGTCAACAACTTTGTTCCTACTCAAAGTAATGGCCGAAACCTCCGATGTTTCCACTGCAACGAACCCGGTCACTTCAAGAGGCAATGTCCCAAGCTCAGCGGGGGACATCGTCAAACGCCTTTCCAAGGTGCAGGCCGCGGTCAAGGAGCCGCCACCCGTGGAAGAGGAAGAACTACCTGCATTGCCAATAGGCAAAGATGCGAAGAAGAAGATGAGGAAGATCCGACTATGGAAGTTGAATTCGAAAGAGCGACAGTTCATGCCGCTTTACACAAGAAAGGGCCGAATCGCCAGTTCTCGGTGATTCAGACACCATCGGACTATCAAGGTAAAGATTTCAAAACCTTGATTGATTGTGGCACTACACATTCCTTTATTTCACCAGCATGTGCAAAAAGATTAGGAATAGCTACAGTAGAAGCACCTACCCTGCTTGTGGAATTGGCAAACAGTCGTGAGGTAACTTGTACCAGGCAAACTGCTAAGGTGGAATTCTTTCTGGGAGGAAAGAAAAACTCAATCAAATTCAGAGTCATGAATTTAGGTATCCATGAGTGTCTACTCGGGATGGATTGTCTTAAGCCTAATGATGCCCACATCCACTGTGGAAAGGGTCAAGTTTCCTTTCGAAACTCTGAAAGGGAGTTTGTCACAACTCAAGGTGAGGTAGGAGTGCCAAGAATCCAATTAGCCAAAGTATCTCGGATCATAAAAGGAGTCAGAAAGGATTACCCGTTTACCTGATCAAACTCAACAAGTTAGATCAAAAGCAAGAATCTCATGAAGGACCTTCTTGGCTAGAGGAATACGCTGACGTATTCCCTGAGGAATTGATTGAACTTCCGCCTCAAAGAGAAGTAGATCATGAGATTAGGCTAGTACCTGGAGCTGCACCAATTGCAAAGAGACCTTATAGAATGTCCATACCGGAAGCAATTGAGTTGAAGGAACAACTCAAGCAACTGTTAGATCAGGGTTACATCCGACCTAGCAACTCACCGTGGGGAGCTCCAGTACTATTCCAGAAAAAGAAAGATGGAACACTTCGACTATGTATTGATTACCGAGGATTGAATCAATCAACAGTCAAGAACAAGTATCCTATTCCTAGAATTGATGAGCTTCTCGATTGTCTTCAAGGTGCAAAGATCTTCTCCAAGATTGATCTCAGGTCAGGTTATTATCAGATAAGGATCAAGGAAGAAGATATTCCAACGACGGCCTTCAATACAAGATATGGGCACTTCGAGTTCCTGGTTATGTCATTCGGGCTTACCAATGCACTTGCCACCTTCAATAGATTAATGCAAGATATTTTTAGACCATATCTTGATGATTTCGTACTTGTCTTCTTCGATGACACTTTAGACTATGCTTTGATTACAGCACCCCTTACAGATCTACTAAAGAAGCAGACTTCCATTACATGGTCAACTTCCGAACAAAATAGCTTCGACAAACTGAAGCAAAGTTTGGTATCAGCACCTATTCTAAAACTTCCTGACCTCAATAAGGAGCTCGAGGTAGTAATTGATGCTAGCATTCTTGCCTTGGGATGTGTACTTATGCAGGAAGGTCATCCAGTAGCATACTCTTCAAGGAAATTGAAGAGTCATGAAAAGAATTATGCCACGCATGATCTAGAATTACTAGCTGTCATCCATGCTCTAAAGCTTTGGAGACACTACCTGTTGGGTAACAAGTTTACTCTAGTAACTGATCATAAGAGTCTCAAATGGATTTTTACCCAGAACGAGCTCAACATGAGGCAACGTCCGTGGATTGAAGTATTGGAGGAATATGATTTTGAAATCAAGTAGGGACCAGGGAAAGAGAATGTAGTTGCCGATGCACTCAGTCGCAAGGCATTCCTAAATTCCCTAATCTTGTAGAATCCATCAACAGCCAGATCTCTGGCTACAAAGGTATCTATGCCAAACAACCCTATACTTGAACTAGCTAAAGAGGAAGCATGCCATGATTTGGCCTACCAAACAATGATAAAGGAAATATCTACCAAGGAGCAGAATCAGAAGTTGCAAGCTAAGTATCAGGAATTTTCCATTGATAATGGACTTGTCTACTACAGAACAAGGCTGTGTATACCAGCAAGCCAGTCACTTAAGCAAAAAATATTATGGGAAGCTCATGAGTCTCCTTTTTCACGACATCCTGGCTATGCTAAAACTCTTAATGCAGTTAGAAAGAGCTACCATTGGGAGAGGCTTAAAGGTGACATTCTCAAGTATGTCACTGAGTGTTTGTCTTGCCAACGTATCAAAGAACATGTCATGATGCCAGGGAGACTGCAACCGCTTGACATTCCCCAAATGAAATGGGAATTCATCAGTATGGATTTTGTTGTGGGTTTACTCCAAGTACAAGGAGGATACAATTCCATTATGGTTGTGGTTGACATGCTTACCAAGGTTGCACACCTGATACCAGTAAAGACAAACTATAAAGCCTCCGACATTGCAAGATTGTTTATCAAGGAGATATTCAAGCTACATGGGTTACCTAGAAGAATCATTAGTGATCGAGATTCTCTCTTCACATCACATTTCTGGAGAGCTATCTTTGAAACTATTGGGACTCAACTCTGTTTTAGCACCCCCTACCATCCCCAAACGGATGGCCAAACAGAGCGAGTAAATCAAATCATTGAGGATATGCTTAGGGCATACTGCTGTCGAGAGCCGAAGAGGTGGATTCAATACTTGCCATTAGTTGAATTTGCCTACAATGCTTCTTACCAGCAGAGCATTCAAATGACCCCTTTCCAGGCATTGTATGGTCATCATTGTCGAAGTCCCCTAAACTTTTCTGATCCAACCCTAAGAGTTGAAGCTTCAAGACAAATGTTGGAGGACATGGATGATCAAATAAGGTCAATAAGACAAGACATACAAGCGGCCAAGGATAGGCAAAAGGCATACGCAGATTTGAAACGTCAAGATAGAGTCTTCGAAGAAGGAGACATGGTCTTCATTCGGGTACGCCCTAAAAAGAGTTCTCTATCCCTAGGAGAATGCAAGAAGCTAAGTCCAAGGTATTGTGGGCCATATAAAATCCTCAAATGCCTAGGACCCAAAGCTTATAGATTGCAACTCCCTGAGAACCTAAAGGTTCACAATGTATTCCATATCAGCCTATTGAAAAAATATGTACCCAATCCTAATCATGTACTTGATGACCAACAAATTGTAATGCCTAGTCAAGGAGTCCTTGAACTAAGGCCAGAAAGGATCTTAGATGTTAGGGAAAGACAGTTAAGATCTAGAACCTTGAAAGAATGCCTTGTCCAGTGGAAAGATTATCCCGAAGAGGATGCCACTTGGATAGATGAAAGCTCTCTCAACCATCAATATCCCCAGTTTATCTCGAGATGAGGACATCTCGATTCCTCCAAGGGGGAGAGAATGTAATATTCCACGTTAAAGAAATGAATGGGTTTTATGGAAAAAAAAATTCCCCCCTTATCCCTCCAGCCGACTGACGAGCTGGAGGGGGAGGGAAATAGAAGGAGCTATAAGCTCCTTGGTGGAGCCTTATGGAGGGAGGGGGACCATGCGTGATGACACGCCGGGAGGAAAGATCCCCCTCCCCTCCACTATTTAAAGGAGGGCTGAGCCGTGTGAGAGGGGAGCTACAGAGGGTGTATGCTGAGAGGATACTCTGCCATCGAGAGGGAAAGAGTGGAGATGTTACTGTTGTGTGGTCGTGACAGAGGAGGAAAGTCGCCACTGCCAATCATCACCCCGACATCTGCCCTCCACCACATCGCCATCTATTGTCGCAGTCCGCCCCGGTCCGTTTAGTACGCCGCCGTTGATTCGTTATTTCCTTCCTCCCATGTGGCCCCCAGAAGCTTTAGAAGCTTCTTGGGGAAGCTTCTAAAGCCCTTAATAGGCCCCCCTTCATGTGGCCCATTTAAGCCTTTATATTACATCTTTTCCCCCCATAAATTGCCCTTGTAGGCTCTTGTTCATGTGGGTGCGATAAAGCTCCTTTTTCCCCCCAAAAAAAAGAACTCAGACCTTAAAGGTCTTACTATTCCCCCCCCGTGTCTTAAAACCTTCCAAGCCCCCCCTTCCTGTGGCTCTTGAAACCCCCTTCCCCGTGTTTTAAAATTTCTCTTAACCCCCCTTCCTTTGTGCTCTTGAAACCCCCTCCCTCGAAATTTTCCCTGGTGGCATACTAACTGAGCCACGAACTAGAGTAGATAAGGATAGCTGTCGTCTAGCTATTATTCATGGGCGGTGTACCAACCGCATCTGCAACTGACATGTCGGTGACATAAATGCACAATGCTCACCCTGGCATATCACGAGTGGAGCTCGATATCTCAACACTCCCCCTCGAGCTCAATCCCAATTCCTGCACACCAAGCAGGTCTCTGAACTTGCGCAGTTTTTCTGCGCCCAATGCCTTCGTAAATATGTCAGCTACCTGATCCTCTGTGCTGACATAAACTAGATCAATAAGACCTAGAAAAACCCTCTCTTGCACATAGTGATAATGCACCTCAATGTGCTTTGTTCTAGCATGATAGACTGGGTTATTTGCCAAGTGTATACTACTCATGTTGTCACAATAAATGACGACTGGCCCATCTGTAGACTGATGCATATCATAAAGTAGCTTATGCAACCAAGCTACCTCACATGCAGCCATTGCTGCACCCCTGTACTCAGCCTCTGTGCTCGACAAGGCAACTGTAGGCTGTTTCTTGCTGCTCCAAGTGACTGCAGCACTCCCAAAAGAGAACACATATCCACTGGTAGATCGTCTATCAGAAATACTACCAGCCCAATCAGCATCAGTGTATCCATGCAACTGTATCTGAACCCCAGTCTCATAAAATAGTCCATACTGCAATGTGGACTTCACATACCTGAGTATGCGTCTAGCCGCATCCAAATGCGATTTCCTTGGAGCCTGCATAAACTGACTTACCAATCCAACAGCATAGCTCAAATCTGGCCTGGTAATAGTCATATAAATCAAGCTTCCTACTATGCGTCTATACATAGTAGGGTCTTCCAGAAGCTCACCTGCATCTGCGCTCAGCTTCACATTCTGCTCCAAAGGAACTGAAATAGGCTTACAGCCTGTCATCCCATATTTGGATAGCATGTCCAATCCATACTGCCTCTGCAAGAGCTGTATCCCACTTGGTGATCTAATCACCTCAATGCCCAAGAAATAACGCAGCTCTCCCAAATCCTTCATCTCAAACTTCTGCTTCAATAGCATTTTCACATGAAGGATATCTTCATCACTATCACCTGTCATAATCAAATCATCAACATAAATGACAAGTAGCATAATACCTTTCTCTGTTTTTCTCACATAAAGTGAGAAATCTGCCTTGGAAATCTGAAAGCCAATAGTGACAAGATACTGTCCTATCTTGTCAGACCATGCTCTAGGTGCTTGCTTCAAGCCATACAAAGCTTTCTTCAACCTGCAAACAAACTCAGGATGAACAGCATGCACATAACCTGGTGGCTGCTCCATATAGACCTCTTCTTGCAAATCACCATGCAAGAAGGCATTCTTTACATCCATCTGATGTAAAGACCATCCCTTTGATGCAGCCATAGCAATGACTGCTCTTACGGTTGCCATCCTTGCAACCGGACTGAATGTTTCTTCATAGTCAATGCCATATGTTTGTGCATACCCCTTGACTACTAATCTTGCCTTGTATCTGTTCACAGAACCATCAGCATTGTACTTCACCTTATAAACCCACTTACAGCCAATTGCATTCTTACCTTTAGGCAAAGGTACCAATTCCCATGTAGCATTTGCTTCCAAGGCATCCATTTCTTCATCCATGGCTTTCTCCCATTTTTCTTTTCCCATGGCTTGCTCAAAAGAAGGGGGTTCTGGTTCCTGTATCACCTTGACCATATATGCATAGTGAATGGCTGTAAATCCATCATATTTCAGCCTATCCACAGGATACCTAACTCTGGTAGACCTGCGCAAAGTGGGTTCACTCCCAGGTGCTCTCAAAACATCCCTGGTCTTCCTTACTCCAGGTGTAACAATAGAAGGAATACCCAACTCATCATCAATGCTCTGTTCTGAGCCACTAGATTCACCATCCACATAAGAGTGACCTGCATTCACATCAAACATGGGCTGATCAACCTTCTCTTTTTCTTTTCGTGATACCTGCATACCACTATCTGCATTACTTTGAGAAGATTCTCCTGATCTCAATCTGCCTGTCCATGGCGAAGAATGTGAACCATTGCTAGAGGACGCTCCAGGTCCACTAATATTCTGTGACTGCTGCTGTGAATTCTGTGCAGCATTACCATTTTGTGCATCTACATCATCAATCACATTTACTGGTTTATACCAGCTACTCATCTCATCAAAAACAACATCTCTGCTCATTGTAAACTTACGAGTAGAAGGGTTATAGCATCTATACCCTTTTTGCTGCAGAGAGTAACCAATAAAGATGCACTTCTCAGCTTTTGGATCCAACTTGGATCTCAGCTCATCTGGCACATGTACATAGGCAATGCAACCAAAAATTTTCAAATGAGAAATATCTGGTTTCCTACCAGTATACCTCTCCTCTGGAGTCATCCCATGTATTGCTGCAGTGGGAGTCCTGTTCATTATATAGACTGCTGTAGCAACTGCTTCAGCCCAATAAAAATCTGGCAGGTCTTTTTCATTGAGCATGGCACGAGATACCTCTCCAATATGCCTGTTTTTCCTTTCTGCAACTCCATTTTGTTGTGGGGTATGACTGCATGAATATTGCTGCTTTATGCCATGCTCCTGCAGGAACCTTGCAAACTCATTTGAGAGGTACTCTCCCCCTCCATCTGACCTTAGGCATTTTATTTGCAGGCCTGTTTCTTTTTCAACCATAGCTTTAAGAGTTTTGAAATGCCCAAAAACTTCACTTTTCTTTTTCATAAAATACACCCAAACTTTTCTGCTATAGTCATCAATAAAACTGACAAAATAATGACAGCCTCCAAGAGATGCAGCTTTAGTAGTCCACACATCAGAGTGGATTAATTCCAATGGCTTCTTACTCTCTTGAACATGTCTAGGAAATGGTTTCCTTGCCTGTTTTCCAAACTGACAGGCTTCACATACCTTATGCATTTCTGCAACCTTGAATTTAGGCAATCCTGCAACAATATTTTGGGCCTGCATTGATTTAAGTCGTTGTACATTAACATGACCAATGCATTTATGCCAGATATCAATATCTGCAACTACACCGGTCCCATGTGCAAACATTGCTGCACTCAATTCAGACATGTCTGCATCCAACGTAAACATTCTGCCCTTCTTCTTTCCTTTTGCTATCAAGCGACCTTTATTTTTCATATCCTCAACAAAGCATCCATGAGGATTAAATCTGACCTGCAAGCCCTGTTCAACCATTTGACCAACAGAAACCAGATTCTTGGTGATATTCGGGACATGAAATACATCGGACAGGTATTTCTTTTTCCCATCCTGCATAGACAAGGGAATTTTTCCAATCTGCACAATAGGATGTGCAGTATCATCATCAGTCTCCACAAATCCTGGTTTTTCCATTTTCCTTGCATCCTCCATCCATTCTGCATGACCTGTCATGTGGTTTGATGCACCTGAGTCAACATACCATACATCATTGCTTTCTTCTGCACTTGTCACAGAATTGTTCGTGTGCTGCACCATGAACAAATGCTCATTTCTGTCATCACCCTGTCTACTAGAAGATGCATAATTCCCTTATTGCAGTTTTCCATTCATGATGTCATTCTGCTTTTTATAGCAGTCTTTAGCCATATGAGCCATTTTACCACAGTAGTAGCATTCAACATTACTGTTTGCATTTTGGCCTCTTTGCCATCCACCACGACCTCTTTGGCTCCCCCTGCCTCTAGAATTACCACGTCCTCCTCCATAGGACTGGTTTTCTTGAGTTTGCTGCATATTTTGATTTCTACCACGGCCTCCAAATCGGCCTCCTCTACCTCTGCCTCTACCTCTTCCAGCATTTGAGTAGAAGACAGCTTCTTTTGAAGTTCCTCCTGAAGAAGATGCACCACCATTTCTCTGCTCCTCAGAAATTAGAAGAGCAATCAACTCCTCAAAATCAGGAAATCTTTCACGAACTGAAATGGATGTCCGAAACTGTGCATAATCCTTTCCTAGACCATTCAAGGTCACAGAAACTAAATCATCATCTTCCACTGGCGACCCAATGGAAGCAAGTGCATCTGCAATCTTCTTCACCTTCATGTGGTAGTCATTGATGCTCATATTTTCTCGTTGCACATTGTGCAACTCTTGCTTGAGCTGCATTTTCCTGGCTTGTGTATTTGTGCTATACATCTTTGACAGAGTATCCCATGCCTCCTTTGGCGTACTTGCATCCTGAATATGCACAATCATAGAGTCTGAAATGCTGATAGACAGCTAGTACATAACTTTCCTGGCTCTCTCATGCCATGCTTTGAATGCCTGCATTTGCTGTTGATTGGGAACATCAGGAAGAACTGGTTCTTCTTCATTTCCTGCAACAAATTCCCAATATCCTTTTCCCATAAGGAAATTCGTCATTCTAAACTTCCATGCTTGGAAGTTGTTCTTGTCAAGCTTTTCAGTGACAATCTGTGAGAGAGAATCAGACGCCATTACAGAACACTGTGAAAAATTCTGTCACTGCAAAAACTCAACTTCACCCTCACAAGGGCAAATCTGTAAAACTGGCGAAAGTGGTATTTGACCACACAGTCACTTCCTAGTGACGATTTTGCATAAACAAGAACCAAGGATGATTCTGTAACTCCCAATGTCTCTATGCACAAGCATACGATGCAATTTCTATAGAAACTTTTCACTGACCTGTAGAACAGTGGCTGCACAGCATAAAATTGGGCCTTTTCCTGAGTGTGTGCAGAAAACTTCCGCCTCCAAAACAGGCCCCGAAATGGCCTCAAATCAAAAAAACAGGGTCACCAAGGGCTAAAGCCATCTCCCGCATCATATACTGCCCTCTTGCTTCACCGCGAAGGGCGTCTCAACCTAAGACAATGCACTCCTGCAATCTTCGGCTGTGCTACCTGCAGAGATCTGCTCCCAAAACAAAGAATGAAAGCAACACTGCTCCTCTTACCAGACCACCGCGAGCTTGGCTTGCTTTCTTGAGCTCCTTACCACGAACAAGGCTCTGATACCATGTCAAGATTGTGGGAGAGAAGGAAGGAGTCTCACTTGTAGCTTTCTTGCTTGCACAATGGGGGAATACACACAAGGGTGGAGGCTGAAAACAGTTTTCCTCTTCTTAGTTGTGGAAGCCAAAAGAACTCAAGTACAAAGAAATAGAAGAACCCTAGATATGGGTCTCAAAACCAAACTCAACTAACTAAGGTGGCATACTAACTGAGCCACGAACTAGAGTAGATAAGGATAGCTATCGTCTAGCTATTATTCATGGGCGGTGTACCAACCGCATCTGCAACTGACATGTCGGTGACATAAATGCACAACGGTCACCCTGGCATATCACGAGTGGAGCTCGATATCTCAATAGGTATGCCCTACACTGGAGTGTAAGAGATCTTGCCAAGTTACAAGACACCTTGGGAACGAGTGCTGGTACACTCAAAAAGGAAAGAACACTTCCTTAGCAGTTTGCCAAACAACTCGGTTGATTAATGGAAATGTTTGTGCTTGCTAGAGATTTTAGAGCTCTGTTTGAAATATAAATTACAAATTAAATGAGTACCTATACTTCAGGTTAAAGGCCTGAAGGGAGAGGCAGCTTCAGTTACCCCCGACTGCCTACCTGACCCTAACCAAGGGGGTTGTTGACCGTGTCAGGAACGTGGACCGAACCCGCCACGAGAGGTCTATCCGTTGAGTTCTACTTGGAGCAGGAGGACACTTGGGTGCCAGGGGGAGCTCTGGCCGTAAATCCCTCGCCTTCCGGGTCCTGCACAAGAGGCTAACGTGACTTGGGATTGGATCTCGAGGCCCGCATACTAGTTGACGGGCGGAAGCTTAGAATAGTGATCCCTGGAGATTACTAGTTAGCCTTCGGGCAGATTATAGACAAGCCTACGGGCGGAACTCCTTGTATTTCAAAGATAAAATGATGAAATGTTAAAAGAACTTGCTTGAAGTTGTTTTTCTATGTCACATGATAAGATTACGTGAAGGAACCAGTGCTTAACAAGGTTAATTAAAGAAGCTGATTGTTATATGTCAAATTAATGTGTTAGATAATTACATAACTAAAACAAACCGAGGAAAGTGCGGAGGATGGGCCATGGGTCAGTCCTACGGTTGGGTGGTCCCAGTTAGCCGGGAACTTTTCTCAAAAATCTCGAAGAATAGCGGAATGATCATCATCATCAAAACGAATAACGAGAACGATGACCTAAAGTTATGTCTTACCCGATTTACGCTGTTTTAGGGGAACGGATTGGGACTATGCCTTATGGCAGAGAGGTTGAGCTTTGCATCCCTCTCGTTTTCCATTCTCCTTGAACCAAGTGCAGCGTGAATCCGCTTCGGACCTGGCGTTTCTGTGTAAAGTAGTTCGCTCGGGTCTGACGCTAGTTGCTGTTAGCTGATGACCCATCAGGAAAACCCTAATTCCGGTCGATCCTAAGTGGGAACGGCCAGGATACTTCTGCTACGTGGCAGACGCGGAAAGACCTAGATCGCAAAACCCGTAACATTCTAGGGGAGTGCCGGCGGAGCTTTCTAGACATCCTTTCCGATGGACTGCTAAGACGTGTCTTGGATGATACTAGGGGACACGTTACACAAATATAGTTATTCAGTTACTCAATACGATCGGAATATATCTCCTTGACAAGACAACGCAGGCAGAATTACGAAAATCCATCAAAAATTGATAAAAATACCGATATTTGTAAATTGCATCATTTTTTTCCATCTTTTATCTTGGACGACTTATTCCCTTCCTTGGCCTATTGTTCTTGTAATTGCACACACTTTCAGCACACATGTCCTCTTTTTCTTCAAGAAATACTCAGACGATGTAAAACGTACGACCTTTTCCTTTGATCCTTGAGTTTTCAAAATAAATATTCTCTGGATATGAACCTGTTTTTTATGCAGTGTGCCTTAGCAGAAATATGGTTTTTTGAAATGAACTCCGTGCCCAATCATTCATGATTTGGAAAAATATGCAATGTTGGATCCATGATATGCAACCAATCAATCGATGCTACACACAAAAATAATGTATGCATTGAAGAAATTGTGCCTAGTCTATCTACATGTAATCGTGCGTCATGCAAAATGCAAACAAAATTTCTTGATTAATTTAAAATTCCTTATCCTCACCTCTCAACTCTTATAAAAAAGATATGATATACTCCACTCCACCCATCCAAAATCTCACAATCACTTTAGAAAATGATGGTCCTCAAGATGTTGACCAGATAAGAACAACCCATCTCACAATTGGTGGCGTCCTTCACGACCCTGAACTCACCCAACCTCCTTACACACTCAACCAGAGATTCCTAACTTTGTGATAAGTATCCGAAATATTGTGTGTCCAAAAAATGTACGTGCTCAATGATAGGTGCTCTCTCATATAGGTGTGCATCTAAAATTTACTGCATATAACTGCAGCGGATCTCATGCCGTGCTAGTGCTCAATGATGGTGCAAAATGTGCATAATCCCAACCCATGGCATGGAAGTATATGATAAGAATAGGAGACGGCCCCCGAGTATAGTGCATCAACAAGTGCAACGTGAAGTGCTCGTGAACCCTTTATCCTTGTGATGTGCAAAAGTCTCGATAAGAAAACATACCTAGCTCCACAATGTTCAGTAGCTACTAGCAAACTCCAGTTTCTACGTGTCCAAAAAAATACCAAGCTCGACCAAGGCTATCAAGTTTCACATTTGTAACGTGTCCACTAGTATCATCCAGGACACATCTTAGCAGTCCATCAGAAAGGATGTCTAGAAAGCTCAGCCCGGCACTCCCATGGAATGATACGGAACTTGCGATCTGGGTCTTCCCGCGTCTACCATGTAGTGGAAGTATCTTGGCCATTTCCACTTAGGATCGACCGGAATTAGGGTCTAAAATCGTGCCGAGGTGATCAATATTTTCTTCTAAAAGATAACCAAATCAATCTAAATTTAGAAATACCATGCTGCAAAATATGCCTTGGGAATGATTTAAAGACCAAAGAAGCGTTTATACCTTAAGCACTTGACTACCTTCCCTGATTGTAGGGTCAATTAATTTCGTAAAGGTAAAAGAACTAGGGTTGTCCCTGAGGTTCTTAAAAAGAGACCCTAGGTCTGACATACGCCAGCTTTAAGAATCTAAAACGGATTATTTCATCGCAGGACTTGCGCAGCAAGTACGAAGTCATTTAGTCTTGTGATTGATTCACAAGGAGAAAGGGTAAATACCCTCAACAAGGATGGCAGATCCTTATGCAAGTTATCTTGCAAAAGAATGTATTCTTGGATATCCTTCTAAATAAGGAAAGTTATAAACCGGAAACTAAAGTATCTAATGAACTTTAGGGTTGACCAAGTTGGGTTAATAAGGTACGCCCTAACCCAGAATATAAAGAATCTCGCCAAGTTGCAAGACACCTTGGAAACGAGTACTGATACACTCAAAACGGAAAGAATAATTCCTTAGCAGTTTGTCAAACAACACGGTCGATTAATGGAAATGTTTGTGCTTTCTAGAGATTTTAGAGCACTGTTTGATTTATGAATTACAAATTAAATGAATACCTATACTTCAGGTTGAAGGCCTGAAGGGAGAGGTAGTTTCAGTTACCCCCGACTGCCTGCCTGACCCTGACCAAGGGGGTTGTTGACCGCGCTGGGAACGTGGACCGAACCCACTGCGTGAGGTCTCTGCGTTGAGCTCTACTTGGAGCAAGAGGACGCTTGGGTGCCAGGGGGGCTCTGGCCATAAATCCCTCGCCTTCCGGGTCCTACACAAGAGGCTAACGTGACTCAGGATTGGATCTCGAGGCCCGCATACTAGTCTACGGGCAGAAGCTTGGAATAGTGATCACTGTGGATTACTGGATAGCCTTCGGGCAGATTATGGACAAGCCTACGGGCGGAACTCCTTGTATTTCAAAGATAAAAATGATGATATGTTAATAAAGAACTTGTTTGATATTGTTTTTCTATGTCACGTGATAAGATTACGTGAAGGAACCAGTGTTTAACGGATTAATTAAAGAAGCTGGTTGTTACATGTCAAATTAATGTGTTAGATAATTACATAACTAAAACAAACCGAGGAAAGTGCGGAGGATGGGCCATAGGTCCGTCCTGCGGTTGGGTGGTCCCGATTAGCCAGAAACTTTTCTCAAAGAACAGCGGGATGATAGTCAAAGAAAATGAATAACGAAAGCGATGACCTAGAGTTATGTCTTAACCGATTTACGCTATTTTAGGGGAATGGAATGGGACTATGCCTTATGGCAGAGAGGTTGAGCTTTGCATCCCTCTCATTTCCCATTCTCCTTGAACGAAGTGCAGCATGAATCCGCTTCGGACCTGGCGTTTCTGCGTAAAGTAGTTCACTTGGGTCCGATGCTAGTTGCTGTTAGATAATGACGATTCAAGACCCTTGCAAACGAAACTTATGCCAATTAACATTCTTCTCCTTGCCAAGATATGCAATTAGCAATGATAAATTCCTAGTAATTTGAGCAACGTAAAAAAAACCTTTCATGAATTTCATCATGACTCGTTGCAAAAAAGAATAGGGTTAATGGTGCAAGATGCAGCTTTTATACCTTCAGGAATTTAACTGAAATATACTACTATAGTAAGTAGATAATCTTGTTCGTAATTCGTTATAAATGCATGATGCTATTCGAAGGAAACTACGTTCTATACATTATCATTTGTTCCATTAAACTAAACTCCTTCATTGTAAATAACTCCAAAAAAAAAAAAATCCTATCCTTAACAATTTATCTTTACATGATTTGACTTAAAACCTGATATAAAACCAAGAAGGAAAAACTTGGTTTTGGGGTGAGATATCCACATGTATACCGGGAGATGACCCTCCCGCAGCTACTCCTTGGACTTTCTTAGGCGGCATCGCAATTGTAACCCTTCGGATATGAAGGCAGCTTTTACTCTCCCTTTTCGGATTTCCACCATCTCTCTTTCGAGGCAAGGAGCCGTTTAAATGATTGACCTCGAGAAGGGATAATAAGACCTTTAGGTTCTTAGCTTCTTCGGAGAGGGAAAGGTTTATAGTAGAGAGGAGAGGGAAAAGGGAACACGGGGTTAGAAAGGGCTTAGGGGTGTATTAAAAGGAATATAGGGTAAAATACGGGCTCACAAGAGGGGACTTCTAGATTTAGGTACGGGGGGGCAAAAGGAATTTTGCGGTTTATGAGGCCAAAGGATGTGGAAGATTAATGGCCCATGGAAAAAGCTTAAGGGATTTAAGACTGGGCAGGGTGAAAGAATTTTTAAGGGGTAAAAATCGGGAGGGGTTGAAAAATGTTCTAAGAAAAACCGGGGAGGGGGTTTTTAGTGAAAAAAAGGATATGGGGGTGAAAGGGAAAAAAACCCGGGAAGGGGACTTGAGGGATTAAAAACCCGGGGGAGGGGGAATGAAGAAAACACAGGAAGGGATATGAGGGGGTGAATGGGGGCTTGATTAGCCCCCCCTTAGGAAGCTTCTACAAAGAAGCTTCCTTTATCACGTGGCAAGAGGGGGGGCAGAAAATCTGGCGGGGGGGGGAAAACGAAAAGTCTGACGGTGGCACTGTGGAGAGGGAAGCTGGAGGTGATGGGCAGCAGCGGCGCCTGGTGGCGGTAGCATCAGGCGGCAGAAATTGGGCAGGGCCGCGAGTATGTTCTTCTCCTCTTCCTCCCTCGTTAACCGTGCGGCCCTCCCTCTTTAAATAGGGGAGGGGAGGGAATCCTTCCCCCCTTACCTATCAGCATGCATGGCGAGGGAGCCGAGCAAGCTCTAGCGAGGAGCTTGCTGGCTCCTCCATCCCCCCTCACACACGCCAGCTCGATACGCCGCTGTGGGGGTGAAAATTTTCTTCTTTTATATATTTAATATATTACATTCTCTCCCCCTTAGAAGAATCGAGATGTCCTCATCTGGAGATAAACTGGGGATATTGATGGTTGAGAGTGCCTTCATCTACCCAAGTGGCATCCTCTTCGGAATAATCTTTCCACTGGACGAGGCATTCTCTCAAGGTTCTAGATCTTAACTGTCTCTCCCTAACACCTAAGATCCTATCCGGCCTTAGTTCAATGACTCCTTGACTAGGCATTACAATTTGTTGGTCATCAAGTACATAGTTAGGGTTGGGTACATATTTTTTCAATAGGCTTATATGGAATACATTGTGAACCTTTAGGTTCTCAAGGAGTTGCAATCTATAAGCATTGGTTCCTAGGCATTTGAGGATTTTGTACAGCCCACAATACCTTGGACTTAGCTTCTTGCAATCTCCTAGGGATAGAGAACTCTTTTTAGGGCATATGCGAATGAAGACCATGTCTCCTTCTTCAAAGACTCTTTCTTTATGCTTCAAATCTGCGTATGCCTTTTGTCTATCCTTGGCCGCTTGTATGTCTTGTCTTATTGACTTTATTTGATCATCCATGTCTTCCAACATCTGCCTTGACGCTTCAACCCTTAGGGTTGGATCAGAAAATTTTAGAGGACTTCGACAATCATGACCATACAATGCTTGGAAAGGAGTCATCTGAATGCTCTGCTGGTAAGAAGCATTGTAGGCAAATTCAACCAACGGCAAGTATTGAATCCACCTTTTCGGCTCTCGACAACAGTATGCCCTAAGCATATCCTCGATGACTTGATTTACTCGCTCTGTTTGGCCATCCTTTTGGGGATGGTAGGCGGCGCTAAAATAGAGTTGAGTCCCAATAGCTTCAAAGATAGCTCTCCAGAAGTGTGATGTGAAGAGAGAATCTCGATCACTAATGATTCTTCTAGGTAAACCATGTAGCTTGAATATCTCCTTGATAAACAATCTTGCAAATCATATTCCTCCAACACTTCAATCCACCAACGTTGCCTCATGTTGAGCTCATTTTGGGTAAAAATCCATTTGAGACTCTTATGATCGGTTACTAGAGTAAACTTGTTACCCAACAGGTAGGGTCTCCAAAGCTTTAGAGCATGGATGACAGCTAGTAATTCCAGATCATGCGTGGCATAATTCTTTTCATGACTCTTCAATTTCCTTGAAGAGTATGCTACTGGATGACCTTCCTGCATAAGTACACACCCCAAGGCAAGAATGCTAGCATCAGTTACTACCTCGAACTCCTTATTGAGGTCAGGAAGTTTTAGAATAGGTGCTGATACCAAACTTTGCTTCAATCTGTAGAAGCTATTTTGTTCGGAACTTGACCATGTAATGGAAGTCTGCTTCTTTAGTAAGTCTGTAAGAGGTGCTGCAATCAAAGCATAGTTTTTTATGAAGACCCTATACCATCCTGCCAATCCAAGAAAGCTACGTATCTCTTTGATGGATACTGGTATTGGCCATTCAAGCACATCTCTGACCTTGGCTGGGTCTACTGATATTCCTTCTGATGATACTATGAATCCCAGATATTCAATCTGATGCTTGAAGAATGAACACTTCTTCATTTTTGCATACAGCTTATGTGACCTCATTGTCTCAAGGACAATCCGAAGTTGAGGTTCATGATCTTCTTCCTGTTTAGAATAAACTAAAGTGTCATTGAAGAAGACAAGCACGAAATCATCAAGATATGGTCTAAAGATATCCTGCATTAGTCTATTGAAGCTGGCAGGTGCATTTGTAAGCCCGAATGACATAACCAGGAACTCAAATTGCCCATATCTTATATTGAAGGCCGTCTTTGGGATATCTTCTTCCTTGATCCTTATCTGATAGTAACCTGACCTGAGATCAATCTTGGAGAAGATCTTTGCACCCTGAAGACGATCAAGAAGCTCATCTATTCTAGGAATGGGATACTTGTTCTTGACTGTTGATTGGTTCAACCCTCGGTAATCAATACATAGTCGAAGTGTCCCATCTTTCTTTTTTTGGAATAGTACTGGAGCTCCCCACAGTGAATTGCTAGGCCGGATGTAGCCCCGATCTAATAGTTGCTTGAGTTGTTCCTTCAACTCAATTGCTTCTGGTAAGGACATTCTATAAGGTCTCCTTGCAATTGGCGCAGCTCCAGGTACTAACCTAGTCTCATGATTTACTTCTCTTTGAGGTGGAAGTTCGGTCAATTCTTCAGGGAATACGTCAGCCTATTCCTTTAGCCATGAAGGCCCTTCATGAGACTCTTGCTTTTGATCTAACTTGTTGAGTTTGATCAAGTAAACGGGTAATCCTTTTCTGACTCCTTTTATGATCCGAGATATTTTGGCCAATTGGATTCTTGGCACTCCTGCCTCACCTTGAGTTGTGACAAATTCCCTTTCAGAGTTTTGAAAGGAAACTTGACCCTTTCCATAGTGAATGTGGGCATCGTTCGGCTTAAGCCAATCCATCCCGAGTAGACACTCATGGATACCTAAATTCATGACTCTGAATTTGACTGAAGTCTTCTTTCCTCCCAGAAAGAATTCCACCTTAGCAGTTTGCCTGATACAAGTTACCTCACGACCATTTGCCAATTCCACAAGCAGGGCAGGTGCTTCTACTGTGGCTATTCCTAATCTTTTTGCACATTCTAGTGAGATAAAGGAATGTGTACTGCCACAATCAATCAAGATTTTGAAACCTTTACCTTGATAGTCCAACGGTGTCTGAATCACCAAGAACTGGCGATTCGGCCCTTTCTTGTGTAGAGCGGCATGGACTGACGCTCTTTCAAACTTTGCTTCCATGGTCAGATCTTCTTCTTCCCCTCCTTCGCACATTTGCCTATTGGCAATGTAGGCGGTTCTTCCTCTTCCACGGGTAGCGGCTCCTTGACCACGGCCTGCTCCTTGGAAAGGTGTTTGACAATGTCCTCCACTGAGCTTGGGACATTGCCTCTTGAAGTGACCGGGTTCGTTGCAGTGGAAACAACGGAGGTTCCGGCCATTACTTTGAGTAGGAACAAAGTTGTTGACGTTATTTGTCCTTGCTTTCTTTCTTTGTCCCTGATTATGACCTTGAACTCTCTTCATTTGAGGTCTGAACGCTCCTCTGTTCGGGTCACTATAAGACCAAGTTTTGTTACTCCTTGGTCTAGCTTGCACCTCCTGAATTATAGGCGCCGCTCGAATGAGTGCATCCTGAAGATCTGATGGATACATAGATTCAAGACGGGTATTTACTGGTGGATTTAAGCCCGCATAAAATTTGGACACCTGCTGCGTCATGTCCATCTGTGGCGCATACTTTAAAAGTGAAACGAATTTAGAGTAGTATGCGTCAAGAGTGAGTCCTAGCTGTTTTAGCTCATAGAACTCGTTCATTTTCTGCGCGCGATATGCAGGTGGTAAATATCCCTGCACCATTGCTTCCACCAAAGTCTGGCTTCGTCGGTGAGCTTTAACTTGGCGAGCATAGCCTGATTGACGGTTTCAGTACTGGCTGCTTCGAAGTAATCCTCAATGGATTCATTCCAAATTTCAGCATCAGCCTGAACAAACCTGCCTCTCCCGTTAAACTCGGGTGGCTTTATCTGCTTGAGGAGGAACTTCTTCTCCTGGATCACAGTAGTACTTGATGTAGGAGGCGAATTTGGAACATGTACCTGGGGTTGTGCCTGAATAAAGGTTTTCTTAACGTTATTATACGATAATCGACGTTAGCTTATCTTTCATTTTTAGTTCAGTTATCTCGTAAACAATGTGGCTACTTATCTTTTTTTAACAACTCTTATGCACAGCCAGATATTGATAAAAAGAAGTCTTTATTTGTATTTATATGGGCATAGCCCTTTTGAATACAACATTTCATGTGATGTTAAGCCAATCGTTACATTCAGTTTGGGGAGAACAACGTTATATTGCATTTGTCTACAAGAACTATGTAATAGTAGGGTTTTGGGTCATGGATCTTTAGGAATCGATAAGTCATTGGAAGTTCAGGATACCCTTTCCGTTGGAATCCATACTTCTCATGGCGGCCCAACACTTTAATCCTGTCGGGCTGGGATTACACGGGTTACTTCCTCATATACATATGAGTTTATCTCAACCCTCCAACCTCGGATATGTAAAGTCGAATTTATGTGAGCTTCCACAAAAATGAACAGCTTCACGACTTTCAAGTCTTCCAACCACCTGATCCTCTTTAGGTTGGTCTATAGATAAGAAAACCGGTGGGCGGCTATATAGTAGATTCCTGAGGACCCCATCCATCTTCATTCTATGTATAAAGGTGATGCATTATAAATCTGCTCCAGGATGTTCATCATCCCAATTCTTTGTCTGTAAAGCGGAGAATGCATTGCAGTCATAAACATGACCTGAAATACCAAAAACTTGTTCCACGCTTCATAATTCTGCAAGACAGCATTGAAGGTAAGAAAATGTTTGGACAGCAACAATTTCTTTACTTCATTTTATTGAGATCTCATAAAAACAATTCCGTTGTTGGTCGGCTCTGATACCAACTGTAAGGTGTCCACTAGTATCATCCAGGACACATCTTAGCAGTCCATCAGAAAGGATGTCTAGAAAGCTCAGGCACTCCCATGGAATGATACGGGACTTGCGATCTAGGTCTTCCCGCATCTGCCACGTAACGGAAGTATCCTGGCCGTTCCCACTTAGGATCGACCGGAATTAGGGTTTTCTTGATTGGTCATTATCTAACAGCAACTAGCGTCAGACCCAAGCGAAGTACTTTATGCAGAAACGCCATGTCTGAAGCGGATTCACGCTGCACTTGGTTCAAGGAGAATGGGAAACAAGAGGGATGCAAAGCTCAGCCTCTCTGCCATAAGGCATAGTCCCATTCCGTTCCCCTAAAATAGCGTAAATCGGTTAAGACATAACTCTAGGTCATCGCTTTCGTTATTCGTTTGCTTTGACTATCATCCCGCTGTTCTTTGAGAAAAGTTCCCGGCTAACCGGGACCACCCAACCGCAGGACAGACCTATGGCCCATCCTCCGCACTTTCCTCGGTTTGTTTTAGTTATGTAATTATCTAACACATTAATTTGACATGTAACAACCAGCTTCTTTAATTAATCCGTTAAACACTGGTTCCTTCACGTAATCTTATCACGTGACATAGAAAAAAAATATCAAACAAGTTTTTTATTAACATATCATCATTTTTATATTTGAAATACAAGGAGTTCCGCCCGTAGGCTTGTTCATAATCTGCCCGAAGGCTATCCAGTAATCCACAGTGATCACTATTCCAAGCTTCTGCCCGTAGACTAGTATGCGGGCCTCGAGATCCAATCCCAAGTCACGTTAGCCTCTTGTACAGGACCCGGAAGGCGAGGGATTTACGGCCAGAGCCCCCCTGGCACCCAAGTGTCCTCCTGCTCCAAGTAGAGCTCAACGGAGAGACCTCACGCGGTGGGTTTGGTCCACATTCCCGGCGCGGTCAACCCCCTTGGTTAGGGTCAGGCAGGCAGTCGGGGGTAACTGAAACTGCCTCTCCCTTCAGGCCTTCAACCTGAAGTATAGGTATTCATTTAATTTGTAATTCATAAATCAAACAGTGCTCTAAAATCTCTAGAAAGCACAAACATTTCCATTAATCGACCGTGTTGTTTGGCAAACTGCTAAGGAATTATTCTTTCTGTTTTGAGTGTATCAGTACTCGTTTCCAAGGTGTCTTGCAACTTGGCGAGATTCTTTATATTCCGGGTTAGGGCGTATCTTATTAACCCAACTTGGTCAACCCTAAAGTGCATTAGATACTTTAGTTTCCGGTTTATAACTTTCCTTATTTAGAAGGATATCCAAGAATACGTCCTTTTGCAAGATAACTTGCATAAGGATCTGCCATCCTTGTTGAGGGTATTTACCCTTTCTCCTTGTGAATCAATCACAAGACTAAATGACTTCGTACTTGCTGCGCAAGTCCTGCGATGAAATAATCCGTTTTAGATTCTTAAAGCTGGCGTATGTCAGACCTAGGGTCTCTTTTTAAGAACCTCAGGGACAACCCTAGTTCTTTTACCTTTACGAAATTAATTGACCCTACAATCAGGGAAGGTAGTCAAGTGCTTAAGGTATAAACGCTTCTTTGGTCTTTAAATCATTCCCAAGGCATATTTTGCAGCATGGTATTTCTAAATTTAGATTGATTTGGTTATCTTTTGGAAGGAAATATTGACCACCTCGGCACGATTTGTTATCCTTGTGACAATTGATTTTTTTTCAGTCCTAACTTTATTACTTTGTGGTAGGTAAATTCAATTTAATCTTCATTTTTCCTTGCAAACGAAACTTATGCCAATTAACATTCTTCTCCTTGCCAAGATATGCAATTAGCAATGATAACTTCCTAGTAATTTGAGCAACGTAAAAAAAAAACCTTTCATGAATTTCATCATGACTCGTTGCAAAAAAGAATAGGGTTAATGGTGCAAGATGCAGCTTTTATACCTTCAAGAATTTAACTGAAATATACTACTATAGTAAGTAGATAATCTTGTTCGTAATTCGTTATAAATGCATGATGCTATTCGAAGGAAACTACGTTCTATACATTATCATTTGTTCAATTAAACTGAACTCCTTCATTGTAAATAACTCGGAAAAAAAATATATCCTATCCTTAACAATTTATGTTTACATGATTTGACTTAAAACCCGATAGAAAACCAAGAAGGAAAAACCTGGTTTTGGGGTGAGATATCCACATGTATATCGGGAGATGACCCTCCCGAAGCTACTCCTTGGACTTTCTTAGGCGGCATCGCAATTGTAACCCTTCGGATATGAAGGCAGCTTTTACTCTCCCTTTTCAGATTTCCACCGTCTCTCTTTCGAGGCAAGGAGCCGTTTAAATGATTGACCTCGAGAAGGGATAATAAGACCTTTAGGTTCTTAGCTTCTTCGGAGAGGGAAAGGTTTATAGTAGGGAGGAGAGGGAAAAGGGAACACGGGGTTAGAAAGGGCTTAGGGGTGTATTAAAAGGAATATAGGGTAAAATACAGGCTCACAAGAGGGGACTTATAGATTTAGGTACGGGGGGGGGGAAAAAAAATGACACAATGCTGATGCTTCAAAATATCATACGACTAAATGTGGCTAGTACATTAGTTAAACCAAAAGGCATGACAAGAAATTCATAGTGTCCAAATTGTGTTCTAAATGCAGTTTTGAATATATCAGATGTGTCCAATCTTACTTGATGGTATCCAAATTTAAGATCTATCTTGCTAAATATTGCAGACCCTTGTAGCTTGTCCATAAGATCATCTACCCTAGGAATCGGATATCTATTCTTAATAGTGATCTTATTTAGGGCACCATAATCAATGCACATGCGATAGGTGTTATTTTTCTTCTTCACTAATAAGACATGTGCATCTAATGGAGAACTACTAGGTCTAATGAGTCCTCGGGTTAACGATTCTTCAACTTGGGCTTGAATTTCTTTCTATTCAATTTGGTTATGTCTATATGGTGCTTTACATGGTGGTTGTAATCCAGGAATTAGGTCTATCTTGTGATCTTTGGGACGTATAGGTGGTAAGCTAGGTGGTAAGTCAGCAACAAAACAATCTTGAAATTATGAAAGAAATTGTGCGTGCCTAGGATGCATTTGATTTTCTTTAGCTTCGAATTCATTCACACATATTAAATAAGATTTGCTACCTTTCTGTAATGCAGGTTTAGCCTAAGTATGATTAAGCAATGGAAAATTATCGAAAGTATGCATACCATGCAATGTGATTTGTTTCCCATTAGTATGAATTTTCATTGAATGCGTGGAATAATCTATATCATGATTATACTGATGACACCAAGGCATTCCTAAGATTATGTCACTAGATTGCAAAGGCACAACTAAGAAATTTCTACGTTCAACATAATCACCAATTTTAATTTCTAAGTCATGCATTTCTTGTGTTCCATTGTATCTAGTGCCTAAGAATGCAGCCTTGATGCGATAATGTGTAGAAACAGTATGTAAATTCAACTATTTGACCCATTTTGCAGAAATAAAGTCGTGTGTGCTTCCATCATCATGTAAAACAATCTTTTCTTTACCATGCGCAAGACATTTCATCGTTAATAAAGAATGGGAATTTGGCATACCTGGTAAAGTATGTGAAGTAGTACCAATATCGTCATCATCTTTTGTGAAATCTGGCATTTCTTCATGCTCTTCATCTTCTATCGCTCCCAAATAATTGATGTGAACAATTGGCCTTTTGGTTTGACAATTTGCCGCTAGATGTCCAGGTTGATGACATTTGTAACAGACTATGGGTTTGGCTTTAGATATATTATTGGTAATAGTAGGAAGTTTAGGAATGTTGGGATTTGGCTAGAGAGATGGCTTAGGGTTTAGATTTGTGTTTGATGGTAAAGCAGGTGGTCTTGTCCAAGATTTACGGAATGAAGATGGAAGGAAACAACTTTGATTGAATCTTCAAAATTTGAATTGAATTATTTTGAACCAAAGTTACCATTAGTTTGAAATTTTTGTGGTCGCTTCTCTTGTCCTCAAATTTTGTCTTCAGTGTCATGGGCCAAGGAAATTGCATCTTCAAGAGTCATTGGCTTGAAAATGTTAACCTCCGCATAAAAATGTCTAAGTAAGCCAGACATAAACTTGCATTTATGGGTTGCCTCAGGTACATCTTCAAGCATTCGTAGTTGCAATAAAGCATTCCAAAAACGCTTAGTATATTGTGAAATAGGCTCAGGATCCCTCTGTTGTAGAAAATCCCATTGTTTGATTGTTTTTTCGTGAAATTAGGGTGGAAGGAAATTCTGCAAAATTTTCTTTTGGAAAGTCTCCCAAGTAGTAGGATAATCAATGCTCTTGCGGACAACAGTCCACCATAAGGATGATTAGTGACACACTTAATTTTGTCTTTCTCAGCATACTATTCTTCATGGAACTAACCATCAAATTGACTGATAAAAGCAAGTATAGTCTTTCCATCGCGTGATCCATTGAAAGTAAGAAATTTGAAATTTCTTTTACTTATCTTTGTTTCTATCCGAATAGATTGTGCTTCAAGTGTTGCATCGATCGTACGTCGTATAAGATCTTCAGATTGCGGTCCATCTTGGTCGGCGGTAGATCATTGTAGATTGGTCAATTGAGCTTCCAAAGTTTGACGTACTATTCGTTCCTCTTGAAGCTGCATCATAATCAAATCCAGTTTTTGCTCCATCGTTGGTTCGGGTAGGTCACCTTTAGCCATAAAATCTTTCATGGTTTAATTGGACATCCTGCAAAATTCAAAAAGACCTCACACACTCGAAATCTTGTTAGCGGGATGAGCATAGATCAAAGTCAGGTTTACAAGGCTTATTTCTCTTTTTTTGTAATGGCTTTTTTTTGTAGTATTTATCCTTTGCAAATGCGGAATTTGATGACATGGTTGTCTTCCATGAAGATAATTTGTGCATGCAGATTGCGTGTTGCAAACTGTTTGTTGGAATTTGGCTCTGTCAGTCCACAGGTGTGAATAGGGGCTTGCAGAGTGTTGAAGACAAGTTCGTGTTTAATCCAGTGGGAACTACCGCTATGGAAGAGAGTTGAATCTTGACCTTTGTGACTTAGTAAGTTGGAACTTAAGAAGCTTAAAGCTTAAAGCTTTAAACTTAATCTTTTTTAAAAAAATTAGGATGTTAGTATATTTTGAATGGCGTTGACGGCAAGCAGTATGTCCTGCCACCAGGGACGTCAAAATTTTGTAAAGTTAAGCTTATTAAGCTCTCTAATGAAACTTTCGAAAATTAACTTATCTGCTTCTCTTGTTTTTGAAAAAAAAAGTGTTGATGAAGAAGCTTCCCGCGTGGTCCTCCGCCGACAGAGACCGGTCCTTCGCGATCCAAGTGCGTAGCAGGGGGTTCTTGATTACCAGGAACATGCTGGTATTGACGGATTGCCATGAGACTTACTGTATACCTTGATCGTTTCAGGAGCTCCGCCTTCGCGCGAGATGATAAGCAATTGAAAGCTCTTGATCTCAGCTTTGCTCTGATACCACTCCTGCACAGATCGGATGTTGTATGTGTGCGTAGTGAGCGTCGAAAGGTCCCCAAGAACAAAAAAAATCTACTTTTACACAAAAAACAAGAGAGAAAGCTTGCACGACCTGAAGCAAAAGACTAATTGGGTACAATCTCCCCCCATGCCTTGTGTGAGCGCTTCACAAAGCATGTATTTGATATATTATTGATCTCCAAGCTAAAAAAATAGCCCAATTTATAATTAGCACGCTTTAGCTTTTGTGTTTGCTTTTGTCCCACTAAAGAATTAAAGCTATTGGGTTTCCAAAGAGTCGGGCGGTGCCCAAATACAATGTCCAATACAAATATTTAAATCGTGTGTCCATGCACATACAAAATAATAAATAAATGTCAAGCGCTTCAATAAATAAGCTCATCAAAATAAATATTGGCCCCACGTCTAAGATGCGCGCCCATCAAAAAATAATAATTTCTTCTAAATCAACTTTTCGCACAAGGAGTCCACCTTGTGTATGAACCCCGGAAATAAATAAAATTTTATGGAATCCACTGCAAAACCTCATGGAATCCATCGTGGAATATGCGTCCTGGCATCAAGTTATGTCAATAAGATTTCCATATAGTTCAAATGAGTTGCAAGTGAGTTATTACTTTGCATGTCAAGTCTAAAAAGTTCAATCAGTAAGCCATATTTTGAGGATTTTGAATGAGCTCCAAACAGGGCTTCTAATCAATCCCATGTCACGTAACAGGTTTCATAATCATCAACATGATGAATATAGGTGTCATCAAGTTCCAACTTAATAATAGCTTAAGCCTTATCATCATTTTTATCCCATACGACTGAAAGCGCAGCTTCTCTTATTTTCTTCTCTTGACCACTTGTGATTGACCACAAGCCTTTCTTCATTAGGATCACTTTGATCCTAGTTTGCCATGTATGGAATCCAACATCATTGAATCAGGATGTCAGTGAGTCCTTGCCCATGTTGAGATTGCAAGATTAGCAGCAAATCATCTCCAAAAAATTCAAATTTGAGTTGAGCACAAGTGCCAAGAAGCACTCGGTGATTAATATCAAGAGATACTAGGTGATTTGGTGACTAGTATACCCTTTGCACTTTGGATCTTCAAAGTCTTGCAAGTACGAGTCTTCCCCTCCTTGATTTGATACTGGAGTAGCACAAAAAAACTCAGATTTGATCAAGGAAAAGGTTGATTGTGTTAGATAACATAGGTGCTAAAACACCAGATGAGTTTCAATGGACATTGTGCTTGTATCTTCTTGAAATGCTTCCAAATCTTCTCAAGATCTCCCCTACTTGCTGGTAAATTACTTGAATGCTTTCTATAAGGTTGTGGTTGCTGAAGAATGAGTAATTCCCAGTAGCAAAGACTTGAGGACTCCAATGAGTGAGAGAACAAAGTGGGAGATGAAGCTTAGCTATGGAGTTTGTCATTAGGGTTACTAGACCCGACTAGTTTTTCCACTATTGGAGTGCGTACAAGCGATTATATGCCAAAATATTTCATGGGGAGATAGTATACATAGTAAGCTTCTAAAGCTCAATGATTCCCATCAAGATTGTGGGGCACATTGGCTGTATGCAGTGTACGATAGAAATACAAGTGCAGACAAGCAACAGGCTCAAGAAAACAAAATGCTGGAATTAATAGTTGGCAATGTCAAGCTTTGAGATGGCAGGGAGGAGCACCCTGAGTTAGACACTACAAGGATTTGGGCCATTAGCGACACCGATTAGCGACGGCGGATAGCGGCATCGCTATTGGCGTCGCTATTTGTGATGCATTTGCGATCGAGAGGATAGCGACGCAAATAGCGACGGGCCGCAGGGAAAAAACGCGGCCGAAACCCGAGCGCGGTTTTCATTTATTTTGCTCCATTGAGAGTTTTGAGAGCGAGAGCGAGGGAGAGAGCGACCGTCGTGAGAGAAGGAGAGGAAGAAGACTTGCCGCTGCCGCCGTTGTTCGCGAAGGAGAGGAGGAGCCTTCATTGCAAAGAGAAGCTGCCCCACGCTCGCCATATCTCATCGGTGAGTCTCCCTCTCTCTTTCTTTTGCTTGTTCAAGGTTTAAATCACTCTCTTTTGCTTGTTTAGGAGAGGAAATGAAAGAGAAAGAGAGGGAGAGGGAGAGAGAGGGAGAGAAAGAGAAAGAGAGGGAGAGGGAGAGAGGGAGAGGGAGAGGGAGAGGGAGAGGGAGAGAAAGAGAAAGAGAGGGAGAGGGAGAGGGAGAGGGAGAGAAAGAGAAAGAGAGGGAGAGTGCATTCTCTCTCTCCCTCTCCCTTTTGCTTGTTTAATGTTTAAATCACTTTCTTTTTTGCTTGTTTAGGAGAGGAAACGAGAGAGTAAGAGAGAAAGAGAGGGAGAGGGAGAGGGAGAGGGAGAGGGAGAGGGAGAGGGAGAGAGAGAAAGAGAAAGAGAAAGAGAGGGAGAGGGAGAGGGAGGGGGAGGAAATGAGAGAGGGAGAGAAAGAGAAAGAGAGGGAGAGGGAGGGAGAGTGCATTCTCTCTCTCCCTCTCCCTTTTGCTTGTTTAATGTTTAAATCACTTTATTTTTTGCTTGTTTAGGAGAGGAAATAAGAGAGAAAGAGAGGGAGAGAAAGAGAGGGAGAGGGAGAGGGAGGGGAAGGAAATGAGAGAGGGAGAGAAAGAGAAAGAGAGGGAGAGTGCATTGTCTCTCTCCCTCTCCCTTTTGCTTGTTTAATGTTTAAATCACTTTATTTTTTGCTTGTTTAGGAAATGAGAGAGAAAGAGAGATAGAGAGGGAGAGAAAGAGAGGGAGAGGGAGGGGAAGGAAATGAGAGAGGGAGAGAAAGAGAAAGAGAGGGAGAGGGAGAGAAAGAGAAAGAGAGGGAGAGGGAGAGGGAGAGGGAGAGAAAGAGAAAGAGAGGGAGAGTGCATTCTCTCTCTCCCTCTCCCTTTTGCTTGTTTAATGTTTAAATCACTTTCTTTTTTGCTTGTTTAGGAGAAGAAACGAGAGAGTAAGAGAGAAAGAGAGAGAGAGGGAGAGGGAGAGGGAGAGGGAGAGGGAGAAAGAGAAAGAGAAATAGAGGGAGAGGGAGAGGGAGGGGGAGGAAATGAGAGAGGGAGAGAAAGAGAAAGAGAGGGAGAGGGAGGGAGAGTGCATTGTCTCTCTCCCTCTCCCTTTTGCTTGTTTAATGTTTAAATCACTTTATTTTTTGCTTGTTTAGGAAATGAGAGAGAAAGAGAGATAGAGAGGGAGAGAAAGAGAAAGAGAGGAAGAGGGAGAGGGAGGGGAAGGAAATGAGAGAGGGAGAGAAAGAGAACGAGAGGGAGAGGGAGAGGGTGAGAGAGAGAGAGTGCATTCTCTCTCTCACTCTCCCTCTTGCTTGTTTAATGTTTGAATCACTTTCTTTTTTGCTTGTTTAGGAGAGGAAATGAGAGAGAAAGAGAGAAAGAGAGGGAGAGGGAGAGAGAGGGAGAGAAAGAGAGGGAGAGGGAGGGGAAGGAAATTTAAGATAATATACTTATCGATAATGGTATGCAATGTGCTTTGCCATGGGCCACATACATTGGTGACTCTTTAAGATGGCTTAAAATTGGTCATGTCCTTCATAATGTCCAAGTAGGGGATCTAATTGTGATATGCATAATTCATTGTTTTTGTATTAACTTTATAGGCATAACAAATTAGAAATCATGACAACTAGTCAACGGAAGGACTAAAAGAAAATGATACCCAAGCTAATGGTCATTACGGTACTTCATCAAAATGAACCCAAAAGTATTGTTATAGAAGAAGAATCCCTTAAATTGAGTATAGGATATTTTCTCTCAGGTCTTATGACTATGAGTAGAATTGATTGAAATAAATTTTATTACTATAGTTTATAAATTTCATAGATGGCGCGCATTAATTTTAATATGCGATCCTAGGACAAAAAAACCACATTTCTAAGATGCTTTTTGTTGAGACTGATTTATTATTAGACTAAGAGATCCTCAATGATGCTCAAAATGGATTACTTATACTCAAAGCCCTCTAGTGCAGTTTTTTACAATAACGAATAATTATCTACCGGGACAAACAAATCCTTGAGCATGATACAAGGCCGGGATATAACATCGGAAAATCTCTCAACTACTATATACAATGCAAGATTTATGGTCAACTTGCAACTTGACGTACATCTCCATAAAGCTATCCATTTAAGCTCCGTTTGCTGTAATGTAGATAAGATGGAAAACGAAGAAGGTCTTATTGTTCAAGACCGCGAGACGTATCTTAGTCAGTGTGTCCCATGTCCTTTCTCTCAATGCAAGTTGGCAATTAGACGAAAACGCCGATTGTCTATAGAATACGTACGACGATTTGGCGAGTTTCAATCTGAGATCATTGATCAAGCGATTGCGGATTTTCAGCAAACGGTAATTTGAAGTTAATATTAATCATGCATTGTACTCGCAAGCTAATTGAAAACCATACACAATAAGATTGGGTCTTGTTGGCAAATTTTCTATCCAGGGGGTGATGTCTCGACCCAAGGGGGAGTGCACCCTTTGCAGCCAATTAGAAGAGTTCGTGGACGTCCAATGGATGGATTGCAGGAGCCAATCCACCACTCGCAAGGCCCATCTATACTGTCAATGCCAGAGGAGACAGACAACCTTCCCGACCTACCTACAATCTTGGAGCCTGAGATGGAGGCAATGATCGATGCATTGATTCCCATGGATGTTGAGACATCTGACCCGCTTAGAGAGGAAGCATCCATACCATTATATGATGGGTGCCGAGTATCTCGGTTGAAGACATTGCTTGCACTCTTAAGTGTGCAAGCAAAATACGGTTGGAGCGATACGAGTGTGACTGAGTTATTCAGGTACCTTGCACATAGGCTTCATTGATTTTTTTTTAAACAGTATTATTGCAAACATTTGTGCTTTTTCAAGGTGTTTTATGATTTTTTTCAGGTTATTGAAATATCATATATTACCACCTGCAAATACCATGCCTGAGTCTCATGATGATGCACGACATGTTTTACGGAAGCTTGGCATGGACTACAATAACATCCATGCATGTATCAACGACTGCATATTGTTTCGAGATGAATACGAGACTATGGAGACATGTCCAAAGTGTGGTGCTCACAGGTATCGACAGGACTTGCAAGGGCAAACCATCCCTCAAAAAGTTCTCAAACACTTTCCGCTCATCCCCCGCATAAACCACATGTTTCGCACGTCTGGCATGGCAAGCTTGACAACGTGGCATGTGCAGAATAGGTCCACGGATGGAGTTCAACGAATATCAACGGATTTGCGCGCATGGAGCCACATTGACTCTACCTTCCCAGGCTTTGCCCGAGAGCCAAGGAATCTTCGGCTCGGTCTCGCCATGGATGGTGTGAACCCATTCGGTCTGCGCTCGACTTCTTACAGTGTGTGGCCTATAGTGCTTGTCAACTACAACATCCCTCCATGGCTTTCTACGAAGAAAGGACATCTCATCCTTAGCTTGCTCGTCCCGGGCCACTACAAAGTAAAAAATATGGACGTGTATCTTCGTCCATTAGTCGATGAGCTTAAGATTTTGTGGGAGGAGGGGGTCACTGTGCAAGATATGAGCAGGCGCGATGGTCGGCGGTCAGCCAACATTCGAGCCATTCTCATGTGGACGATGCATGACTTTCTGGGATTGGGAGAGTGCTCAGGTGAGCAGACCTCCGTTCTCGCTGGTAATATCTATATTTTATTTCATTCAATCAAGTATTCACTAGGTCGTGGCTCGCCTTACAGGTCTGGTTACCTCAGGTTATCATGCATGTCCATTGTGTGGGCCACAGTTAGACTCTCGAAGGTCACGAACCATGAAGAAGATGGTATATCAAGGACACGCCGCTTTCTTGCCGGAGGATCATGAACTCAGGGAAGGTTTTCTTGGACGACCTCCAGCACCTATGAACGCTGCAAGCTGGTATGAGCTAAAAATGATAAACCCGGAATCACATCCAAATGGAATGCGACGGTTCTCAGTTTTCTACGAGTTGCCATATTGGACCCACTTATAGGTCAACCACTTGTTGGATCCCATGCATATTTTCAAGAATGTGGGCAGCTTGCTATGGGACCACATCACAGGAAAGAGAGACACTATAGGATCACGAATGGATTTGAAGGAGGTAGGTAAGATGGAGGCGCTTTGGCCGCAGTCGAGTGCTGAAAGGGGAGTGCATCTTCCTCATGCTCCCTGGGTTTTGTCTACCAAAGAAGGGCGCATTGTGAAGCAAGTAATCAAGTCTATCCGCACTCCGAAGGATATGATGCGTTCTCTCAAATCCGTATTTTCTAAAGATGACCAATTGTCGGGGCTAAAATCCCATGATTGGCATAAGATATGTTAGGTTTGTGAATAGAATGGATTGTAATTAGCGTGGGCATTTTGCAATTTGAAAAGTGACCATTATTCATAATGCTTTCTCATTTGTGGCAGTTTGTCCTACCGATCGTGATCGCAGGATGCCTTACTCCAGAAATTCGCAGGGCCATTTGCAAGTTGTCGACTTTGGTGCAATGGATCTCACAGAAAGATATTAAGACATCCTCTATTGAATCCGCAAGGCGGGGAGCAGTTGCGACAGTCTGTCTCTTTGAGAAATACCTGCCCACTAGCATGCTCACGATACAAGCTCACCTTCTTGTGCATCTTGTGGACGAAGTGGAGATTGCTGGACCTGTCCATACGCGATGGATGTTCTTCCTGGAGCGCTTCATGAAAACCCTGAAAGGCTTTGTGCGACAACGAGCTCGTCGAGAAGGTAGCATGGCGGAAGGTTGGTTGGTGTCAGAGGCGTTAGTGCATATCTCACAATGGCTACCAACGGTGGAACCAGACAATGAAATGCTATGGACACTGAAGGACGATGATAGGCTGACTGGAGATGTGGTGGTTGGAAATGGGGTAGAAAAAAGAATGGATGCCTCAATGGAAGAGAAGGTGAATCGCTTTTGTATGTTGCCCCATGTCTCCATGGAGACGTGGCTCGCCAAGTACCAGATTGCAAGGCAAGATCGAGAGGAAGCGCGAGCTGAATTTCGACACAGTACGCGTCACCGACCGATTCGATATCCCGAAGGCATGGAGGAGATGCCGCGGTTTATGTCAACACGATGGTTGCATGGAGCCTTGACCGCAGCATCCAGCGAAGGGACAGAGGTCTCAATGGAGGAGTGGGAGTTCTCGAGGGGATGTAGTCCAAAGGTAATGAGGGGTTTAGAATGTGTCGTATCTAAATTTGCTTGCTACATCTAATTTGAGTGTTTCAATGTACAGTACAAAATATATAGTGCAGCGTGGTCGCGCGAACGACATTTTCGCGTGGAGCGTATTGACAAAATGCGCTCCACAATGGACTGTGGTGTCATGGCAAGGTTTGAGCAAGAGAGCCGGCGACGAGCAACGGATCCGAACACGATTGTGGATGAGATGGAGTATTTTGGGAAGTTGCAAAGTATTATTACGGTGGATTACCGTAGCTTCTCCATGATACTATTCGATGTGCAGTGGTTCAAAGTGGTACTTGGAGGAGCTGGAGCAACACTTGGACGAGGTCCATCTGGATTTCTCGAAATAGATTTAAAAAAAAATGGACGGATTTGCGCGACACCTTTGTATTGCCGGCCCATTGTGAACAGGTGCAAAGAGTCATTTGCTTGCTAATTGTAATACAACATGGTTTATGTCACAATGGTTTGAACTTGCTTTGTAAGTGTTTGTGAACAGGTAATCTTCTATCCAAACCCCCGACAACCTCGATGGTGGTATGTTATACCTTCAACTCCTCGAAGTGCGAGAGTATATGATCAAACCAATGTTCCAGGCATAGATGAAGAAAATATGCAAATAGAGGGGTCGATATTACAAGGGGTGGAGGCCACCGCAAGTTTGGAGCCCGCATCGGCTAACAATGATGGAAATACAGAAGTCCAAGAATTTTTTGAGAACGAGACAGACTCGTTCTTTTGTGGTGACATGTCTATCGACCTTCCAGTGTATATAGAGTTATGTCAGGAGATTAACATTGGACCATAGAATACTTCATTCTTGGAGAATTGTATTACTCAATTCGTTGTTTAGATCTTCCATAAAAGTACATAAGATATGCATTTTAAGAGGGATTTTTCAAAAATGATTTATATTACTGTGCTTTGTATAGTTTAAATTGATTATTCTAACATCATTTTTTATCTGTGCAGGTGACATTTTCAGGATGAGTCGAGGGATGAGCAATGAGGAGTTTCAGGACATGATGGCATGCATGTCTCCAGATCAGCTCGCGAGATTCAGAGAGATGGCAGACCAGGAGCTGTCTCATTCTTCATCAGGGCGCTTTGCTAGATCTGCTTCAGCGCGATCAGATGCTTCAGCTTCGAGCAGACGATCTCGACGCTCACGACTTGGGCCAGAGGGAGGGACTGCATCGGGATCAGGGGGTGCTGCTGTGGAGACACGGACGTGGTGTCTCCGTCTCATCGTTTAGTTGGAGTTGCGTCACCTCTAGGATTTGTCACACCTGTGGGGACGTCTACTCCAGTTACTCCGGCTTTTACGCAGCCGTCAGCAGGTGGCACGCCTTTTGGTGGCACTCCTTTTGGTGGCACCCCTTTGAGTGGCACTCCAAGAGAGGGTACCCCCGTCAGTACACCGGATGTACAGGGGTCCCCTGGATATGCCCAGGAGCGTGGACGGAGATGGGAGAGGACCCATCTTAGGCAGACTCCTAGGGGTTATGGATACCTAGTTGATAGTAGGTCAGAAGCCATCATCATGAATGATGAGGGGAGGAGGGTGATGGCTCGCATGAGGGAGTTGTGCCAACAAGTTTTTCGGCACAACGTCCTGGATCATTGGAAGAACATACCGGAGGGGAGCAAGGACTACATAGTAGCATCCTTGCACGAGGAGTTTCTGGTGCCAGTCGCAGTAGATAGATTCTCTATGGGCTGGATGATGGATTGCATGCGTGCATACATGTCACATAGACGATCCGACACACGCAAGGCAATCAAGAGTGGGGCTGCAAAGCCCGAGTGGTTAGATGCAGACGACTGGCGTCGACTGAGGGAGGAGGCCACAGATTCGCCAGGACGTTGGAGTCAGCAGTGGGAGGCGGCGAGGGCACGACTCGAGGCCGGAGTGGTGCATCATCTTGGGAGTGGCGGCCACATGACATATTTGGAGGACTTTGTAAGTTTCTCTTTTGTTTTGCTTATTTGTTTTTTTGAAATATTCTTTGTACTGAAAATCATGTTTTTAACAGTTAGCATTTTGTTTTCTTTGCAGCACTCCATTACAAATCGCGATCCGCAAGGCCTTGAGACTCGAGATGCAGAGAGACACAGTCTCAATGCATTGATCGACCGATTGTATAGACGCGGCGGCCCTGTAAGTCACTCATCTTTCTTGTCAGTAGTTACCATGAGATATTTGAATGCATTATTGTATGGTGGATTGATATGTTGTTTCTTTTTCAGCAGAATCCGTTCGATGCTCCTTTGCGACGGGACGAGCTTTCGGGGGACGAGGATTTCTAGCTCGTCCTTCGATCCTTGGAGCTCACACACCTTTAGTTTTTAGTCGCCTGATCTATGTAGACATTTTCTATGTATTAATGATATCCTTTCATGATTGTACCAATCGCATTTTATGCGATCATGTATTTATTTCATATATCAGTTTTATGATTTCAGTATACATTCTTTTTGTTTGCAAACGCTTTGTATGCAGCTGCCCTACAACAAATTTTTTTCCCCCTATTACCATCGCTATTTGTATCACAAATTTACTGCTCGCGTTGCTATTGGCCTCGCTATGAGCATCGCAAATTTACTGGTTGCATCGCTATATGCGTCACGACGCATATAGCGACACAAATAGCGACGCATATAGCGACGTTTCTATGGCATCGTCAATAACGACGCTTTCTGCGACGACGGGGGCAAATTTTGTTGTTTGTATTTTTGTCGCTTTAAACGTCGGTATAAGGTCTATATCTTGTAGTGAGAGAAGATTTCTCCAAAAGAAAGTAGGAGCTGAAATGGCCCGGTTTGAGGGATTTAAGCCCTCCACTGAAGGTGGGTAGCTATGGAGGTAGGTGAGAGATTCATGGAAAAGTGGAGAGAGCCAGAAATTCAAACTGGAATGGCTAAATTATTAGCCTGATGACTCACTAACTTAAAACCCGCTCTGATACCATGTTAAAATATTGAGAATGCATGCTATGCAGGATCACTGATGAGCAAATAGACAATCATAATGAGGCAAAGGTATTGACAAAGAAGAATAGCTAATATTATCCAAGCATAATGCAAGTATAACTGAATGATAATAACTGATAGAATGAGTGTGGGGATGAGTGTCTTTTATAGTCTTATAGTAGGTGGTATTGGTAGGTGGAGAAAGGTGGAAAGTGACCATGGTATTCACCAACTATGGTTTTAATAAACCATGAATACATAACCTAGTCTAATGCTTTATTTGCAGTCAGTTTCTTTGCCTTGTTTGTTCCAAAGAAAGAGGCTATGGTGGATGTGATTGCACATTTCTCAACAAGTTTCACTATGGAGTGTCTATGAAGATTAAGGATTTGTATGAGGGTGTGCTTTTTCAGCATGCTTGTGTGTTTTTTTAAAAGGATGCTTTCATACTATGTCTAGGCATAAACGTGGGTATATATGAAATCTGACTAGTAGAATCAAACCGTTTGACTAGTTAGTCGAAAACAAGATCAATCGACCCGTGCCACACCCCATTTGGACAACCTATTTGTCCAATCGGACAATCCCCAACTGGACCAAACTAAGAAATCAGACTACCTTGATCGGACACATCCAATAGAACTCAGAACCTATCCAAGTCCTAGAGTCGGACCAACATGGCAAAACATAAAAACAATGACAAATCACCCAACCTCTGACCGAGACCCCCTAGATAAACGCCCCAACTTACAAAAGCCGAGAATACGGGAAATTGTGACATATGGCCTAGAGGCAAAATCTAGCAGCCTAGTTGAGAGTCCAACCCACTTAGAGCCAAAATCAACTCATAAACTCGAATTCCACCCTGATTGAGCAGAGAAAAGCAATAAAGATCCTTGACAATTCTTAGGAACAGTTAAAGAATGTGCTTAGAGCCACATTAGGTTGCAAAAAAAAAGAGGAATAGCGTGAGTTACATTTTTCATTTTTCATTCCCACCCCACATTAATTTTATCACTTGAAGTGCACTGAAAAGTTGAAAGTCTGATTTTGCACCATGCACTAAAGAGCACCACCCACCATGTAGTGAATGCAAATAATTCGAGAATTGGTTGCAATAAGAAGAAATTTACCTAGGCTTAATAAACTGAAGAAACCCACAAGTAGGAGAAGACCCAAGACGTAGATGGGTGTCCAAGAGCCCCAATTCTAGAAAGCTATAGTTACTGTGGGTACCACCTCTCTAGGAGGTGGCTCAAGTGAGCAAGAGACCACACCCTCTACCATCAATACAGATTGTCGCATAGATTGCATGAGCAAACTCTTCATCAACAACAAAGAATTTGTATTTCTCCATGATGTGGAGAAACATTTTAGAGTGAGGAAAGATGAGGCATTGTTGGTGTTAGCAATCGTCAATGACTTCCCCCTCATATATGATGATCTGCCTACAAATTACAACAACTAGAAGCTAAAGACCTAGACAGTGCACTCATAGCTCTTGAAGATACCATAGACTTGGTGAAGCATACCATGTTTGGCACCCAAAAATTTGAGATAGTTGGCAGGACAAGTGCCCTTGGAAGAGCGACAAGTCCCCCCCTCCCGAATCGACAAGTCCAAGTTAAGTGTGGACATGACCAAACCCTTGAAGATTGCCTCCAAAACCAAGTAGGAAGTAAGTATATGAATGTCCATCTAGACACTTTATTTTCCTATGCATAATATTTTGATCTAACTTTAGGTCAATGTAGGTCATGCTCAATATCGATGATTCTGCGAGTCACCAAAAGGGCTCGGGGGGGTATTTGGGAAGGATGTCTTGATAGGGCACTACGTTGACTGAATCCCCATTTGTGACATAGCCATTGTCTAGGCCGCATTCACGCCAGATGGATGGGCTCAACTCTCTATCTGGAAGCCCCCATTAAAAGTGTTGTGTGAATGCACACAAGATCATTCTTGTTAAAAAGGACTTGGTGAAGCACATTTTTGGTACATGTCTATGTGAAAGGGTACTACGGGTCGTGGAGATTGGCAAAGCCATAGGAGCCAACTAGGCCACCATGTATAAGAGTGTCAAGGCTTGGTTGCGGCAAGAGGCCAAGAAGAGATGTAAGCAGGTCCATGAGAAAATCAAGCACCTAAAAATAGCCTAAAACTTGTAAGCAGGTCCATGAGAAAATCGAGCACCTAAAAATTAACCTAAAACTTGTATTGAGTCTTAAGATTCCAAGCATATCCCTGTAAAAAGAAAGGCCCTTGCACTCTACACTATAATACAAATATATTTTTCTTGCAATCTATCTCTCGAGCAAATTTTCTTTTTTATTATGTTCAAGTGTGATAAGATTGAAGTATTTTACTAACTGACATTAACTAATACAAATATTATTTTCAAAGTAAAATATATATATAATTTAATTTAAAAATTATCGATGATGATTTTGTGGTTGACAAGCTAGAGTGCTTAGTTTTGCCTCAAAATGCCCAAAAATGCTTTAAAAATAGTGATCTAAGCTTTGCAAGATTGTGTGGATGATGCCACAATGTGCATGAATGGATAGGACACCCACTTTCATCATGTCCATTCATGCACACTCGTACCCACTATTGTCTTGCCCATTCATGCATCTCATGGCATCCAATGCATCTTGCAACAACTTAGATCACCATTTTTTTTGCAATTTTTAGGCATTTTGAGGCAAAACTAAGCACTTTATCCTGCCAAACCACAAATTTTTGACTAATAATTTTTTTAAAAATTCCCTATACTTCGTCACTTATATCACGCATACTAACTTGTGATTTGATAAAGTAGAAAGGCTAACTAGACAGTTGCCTCGATAATCTACTACTTGTTCTACTTAATCGTCGAGTTTTCAATTTATGTTGTAAATTTTATCATTACACAATTATGCACAAATACAATATGAGACATCTGAAGCACAATGAAAAGTAAAGGTTTTTCATTACATGTCAAAGTTCACAAAGTACATTACATTGCAGTGTGTTACAAAAACTTTAGGCCCTTGGCAGCTCTAATCTCTCTCTCCTCTTATCTCTCTAGCTAACTTCATGTCTCTCTACATGATGGTCACTCGCTTGGCATGAATCACACATAGATATGCATCCTCAAGAAGGGCAACAATGTACACTTCTGCAACTTCTTAGATAGCCTCCATTGCAATCCCTTTCATGTGGAATTGATATATGTAAGAGTGAATGATTTCCTTCACTAAGGATACAAAGGGAACTTTCTTGATCAACAAGTGTTGTTCTCGTGCTTGTGAATCTCCCTAACAGCTCTGCCATGTAATAGTTATTTCTCCACTTTAGCCTTTGCCCTAGGACTCATCCCTCTAGACCTCACCATAGTTGTCCTCCACATGGGACCCTTACCACCTATTGATCACCTTTCAATTGCATCTCCACTAGCCTCAGGCCATTCTATCTCATCCTAGGGCCTATTGATGTTGTCATCAATGTTGTCCTTGCCATCATTGTTTCCACCTTCCTCATCCATAGAAGTATCACCCTCATTGTTCTTCAGCTCATTGTTGTCAGCTTCCACATCCTCACTTGCTTCTTGCTCTTTGAAAGAGTATTCTTGCTCACGAGCTCTTTTCAAAGTCTCCAAGGCCAATTTAGGGATGATATTTGAGCCTTTTGATGGATGGGGGGACATGGAGGCAACAAGGTTGTGCTACTATTTGAGTCATTCCATCGACTGAAATTAGGAGTATCTTTGACTTGCCATGTTAGATAATTAAAAACTCGTCCTTGTCCTTGGCCTAATAGTGAATGTTGTTGTGTAGTTTTCTTGGTATGGGCCATGAGGTGGATTCAAAGAGAAGAAGAGAAGGCAACAATAGAAGTATAAAATAGAAAATCAACTAAAAGAACTCTATTTATATGAGATCTAGTATTAGGGTTTAAGAGAGGTTCACACACAATTTTACATATGCACCCATTTTGATCCTTCCCTTCACCTTCTCATGTACCATGGTACATGTGTATTCATTATAGATGTGTTTTCCCACTTTCTCTTATTATGTGCCTAGATTTGTTGCCTAAGAGATTTAGCCAATGCGGTAGCCTTAGCATTTTTCAATGTGATGGAGCAACCGAAGGTGCATCTATAAAACCAATTGAACATCTCTACAAGGTATCTTTTCTTAATGCGACCACCTTCATAACAAGTGTTCTTGAAGTATGCACCATAGGCCCAGTAATTAGACTTTTCCATATCTTAGATACTCCATATTTTCAAAGACCCATATTTCTCCAAAAAATATAATCCATGAGCATATAATATATGTTGCAAAGGTATAGACCATTGAAATTAGATTTGGAATGTCTAAGTATCCAAATATTAAAGAACATGCAAGTACTAGAGTTGGAGCATACGATGTAGAGGGTGATTGTTTCTCCCCATGTATTGACAACTACCTTTGTAAAATCATTAACCACTATATGAAATTCAACTTCAGTGGAACACTCTGTTGATGGTTTTAGCATACACACTAGCTTATCAAAAGAATACCAAAATTTCACCCTAGCATTCTTAAGATGAGGGCCTCTTTTCAAATCTATACTATATTTGCATAAATCTTTCCATAGCTCCCACTTTAACTTTGATAGCATATTGCAAGAATCTCTTCGCCTTTATTCCATTCATTGGTATTTTCTATGCTACATCACAAGTTAGGCCTAACATTTTTTTTTGTCCTTTTTAATCTTTACCTTACCTCCATGTACACCTAAAGAACTTAATAGCTCCTTAACTTTGCTTCAGGTCTAGAGGGAGGCTCCATTGTGTATATATAATTGATATGCAACTTCAACAACTTGTCAAATATGTGCATAACATAATGCAAAGCATAAAAATGGACATTCTCCATGTTAATTAAAAATATGCATGCTCAATTCTCATCAAGATGTTATCTATTTGGTGGTGCCTTGCTATTGAATGCCATTACTCCTCTCTTCCACCTAATATTATCTAGAGCCTCAGAAGAGTTATTTGTTTTCATGTGAAAAATGGAGAAGGCAATGATAAGGATGCCTTTGTGTTGTAATCGAACATACACTTGGATTCTTGAGATCATCGCCCAAGTGTAAATTAACATTGAATCCTCCAACTCCTTTAATGCAGAGCTTCTCACCACTTGTTTGCTTGGAAATTATACTCAGATATTGAATACATTCGAAGATCCAAGAGAGAACATTATGAGTCTCCTTAGGCACTTTGGCTACTACTAGCTACCAAATTTCATTTTCTCACTATATACTAAATGGTTAAAAAAGCATGTTATATTTTGCATTGGCCATGGTATAATTCATCAATGTAAGGCCCACCTTCTCCAACTTGCGCCTGTTTATGATTTGGCATTTCTCAAGCTTGATAAAAAACTCCAAGGTTGAAACAAATCCTGGCAATTATAGCTTGTACAAACTTAGTAGAAATAAGTGTATTGTATTGAATCCGTAATGCTATATTAGGACAACTCAATACCTTGTAAACATTGCACCTTTTAGAAATGAGCTATGGTACATTGCAACTTAACCAAGTTAGAAAAATATTACTAGAGTTATCATAGTTACAAGAAAACTTTTTAGCTTTAGTTCCGTTCGCTTCCATTTTATCACTGATAAAAACATATTCTCCTATTGAATCAATAATGGATATATTTATTGCTCAGCTTACACCTCTCAATCAAAATGGACAAGGCAAAATCATGTGTTTTATTTTGCTACAATCCAATGTAGTTGCCATCATACCGTATATGGCCTCATTGTCTTCTCGACTAATTGCAGTTGTATCACATGTTATTTGAACTTCTTCCACGGATAAAACTATTAAAAACATACATAAGAACTTCATTCAAAGCAGCAAGCTGAAGGACTTGATATCGAGGGTCTCTCAAAATTCTAATCAAATGCTTACGTTTTAAGAATCATTTTAAAAGCTCCATTTTCTAACCGTCACCTTAGCCTCCAGCATCATCAAAAAAGTTCTTGAGAAAAATAGGTCTTTTTTTAGAATAAAGTAAATTTAGATTATCTTTCAATATAAAATGATGAACCTCAATGCTTATACACATCTTTTTTTTGCTCCACCATTCAAGGAACTCGATAACATTAATAGTAATCCATGTTTTCTTTCCTTAAAAACCACAAGAGTTTGTTTGCACCTTTGGAACTTTACTTCTCTAATGTTCTTATTTTTCTCCATTTTCTCCAAAAGTGATTTTAATAAATCATTCTCCTCCTCCAAGGTTCAATTTCTTTGCATGTACTTTGCCATGTCTTGTTCCTTGTCTTTACACTACTTCAATATTTATTCAAGCTTCTACACTTTAATTTATTAATCTTATAAGGCTTTTTGTAACACATTTAAAGAACCCTGAGATTGTAACAAAGATTGATGAGTGTTGTATAATATTGATACATATGAATATTTTCATCTAAGCATTTGCAACAACCCAGTAGACCATTTTCACCATCCTCAACAAAAGCGAGCAAGGGAAAAGTGAAATTGAAAGGTGGATTTAGTCTAGTGCTATGATCATTATGATACAAGGAACCATCCATCAAAAGATCAATATTTTTCTTTTGCTCTAAACAATGTTAAAAGTAGTTGTTGCATCTAAGCTCCCTTCTTTCTAGGTAGGGTCTACCACAAAAAGTGGGTGGAGCCTAAGAATGTAGACAAGTCAAGATTTTGGATTCCTTGTCAATTTCTTACAAGGCCCTTTTTTAGTCCATTTTTCTATTAATAAAGAAACTATAAGACTAAGATGTCAAAAGAATGGGTTTTAGATTAGAGCTAAGGTACCAAAATAATGAGACTAGGAGATAAATAAAACAATTATGCACAAATAATCTATTTAAATGTAACTCTTAGATTAGGGAAAATGTTTCTAACTTTCAAATTTTGAAGGTAGCTAAAACATATATGAGTTGTCAAAAGTCATATCAAAAGAATTAAAAGTTTAAAAGTAGGTGAATATTAACTAGATGTAACATCTAACAATACATGGAATTTTTCCATTCATCCATTCACTACTACTTCGGTATTCAAAAGTTTGGCCCACATTTAGGCATTTTTTGCCCTAGTGTCCTCATCATTCTTTTTCCTCTTTTGTCTATTTTCCTTTTTACATTTCTTGATTATTTTTCTAATAAGGATTACATCAACTTTTCCTTTACCTACACTAATTAAGTTAACACCATTTTTAACATTCACTCCTAGATATTCTTTGAAGCATCACTATATAAAACCCTTTTCCATTTACTTGTCCATCTTTTCTACCATTGATGAATTGTGAACTCAAGTTTTTGAATTGAGTTGCAATCTCTTCCATTGCTTCTTTCATGGGTTCATTCTCTTATAAGTTTATGGCTCTTGATGAGTAGAATCCTAATTTGCAAACTCTAACAACAAAGACCATATCCCCAACTATTTTCTTAAAAGGACAATTTGTTTAGCCTAAAGATCCCCTAATCCTAACCATAAGGTACTCTTGGCATGTGAGCGAGAAAGACCTCCTTAGCCTAAATATCCCCTAATCCTAACCATAAGGTACTCTTAGCATGTGAGCCACAAAGATCTCCTTAGAATATGGATTCAACAGATACTCCCTTATCGAGGGGGATTGGCAATCTTATTTCAAAATACCCTATTTTACAAGTTATGATGACGTGCTTAGGGCTAAGCAGTCAGAACAAGTAGATTCTCATAGTATTTTGTGGCTCCGATGGTGGAAAATTAAGTTGTACCCAATTGGCTCAAGAAATTGTGAATTTCCCATTGAATCTCAATATCAATTCTCAGGAGCATCCTTTCATTTCTACCACAATTGCCAAATCAAAAAATGGAGAGGGGTTTATTCACCTGGCACATATATTCTTACAATTGCTGGTCGTATTTCGTTCAACCAACAACTACGGGAGGCAACACAAGGAACATCTGAATCTTTTTGAAACCGGCGAGCTTGACTATGTAACAAGAAAAAGTTTCTAAAACTTTTTGATAGATGGGAGTAATGAGAATCGAGGAAGTTTCCAACACGTGCATTGATCAAATAAATCTGATGTGTTCATCAATTATACTTACGCATGAAAAAGTTGAGGTTTTTGCAATGGTGGATCAAGTTGAGTCGCCTTTTAACAATAAGATGATGGATAAGGCTACAATGAGGCAACTTATTAACAAATTAATAGTTCATTTTGGAATAACATATGCAGCAAATATTTTGGACCAGACCAAAGATTTAGGTTTCCAACAAGCTACAAAAGCATCTATTTCATTAGGCATTCATGATCCGTCAATAGTGTCATCCAAGGGATGGCTCGTAGAAGATGCAAAAAAACAGGGTTACATCTCGGATCAATATCATCGTTATGGGAGTTTGCACGCTGTAGAGAAGTTACGTCAATCGATTGAGCCTGGTATGCCACAAGTGAATGTCTGAGGCGAGAAATGAATCCAGGTTTCAGAATAGTTGATCCCCTAAATCCTGTTCATATGATGTCTTTTTCAGGAGCCCGGGGAAATACCTTTCAAGTACATCAATTAATCGGAATGAGAGGACTGATGTCGGATCCAAGAGGACAGGTAATTGATTTACCAATCAGAAGAAATTTGCGAGAAGGTTTATCTTTAACAAAATATGTGATTTCTTGCTATGGGGCCTGCAAGGGAGTCGTGGATACTACAGTACGAACATCCGATGCTGGGTACCTGACGCGTAGGCTCGTCGAAGTGGTTCAACACATTGTTGTGCATAAAAAGGACTGTGAAATGGTTCAAAGCATTTTGGTAGATTTCATTGGTGGAAAAAAGAAATCCATACGAACGATATCGTAACAAGGACTTATTGGACGTGTATTGGCAGACAATGTCTATTCAAACCAGAGGTGTATTGATGTCCGTAACCAGGATATTATTGATAGGCTAGCCAGTAATTTGGTCTATGTGAAGCAACCAATACACATAAGATCTCCTTTAACATGCATAACAATTTTTTGGATATGTCAGTTGTGTTACGGTTGGAGTCTCGCCCACCACGACTTAGTCGAGTTAAGAGAAGCTGTAGGCATCATTGCAGGACAATCGATCGGAGAACTGGGGACTCAACTAATGTTAAGAACCTTTCATACCGGGGGTGTATTTACGGGGGATATCGCAGAATATATAAGAACTCCATTTAATGGAACTATTCATTTTGATGAAAATTCACTTTATTCCACACGTACACGACATAGAAACCCTGCTCGGATGTGCCGCAATGAATTAATTATTGATATTAAAGGTTTGGATTGTATGAATAGTTTGGCTATTCCAGCACAAAGTTTACTTATGATTCAGAATGATCAATATGTTGAGACACAACTGATTATTGCAAAAGTACGAACTAGGGAGTTCCCTCTCAAGGAACGTATTCTAAAATCCATTTATCCAAACCGTAAAAGCAATGGGAAAATTTGTGCAAATACCAGCTAGTAATTCTTTCTTAGGCCTTTAAGCCAGTAAATGCTTTGGCCCAACCGATCGATGGAAAGGGTCAAATCCTAGCTTCTAAGTCTAGATCAATTGAGTCTCTTGCACCATATGGGAATTATTTCAAGACCTTCCGGTGGCGGAAAATGACCCGAATCTACAGGAATTCGGGAAGGTTGAAGCAATGGCCAAACCTCCTTGAGGCTATAGCAATAACGTCATAAGCAATGACACTTAACTACAGCACTTTATCCTCGCTTTCCACCTTTTATCTAGGGTTAGGAGGATCATGCGCTATAATGCCGGATCTCCATCTTTCTTTGTTGGTTGCTCTCCAGTCTCGTAGAATTATGAATAGTTTCACTAAAAATAAGTTTATTGGCTTGGAAAAAAAAATGAAGCAATCCGGATCTCCTTGGCAATGTTTAAAGCACTAGAACAGAAGGTGCACCTGAAATTGAGACTTTTGATTCAAAAGGAGATGAACAAAAGGTTCAACACCCTTTTGATTGCACTATTGATGAAAAGGTTCAACATAATCCTCCTTTTGTGTAAGAAGTTGGGAATAGTTAAAAATGTTGATAATATGCCATGTCACACTGACATTGGTATATAAGGAGATAAGTTGTAATTTTTCATATCTTTTTGACAAATCAATACATTTACAATCTTTCTCTCCCTTCTTACTCTAAGCTTCCATGGCTTCACCTTTCCTGTCTTTCTCTCTCCAATTCTAGTCTTTCTCTCTCCTTGTCACTCTTATTTTCTCTCTCCCTGCAGTCTTTCTCTCTCCTCTACAGTCTTTCTCTCTCCTCTTTCTCTCTCCCTGGTTCTCTCTCTGACAAGTGGTATCAGAGCCTAGTTTTCAGATCCTTCCTTTCTCTCTCCTTCTTTACATTTAGTTCCTTGTCAGTTTCAGGAAACCTTACTGTGCACAGGTACAGCATTGAAGAACTACAGCAGTCAAGAAGTACTAGACATGGCAGCTTTCTTGGACTCCACACAAGCTATGTCAGGAGGTTTGATCAAATTTGAAGGCATGGAGACAAAATGGCAGCTCGTTTTCCAACTTTGAGGTGAAATTTTAGGATTCTTTTTGGGAAAAATCTACACAGGAGTTAAGGGAGAGTTAAACCACTGCTACTTTTCAAAGAGAAGTCTTCTTCTACCTCCTTCAAGCTTTCTTGAGAGCTTCCATGGAGGACCTCTTGCTTCTATCTTTCTCCCATGACTCCCATGACCGAAAGGCAGTCGAAGAAGCCAATCGGAGCTCTCAACTGCATCGAGCAATCCGTGTCTCCTCTCTGTGTGCCAATGAGAACTGGTGCCATCACGTATAGACACTGGATTTACATACTCCACTACAGGAGAAACTTCAAGATCATCCTTGCCTTCTCTTGCAGCAGTACCTTCACAGTTGACTGCGCCTGATCCTGCTGGTGATGCTTCTGCATTGCCAAGATCATCCTCGCCTTCTCTCGCAGCAGTACCTCCGCACGTGTGACTGCACCTGATCCCGCTGGTGTTGCTTTTCTTGGTCATTTTGAGTTGGTCTACGGTCCCTTATACTGAATTCAAACACAACGTTGAGAGTGCATTTATGCCAGGGCCTGAAACCCCAACAATGGCAAAGCCATGCTGCCTACTGTTCCTCTCCGATCCAGCACCTCTCTGTCCATTTGGTGAACTTCCTTCTGCGGCTATTGTTGGGCTATCAGTAACCTCTTGAACAGGCATCTCATAACGACACAAAGGACACGACCTGTGCAATGCCAACCATGTGAAGTTCATCCACGTTCGTCAAGGAATTGATTTCTGGTAGCTGTCCAAGGCTGAAATCCACCAGCACGATATTGTTCCCTGCGTTTTTTAGCGCATCGTAGAACTCTTGAGAAGAGTTTATGTCATGCATGTTTGGCTGATCTCAGAGAACGCTGAAAGCTTGGAAGCACCTCCAGAGCTTCAACTTGTGAACAAGGAGATGAGCAGAAAAGGTCTCGCTCCTGTGAGTATTGTCCTTGTGGAGAAGAAGAAATAGAAGAAATGGCGTTGGCATTCTCAACATCCTGGACATTATGCTTCTCTTCAGCGTCCGCACATACCAATGGCACAACCTTTCAACATGCATCAATCAAGACATCTTCATCTGCAGCATGAATCAGCCGTTCCAGGATAGGTAGTGCAATCAAGACATCTTCATCTGCAGCATGAATCAGCCGTTCCAGGACAGGCAGTGCAACCTTAACCAGCTCAAAAGGAGGTGGAGGCTTCCCTCTGCAGAAATTTGATAGCGTCCATGTTGCATTTCTGATCATTGATAGCTTTGAATGCTCGGATCTTGGATAATACCTGCTTGTCCAAGGAACTGAAGAAGGCAACCGACAGCTTCAGCGACTCCCGTAGGGGGTTTCGAGGTCGTGTACAAAAGGTGTCCTCAGAAATGGCCAAGAAGTGGCAGTGAAGAAGCTGGTTCTGTCTTTCGTTCAGGGTGAGAGGGAGTTCCAAAACGAGCTCTCTATTTGCCGGCGCCTTGACTCCAGGTATGTGGTGAAGCTCTTTGGGTATAAGAAGGACTGCGTTTTCTTGGTATTGCCGATCTCGGACTTGCTAGACACAAAGGGGGGGTGATAATAGGACCTCAAAGCCCCACTCTTATTGGGGGGAAAAGGGGGCTTATAGACCTTTAAACACGAGGGGGGGGTAATAAGAGGCACAAGAAGGGCCCCTTGTAAGGTTTTACGACACGGGGGGGATCTCGAAGCCAAGGATTAGCGACTTAAGGGTCTAGACACGGGGGAAAAAGGTAATAAGACCCTTAAGGTCTTAGTTCTCTTGGGGGGGGGGAGGGAGGTGACTCCAAAGTGAAGGGAAAGGGGTTTAAGCACGGGGGTGAAAGGGGGCTTAAGGGTTAAACACGGGGGGGAGTGTGAGGGGGGGTTTAACACCAGGGGAAAAGGGGCTAAGAAGGCCCCCCCTTTAGAAGCTTTCAAGCTTCCAGAAGGTTACGTGGGGGGGTGTGATAGGACCGTCAGTCGACGGCGAATAAGGCAGTGGCTCCTTCCTCCTTCCTTTCGTGCTCAATAGCATCGCATCCCTCTGCCCAGGGTGGCCAACGCAGAGTCCCTCCGTCTAGCGTCACGGCAGCCCACACCCTCTCACGATGCTGCAGAGTGCCATCCCCTCTCTCGATGCTGCAGAGTGTCATCCCCTCTCTTCTCGATCTCTCCACCGTATCCAGCTACCCCCTATAGCAGTGCCTCCTCCTGTTTAAATAGGGGAGGGGAGGGGATCCTCCCTCTACTATGTGTCGCATCGCATGGCCTTAAGGCTTAGCAAGCTCTAGCGAGGAGCTTGCTGGCCCTTCTATTCCCCTCTCCCCTTCCAGCTCAACCGTCACCGACGGGAGGATAAGAAAAAAAAATCCCATTAACCTTAATAGGAGGTTTATATGTGAATTTCAGTTTTTGATATATTACACTCAGCTTGTAGTGTGGCAATCCTCCTTCTCACTCCATGTTATGACGTCGTCGGCAGCTTCCCTCTCTCTCTCCACAGAGCCTTCTTTTTTTTCCTTCCCCCCCAAGGCTAAGGGGGGTTTTTATAGCCCAAGGGGTGGGGAGGGAAGCTCCACCACGTGGGCTCTGCATGGCTCCCCCCCCTCATGCAGCCCACCACTCCACCTAGCCCATCCCTCCCCACACTCCCTCTCCTCCAGCCATACATCTGCTGGGGGAAAAGGATAAACATTAAAAAAGCCATTAATATTATTCATTTTGCCCCTCCCAAGAGGGTGTTTCCCCACGGTTATGCAGATTTGAACCCCCGGGCTCGATTTGCTAATGCGGAGGTCCCGTTTTCACACGTGCGGGTTATGGATTAAATTGCCGGCAATTACAATGCAGAAGATAACCTTGCACAGGGTTTACGCGGCATGCGGGGAGTCAAGTTTTGTAATATTTCGAGCGAAAATATTACATTCTCTCATCCTTGGAGGAATCGAGATGTCCTCATCTCGAGAAGAACTGGGGGTATTGTCGTTTGAGAGTGCTTTCTTCCATCCAAGTGGCATCCTCCTTGGGATAATCTTTCCACTGGACGAGGCATTCTCTCAAGGTTCTGGATCTCAATTGTCTCTCCCTAACATCTAAGATCCTATCAGGCCGTATCTCAAGGACTCCTTGGCTAGGCATTACAACTTGTTGGTCATCAAGTACATGGTTAGGATTAGGTGCATACTTCTTCAGTAGGCTGATGTGGAATACATTATGAACCTTTAGGTTCTCAGGGAGTTGTAGTCTATAATCATTGGGTCCTAGGCACTTGAGGATCTTGTAGGGTCCACAATACCTTGGACTTAACTTCTTGCAATCTCCTAAGAATAGGGAACTCTTCTTTGGGCATACGCGAATGAAGACCATGTCTCATTCATCGAAGGTTCTATCTTGACGTTTTAGATCCGCGTATGCCTTTTGTCTATCCTTGGCGACTTGAATGTCCTATCTCATACAATGCTTGACAAGGGGTCATCTGAATGCTTTGTTGGTAAGAAGCATTGTAGGCAATTTCAACCAAAGGCAAGTATTGAATCCACCTTTTTGGTTCACGGTAGCAATGTGCCCTTAGCATATCCTCGATGACTTAGTTGACTCGCTCCGTTTGACCATCAGTTTGGGCATGGTAATTTGTACTAAAAAAGAGTTGAGTCCCAATGGCTTCAAAGATAACTCTCCAAAAGTGTGATGTGAAGAGAGAATCATGATCACTAATGATTCTTCTGGGCAACCCATGTAGCTTAAATATCTCGTTGATGAACAACCTTGCAATGTCTGAGGCTTTATAGTTTGTCTTAACAAGAATAAGGTGTGCAACCTTAGTAAGAATATCAACTACAACCATAATGGAGTTGTATCCTCCCTGAACTTGGGGTAGGCCAACAACAAAGTCCATACTGATGAATTTCCATTTCATTTGGGGAATGTCAAGTGGTTGCAACTTTCTTGGCTTTTTGACATGTTCGGCTTTAATACATTGACAAGACAAACATTCGGTGACATATTTGAGAACGTCACCTTTAAGCCTCTCCCAATAGTAGCTCTTTTTGACTGCATTGAGGGTCTTGGCATAGCCAAGATGTCCTAAGAAAGGGGAATCATGAGCTTCCCAAAGTATCTTCTGCTTGAGTGACTAGCTTGCCGGTATACATAATCTCGTTCTATAGTAGACAAGTCCACTATTGATAGAGAATTCATGATACTTAGCGTGTAGCTTTTGGTCTTGATCCTTGATAGGGATCTCCCTTAGCATCTTTTGATAGGTTGGATCATGGCATGCTTCTTCTCAAGCTAGCTCAAGTATTAGGTTGTTTGGCATGGATACCTTTGTGGCTAGAGATTTAGCTATTGATGGATTTTGCAAGATTAGAGAATTAAGGAATGCCTTGTGACTGAGTGTATCGGCAACTACATTCTCCTTTTCAGGCCACTATTTGATTTCAAAATCATACTCCTCCAGAACTTCAATCCACCCTCGTTGCCTCATGTTGAGCTCGTTTTGGGTAAAGATCCACTTGAGACTTTTATGATCCGTCACTAGAGTAAACTTGTTACCCAATAGGTAGTGTCTCCAAAGATTTAGAGCATGGATGACAGCTATCAGTTCTAGATCATGGGTAGCATAATTCTTCTCATGGCTCTTCAGTTTTCTTGAAGAGTAAGCTGCAGGATGACCTTCTTGCATAAGCACACATCCTAAGGCAAGCGTGCTAGTATCAATTACTACTTCAAACTCCTTATTGAGGTTCGAAAGTTTCAAGATAGGTGCTGATACTAAACTTTGCTTTAATCTATCAAAGTTAGATTGTTTGGCAGTTGACCATGCAATGGATGTTTGCTTCTTTAGTAGATCCGTTAGAGATGCTGCAATCAAAGCATAGTCTTTGATAAAGACCCTATACCATCCTGTCAATCCAAGAAAGCTGTGTATTTCTTTGACAGTTGTTGGTATTGGTCTTTCTAGAACATCTCTGACTTTGGCTAGATCCATTGAGATTCCTTCGGCTGATATGATGAATCCCAGATATTCAATCTGATGTTTGAAGAATGCACACTTCTTCATCTTGGCATAAAGCTTGTGTGCCCTCATTGTCTCAAGGACAATGCAAAGTTGTGGTTCATGATCTTCTTCCTATTTGGAGTAGACTAGGGTATCGTCGAAGAGGACGAGTATGAAGTCATCAAGATATGGTCTAAAGATATCCTGCATTAACCTGTTGAAGGTGGCAGGTGCATTGTCAGCCCGAATGACATGACTAAGAACTCAAAGTGTCCATATCTTGTGTTGAATGCCATCTTTGGGATATCGTCTTCCTTGATCCTTATCTGATAGTATCCAGACCTGAGATCAATCAATCCACACAATCTTGCAAAGCTTAGATCACTATTTTTAAAGCATTTTTGGGCATTTTGAGGAAAAACTAAGCACTCTAGCTTGTCAACCATAAATATATCACTGATAATTTTTAAATTATAATATATATATATATATATTGTACTTTGAAAGTAATATTTGTATTAGGTAATGTCAGTTAGTAAAATACTTCAATCTTATCACAGTTGAACACAATAAAAAAGAAAATTTTCTCACAGATAGATTGCAAGAAAAATATATTTGTATTATATTGCAAAGTACAAGGGCCTTTTTCTTTACAGGGCTATTATTGGAATCTTAAGGCTCAATACAAGTTTTAGGTTATTTTTAGGTGCTTGATTTTCTCATGGACCTGCTTACATCTCTTCTTGGCCTCTTGTTGTAACAACGAAGCCTTGACACTCTTCTACATGGTGGCCTAGTTGGCTCCTATGGCTTTGCCAATGTCCATGGCCCGTAGTATCCTTTCACACAAACATGTATCAAAAATGTGCTTCATCAACTCCTTTTTAACAAGAATGTTCTTGTGCGCATTCACACAACACTTTTGATGGGGCCTTCCAAATAGAGAATTGAGCTCATCCATCTGGGGTGGATGCGGCCTAGACAATGGCTATGTCACAAATGGGGTTTTGGTCAATGTAGTGCCCTATTGAGACATCCTTCCCAAATACCCCCCAGCCCTTTTGGTGACTTGAAAAATCATGGATATTGAGCATGACCTACATTGACTTAAAGTTAGCTCAAAACATTATGCATAGGAAAACAAAGTGTCTAGATGGACATTGATATACTTACTTCCTACATGGGTTTGGCGGCAATATTCAAGGGTATGGTCAAATCCACAGTTAACTTAGATTTGTCGATTTGTGGGGAGGAAGGGGACTTGTCGCTCCTCCAAGGGCACTTGTCTTGCCACCAAGCTCACTTGAACTATCTCAAATTTTTGGGTGCCAACCATGGCATGCTTCACCAAGTCTATGGTATGCTTCACCAAGATTTGTCGATTTGTGGGGGGGAAGGGGACTTGTCGCTCCTCCAAGGGCACTTGTCTTGCCACCAAGCTCACTTGAACTATCTCAAATTTTTGGGTGCCAACCATGGCATGCTTCACCAAGTCTATGGTATCTTCAAGAGCTATGAGTGCACCGGTTAGGTCTTTAGCTTCTAGTTGTTGTAATTTGTAGGCAGATCATCAGATATGAGGGGGAAGTCATTGGCGATTGGTAGCACCAAAAATGCCTCATCTTTCCTCACTCTAAAAAGTTTCTCCACATCATGGAGAAATACAAATTCTTTGTTGTTGATGAAGAGTTTGCTCATGCTGTCTATGTGACAATTTGTATTGATGGTAGAGGGTGCAGTCTCTTGCTCACTTGAGCCACCTCCTCCTAAGAGGTGCTATCCACAGTAACTATAGCTTTCTAGAATCGGGGCTCTTGGACACCCATCTACGTCTTGGGTCTTCTCCTACTCATGGGTTCCTTCAGTTTTTTAAGTCTGGGTGCATTTCTTCTTATTGCAACCAATTCTCAAATTATTTGCATTCACTACATGGTGGGTGGTGCTCTTTAGTACATGGTGCAAAATGAGACTTTTAGCTTTTCAATGCACTTCAAGTGATAAAAGTAATGTGGGGTGGGAAAGAAAAATGAAAAATGCAACATACACTATTCCCCTTTTTTTTCACAGCCTAATGTGGCTCTAAGCACATTCTCTAACTATTCCTAAGAATTGTCTAGGGTCTTTACTGCTCTTCTTTGCTCGGTCATGGTGGAATTGGAATCTATGAGTTGGTTTAAGCTCTAAGTGGGGTTGGACTCTCGACTAGGCTACTAGAGTTTGCCTCTAGGCCGTAGGTCACAATTTCCTATATTCTCGGCTTCTGTAAGTTGGCGCGTTTATCTAGGGGGGCCTAGTTTTGGTCAGAGGCTAGGTGATTTATCATTGTTTTTATGTTTTGCCATGTTGTCCCGACTCTGGGAGTTGGATGGGGTCCAAGTTTGATTGGGTGTGTCCGATCAGACCAAGGTGGTCTGATTCCTTAGTTTGGTTCACGTGGGGGTTGTTCGATTGGACAAATAGGTTGTTCGAATGGTGTGTGGCACCGGTCTATCGATCTCGTTTCTGATTGACCAATCAAAGGTTCGATTCTACTAGTCAAATTGTCCGATTGGTCTGAATTTGGGATCCCTAGGGCGCAAACAGAGATGCTGGTGCGATCGATGCCAGGGGTTCCTAGGGTTTATGGCATTACATGTAGCCTTCCAAAACACGAAAATAGGGAACAAGGAAGGCTTGGAGGTACCTAGAATGGAAGATGGGCGCAAAATCAACATGGTTGATTCGTTCTATACCTGCAACTCTCTCTATCTGTCAAGCTCTCTCACACTCACACACTGAAGTGCAGAAATGAGGTCTCCCCTATTGGTTTTGGGCTTTTAGGGTCCTGTCCAACCATCTTTAGTGGAGCCCCAAGAGGAACACCAAGGAAAAGGGAATTCTCTTGCAAGAAAATCTATCTTGTAACATCAAAAAGCTTGTTTATCATGTTTCATAAGATCACAATGAAGAAAAGAACACCAGGCACAACAAATCTTCATACAGCATCATGTAAATCTCCCACGGATTTGATAGAAACAATCATATTCTTCAATATCTTCACAAAATCCATCAATAGAACAAAGAAAGCAAAAGAATACACCATATTTGAATGGAAATACATCACATAGTATTCATCTTCAATATCTTCATAGTCTTCTCTCTCAATCTCTCACATACAATCACTCTGTTTCAGTAGAATTGGCTATCTCTGGCTCTCTCTCTCTCTCTCCATCAATAATACATCATATCCTCACTACAATCTCTCAAAAATCACTCTCCATAATCCCTCTTAGGTCGTGGATACCCCTCCCAAGAGGTATGTCTGATATGAAAAGTCACCAGAGCCACTACAGTGTCCTTTCATAGCTCACTACTATCACTTCACTCCAGTCTTCACTTGAGTCTTCAGCAGCTACTTCTTTCACTTCTTTCAGCTCTTTTGCACTTGTATTCACCTCTTTCCAAGATAGAAAACTTTCCCAAGCTACACTCTCATCCATCAGAACACATACAGAAGCATACAGAACAGTACCAGAACAGCTACAGTACAGAACAGAACAGAGCAGAACAAAGACAGAAGCTCTACAGAAGACCTATAGAAGGTTACAGAAGGTCATCAAAACCACATAACTCATTCTCAAACCATTCCAAACTCTCAAAAACTATTCAATAAACTTTCACAAGATCTCAATCTTCATCAATCAATACTCCATCCCTCCTTACAGAAGACAATCAGAACAAAACAGACCAAAACAGAGCAAAACAGAACAAAACAGAAGGTATACAGAACCAATCAGAACCTATCAGAACATCACAGAACCACCAATAAACATCATGATCTTCCAAAACCCAATCAATATCATCCAAAACACTCTCAAATCACTTCCAAACCGATCAATCATCTCATAAAATCAACCATTCAACTCTCAAAAACAACAAAAATCAGCCCAAAAAACAAGTCATTTCAATACTCAACATATCCCCACACTTAATAAGGAAGCGTCCTCGCGACCCAGGAAAAAGGGAATACAAGTGCATTTAACTTCAAAAAGAATCTATCCACCACGACCCCAACTTATAACCTGTTTCTGATATAAAAATACAAAGAAAGGAAAACCCTTATACATTAACACCGCTTATCAAACTAAAAATCTCAACAAATTTGTAAAGGATATAAAAGTTTGCTTCTTCTTCATCAGCATCAACTTCAACTCTGCAACCACGACCCCATCACCACAAATCTCCAAAATGTAACTCGTACACGAAATCCAATCCAATAGAAAACCACCACGCTCGTTTTACATAAATGAACTCACAACACAAACACTAATACACAACACAACCATCTGAATGACGCCTCCAAAAAGAGAGTTTTTCATTTAAAAAGCATCCATTATACATTTGAAAGGTATCAATGAAGATGATCCCTCTTAAAAGATTGATGTTGTCGGAAACGATCCATAGACAAGGATTCATCTACAAAGTTTTTGGGAGGATTTTGAAAAAATTGGAGACAGCACATCCTTTCCAACAGGACCAGGTATCTGCTAGGCAAACAAAGGGCATGAAAATACAATATCTCCAGCTGCTGGGAATCAATACTCACATTGACATTCATGCACAACTTTGGAATAGGCTTGGAATCATTATGAGAGTGCCTATGCATATACGCCAGGTACCAAGCAAAGTGAGCAGTTAATCTCACTGAGGGATCTGCAGACTGTGAATATTGCTGAGCAAAATGAACATAGTTCTGATAAGCTTGATTGGAAGCTGTCCATTCTCCTGGAATTACTGGCCAATTGATCTGAGGTCCTGTAAGGCAATCATCCGAACTCCATCCCCGTCTTCTGGAAATCTGATTATCAAACCCTTCACACTCACTAACCAACTGAGGTGGTTGAGATATAGAAGTGTTAGGAGAGGGTAATGGAATAAGGAAAAGTGGATGAAGTGATGGATAGGAAAAATCATAAAAGGAAGAAAAGGTTAAAGAAGGAGTGGCAGAAATTTGGAGGGAATCACTAAGGAAGGGTGTTAACTGATAAATAGGAAATGTGGAGGGTACATTAATGGATGGAGAAGGACAGGGCGGAGAAGGGGAAAATACCCTATCCTCAATAAAGGAACAGTATGTAAAAATGGGAATTTGAGGGAAAGATGAAGGTTGGAAAAGAAGGGGTAAAATAGTTGTGGAATTAGATTGACAAAGGGAAAGATATATAGCGTAGCGGTGAGCCATTTGTTGGTAATAGAGGAGGGTAGGAACAGAAGGTCCTAAGAGAGATCATCTATGATAGGCATCAAAGAAGGTAGCATCAAATGGATTATGTTTTGAAATATAGGCTAAGAGATCCATCCTCAGTTGATTAGTACTCTGGGCAGAGATAGGAGCTGTGTTTTGTCTTTGATTTAGGACAACAGAATCAATCATGGGATGCCACGAATTATCATGACAATCAGCCACTTTGGAGGAATAACTATGGAACATGTCAGCTATGCGCAACTCCAAATGGTTGACATACAAAACAGCCTGTAATACCACATCCCCCACATACCATGCCATATCCACCTCATCTGGAATTAACAAGTCTCCTCGTAGATACATGTATGACATCAACATGGTATCTGGCGTGACAGAATCTTCAAAGACCATCCTGACTACCTCTGTCAACAACTCAGCAGACCAAGCCCCACTCCATCCATCCTCTGGAAGAGGTAAATCCATCGTGGAAAGCTTCATGTAGAAAACCAACTTCTGTAATAAGTGGTAGTGGACAAAGAAAGAATGGTCTGGTGAGACATATTCCTGAAATTGCGTAGACCATAACAAGTCCATTCTGGACTACAATCTTTCCACTTTATCTTGGAATAGAGGACACAAAGTAGCCTGTCTCTGAAGAGCAACCAAGTCCTGCTGTGAAAGAGAAGGAATCAAGGGAACATTAGGGCTTGGAGGAACAGAGCGGGACTTTGCCAGTTGATCTTGCAACTGCTTGATTTGGGAGGCTTGGGATGCCACTGTGTCATTAGCAGTCTGTAAAGCTGAAAGTTTGTCATCTAAGAGAGTTTGGAACTCCTGCGCTTCCCTGGACATTCTCTCCTTCTCCTCTGAAAGGCTAGTAACCTGTGATTGAGCCTCTAGTAACTGGATCTTCAAAGAAGAGATCTCATCTCTTTGGGTGGCAACCAGTTGGGTTTGTTGTTCCATTTGCTTAAACAAATCTGCTAGGGTATCCTTAGCAGAAGCTAACTCGGATGTTGCCTTATGCAACTGGTCCTTAGACTGCATGAGTTCTTCATAAAAAGACGCGTATAGCTGTTGAACACAGGCTGTCACTGACAATTCAATGGAACTCTGAATATCTTTACATAGGAAAGGAATTGCATCTCCTGAGACTAGACTGTTTAGTGAGGGAACTGATATCTCCAATGATCCTTCGCGATGTGCTCTGAACAGGTTATTACAAGTGAGATACCCAGGGAGTTCACTGCCAGAGGTAGCAAGGATAGGTACGGAAGGAAGTACTGAAGGAGCTTTATCCGCTACCCTCTTCAAGCGTTTGCAATGTATGACCAGGGGAGGCGGAGAATCATCATCCTCTATGTCAATAGGTTCTGACTCATCTGAAGCTGGAGGAGGAGGTACTTGATGTGATGGAGGAGGTGGAGGCACAGTCTTCTGTAAACCTGAATAGGTCAAGAAGGCAGACAAATATGATCCATATGTGACATTGGTAACATTACCCCTGGTGACTTTAACGAAATGCTGATCCATTTTAGTGAGGAGGTAAGTGCTCCAATCAATAGCAACTCCTTTCAACACCATCCGGGAAGCTGTGAAAAGCTCTTTGGACAAATACTGGGATGGCGTTTTGGCAGGCATAAACCTGTCCTGGAGAAACTGACAGATCGTCTTCCATACAGGATCAGTGATCATAGAAAAGGAAACTCCGGAAGAGTTAATCACCTTCTTAACATCCAGCATTTCCCTTGTCTGCTTTTGCAACAGCTTTAGAATCTCTTCATTAGAGAAAAGCTGACGAGTGGTCACAAAAGGTTCACCTTTGGAGGGTAGAGACAGAGCCTTCCCTAAGCCTCGAGGTGTCAAAGTCATAGAAATTCCCTGGACTAATCCTGTCTTCTTGCTGTAAGAGGCCAGAAACTCATCACATAACGACGGATCCTCTGGAAGCAATGGAAAGGAAGTAGCCACAAAAGCAGCGAGTCCCGCCTTCGTGAGAGGCTCAAAAGTAAGTAGGGAAGAGTAATCCCTACTAACTAATGGGACGTACTGGATAGGGGGAGGAGCATGAGAAGGCGCCATTCAGATGGTTACACACACACCACAAACACAGACAATCAAGGAGAATGCCTGCAAAGCAACAAACAAAAAACCAAGGATAAGAGAACAACCAAAACAATAAAACGTGACTCGACCAACGAACCCCAAGCAATTCACATCTTAGAAAAAATTCGACATGACCTTGAGACATATGCGACCGAAAGCTTCATGCGATGCATCAGACAAACACCCTGAACCCCGTATCAGGCAAGAAAAGAAAAAACTGCATACCGTACCCGTAACCGTAACAAAGATAGTAAACCAAAACAATACCACATCCGACACATATCAAGACTACATCGGTGATAAACCAGGACTGGACCAGGAAAACAACTCTAATGACTGCGCATACCCATCCCACGAAACGGTTCATTAAAAAGGGGAATTAAGTGCAGTGAGGGGGAATTAATTTAATGAAGGGTTGATTTTAATAAATTATTAAGAATGGGTGAATTTTTATTAGGTGATAAACCTTAGCAAGAAAACGGCGGTTCCTTATTATAAATTAAATTACCAATTATTAGGTGAAAACGGTGCTTTAATTCGAATCCCGGACTTCGATACCCGACGGGGTCTCTGAATGCAAATTCATTGATTATAAATTAAGGTGATGTGGAGCGCTTTTTTGCCAGCGCGTGCTCATGTGACGGCTGGTTCATTTTAATTAAAATTTAAAGTGCCTCTGTAGCGCACGTAGCGCGTGCGAAGTGAACGGCGGGTTTATTTTAATTTAAAAAAAATATGTGTGTGTATAGCGCGAAAGCGCGTGCCATGGTGGTATTGTTTGTGTGTTTTTTGTTGTTTGCCGTGGTTGTTTTTTTTTAGTTTTATATTAATCGTGGGTTTTGGGGTAGCTGGTGTGTTTTTTTGTTTATTTTTGTGTTTTAAAAAAACGAATAAAAGGAAAATACCTGGTAGTGGGTGTATGAAAATGCAAAGAATGCGCTCTCCGCAATCCAAAAATATCTGGATTGTTGTTCTAGACGGTTAGTTGGTGTGTGGAGGAAAAATGTGTTGTTTATATTGTTTTTTGTTTTTGTTGAATTTGTGAGGAATTTAGGTGTGAAATGAAATATTATAACAACTAAGAAAAATATGCCAAAGATAAATAAAAATACTAAGGAAAATGTTAGGAAATTTTCAAAAATTAATTTGGAATTGTTTAGCATTTTAAATGAATTTTGATCATATTTTTGGGTATTTTGAAAGATTTTGGAATTTTAAAATAGGCAAAAAATATTGTTTCTGAAATTTACAGGTTAAGAAAAAGATGGCCATGGGTTGCAAAAATAAAAGGAAAGTTTGCTAGATTTTGCGGGAGTTTTTCAGAATTGAAATGAGTTTTTAATGATTTGTGTTGTATTTTTCAATGTTTTTGTTGGTTGCTTTTTGTTTTTGTTTTGTTTTGTTTTTTTTAATGGAAAAAGGATTTGCGGGTGTGTTAATTAAAAATCTGGGAAAAATACCCAGCAACACGCTGCGTGGCAGCAACCAATGAACGAACAACGAACCGTACCCACGCACGATCAATCATGAACAATCACCAGCTCCCGCACGTGCGTACACACCGCTGCGTATGTCGATGTCACGAGGGTGTCGACAGGTGGGACAGGGGTTGATGGAGGGGGTTGCGGTGGTGCCGCCGTGCAGCGGGGCTGCAACGTGGGACAGGGGGCTGGATAGGGGAGTGTGTGTTAGGGGGGCACGTGGGTAATGGGGGGAATGAGGGTTTAGAAGGGGGGAAAGTGAGGGGATGGTGGGAATGGGGGTTAGATAGGGTTGGGTGGTAGTGGGGGTGGGAAAGTAGATGATGAAGGGCTTAGTGGGAGGAATGGGGGTGTAGGTGGGGGGTGTGAACAAGGGGCTAGGTGGGGGGTGGGTATTCTTGGGTAGGCAAGGGGAGGATTTGGTGGGGAATGGGGGAAAGGGGGCCTGCAGAGAGGGGGATTGTGTGTGTGTGTGAGGGGGGCTTGGGTGCGGTAATGGGGAGGGTTTGGTTTGCTGTGAGGGAAGGGGGGTTTAGATGGGAGGGTTTAGGGAGTATGTGTGTGTGGGGGGGGAAGGGGGGCTAGTGGAAGGGTGGGGGGGTTAATGTGGGACACATGGAGGAGGCGGGAAGATAGGAGGAGGTCAACTGGTACGTGCAGGGCGGGAGGTCGGCGCGGACGAGGGCCAGCGGGAGGCGGAGGGCGGTCGACGTGGCGCTGCAGAGGACGGGCCAGGGGCGTCGGATGCGGCACGGTGGGGCGGCGTCAGCTGGCGAAGGGGGCGGCTCGGGCGGGGCTGCTGACGAGGATGAGGGCAACGCGGGAGGCGGAGGGCGGACGACGACCTGGGGGCGGCGACTTGTCAGCGGCGCGGCGGCGGCAACGGCTATGTCGATGGGCGGCAGCGGCTCGGAACCAGCGGCGCGGGCCGCGACGGCGGGGGGTAGGAGGGGGAGGGTAGGAGTGGAGGAAGCGGAGGGAGGAGGGAAGAAGGCATGTAGGAGGCGTGGGGGAAAGGTGGCAGGAGGGCGTCGTGGTGGGGAGGAAGGGGGCGTCCGGGCGAGGAAAAGAGGGAGGTGAAGGAGGGGAAGGAGAGGAGGAGGAGGGGAAGGTGAAGAAGAAGATGAAGGTGGAAAAGATGGAGATTGAGGTGGAGATGGAGAGGGGATGGAGGGAGACCCGCAGGGGAAGGGAGAGGAAGAGAGGTGGTTGGGGGGGATTGGGTCGGGGAGAGAGAAGGGTGGGGGTAGGGGGGGATAGGGAAGGGTGGGGGTGGGGTGCCCAAGGGGCCCCCAAGGGTTGGGGGTGGGCATAGTGCCCATAGGGCGGTAGGGAAAGGGAGGGTATAAGGGGGGGTGCCCAAGGGGAAGAGGGAAAGGTTAATGGGTAGGGGCCCATGCAAGGGGCATACCCCCTTGTCCTGCGCGCGTGCGCGGGGCGAGGGTAAAAAAATTTGCCGTGACAGGATGGAAAAGGCACCGAAACGCTACGACCGGGCACGTGGAGGCGACGGAGTCGCGTTAAGACGCGTAAAATCATAAACGGGCGCGTTCACGCACAAAACGGGCGTGCGAATACACGTAAAAATAAAGAAAAATTAATAACTCCCAATCCGGACGTCAAAACGAAATAGCGTAAAAACAAAAAGTGGGCAGGACGACAGGGGAAAACAAGGAAAATATGCGATGGAGGTTCCGGGAGGGGTAAAGGGCGGTCACGTGCAAAAAACAGAAAAAACGGACCACAAAACGCAATTAAAAATTAATACCGAAAAATCCGTACATCGGAATGAGGTGCAAGAAAAAGGAAAACTTTGCAGAAAGACGTGCTCGACAATCCTATCACATCAAAACAGAGTTCCGACTGAGATAAGACGCGTTCACGTGGGAAAAACCCAAAAAACAGACCCAAAAATGGGATCGGAAATTAATATCGGACAAACCGTTCACCGGAATGACATGTAGTAAGAAGGAAAAATGTTCGCAGAAGGAGTGGCACAGGGTTATCACGTTAAACCGTAGTTCCGGTGGAAGTAGGAGGGGTTCATAGGCAAAAAACTCCAAAAATACGCCCGAAAACTCATGTAAAAATTAATAAGTAAAAATCCGGAAGGCGAAAAAGGATGGAGAAAAAAGGAAAAAGGTGAGGAAAGGCACAGGGACAGGGCTATCAAATCAAATTGGAATTCCGATGCAAAGAGGGCAGGTTCACATGGAAAATTGTCAAAAATACGCACGAAAAAGGTTGTAAAACCCAGAAAATTAATAATGGACAAACCGTGTATCGGAATGACACGGAATAAAAAGGAAAAATGTCAGGGGAAAAGTGGTTGTCAGGGCTAGGACGTCAGAGCATGGTTCTGAAGCAAGCAAAGCGCGTTCACATGGAAAACCGGCTAATTTACGCAAAATGCTTCAAAAATTAATAACTCGAAAACCGTGCACCGGAACAGGGGTAGGTAAAAAGGAAAAATGGTCAGTTCAAAGGGAGGAACAGGGCTATAAGGTTGGATGTGGACTTCGGTGAACGTAGGGGTGCAGTCACATGGCAGGACTTCAAAAGCAATGAATGAAGGAAAACTACAAGGGAACAGCCCCAAGGGTGGGTGGAAAATAAACGGGTGGGTGGGAAGGGACCCCATTAGGGTAACAACAAGGCATGGCATAGAGGCATGAGCAGGGTAAGGCATATGCAGAAGGGTAGGCAATGTAGACGCGCAGGGACGCGTCCCCACACTTAAGACCTTAACGGATAGGGTTAACCGAGCAACAGGGACCTAGGACCACGCCACAGACCATCCACTAACTTCCCCACACTTAAAACATGACCGTCACGAAGAAACCAAAGTGGGAGGGTTAGAAAAACTTGGCCCATTTCGTCAAGAAGCAAGGTTGAGTGTCGATGGCACGTCCTGTGTTGTTGTCGTCTTTTGGAGGTACCAAGGCATCTTCTCGACACACGTCTATCATGGAAGGGACCACGCGGCAGCACCCAAGGAGGTAGCTGATTAAAGGAAGCGCAGGAAATTCGTTGTCGATGATGAGGAATGTTGCAGTCAACTCACAGTCACTCAAATGGAATGAAAGAACAGTCACTCGCCCCAAGACTAATATCACTCGAGGAAGAATGATTGAAACCCATATCTCATACCCGGTTTAGAAATCAACAGGGAAATGGTGCAGAAGGAGTATGCCAGGGTGCACAGTTGATGGTGCATTAGTGCATCCAACCCGTCTGGCATAAGTGCAAGGAGGAAGGCAAGGGAGCCTTACAGTGCAGTGTACAGAATAGGGTGATGTGTCTTGTGATGATGGCAAAGACCCATCCCATGGGTGCATAGGGAAACGGGAACATACCTGACTCCAAGTGTCGTAACGTCCCTCAATCTCACCTCTCGGTAATTGATTGAAGAAACTCCAGTCACACTCATCCCACCCTCTGTCTCACTCTCTGTTGATAGTTACAGAAGAGCAGCCTGTTCCTGAAACCCATTGATATTATCCTCACAGTCACTTGTGCAAAGGTTGTATGCCTTGTGCGCATTTGATGGTGCAACTGTGCATCCCGCCCTGTGCCGGCATACTGTGCGAGAAGGAAGGCCAGGGAGCCTTATGGTGCAGTGCACAAGAACAAATTGTGCTTTGTGCATTGAGAGGCCCATCCCGTGCGTGCAACACTTCATTCACACTACTCACCTCTCATTTGATTTGAAGGAAAAAGACTGGTCTCTCGGCCCACCCTCTATCTCACGCTCGGTTGATAGATACAGGAGGGCAACCATACTCACTTCCCCATCCGGTTAGGATGAAAGCTCACGTCACTCTATTGTTTGTCGATGAAGATCGCGTCGTCAGTTGTTAAAGAGGCATACCCAGGGAGGTAGCCATCAAATCGAACGTTATATTGGACAGGAACATGTCGTCTGCTAAAAGGACAGTTAGACACTTTGCAGAGAGACCCAAGACACAGCGTACCAAGGGAAGCAGCTTCGGAATTGAATCCTGGAAATATCAATTAATGAATCCACTTTTTGGACTGCTGGGTGTTACCACCTTTTCCAAAGCCAGCTTCCCGCCCAAGGGTGTTTACCACCTTTTCTCGGAACGAGGCCTGCTATGAAAGGGAAGTTCTTCATTTTCTCTCATAACAGTTTTGTTTTTCTTCTTTTGTTATTATTATTATTTTTTTCTTTGTTTCCCTATTCCCGAGGGTGTTTCCACCTTTTCCCGAAGAATAGGTCGGCATGACAGGGACCTAAGTCCTTTTCTCCCATGACCGATATGTTTTGTTTTTTCTTTTTCTTTTTCTTTCTTTCTTTCTTTTATTTTCTTTTTTGTTTTTTTTTTCTTTTTTCTCGAATTGAGCAAGGGAATGGTAGAAAGACCATTTGTCAGAACCAACCTCGCCACTGCCGCTGGTGGAAAATAGAGGATAAGAGATCATGGCTGGAAGGTAGGGTTGAGGGGACAGAGGGTTGTGTCTACTTCATCAGGAGTGGCTGAAGAACGGCTATCAGAAGTAGCATCATAAGAGTGACAGTGCCGCGCCAATGAGGGAAAAGATCAAGTGACCGTAATTGTCAAGATCCCCAAGGAGGGAAGTACTTCTTCAGGCGATATCCATTGATTAGGAAGGGATCATCAGAGGCATCAACGGTCTGCACTTGGACAGAGCCATTAGGGTTGACGGCAAGTACCTTATAGGGGCCCATCCACCACTGCTGGAGCTTGCCAGGAAACTTGCCAAATCGTGAATCATAGGCTAGGACCAAATCACCTTCTTTGAACGCCTTGTGCTTGATGAAGCTGTCATGGTAAGCCTTGCGTCGAGCTTGCGTGGCTTCCATGCACTGTAGAGCCATCCTACGAATTTCGTCCAAACATTCCAAGTGCAGGAGACGGCGTTGCAGTGAATCATCGTCCCCCAAACGCTCTTTGATAGCCACTCTCAAAGAGGGTAATTCTAGTTCAACAGGAAAAACAGCTTCTGTTCCATACACCAGCTGGAAGGGTGTCTGTCCTATTGCGGCTTTATGGGAGGTTCTATATGCCCGGAGGGCCTCTGTAAGTTGATCATCCCAATCACGACGATGTGCGGCAATCGTTCTTGTCAGGATCGAGCAGAGGATGCGATTGGTGACTTCGACTTGGCCGTTGGCTCTGGGGTAATAAGGAGTGGACTTGCGATGGCGGATCTTATACAACTCTGACAATTCTTCCATGACTTTGTTGAGGAAATGAGTGCCTCTGTCACTTACCAGCTCTAAGGGACTGCCAAAACGGGTGATGATATTCTCGTACATGAACAGGGCCAGGCTGTTACCATCGTCCCGCTTGAGGGCTTTAGCTTCACACCACTTTGTGACATAATCCGTACATACGAGGATGTATCTGTTCTGTTTCCTTTTGGTGGGAGGATCGATCGGACCTACGAAGTCAATGCCCCACTTCTCAAACGGCTTCAAAGGAAGGATAGGTTGCAGTGGCATGGCACTTGTCTTCGTGGGTTTCCCCATTCTTTGACAAGCATCACATCTTTTACAGTAATCATAGGCATTCTTATGAATGGTAGGCCACCAGTAACCTGCTAGCAAAGCCTTCCTGGCAGTAGCTTCTCCTGCAAAGTGACCTCCACATGGCTCATCATGGCAAGCCTTCAGAACAATCCCAATCTCTTCTCCTGCGACACATCTTCTAAGCACTTCATCTTTGCCTTTCTTGTACAGTGCACCGCCTAGCAGGGTGTAGGGGGCTGATTCTAGCATAAGCTTCTTCCTTTCCCAACTAGAAATGCCAGGAGGATACTGTTGGGTTGCCAGCAGATTGGCAATGTCTGCATACCAGGGAGTTACAGTTTCTACCAAGAATAGGGAAGCATCAGGGAGGTCTGGATCATCTTGCTCCTCGTCTACAATTTGTGGGATACGCGACAAATGATCAGCCAAAACATGGGAATGACCAGGCTTAGTAATCACCTCAAATTCGAACTCCTGAAATAGAAGGAGCCATCTCATCATTCGTCCTTTCACATCTGCTTTGTTCATCAAGAAGGACAGGGCCTCATGATCCACATAAAATTTAAAGTGGGTGGATAGGAGGTAATGGCGGAACTTCTCTAGGGCAAACACCATTGCCAAGCACTCCAGCTCTGTCACTGTATATTTCCGTTCCCTATCAGTGACTTTTCGGCTTGCGTAGTAGATCGGTTGATCCAACTTCGAGGAGCCCTTCTGGCAGAGGACAGCACCTAAGCCTTCAATTGATGCATCAGTGTGTACATGGAACTCTTTCGTCCAATCAGGAGGTTGCAGAATGGGTGCCTCTATCAGACACTGCTTCAGAGTGTGAAAGGCTTTATCACATTCTTCCGTCCAAGTAAACTCTGCATCTTTCCTCAGAAGCTTGTGCAAGGAGGTTGCCTTTGTTGCAAAATGGGCTATGAACCTTCTGTAGTAACCCACATGGCCTAAGAATCCCCTCAATTGTTTGAGGTTGGTGGGTGCTGTCAGAGCTGCGATCTTTTCAATCTTTGCAGGTTCTGTTGATATCCCTTGTGCAGAGATAATGTGGCCCAACAGGACTCCAGAAGAGACCCCAAAGATGCATTTGTCGGGGTTGAGGGAAATCCCATACTCCCGGCATCGGTCAAAGCATTGTTCCAGGTGCTCCCAATGTTCACGGATCAAACTATAGACACAGAAGTCATCCAAATATACCTCAATAAAGTCGTGCAGATGATTCTGAAATGTAGCCATCATGACTCGTTGGAAAGTAGCAGGGGCATTGCAGAGCCCAAATGGCATCACTCGGTAAGCGTAGGTTCCCCATTCTGTGGTGAAGGTTGTTTTGGATTGGTCTTCTTCTGCGATTTGGACTTGGTTGTATCCGCTGAATCCATCCAAAAGGGAATAAAGCTCATGTCCTGCCACTGTGTCCAACAGTTGGTCTGTGAAAGGGATAGGAAAGTGATCCTTCTTTGTCTTGGAATTAAGCTTTCGGAAATCCACACATATTCGCAATTTTCCATTCTTCTTGGGTACAACCACAATGGGTGAAACCCATTCACTATTTGCCACTGGATAGATGAACTCAGCTTCCAAAAGCTTCAGCAGCTCCGCTTTCACCAATGTGGAATAATTCGGGTTCATTCGCCTCTGTCGTTGCCGTACTGGCTTGGCATCAGGCTCCAAGTCAATATGATGTTGACATATTGTGGGATCAATCCCCTTTAGGTCTTTGTAGGACCATGCAAACACATCCAAATTTTCTTTCAACAAGTTGTACAAGGTTGACAATTCCTCTTCTGGAAGGCTGCTACCCACCTTCAAGTGGCATTCAGTGCCTTCTACATCCACAAAGGTTAACTGCCTTTCACCTTCTACTTCACGGATGAAGGTCCCACGGACTGCTTCTGGATTGACTCCTTCAAGGGAGTGGTGTCCTCTTCTGATGTCCCACTAGAACCAACTTCTTCTTTTGGTGGAGACTTAGGTTGCTCCTTGAGATGTTAAAATGGGATTAGAGCCGTTTCGGGTTTGGTTTCAAGATTAATTACCTCTTGACTTGAAGACTCCTCTTCTGAAGATGACACATCCAGGAACGTCACATAACAGGGACCCTCAGATGCCTGTTGGGTTGGTGGGATTGGTGCTTGTTGGCACGGTGCATCATCATCATCTTTCTTTGGCAAGGATGGGTTAGGATGGCATGAGCCACTCTTGAAAGACGGCTTGTTCTTCTTAATCCATTTCTTATAAAGGTTTTGCATATGAGAAGATCCATTTACCAGACCAAATGGTACCATCACCATTCTGTCCCATAGCATGAGCTCGTCTGTTTCTGATACTTCTGGAACTTCTTCTTCAAATGTATCCTCTGTAGGTGGGATAGATTCTTCTGGCTCACTTTCATAACATTCTTCGTCCATATTATATCCATCCTCTTCTGTCTCTGTCTTTGCTTCTGCTTCTGCTTCTGTCTCTGGCTCTGGCTCTGCTTCTGTTTCTGTCTCTGTAGGGGCTCTGTAACAGAAGAACAGATCCTTTGTTTCCTCTTCTGCCTCTGTCTCTGTCTCTGCTATGGCCATGTAACAGGGAGAGCAGTACATCCATGCTTCTATCTCACTGCCAGAAGTGATTTCAGAAGTCATTCCTGGTTCAGGCAGGAAGTATTCACCCATTGATAATGGCTTTGCATCTTTTGGAAGTCGGCTTACAGTATCCACTGTTAAGGAATGTGCCACTGTTTTCTTGGGAAGGATCTGGTTGACAGCATCTTCGTCTGCTGACGTTCCATCTGTAGCCTCATTAGGGGAGTCAGAAGATAATTCCAAGGAGGTGGATCCATGTCCTTTTTGAGAACCATACAGTTTTAGCACCACTTTGTTGGGCCCTCTACCCAAGGTCAAGGTTCCTTTGAACCAATCCGTCCTTGCTCGGGCTTCAAAAAGCCATGGTCTGCCCAGTAACAGAGGATAGGATGTACCATAAGAGTTTGGCTTCACCACCAAATAGGTTAGCCAATAATCTCTTCCAACCACTGTAGTCTTCACATATGGGAGAATGCCCAAAGGCTTGATTCTACTCTGATCCGCCAGTCTGATGAGCCATTGGGTGGGTTGCACACCTTGTAGGCCTAGATCCTTCATTGTCACATCCGTCATAATGTTCACTGATGAACCTCCATCAATCAGTGCATTTGCAATAAAGCAACCTTCTATCCATACGCCAGTCTCTAGAGTACCTGGATCTAGGAAGGCGTTAGCTACGTCCACTTCTTTGACAGGCTCTGGAGCCTTGTTGGACTTTGTTGCTGTTGAGGGAGCAATCCTTAAACCACGTCTTCTTGTCAGTATACTTTTGAACCTTTTCCGGCAACTGGGAGACAACATCAATAATTGTCGGAATGTAAGATTTGGTTTAAAGGTATCTAGATCTCTGACCAGATCGTATTCCTTAATAGGATCCACTTGCTTCTCTAACCGGTTAGGGAATGGGGCAACACCCATTTTCATTTTCCCTCTTTCTTCTAACAGAGGCATCATGGGAACTTCCTCTGCCACTTGTGGCACGTCCTCCTCTTCTGTATCCTGGACCTCTGGTCCTGTCTCTGTAACTGTCTCTATAACTCTCGGTGGCACTGTAGGGCTCTGTACGGCACTGTCAGGCTCTGTTCTGTTCTGGTCTTCTGGTGGAAGATTGAACTTCACTGTTCTGGCTGGAGAGTTATTTTCTTTCTGGATAGGTGGTTCCTTCTGCTTTGCACGAGTGATAGCAGCAACTTCCAATTCCACTAAATTGGAGGTAGGCTCTTGAGCCTTGGCCGGACTATCAGTAGCACTGTTTTTCACTGGGGCTGGGCTTGGACAGTCTTTTGCAGTGTGGCCTTCTCCTTTGCATCGACTGCATAAGGGCTTGTAATCCACTGACCTTCTGGGATTTGGACAATTTGGTGAAATGTGTCCCTTTTCTCCACATCTATAACACTCCACTTCTGATCTCTGACCACCGCCAGACTGTCTTCCTCTGTAACTTTGAGAGGGAAATCTTCTGGGTCCGAAATTAGGACCAAACTCTCTAGGCTTGGGTCCAATATCTTGTGTTGTCATTTTGGATTCCAGCAAGTTGAATCTTGCGTCTTCTTCCTTCCTTCTCCTATCATGCATCTCCTTTAGAGAGCAAATGTCGTCTGTATGGTTCTTCCGCAAACAGTAGGAACAGAAGGCCCCAGGAATGGTTGGTTTGCGTGTACATTCAGTGGCTAAATGGCCTGCTTGATGACACTTACCACACCAAGTATTTGACCGCATCACATCTCTTCCTGCTCCTGCAACGTTGGATATGCTAGCGGTATTCACTTTCAGCGTCTGTAGCTGCTCTGTAATCACATCCATCAACTCCTTTTTTATGTTTGCAACTGAGTTGGATAAGTAATCCTTCAAGCTTTCTCCTCCGGAGGTACTAGCAGGAGGGTTTTGAGGAGTCTCTGTAATCACTGCATAAACGGGTTGGGCTGGTACAGAGGGGTCTCTGTTCTGGTTCTGATTCAGAGCTCCTGTTTGAACTGTTGGCTGTTGGCTCCAGTTAGTAGGATTCCACTGTTGCTGCTGATTTGGCATTGAGGAAATTGGTTGGGACCATTGTTGTTGTGGTTGAACCACCATTTGAGGCATGGATTGTGGCCACTGTGGATTTGGTGCACTGTACTGTGATATCGGGGGCATCTGTTGGTAGGGATAGGGAACAGTCCCTGGAATTGCATTTGGTGGGTACATCATTCCTGGCATCAGGGGAGGTAGGACTCCTCTTCCTGTATTCATTGCCAATCTAGCTTCCACTTCATCGTACAGCCTTGCACCTTCTGTTGCAGCTTGCAGGGTGACTGGTCTTTGCAGCTCCACAAACTTACGGACTTCTGGTTGTAATCCTTTGAGAAACACCCCCTTCTGAATGCCATCATCTAGATTATGGTTAGTCCATCTCTTCAGGATGGATTCCATTCGTGAGACATAGGCTTCTACTCTTTCTCTAGAGGACTGACTTAGGTTCATGAATTCCTCTCGCATCCGCTCTTCAAAACCTTCACGCCTGAATTTAGTGAGGAAGGCCAACTTCAGGTTGTCACATGTGCCAAAAGTTCCTGCTGCTTGTCTCTCATACCACTGAAACGCCGCGCCCTTGAAAGTGGCGGGGAATATTGCTAACCAATGCTCAGGGGTTCTAGCATTGTTAGCCACACACGCTACCATAAACTTTGCGACATGAAGATCGGGGTCTTCATTGTACTCTCCCTTAAAAACTGGCAATGGGACTACATTCGCTGGCCTGTCATCAATATTTCCAGGACGGATCTGGCTTGGAAGTGGACCTCCAGCAGGAGGAAGGGCTTGATGTGCCATTGGGACTTCTGTAAAGAGTTCCGCAAGGGCATCAAAGGCAGCTTCTGCTGCGAGCTCGTTCTCAGCCTTGATTTTTGCTTTCTCTCTTCTCACGTACCTCTGGACTCGTTCTAACGCTTGCCTCTTTATTGCGTCATTCATCAGGGGGTTGGCTCCACTATGTTGTTAGTGCTCCACAGAGGGTTAACAGAAGGCTTCAGTCCTACACGTCCAATGCGTGTACTGTGGCGGAAACCACTTGCCAGCCGAGTGTCAAGGTCCTAGGTCAAGACCTTGCGCTAACTGTGGTACGTTCTGTCATGATGTCGCGCATTGTAGATTGCCAAGGAGACTTCCATACTCACAACCATACGGCTAGCCTTACCTAGCGAAAAGGCCGCAGCCATTTTGCGGAAGGGGAGACCCATTGGCTCTCCTTGCGCCCAACGACATTAAGCTGGCTGTTCCTAGGATGGAAATAAACTCTATAGGAATTCCTAGACCGTCTAATCCTTATGTAACCCATCCACCGAGTGACGCTCCTGTCCACTACGTGGAAGAACCAAACGAGGAAGAAGCTTACATATGCCCTTACGTCTCGCATGACGATGAGAGCAACGTTGTCCTCATGGATTATCGCCCCGTACTGGTGATGGTGTTAGGAAGAGGGCGAGGTAAAGGCCTAGGAGGGCAGATGCAGGATCCAATCACCTATTGGACCTGTGGCCACCCGAGTCATGTCTCATCACGTTGCCCTAAAAGGGAGTAGCAAAACAGAGACAAGACTGACCAAAGGTGTGCTGAGTGTGGAATCACCCATCTCTTCGTCGACTACCCAAGGTGAAAGCCGCCGTCTAGCTCAGCCAATGAGCCATCTGTCCCATTGGGGTTGTTTGGTGTCGAGAACCATGACGGGGAGGCCACGCCTATCCCATTGTGGGTCATGACCCGTGCCCAAACAAAGCAGGCCGTCATCTCTCTGCCAGGACCTAGTAATCTTGATGTAGCCTCGATAGGGAAGAAGAGCCATAGACGACGGAGGAGGAAGTCGGAAGCTAAAATCGCACTGAAAACAGAGAGTGCTACAACTCTGCCCGCTGGAAAGAAGGTCTCTAACGCAGAAGCAGAGACATCAGCCCCTAAGACAGCCGAAAAGGGAAGCGCTAAGGTAGGGGAATACCCGCACCCGAAGCGACAATTAGAGGCTATAGAAAAGGTGAAAGAATGGGTGAAGGAAGCCCAAGAACATCTAAAAGATGCTGAGCACATCATAGAGGATGGGATTGATGATCTCTCCAGCATAAGTACGCCAATCTTGCCCCCACAACCAAAGTCAAGAGAAGCAACTGCACCACAAGCGGTGCCACTAAGGCCAAGCCTCGGCGCTGCTACAGGGCCGCGGTTCAGTCACAACCACTGGCCAAGACAATCCAGGTTAAGAGAGAGACGAACACCCAACGATACCACGTTGGTGACTACCCTTATAACACTTAGCCTAGGAGATTTGCTTAGGCAGCACCCCACCCTATGGCAAGATCTTAAGTAGTGGATTGAAGGGTCACAAGAGCAGGTCACGACAGACCCTCATGACCACGAGCCAGAAACACAAATACCGAGTTTGACGCTGCACTCTATGCCTAAATCCTTGCACGTCAATGCCTTCTGGGAAGGCTCCAAGATGCATCTAGTCTTACTAGTCTTAGCCCTAGGTGATACAACGAGGAAGGGAATCGTAGACACGGGGGCTGGGGTTAGTGACTTGGGGAAACCCACTTATTGAGACTACTAGGTTTAATGTCACACTAGCAAATGGTATGAGAGTCAAGCCATTCGGGGTGCTTAAGAATTGGCCAATGAAGATCACAGATGTCCAGTTCTCCCTTGACTTTATAGTCATGAAGGGAGTGGACTATGACATCCTATTAGGCCACCCTTGGATGCGCAACGCTAGAGTCATCGAAGATTGGGGTAACGGCTTAATCTTCCTTGGCAATAGGATGGACGTCGTGAGAGTAGAGATGGACACATGGAAGACCTCACGAGTCGACTTAGATGCCATCTCTGCTATGCTCAAGGGTAATGCTCAGGTCAAGAAGTCCTATGGGCCCTTGACCAAGTATATCCCATGCCTAGAGGACGAGCGGGATTGGATGCATGTCGTTGCTACAATCGACCTGCCGTTCTCTGATCATGAGGCATATGAGCAAGCCATCAAAAAAATCGGCAAGGCTAATGACACACCCTCCGTACCAGTCTGCATGATGGCAGGAAGCCTTCATGGGAAACCGAAGCCCGTCAACTCCCACGTCCCAGCCAACAAAAGGGAACTCTAGGAGATACTGGAATATCTATCAGACAAGCTAGCTAGCAATCCAGTTGCAAATCTCAAACCACTCCAGGATCTCTTAGATGAATCTAAGTGGCAATGGACTAGAGTGCATGGCTTAAACCTCATGTATAACTGGGCCATGGTTCCTGACCAACGACCAGAGATAGACCGAGTCCTAGGAGACGACAAGCAGTCTGATGAAGGGAATTCTAACGACAAATACGAAGACTGCCAATCCTTCAGTAATGAAACAGAAGGTGAGGTAGATACCGTGGAATACGACACTGAAGGACAAGAAATAGAGCAAATACGAGCAGACTCCAAGCCACAGAGAAAGAGTATCTTTAGGATGGAGCGAGGAGTCATGGGTGTGGAATGTGACCGCACCTGGTTGGAACACGTAGGAGCCATAGACCTTGAGCAAGCAGGACTAACCCAACTAGGAATGACATCAATATTTAGAACTGAATCACCATCTGAAGTGCGCCCACCAGGGGAGACCACCTCTTCTCGTGAAGGCAGGGGATTCGACTCTGAATTGGAGGTTAGTTCTGTAACGTGTCCACTAGCATTATCCAGGACACGTCTTAGCAGTCCATCGGGAAGGATGTCTAGAAAGTTCCGCCGGCACTCCCATGGAATGTTACGGGTTTTGCGATCTAGGGCTTCCCACGTCTACTACGTAGCGGAAGTATTCTGGCTGTTCCCACTTAGGATCGACCAAAATTAGGGTTTTCCTGATTGGTCATTACCTAACAGCAACTAGCGTCGGACCCAAGCGAACTACTTTACACAGAAACGCTAGGTCCGAAGCGGAGTCACGTTGCACTTGGTTCAAGGAGAATGGGAAACGAGAGGGATGCAAAGCTCAACCTCTCTGCCATAAGGCATAGTCCCATTCGGTTCCCCTAAAACAACGTAAATCGGGTAAGACATAACTCTAGGTCATCGCTTTCGTTGTTCGTATCCTTTGACGATCATCCCGCTATTCTTTGAGATTTGAGGAAAGTTCTCGGCCAACTGGGATCACCCAACCATAGGACGGACCCATGGCCCATCCTCCGCACTTTCCTCGATTTGTTTTAGTTAGGTAATTATCTAACACATTTAATTGGACATGTAACAATCAGCTTCTTTAATTAATCCGTTAAGCACTGGTTCCTTCAAGTAATCTTATCACATGACATAGAAAAACAATATTAAACAAGTTCTTTATTAACATATCATCATATTTATCTTTGAAATACAAGGAGTTTGGCCCGTAGGCTTGTCCATAATCTGCCGGAAGGCTATCCAGTAATCCAGAGGGATCACTATTCCAAGCTTCCGCCCGTAGACTAGTATGCATGCCTGGAGATCCAATCCCGAGTCACGTTAGCCTCTTGTGCAGGACCCGGAAGGCGAGGGATTTACGGCCAGAGCCCCCCTGGCACCCAAGTGTCCTCCTGCTCCAAGTAGAGCTCAACGGAGAGACCTCTCGCAGCGGGTTTGGTCCACGTTCCTGGCGCGGTCAACAACCCCCTTGGTTAGGGTCAGGCAGGCAGTCGGGGGTAACTCAAGTTGCCTCTCCCTTCAGGCCTTCAACCTGAAGTATAGATATTTATTTAATTTGTAATTCATAAATAAAACAGTGCTCTAAAATCTCTAGCAAGCACAAACATTTCCATTAACCGATCTTGTTGTTGGCAAACTGCTAAGTAATGATCCTTTCCTTTTGAATGCATCAGCACTCGTTCCAGGTTGTCTTGCAACTTGGCAAGATCCCTTATATTCTGGGTTAGGGCGTGCCCTATTAACCAAACTTGGTCAACCCTAAAGTTCATTGGATACTTTAGTTTCCGGTTTTTAAACTTCCTTATTCAGAAGGATATCAAAGAATACATCCTTTTGCAAGATAACTTGCGTAAGGATCCGCCATCCTTGTTGAGGGTATTTAACCTTTCTTCTTATGAATCAATCACAAGACCATATGACTTCGTACTTGCTGCGCAAGTCCTGCATCGTAATATACGATGAAGCAATCTGTTTTAGTATCTTTAAGCTGACGTTTGTCAGACCTAGGGTCTCTTTTTAAGAACCTCAGGGACAAACCCTAGTTCTTTTACATTTACGATTTATTGACCCTACAATCAGGGAAGGTAGGCAAGTATTTAAGGTATAAACGTTTCTTGGATTTAAATCATTCCCAATGCATATTTCGCAGCATAGGTATTTCTAAGTTTATATTAATTCGGTTAACTTTTAGAAGGTAATATCGAGATCACCTCGGCATGATTTGTTATCTATGTGACAATTGATTTTTCAGTCCTAAACTTAATTGCTTTGAGGTTAGGTAAATTCAATTAAACTTCATTTTTCCTTGCGAACAAAACTTATGCCAAATAAACAATCTCTTCCTTGCTAAGATATGCAGTTAGTAATGATAACTTCCTAGAGTTAAGCAACGTAAGAAACCTTTCATGAATTTCACCTTCTATGATGATTCGTTGCAAAAAGGAATATGGTTTAATGGTGCAAGATGCAGTTTTTATTCCATCAAGATTTAACTGGAATATACTACTTTAGTGGGTAAAATAATCTTGCTCATAATTCGTTTTAGTGCATAAGGCTATTTGAAGGAAAACTATGTTTTTTTACATTATCCACTTTTGCATGTTCAATTAAACTAAATTCCTTCATTGTAAATATCTAGAACAAAGTATATATTGTCTCTAACAATTCATCTAGCATGATTGAATTAAACCGATATAAAACCAAGAAGGAAAAACCTGGTTTTGGGGTGAGATATTCACATGGATACTGGGAGATGACCCTCCCACAGCTACTCCTTGGACTTTCTTAGGCAGCATCGCAGTTGTAATCCTTCGAACGTGGAAATAACTTTACACTTCTTTCCGGAATTCACCGTTGCTTCAATATTCTTCTTCTTTCTTTCGAAGCAAGGAGCCCTTATGGGATTAACCACGAGGAAGGGGTAACAAGACTTTTAAGGTCTTAACTTCTTCGGAGAGCGAAAGGTTAATAAAGCCTAAAAGAAAAGGCCGTGGAACTTGCGAGGGAATGGGTGCTTAAATCTCAGGTGGGGGTATAATCCCACTTGGAGAAGGTTTGTGGAAGCCCACAAGAAAGGATTAAGAGGCTTGCAATATGAAAGGGCTTATAGGACCCTAAGGCATTTCATGGGGAAAGACCACGGGGAGGATTTTTAAATCCCGGGGAGGGTGGAAAAATAGGTTATAAAACCCTTCAAGAGGAAGGCTTATTAAAACCACAGAGGGGCTTAATGGTTTTTGAGGCCAAGGGGAGAGAGGGCTATGGTGGCTTAAACATGGGTTGGGGTTTAGTGGCTCTACGGGAAGGGGTTAAGGGTTAAAAAAAACCCGGGGGGTGAGGGGGGGAAAAAGAAAGAAATAATGGGGACACGCGGGAAATAAAAAGGGGCTTAGGGGGTGTGTTAAAAAGGAGTATGAGGGTGAAAGGGAAAAAGGGTTATGAGGGGGGTGAAAGGGTAAAAGGAATATGAGTATAGGAAGGGGGGCTTAGAGGAGCCCCCCTTAGAAGCTTCAAGAAGCTTCTTGAAGCTTTTGTGGGGGGGGTCAGGAGCCACATGGGGGGTATCCCTCCCTTCTTCCACAGATCGTAGGGCGGCACCATAGCATTCGCAGCTCTTCAATGCTCTCTCTCGGGTCCTTCACATTTCCTCTCGTCGACTAAAGCAAAGTAATGTGGTGACTCTCCTTCCTCCTCGTACCTCCAGCCGCGCAGGCCCCCCCTTCTGGTTAAATAGGGGAGGGGAGGGAATCCTTCCCCTCAACATGTCCATTCACATGGATCCTTCCTTGATCCAAGCTCTAGTAGAGCTTGGTTTCCCATGCTTCCCTCCCTCTCCCCCATCTCGACAGTCGGCTGGGGGAAGGAGGGAGTAAAAAAATTTGCCTTAATTCAAAAAAAAAAGAATTTTTCCCAAAGCCCTATTCATGCGTAATAAGATTTAGATTTGTTACAAGTTTGAATAGTGATCCAAAGATCCCTATACCGCCCACAACCAGACGCACCAAGGGGGACCTACCTGTCCACCTGAGGCGCAGACGATTAAGACAGGAAAAGGCAAAACAACCTAGGGAAACTCGAATGGAAGAACAACGAAACCCACAGGACCTCCCTAAACGATTTAGGAAATTCAAAAAAGGGAATAGGGTGGTAGTTCTATTAGGTGCCAAACGTCAAGCACAAACAAGCGAACCAATCGAGGGACCAGCCAACGTCAAGGAGGTGGACCTAGCCCAAGAAGAGGAACCACCCCGACCAGTCTTCATTGTTGATGACTTGACTAATGAAGAAGAAACGAGTCTTGTCGCTCTCTTGCGAGAGTACATAGACGTGTTCGCCTGGTCCTTAGAAGAGCTTAAGGGGGTAAACCCAAGTGTCGTGGCTCACAACATACCCATGACGCCAGACGCAATACCCGTCAAGCAGCGACCGTACCCTATGAATCCAAAACATGCTCATGCTGTCAAGGAAGAGATTAATAAGCTGATGAGAGCATGATTCATTTATGCAATTGAGCACACAAACTGGTATTGCCCATAGTCATCGTGATGAAGAAGAATGGAAAAATACGAGTGTGCGTCAATTACAAGAAGGTAAACGCTGCTATCAAGAGGGACAACTATCCGTTGCCATACACCGAGCACATGCTTGAGAGAGTGGCAGGCAAGGAAGCCTACAGTTTTCTGTACGGCTTCTCAGGGTACAACCAGGTGCAAGTGTATCCTACAGACCTTCACCACTGAGTGGGGCATCTTTGCTTACATAGTCATGCCCTTCGGGTTGACTAATGCCCCTGCCACTTTCCAACGCCTCATGTGCACCATCTTTAAGGACATGCTTCGCAAGGAGTTAGAAGTCTTTGTCGAGGACCTCTATGTCCACTCGACCTGCATGGAACACTTAGACAAACTTCGAGTAGTCTTTAAGCGATGTCGTTTATATTGTCTCTCCTTGAACCCCTTAAAGTGCCAGTTTTGAGTGAAGTATGGATGCATCCTAGGGCACGTGGTGTCGAAGAACCCCAAGTCAAGATGGCGGAAAAATGGAGGAAAAAGCAAAAGGAAGATGGGAAAAGAGCAAGGACATGCAGGTGGCCTCTAAAGATGAACCGGTGCAAAAAGCGCAACCTTAAAAGAAAAGGCGCCTCAAAAAACTCAGAAAATTCTTGTAAAAGAGTGCCAGGCTCCCTCCTGTGCTAATTGTAAAATATTAGATGGGTGTAGGCTAGAGGCACAAGGCTAGAAGAGGGAAACGGAAAAAGGACCTTGCCACAATGGCCGGTCATGTAAAAAAGGGATGGGTGCCCATGGGATTTTAGGGTTTATATATAAAGTTCAAAAAGTGAATGAGAAGCTCATTCTTCGGTGTGTGGCAAAAGGAGTCTTCTTCTTCTTCTCTCCTTCTCACCTTCTTGCTTGTGTGTGCTCTTGAGAGAGGGAGTGTGAGAGTGTGAGGGAGTGAATGTGTGTGAAAGTGAGGGATCAAGAGGGTGAAGCTCTTCACCATCTCCTCTTCTCTTCTTCTCTTCCCTTATCTCTTCTTGTGCACACGGCTATGGAGGATGGAGCTTGGAGGTGGAGGAGGCTTGAGCTAGCATCTAGGATCGTGGAGCTATCGGTGTGTGGGAGAGAGGAGGCAATTCATATCGGCACTAAGGTAAGCTCACTACACTCATAGGATCGATGGCGCGTCCGCTAGGTGAGAGATAGCCATTAGAGCTCTCTTGGAACGCTTGAAATAATAAGCGGTCCGTGGGTCTTGGCGGTTGAGTGAAAGCTCCCACAAGCTTCTAAAAGAATTCTTAAAACATAAGCATTTGATTAGAATTTTGAGAGACCCTTGATATGGAGTCCTTTGGCTTGTTGCTTTGAATGAAGTTCTTATGTATGTTTTTAATAGTTTATCCATGGAAGAAGTTCAATTAGCATGTGATACAATTGCAGTTAGTCAAGAAGACGATGAGGCCATATACGGTATGATGGCAACTACATTGGATTGTAGCAATATAAAACACATGATTTTGTCTTGTTCATTTCGATTGAGAGGTGTAAGATGAGCAATAAATATATCCATTTTACTAATTCAATAGGAGAATATGTTTTTATCATTGGAAAAATGGAAGTGCAGGGAACTAAAGCTAAAAATATTTCTTATAACTATGATAACTTCAAAAAAGAAAAATTTAATCTGGTTAAGTTGTAATGTATCATAGCTTGTTTCTAAAAGGTCCAATGCTAAGAAGATATTGAGTTTTCCTAATATATAATTATGGATTCAATACAATACACTTATTTCTACTAAGTTTGCACCAGCTATAATTGCTAGGTTTTGTTTTAATCTTAGAGTGTGTTATCAAGCTTGACGAATGCCAAATCATAAAGCAATGCAAGTTGAAGAGGTTGGGCCTTACATTCATGAATTACACCATAGCCTATGCGAAAGATAACATGCTTTTCTGACCATTTAGTATGTTGTGAGAAAAGGAAATTTGGTAGCTAGCAGTAGCCGAAGTGCCTAAGGAGACTCATAATATTCTCTCTTGGATCTTCTAATGTATTCTATATCCGAATATAATTTCCAGGCAAAAAAGTGGCGATAAGCTCTACGTTAAAGAAGTTGAAGAATTCAATGTCAATTTACACTTGGGTGATGATCTCAAGACTCCAAAGTGTATGTTCAATTATGACACTAAGGCATCGACGTCATTGCCTTGTCCATTTTCACATGAAAACAAATAATTCTTGGAGTCTCTCCTCTCCCTTGCTCTCACCACTAGGGCAGCTCCAGGAAACTGTCCTCAAACTGCTGCTGGCCTGTGCTTTGGTCCTCAACCTGCTGCAACTTTTCTTACTGGATTGGTGCATCGGTGACTTGGATCCACTTTACATTTTCAAAGCACTAGACAGCTTGTTTTCCTTCTTCATGTGGCTAGTCATTAGCAACAGACTCTGTACCTTTCCTACACCTTGTATATGTTGGCCTGTGGGAGCGACCCGTAATAGAGATGGATCGGACGGGAGAGAAAAACTGCTGTGCTTTTTCCTTGTCTTGTGGCCAAGTGGTAAGGCAACGGGTTTTGATTTTGTCATTCGAAGTTTGAATATTTTTCAGTGGTTTATTCACTATTTTATCTATCTGATATATAGATATCTATAGCAATCAATAGAGATTTCCTTTTACATAGGCAGAGCTTTGCATGCCAAAAAAGAGTGACTGCTTTGCTTTACTATGATAAGGCATACACTTGCTGCCAATGACTAGCCAGTCGATCAACACACCTTACCTTGGATTCCCCTTAAAGCTGCTACGGCAAAACAAGATAAATTGCTTTATTTTGGTATGGCAAGGCAAAGCATGCCAAAACTTTATGTTAAACCTCCCCACATGATGGCAATCCGACTAGAAATTTTAGTTCTGATGAGCACGAGCGCTGGGCTGGCTAGTGAAACTCGCTGAGCATAGGATCGCCCACTACAAGACTATGCACATTACCATGCCCTATCAAATGGACCTACTTTGAGAACACAAAGTACTCAGCTTTGACGTTAAGGGTTGGCTAGGTAAATTATGAATTGTCAGAGATATAAATTGTCGCTCAAAAAACCTTAAGCCAAGAAAATTCAAAAACGTGTAGGCAGGTGTAATTGGTTTGATTGGCTAAGTGACTGGATAAGAGGGCAATCAATAGGGTATTGTCTAACATTGTAGAGCCAAAACCAAGCAGCTAGGCTAGGCTGTAAGGCCATCTCATGTTCCGGACTCTTGACCTACACTAGGCGATAAGGGTGGATGGATGAAAGAAACATTGACAATCCTTCCTGACATAATGACTCACGGCCTTACCTCTGATTAACGTAAATATGGTAGCCATTCTTTTACATTCAGCTATTTCTCGGTGAACTGGAAGTTGTTTCTTGTCGTTCAATTACTATATAAAAATTTCTCTTAGAATGGATAATAGTAATAATAATACTTGGGTGTATGGTTTGGTTGGTAGAGCATTGGGCTTTTGACTCCCTGACCTGGTACCTTTTTAAAGAATTTGATATATAATGCGGAAAGGGATAGAAACTGGATTATCCAAAATGCCATCTACTAGCAGTCCATAGCCATTGTCTGAAAGCCACTTATCAAGTCTGAAAGCTACTTATCAATACTGGATCCATATGCAATTCGCCTAGCTGTAGTAATTTAATGAAATCTTATCAGCTGCGCAGATCCTTAACATTTGAAAATAAAAGAATTCCACTTACTAAGGCCTTGTTGGCTCTATTTAGAAACGATTATGAAAGAGGAGAATTGAACTCCCATGAGTGGCCTCATTATCACCTCAAGATAGCGTGTCTACCATTTTGCCACTTTCGCTGGCTGTTGTATGGATATTGATTAAGATTTAGGAAAAAAATCATGTTATAGAAGAAAACAAGCCTTCGTTCAAAACAATCCGCTACTAAATGAAACTAAACTAAATAATAACAATTACACCCATTGGGAATAATAATAATAATGAGCTGATAAAGATTCAAATCTTTTCCTTTCATCTCAGCTGGCTTCGTATATGCTAAGCATATTTGGTTACTTGGCTCCTTAATAGATGGATATGAACTAATGAAAGAGTGAAAAGGTTGGACAACGAGAAAGAAACATAGATAAATGAAAACCAACTACAAAATGCGGCTAAAATTTTATGTCTTGATAAGATATTTAGGGCTTGACCAAATTAAAGCAAGCTCCATAAATAAAGCGCAACTGGGTGGTTTGAAAAAAGGATTGGATTAAGCAGGCCAGGTAAGGAAAATTCCTATTGTACATTTCCTTTGATGAGAGCTTTGTTTGCTCACTTGGTGAAAATGGTAGACACGATAGACTCAAAATCTGTTCCATTATGGGTTATCGGTTCAAGTCTGATAGTAAGCATATTTTCCTATTAAGATGGGTAGATAAGAGAAACGAAAGCTCTATCTCATTTTAACCGTTTCTCCTTTTATATTTAGTCAAATCAATCCCAGACTTGCTTGGACCTATATTGGATCTAAAGGAGCTTGTAAAGAGCCCCGAGGGCGAGTATAACTTAATAGGTTAGAGCGTTAGATTGTGAATCTGAAAACACGGGTTCAAATCCCATTACTTGCCAAAAACATACTATTTCAATGCGCTTGACTGCTATCAGCAAATGATACAAACATCTATAAATATAAAAAACAAACGGAAACCATTGTTTGTAGCTCAAGGAAGGCTGGCTTTCCTTGGGAAATGATTGTTTGTAGCTAAAGGAAGGGCCATTGTATTAGCTTGACTCGGGATTGTTAAATATGAAATCATTATGGCCTTTTTCTTTCTTTCATTTCGTTAGTTTCGGGTGGCCAAGATCACCTCCAACTAGGTAACATAATGGCAATGTGTTGGTCCTGGAATGACGGTTCGACTCCGTCCCTAGTTTCTTTCACGAAAGTGGTTTGGTCGAGGGTTTGCCCTTTTTCCTTTCCCTCCACGTCGGCAACCATCACACGGTGGCTAAGCAACTAGAGTCTCATGGTGAAGAACCCACTTAGCTGCAGCATAACGAGCTTTAGTATGGTAGGCAGTATTGATATTAATTTTGCGAATCTAATACGTGGCTTTACATAAGACACCATGCCTTAGCCTCTCGTGTTGACAATACTTGAATAGCCCCAAGTAGTAAATACTGCATAGTAGGGGTGATAGTATACTACTTTGTAGGACCGGGAAGGATACTTAAAGCCTTGCTTTGGATTGAAGGGACCTGCCATTGGACTTAGATATATCGCAGGTACCTCGCCTACCTGGCCCGTCACAGGGAAAACTATAACATAATTCCTTTTTATCTGGCATGAGTTTGGAACGACGCACATCTAAAGCACCTTTCACTAGAATCAATGTGTGTAAACCCAAAGCAATAGCGTGGTGAACCTCCGGGTCCAATACTGAAAAATAATGAGTTACTATTATTATTAATAGCATCTACTGGGGCCATGGTGAGTTCAATTGATGGGTTTAGAGAGAAATTTTTTTTACCACAAAGATTGCTATGGCGCAACCCGTTTGGATTGGCCGAATAGGTTCTTATTAATCGATTGTTATTATACAAGAATTGTTGTATCGCTCATGCAGATCTTCCATCTACCGGAAACCAAAGGATTCATTGCTTTTCCTTTTTTGTCGAACTTGTATAAACACAACCCTATTTGCACCTATCAGTTACGAACTTTCTATTGTTATGAAAGACAACCCCTAGGCTCAGTCACAGCAACGAGTACCAAACTGTCGTTCCCACAGCTATAGTACCAGGAGTTGCTGCTCAGCCAGCCCATTCAAAACAGTACTTCTGTCTAGCAGAAACTATTAGCGACATCCCTAGAACAGTATTCGTATCGTGAACCAATGGCCACTTTTTCGGTCGAAGGAAATGCCTAATAAATAGTCAAATACTACACTCTTTAGCTACTGTACTCCGAAAACAAAGTAAGGCAAAGCCCCGTACATCAAGAGCTATATGAATTAGCTATTTTTGACCCATTTGATCCCCAGAAATGGAAATTGTTAATATTGGCACTATACCTTAATTGGGAGATGGAATAGCCCGCATTCATGGTTCGAACAAAGTAATAGCTTTATATGAATTAGTTGTTTTTGACCCATTCGATCCCCAGAAATGGAAATTGTTAATATTGGCACTATACCTTAAGTGGGAGATGGAATAGCCCGCATTCATGGTTCGAAAAAAGTAATGGCTGGAAAATTGGTAGAATCTGAAGATGGTACAGTAGGCATCGCTTTGAATTTAGAATCTGATAATGTTGGCTAAGTACTGATGGGTGATGGTTCAACCATACAGGAAGGGGGTTCGGTAAAAGCAATGGGAAAATTTGCGCAAGTACCAGTTAGTAGTTCTTTCTTAGGCCTTTAAGCCAATAAATGCTTTGGACCAACCGATCGATGGAAATGGTCAAATCCCAGCTTCTGAGTCTAGATCAATTGAGTCTCCCGCACCATATGGGAATTATTTCAAGACGTTTCGGTGGTTAAAGTATTTTGTAAAGTTAAGAAAGATCCGTAACCATATTTCTTTTTCAATAATGCAAATGCAAAAACGGGCTCAATAAGAATCTATTTTTCTGGAGTTCCAAAGGCTAGCATGACATCGTTTTGTACGTAAAGACCTAGAGTGTGGAAACCTAGAAATAAACTAGCCCAACTTAAATGGGATATTATTGCTTCTTTATGCTCCAACATTCTTGACAATATATTGTCTTTGTTTTGTTCCGGATCATAATCTGTAATGAAGAATATGGCCCCTACTATGATAAACCCAGCAATATATTGGTGATGGGTATAAAGTGGGCGGTAAAATCTTGTGTTATAAAAGCATAAGCAGGTAAGGTGAATCCAAACAGCAAACAAAGCACAACTATGATTCGTTTATAGGATTTGAACCTGGTTCGAAGCCATTCCTTTGACACCTTAAACTGGCAAATTCTACCGTTTCCACTACTTAAGTTTTGTTCAATCCATAAACACGTGTAGTTCCATCCCCGACCGTTATCACTCAACCGGTCTCATCCACTGACAATTTAGTATAATAGTCGGTAATTCTTCTTTCCAGGATGGTTATTTTGTTGTTTTAGCTTTAAACAATCTCATTTTTTCTTTGATTTGCGTTTCTCTCTTCTTCAATGCCATAAACATTCAAGAGCTAATGCATATTGAGAAATTCTTCCTGCATGTCCACTGACTTGTAGCCGGAACATTTCATCATAAAAGGCCTCTATTTAGGGCGGAAGGGTTAAGGACCTACCCGATGTAAGGTCTGAGACTTAGGAAATAAAATGAAATGATCACTTTTGGCATCGTTTGTAAATAATATCAAAATAAGATTAATGTTAGGATCAAACAAATAGAGAGCTCTATAGCTTTAGCTAAGACTCATAAGCTGCGGGTTTAATTGCATTTAGTATATAATTTTCCAGAGATTTCAATCTAATAATTCGCTATGTTTAGAAGTGGATTTGCACTACTAACCCAAGGATTTTCAGTCCTTTGCTCTAACCAACTGAGCTACCTAAACCGTAAAAGAAATCATTGCCAATTATTATTATGTTATCTCTAAAGATTGTTAATTCATTTTGCATCTGTTAGCATTGAATCCAATCTCTCTGTTTTGATTCTTGCCAATATGAGACGGAGGTTTCTTGACTTACTTAAGAGACAAAAAAAGGAAATCTCTAGTTAGTAAAGCGTTTCGAGGTAGCTCGCTGAGACGAAGCAGTTCAATTGATTCCGCTACTTGCCTACTCTTGTGTAATATATCAAATTGATTAACATAAGGGGAAATTTTTTTTCCCCTATCCTCCCATTCACGGCGCGTCGTGCTAAAAGGGGGAAGGGGATAGGGAGCCAGCAAGCTCCTCGCTGGAGCTTTCTCAGCTCCATCGTCATGCACAGTGACACGTCGAGGAGGGGAGGATTCCCTCCCCTCCCCTATATAAAGAGAGAGGGCCGCATGTACTAGGGGGACGGAGGAAGGACGAAAGGAAAAAAACGTTGCTGCCTTGTCTTCAAATGCTGCCGCCTGATGTCCATCTGCCGTGAGAAAGGAGGACGAAGCCATCGCCTGTTCGTGTTGCCACCGAGGGAGGAGGAAGGACCACTGCTGAACGTTGCGCTGCCTCCCCACGTGCACCATCCCCGCCACCTGCAGATTCCCCCCTGTCGTCGCGTCAAATTTCCCCCCCCCCCCCACGTGGCTCCTGTGATCCTATAGAAGCTTCAAGAAGCTTCTTGAAGCTTCTAAGGGGGGGCTCCTCTAAGCCCCCCTTCCTATACTCATATTCCTTTTTCCCTTTCACCCCCCTCATAATCCTTTTTCCCTTTCACCCCCATACTCTTTTTAACACATCCCCTAAGCCCCTTTTTATTTCCCCCGTGTCCCCATTATTCTTTCTTTTCCCCGCCCCCCTCACCCCCGGGTTTTTTTTTGAACCCTTAACCCCTTTCTGTAAAGCCACTAAACCCCAACCCGTGTTTAAGCCCCTCTTCCCTCGGCCTCAAAACCCATTAAGCCTCTCCGTGGTTTTAATAGTACGGGCGGAAGCTTGGAATAGTAATCCCTGTGGATTACTGGATAGCCTTTGGGCGAATTATGGACAAGCCTACGGGCGGAACTCCTTGTATTTCAAAAATAAATATGATGATATGTTAATAAAGAACTTGTTTGATATTGTTTTTTTATGTCACGTGATAAGATTACGTGAAGGAACCAGTGCTCAATGGTTTAATTAAAGAAGCTGATTGTTACATGTCAAATTAATGTGTTAGATAATTACATAACTAAAACAAACCGAGGAAAGTGCGGAGGATGGGCCATGGGTCCGTCCTACGGTTGGGTGGTCCTGATTAGCCAGGAACTTTTCTCAAATCTTGAGGAACAGCGGGATGATCGTCAAAGGACACGAACAACGAAAGCGATGACCTAGAGTTATGTCTTACCCGATTTACACTGTTTTAGGGGAACAGAATGGGACTATGCCTTATGGCAGAGAGGTTGAGCTTTGCATCCCTCTCGTTTCCCATTCTCTTTGAACCAAGTGCAGCGTGAATCTACTTTGGACCTAGCGTTTCTACGTAAAGTAGTTTGCTTGGGTCCGACGCTAGTTGCTGTTAGGTAATGACCAATCAGGAAAACCCTAATTCCAGTCGATCCTAAGTGGGAACGGCCAGGATACTTCCGCTACGTGGTAGATGCGGGAAGACCTAGATCGCAAAAATCGTAACATTCCATGGGAGTGCCGGGTGAAGCTTTCTAGACATCCTTTCCGATGGACTGCTAAGACGTGTCCTCGATGATACTAGTGGACACGTTACAATTGGTATCAGAGCCGACCAACAATGGAATTGTTTTTATGAGATCTCAATAAAATGAAGTAAAGAAATTGTTGCTGTCTAATCATTTCCTTACCTTCAATGCTGTCTTGCAGAATTACGAAGTGTGGAACAAGTTTTTGGTATTTCGGGTCATGTTTATGACTCCAATGCATTCTCCGCTTTATAGACAAAGGATTGGGATGATGAACATCCTAGAGCAGATCTATAATCCGTCACCTTTGTACATAGAACGAAGATGGACAGGTGCTTTAGGAATCTACTATATAGCCGCCCAGCGGTTTGCTTATCTACAGACCAACCTAAAGAGGATCAAGTGGTTGGAAGACTTGAAAGTCGTGAAGCTGTTCGTTTTTGTGGAAGCTTACGTAAATTCCACTTTACATATCCAAGGTCGGAAGGTTGAAATGAACTCATATTTATATGAGGAAGTAACGCGTGTAATCCTCGGCGACAGGATTAAAGTGTTGGGCCGCCATGAGAAGTATGGATTCCAACGGAAATGATATCCTGAACTTCCAATGACTTATCGATTCTTGAAGATCCATGACCCAAAACCCTACTATTACACAGTTCCTGTAGATAAATGCTATACAACGTTGTTCTCCCCAAAATAAATGTAACAGTTGACTTATCATCACAGGGAACGTTGTATTCGAAAGGGCTATGCCCATGTATATACAAATAAAGACTTCTTTTTATCAATGTCTGGCTGTGCATAAGAGTTGATAAAAAGTTTAGTTACATTGTTTACGAGGTAGCTGAATTAAAGATAAGCTAACATCGATTATCGTATAATAACGTTAAGAAAACCTTTAACCAGGCACAACCCCAGGTACAGGTTCCTAATTCGCCTCCTACATCAAGTATTACTGTGATCCAGGAGAAGAAGTTCCTTCTCAAACAGATTAAGCCACCCGAGTTTGACAGGAGAGGCAGATTCGTCCAAGCTGATGCTGAAATTTGGATTGAATCCATGGAGGATTACTTCGAAGCAGCCGGTACTGCACCTGCCAATCAAGCAATGCTCGCCAAGTTAAAAATCACCGACGAAGCCAGGCTTTGGTGGAAACAATGGTGTAGGGATCAAGGGATCACTAAAGGATCCACTACCTGGGAGAAGCTAAAGAAAGCCATGCAGGGAAGATACTTACCACCTGCATATCGCACGCAGAAAATGAACGAGTTCTACAAGCTAAAACAGCTAGGACTCACTCTTGACGCTTACTACTCTAAATGCGTCTCACTTTCAAAGTATGCGCCACAGATGGACATGACACAACAGGTGTCCAAATTTTGTGTGGGCTTAAATCCACCAGTAAATACCCGTCTCGAATCTATGCGTCCATCAGATCTTCAGGATGCACTCATTCGAGCGGCGTCTATAATTCAGGAGGTGCAAGCTAGACCAAGGGGTAACAAAACTTGGTCTTATAATGACCCAAACAGAGGAGGATTCAGACCTCAAATGAAGAGAGCTCAAGGTTATAATCAGGGACAAAGAAAGAAAGCAAGGACGAATAACGTCAACAACTTTGTTCCTACTCAAAGTAATGGCCGAAACCTCTGTTGTTTCCACTGCAACGAACCCGGTCACTTCAAGAGGCAATGTCCCAAGCTCAGCGAAGGACATCGCCAAGCGCCTTTCCAAGGAGCAGGCCATGGTCAAGGAGCCACTAACCGTGGAAGAGGAAGAACCACCTGCATTGCCAATAGGCAAATGTGCAAAGGAGGGGAAGAAGAAGATCCGACCATGGAAGCAGAATTCGAAAGAGCGACAGTCCATGCCGCTTTACACAAGAAAGGGCCGAATCGCCAGTTCTCGGTGATTCAGACACTGTCGGACTATCAAGGTAAAGGTTTCAAAACCTTGATTGATTGTGGCAGTACACATTCCTTTATCTCACCAGCATGTGCAAAAAGATTAGGAATAGCCACAGTAGAAGCACCTACCCTGCTTGTGGAATTGGCAAATGGTCGTGAAGTTACTTGTACGAGGAAAACTACTAAGGTGGAATTCTTTCTGGGAGGAAAGAAAACTTCAGTTAAATTCAGAGTCATGAATTTAGGCATCCATGAGTGTCTACTCAGAATGGATTGGCTTAAGCCCAACGACGCCCACATTCACTGTGGAAAGGGTCAAGTTTCCTTTCCAAACTCTGAAAGGGAATTAGTCACAACTCAAGGTGAGGTAGGAGTACCAAGAATCCAATTGGCCAAAGTATCTCGGATCATAAAAGGAGTCAGAAAAGGATTACCTGTTTACTTGATCAAACTCAACAAGTTAGATCAAAAGCAAGAGTCTCATGAAGGACCTTCTTGGCTAAAGGAATACGCGGACGTATTTCCTGAAGAGTTGACCGAACTTCCGCCTCAAAGAGAAGTAGATCATGAGATTAGGTTAGTACCTCGAGTTGTGCCAATTGCCAAGAGACCTTATAAAATGTCCATACCAGAAGCAATTGAGCTGAAGGAACAACTCAAGCAACTGTTAGATCAGGGATACATACATCCAGCCTAGCAATTCACCGTGGGGAGGTCCAGTACTATTCCAGAAAAAGAAAGATGGGACACTTCGACTATGTATTGATTACCGAGGGTTGAATCAATCAATAGTCAAGAACAAGTATCCTATTCCTAGAATAGATGAGCTTCTTGATCGTCTTCAGGATGCAAAGATCTTCTCCAAGATTGATCTCAGGTCAGGTTACTATCAGATAAGGATCAAGGAAGAAGATATCCCGAAGACGGCCTTCAATACAAGATATGGGCACTTTGAGTTCCTGGTTATGTTATTCGGGCTTACGAATGCACCTGCCACCTTCAATAGATTAATGCAGGACATCTTTAGGCCATATCTTGATGATTTCGTGCTTGTCTTCTTTGATGACACTTTAGTTTATTCTAAACAGGAAGAAGATCATGAACCTCAACTGCGGATTGTCCTTGAGACAATGAGGTCACATAAACTGTATGGAAAAATGAAAAAGTGTACATTCTTCAAGCGTCAGATTGAATATCTGGGATTCATAGTATCATCAGAAGGAATATCAGTAGACCCAGCCAAGGTCTTGAATGGCCAATACCAGTATCCGTCAAAGAGATATGTAGCTTTCTTGGATTGACAGGATGGTATAGGGTCTTCATCAAAAACTATGCTTTGATTGTAGCACCTCTGACGGATTTACTGAAGAAGCTGACTTCTATTACATGGTCAACTCCCGAACAAAATAGCTTCGATAGATTGAAGCAAAGTTTGGTATCAGCACCTATTTTAAAACTTCCAGACCTCAATAAGGAGTTCGAGGTAGTATGCTAGCATTCTTGCCTTGGGGTGTGTACTTATGCAGGAAGGTCATCCAGTAGCATACTCTTCAAGGAATTGAAGAGCCATGAAAAGAATTATGCTACGCATGATTTGGAATTACTAGCTGTCATCCATGCCCTAAAGCTTTGGAGACACTACCTGTTAGGTAACAAGTTTACTCTAGTAACCGATCATAAGAGTCTCAAATGGATCTTTACCCAGAATGAGCTCAATATGAGACAATGTCGATGGATTGAAGTATTGGAGGAATATGACTTTGAAATCAAGTACTGACCAGGGAAAGAGAATGTAGTTGCCGATGCACTTAGTCGCAAGGCATTCCTAAATTCCCTAATCTTGCAGAATCCATCAATGGCTAGATCTCTAGCTACAAAAGTATCTATGCCAAACAACCCTATACTTGAGTTAGCTAGAAAGGAAGCATGCCATGATTTGGCCTACCAAACAATGCTAAAAGAGATCTCTATCAAGGAGCAGAATCAAAAGTTGCAAGCTAAATATCAGGAATTTTCCATTGATAATGGACTTGTCTACTACAGAACAAGGCTATGTATACCAGCAAGCCAGTCACTTAAGCAGAAGATAATGTGGGAAGCTCATGATTCCCCTTTCGCAGGACATCCTGGCTATGCTAAAACTCTTAATGCAGTTAGGAAGAGCTACCATTGGGAGAGGCTCAAAGGTGACGTTCTCAAATATATCACTGAGTGTTTGTCTTGCTGACGTATCAAAGCCCAAACATGTCATGATGCCAGGGAAACTGCAACTGCTTGACATCCCCCAAATGAAGTGGGAATTCATCAGTATGGATTCTATTGTAGGCTTACCCCAAGTCCAGGGAGGATACAACTCCATCATGGTTGTGGTTGACATGCTTACCAAGGTTGCACACCTTATTCTAGTAAAGACAAACTATAAAGCCTCCGACATTGCAAAATTGTTTATCAAGGAGATATTCAAGCTACATGGTTTACCCAGAAGAATCATTAGTGATCGAGATTCTCTCTTCACATCACACTTCTGGAGAGCTATCTTTGAAGCTATTGGGACTCAACTCTGTTTTAGCACCGCCTATCATCCCCAAACGAATGGCCAAACAGAACGAGTAAATCAAGTTATCGAGGATATGCTTAGGGCATACTGCTCTCAAGAACCGAAGAGGTGGATTCAATACTTGCCATTGGTTGAATTTGCCTACAATGCTTCTTACCAGCAGAGCATTCAAATGACTCCTTTCCAAGCATTGTATGGTCATGATTGTCGAAGTCCCCTAAACTTTTCTGATCCAACCCTAAGGGTTGAAGCATCAAGGCAGATGTTGGAAGAGATGGATGATCAAATAAAGACAATAAGACAAGACATACAAGTGGCCAAGGATAGACAAAAGGCATACGCGGATTTGAAGCGTCAAGAAAGAGTCTTCAAAGAAGGAGACATGGTCTTCATTCGCGTACGCCCTAAAAAGAGTTCTCTATCCCTAGAGATTGCAAGAAGCTAAGTTCAAGGTATTGTGGGCCGTACAAAATCCTCAAACGCCTAGGATCCAATGCTTATAGATTGCAACTCCCTGAGAACATAAAGGTTCACAATGTACTCCATATCAGCCTATTGAAAAAATATATACCCAACCCTAACCATGTACTTGATGACCAACAAATTGTAATGCCCAGTCAAGGAGTCCTTGAACTAAGGCCGGATAGGATCTTGGATGTTAGGGAGAGACAATTAAGATCCAGAACCTTGAGAGAATGTCTCGTCCAGTGGAAAGATTATCCCGAAGAGGATGCCACTTGGGTAGATGAAGGCACTCTCAACCATCAATATCCCCAGTTTATCTCGAGATGAGGACATCTCGATTCCTCTAAGGGGAAGAGAATGTAATATATCAAATTGATTAACATAAGGGGAATTTTTTTCCCCCTATCCTCCCATCCACGGTGCGTGGTGCTGGAAGGGGGAAGGGGATAGGGAGCCAGCAAGCTCCTCGCTGGAGCTTTCTCGGTTCCATCGTCATGCCCAGTGACACGTCGAGGAGGGGAGGATTCCCTCCCCTCCCCTATATAAAGAGGGAGGGCCGCATGTACTAGGGGGGACGGAGGAAGGACAAAAGAAAAAAAATGTTGCTGCCTTGCCTTCAAATGCTGCCGCCTGACGTCCATCTGCCATGAGAAAGGAGGACGAAGCCATCGCCCGTTCGTGTTGCCACCGAGGGAGGAGGAAGGACCACTGCCGAACGTTGCACTGCCTCCCCACGTGCGCCATCCCCGCCACCTACAAATTCCCCCCTGTCGTCGCGTCAAATTTCCCCCCCCATGTGGCTCCTATGATCCTATAGAAGCTTCAAGAAGCTTCTTGAAGCTTCTAAGAGGGGACTCCTCTAAGCCCCCCTTCCTATACTCATATTCCTTTTTCCCTTTCACCCCCTCATAATCATTTTTCCCTTTCACCCCCATACTCCTTTTAACACATCCCCTAAGCCCCTTTTTATTTCCCCCGTGTCCCCATTATTCTTTCTTTCCCCCCCCCCCCACCCCTCGGGTTTTTTTTTGAACCCTTAACCCCTTTCCGTAAAGCCACTAAACCCCAACCCGTGTTTAAGCCCCTCTCCCCTCGGCCTCAAAACCCATTAAGCCTCTCCGTGGTTTTAATAGTACGGGCGGAAGCTTGGAATAGTAATCCCTATGGATTACTGGATAGCCTTCGGGCGGATTATGGACAAGCCTACGGGCGGAACTCCTTGTATTTCAAAAATAAATATGATGATATGTTAATAAAGAACTTGTTTGATATTGTTTTTCTATGTCACGTGATAAGATTATGTGAAGGAACCAGTGCTCAATGGTTTAATTAAAGAAGCTGATTGTTACATGTCAAATTAATGTGTTAGATAATTACATAACTAAAACAAACCGAGGAAAGTGTGGAGGATGGGCCATGGGTCCATCCTACGGTTGGGTGGTCCCAGTTAGTCGAGAACTTTTCTCAAATCTTGAGAAACAGCGAGATGATCGTCAAAGGACACGAACAACGAAAGCGATGACCTAGAGTTATGTCTTATCTAATTTACGTTGTTTTAGGGGAACGGAATGGGACTATGCCTTATGGCAGAGAGGTTGAGCTTTGCATCCCTCTCATTTCCCATTCTCCTTGAACCAAGTGCAGCGTGAATCCACTTCGGACCTAGCATTTCTATGTAAAGTAGTTCGCTTGGGTCCGACGCTAGTTGCTGTTAGGTAATGACCAATCAGGAAAACCCTAATTCCGGTCGATCCTAAGTGGGAACGGCCAGGATACTTCCGCTACGTGGCAGACGCGGGAAGACCTAGATCGCAAAAACCGTAACATTCCATGGGAGTGCCGAGTGGAGCTTTCTAGACATCCTTTCCGATGGACTGCTAAGATGTGTCCTGGATGATACTAGTGGACACGTTACATCTTGGCGTTGCTAAGAGGTGCCATGTCTATGAGTTCTACCCCTATGAGTTATTAAATGGTTGTCTCTCTTTCCTAGTTTTCATTGGAGCTGGACGTGGCTATCCAAATAGCCACTTAATGTTAGAAAACGAAACAAACTTCATGATTCTTTGGGCTTGGGTCCGTATTCCACCGAAGCCACAGTTTCTTGTGATAATCGATTCGTTTCAGTTGTTTGGCCCTGAAAACTTGTGACTTGCACGCAAAAGGACTTTCGGTCTTAGGTTTTAGAATTCCTTCCCAATAGTCAATGTGTGAATACTGAAAAGCATATATTGGGTCAGTACGGGAACTAGATCGTGTTAGATAAAATAAATTAGGATAATGAGCCGCTTCAATAAATGGACAGTCCCCGGATCACAAACCAATGGATGTAAGCGAATGGCGTCAGAAAGTTAGCTTGAATACCTAATCTATGTCACTCCATCGATTCTACTGCCTTATGGGATGACCAGATTGCAAGCAAGAGGCCAGATTACGAATCACTCGATAATCCACATTGGTGTAACAAAAACGATGGACCCACGACCCGCAATCCAGATTCCCATAAAATCGTGCAACAAAGATGACTTTTTTGTTTGTAAGGTCAGTTATTGACATAGTTTCCCACATATGCTATCGATGAGGGCATCCATAGCTTCCCCCTAAAATCAGACCAGCACTTCATCCAGCACTTTAGGCAATGAAACGCGATGTGGAAAGGGGGATAAGAAGCAATCTTATCTACTTTGGAGTTTATGCCTGATGGATTATTCAATCCATATTCATACGATGCAGCCAAGTAAGTGGGGCTAGCGCCCGCAATTACAAAGAGTAATGGGTGATAGGGACTGAAGGAACGATGGCTGGCTAAGTAAGTGGTAACTTTTCTTTTTAGGGACCCAACGTTTGGAATTTTCCAATCGCATAAAGGGTCAAACGCCATTCAGATCGTTGCACTTTGCCTTTCCCTCTTCCCTTCAGTCGAGTGGCTGAAGCCCCTTTTCTTTTAGTCAATACGCTAAAGCTCCTCAAAGCTTTGCTTTGCAAAGAAAAGCAAAACAAAGTAAAGAAAAGCAAGCAAGAAAGTCTATAAAAAATCAATAAAAATAGCATAACAAATGAGGGACATGACAAAAGGATTGGCCCTTCAAAACATTTCAATATTACGTTTTATAAGCACCTTATTGTAAGTAAGTAAGTTTTTGTGTTCCAACATTATGTTTTTGCCAATACCTTGCGTCTTAACATTATATTTCTAATTATTGCATGCTGAAAAGTTTAGTCTTTGCATTCTCATGTAGGATATAGTGATTTCTAAACACCTTGCCATTTAGTTATTGCATTTTCGTCACGTCATGGGTTCGCGATTTCTAAGTATGATTTACTTTAAAGCTTACCATTTCAAAAGTGCAAAATACCATTGAAAGCAAAAAGGCTAAGCTTACTTGCCTTTATAGCTGATTTCGATGGCTAAGCTTACCTTATTGTATTGAAGACATTGCTTATCTTTGAAAAAAGTCGATTAACAATAGCCCAAGCAAAAATACCTTTTTGATTTGAATAGACGTTGCTGACAGCTCGTTGCCTATAGGTGTTGGGTTGAGTCCCATGTTGCCGTTGCCATTACCATTTTTAGAACCTGGCAACAAACTTTTACAAAGGTGATAAGCCGGAGGAAGATGAGATGATGTCAAATCAGCATGCCCCGTTATCTCTAGGCGATGCATGTGCTACAATATTGCTAGAGATAAAGAGTCGCGAGGGTGTCCCCGGGTCGTACATCTCTACTTATATTGGTTTTTTACGTATAGACTTAGTCGCAGAAAACAGTGTAATCAAATGCCTAAAGGTATTCAGGTTGCTGAGATTGGGTTTATGGTGGTCCACATGCTGATGGACCTCCCAAAATGTTCCTTTCACCCGTTTGATTGCCAAGCAGCTTGTTATCGTCACTTGATTGCTCTTGAGTCATGGTTTCAGGGGATGCAGTGTCGAATGGTGGCAAAGCGATTTGGCCTGGCTCTTAAACAGCTAGGTTTCCCAATCAAGTTAGAGGGATGAAAAACATACTACATAAAAATGCTAACTTCTAACCATACTTACGGATGAAGAGGGATTCGAACCCCCGGTATTCAAAAGAATACTTCGGTTTTCAAGACCGACTCTTTAAACTGCTCAGACATCCATCCATTTTTTTTGGCAAGATTATGAGCCATCAATAATCAACCAACACAGGTTTTTGTAAATTACATGCAACACAAAAGAAAAACAAATAGGTCATATTGGTTGGGATGGGGGCCTAATTGATTTCTTTTTTCTCTCATCACATCTATTTTGGATAACACTGGTTAATAGATTCCTTTTTTTAAAGCTTAGTTATCTTTTTTTGCTTGTGTAAAGACAATCACTATGTTACGCTTTATTGAACACAACAACTAACATAAGGGTTTCTGTGGAAACTAAACTATAGGAATCCTTTCTAGCAAGTAACTAAATGGCTTGGCAAACCTCTAGCAAAGCTTTGACAGTTACAGGCTTTGCTTGACCTTTTCCATTGGCCGTATGGTCGACCAAAATTGATTGCGATTACTGAGGGAAAAATTTTCAAATTGTAGCCTTTTTGCTTGCCAAGTTATGATCTTTTGTATTGACGCAGGCTATAGCCTAAATTACAAAGAGCTACAAAAGCATGCTGACTTAATGTCATCTCCATTTTTTGTTGCTTTCCATAATACATTGACATTACTGTAATTTTTAAAGTAGCAATAAAAGGAATATCAGCTAAAGCAATGCATTGCATTGCTTAATAGTTTTAAGTTATCATTTAATGTAATCAACTTTAAGTTTGCAATAAAACAAAACATCAATGATAACGTTGCATTGTGGGATAATAAAGGAGATCTCTGTGAGATCAAGAAGAATGATTCGTAATAGCTTAAGTTAACTAGAATAACTTTACATGAGTTTGCAGGGGAGAGATAGAAATGCAAAGCTCAACTTTGAAATAACGAACTGATAAGCCTCAAAAGCAGATGTGTCACCTTTTTGTGGCTTCTATAGCGAAAAAAGGGATTCGAACCCTCAACCCCAGCCTTGGAAAGGCTATACTTTACCATTAAGCTATTTTCGCTGGCTCTCTTTGCACCTTGGCTGTTGAGTTAATTGGAATCATTGATTTGCAATTGACAGTTGATTTTGGCAAGTTCAGACCACCAATCTTAGGAATGGAAAAAATTTATATACGAAACCACGTAAAATGTTTCTCCTTTCTTATCCCCTACGAGAATCGAACTCGTGTTTTTGACATGAAAAGACGATGTCCTAACCACTAGACGAAAGGGACTTATAGGCACACACCTGGCCTTATATTTTATGATCAAAATCCTGGCTGAGGATTCATTAGTTGCTAATGTTTAAATAGTTCTAAGATTTGACAGTAAATAAGTGTGCTAAGGCATTTGCTTTAATACTTTTGTATGTTTTTTGGGCATGTGTTTATTTGTTTACTAGCTATTCTCAATATATGTGAAATTGTTTTCGGTTTATTAAACCATCTAAGCATTGAGTAGAGGACACCATTAAGAACCAAATCGGCCTCATTTAGCATATCACAAGCATTCAACACGGAATTGATTATTATATATTATTGTACCTTTAGTAACTATATCCGTATTAGATATTATATTTTATCATCTGAAACAAGTAAGAAGATCTAATCCATATTCAACTTATTAAAGAATGTTAAAAAATAGTAATTTACTTAAGTCTATGAGAACATTTGTATAAATATTAAAGCAGTGCAATATTGACCTTGTTGAGAGAATTGGATGATAAAACGCACTTTATGCCAAATCAATTCAACAGTTAATAAAATAAATAGCATAATGGATGCGAGCATGATAAAAGCAAGCATAATTAGCTTTTTAAGCACCTTGTCATTTTTGCGTTCCAGGATATGGTGCTTTCCAAACACCTTGTCGTTCTTGTGTTCTATGGCTAACGTTTTTGCATTTTATGGTGTTCTTCAAACAATAAGTTCTTCAGTGCTATAAGAATCAACAATTAGACTCGTCCTTAGTTACTGGGCCTTTGGCCTTGCCGATGATAAAATGTTTTATTGTTAGAAATCGATTTTAGGTTGATATAGAAGACATAATAAATTATTGACTCATATTCAGTTAAGTGACGTTTTGTCGTTGATACGCTAAAGCTCTTTGGCAAGCGGTTTTCTTATAGTGTTGTTAGCCAACATCCATTTTCTTGCATAAAGAAACAATCATACTTTTCTAATTGCAAAAGACTTGAGATGGACCAACAGCAAAGGCGATGTTGTGTATACTCAATTCAGTTCCTTTCCCCTTCCCCCTTATATTTATAATCCCCATGTTAGATGGGTCACATTAGGCATCTAAAAGAAAGCCCAAAATGTGTAAGATTTCCTCTCTCCAAAATGGAAAATTTTTCCCTTCTCGAAACCTCTTTTTATGTCACACACAGGTCCTGTAATGAGGGGGATCACAGGAACATTAGGCATCTAAAAAGAGAGCCCAAAATGTGTAAGATTTCCCTCTCTCCAAAATGGAAAATTTTTCCCTTCTCGAAACCTCTTTTTATGTAACACACAGATCCACAAAATTATTTTTTGGTGTCTTTTTCCAAGAAATGGTCTCAATTCGCTTACCTTCAATTTATGAATGTGTCATCTAGTCCATCCACACACATAGCTACACACTGCCCAATATCTTCTACAAAAGTCCTCACCCCAATATCTTCTAAAAAACTCCCAGCTTCTCCCTTTCTCTCATCTCTCTTTCTATCACGATTTAGAGGAATTCTTAGTTGCATTTCTCTTGTTCTAAGTACTCAAATCCAATCCAATTTCATGTAGATGGCAACAAATGTCACCTCTTAATTCCATCTCTGCTATCTATGTTCACAACATAAAAGATGAGTATGGTAGATGGAAAGGAGAAAAGTTTGAGAATCTCATTTAAACATATATATGGTGAAAAGGACTTGAAACTACCTCCTAGATTAGTGAAGAAGTCTTCCTCTAAAATTCTAAGTCATCACTTTTATGTTTTTAATTTTTAGTTTGTTATTGAAGTTTTTAATTCTTTTTTCCTATCACATATTTTTTCCACAAACATTATCGAGGATCAATGTTTGTGAACATGGAATGGAATATTTAAAGCTATACATGTATACGAGTGAGATAATAATGATAAGAATGCAATGCAATATTCTAAACCACAAGACTTTCATCTAGAAGTTCATGTATATATTATTCTACTTTAATTATTATCTTTTTAATAACTATCTTGTCCATCTCTCAAATCTTTGAAGTGGCCCATTCTAGACAAGTAGTTACTTCAAAAATTAAGGTTGAGTATCATACATGACATTCATAGTTTTGCCAAAATTGGTGCGCAGATTGGATACTGTATGCATGCGTAGTGAATGTGAGAAGGTCCCAAGAACAAAGAACTCTACAAACCTTCATAAAAGCAAAAGGGAATTTGCACGACATAAGACAAAAAGACAAATAGGGTGCAATCTCCCCCCATGCCTTGTGTGAGTGCTTCACAAGGCATGTATTTATAGATTTATTTATCTTTAAGCTAAAAAATAGCCCACTTTACAAATAGCATGCTTTTGCTTTTGTGTTTGCCCAAATATAGAGTAAGGCGTTTGGGCGTCCAAAACTCGGAATGCGCCCAAATACAAATATAAAATAATGAAATATTTAAGGAAGTGCCTTTGCGCATACAAGATAATAAATGTTTTGTCAAGCGCTTTCATAAACAAACGCACTTGAATAAATATTGGTGTTATGACTTTATTGATAAGGCGTGTGCCCCATCAAAAATAGTAATTCTTCTAGGCATTTGGATTCACGCTATTGCCCGGTGCTACCCATGCCACTGCTACTTGCTCTATACATCAACTGAAGCATTCACAATTGTTAGAAAATAATTAAATAAAACCCAACAAAAGTGAATACCTAGCAGTCTTTGGCTACAAAATAATGAAATAGGTTGAAACTCTGTCCTGACCTTAATTTAATTCTAGTGCGCACTCTAAACTCGTAAACGTCTATTAATTTAATATGTATTTTATGAAATCACCTGTTATGGAATAACCCACGTAAACATTAAATTAATACGACACCAGAAAAGGACAGGCATCCCCGTCAACTTCTCGCACAAAGAATCCACCTTGGAATATGCCTCTTGGCATCATACGCCCAGAGTGGGATAGCAATTGTCCTCAATTTCTATTAGCTCAATGTGGAGCTAGCAGTGAGGGATAAGCACTTAGGTCACGTGTGTACATCCATTGGGCCTCTTGAGCATGATGATTTTTAAACTTAAAACTAAAAACTAGGGTCAATCGTGCAAATAAGGATAAACCCTTGGAAGGTTTCTTGTATAGTTCTCTCACATTAGAGTTGCAAGTAATGAAAATCACAAAATCCCCTTATTGAATAAATCTTGATAAGTAAGCAAGGCTCTCAAACCATGGATATGAATGCATTCAAATGGAGCATTTACAAATTCTTAAAATAGTCAAATTTACACAATGGTACCATGTGTATGTCATTTCTAAAAAATAAACATGTGTGTACCATGGTATAAACTCTCGCGCTTTAGAAATTTGTACCCATGTTGTTGGTAAAAATATTAGCAAGTTGATGCACTCTTCCATAAGTAATAATCATGGATTGAAACCATTTTAGTCTTGATCTACCCCTCAACAAAAGTGCCTTCAAGATCTCCTTTATGCTATACAATGTGTATGTAATTCCTTAATCAATAAGTTTGCCTATTATAGTAGTAAGACTCACAAATAGTAATTAATAAAGGATTGGTGCATTAATATGTGATTATGTCTCGTGTAATGAGTACTATGAAGATGCTCCCTGAGGATGTATAATCAACATAATATGTAATATCTATGCCCTTATAGTAGCCATTAAGATGGGATTTGTACTAGTGCAACCCTAATCTTAATTATCAACCCATGTGACATATTTACGAGACCCTCTATCTAGTAAGAGGACAAGTAAAAAATGAGGAGTAGAAATAATGAGCTTAGAAGTTTATGCCTCCAATAAAAGAACCTAAGTATGTAAATTAAGTGCATTAGCTGCAATGAGCACAGTTTCCAAGAGGTTGTAGGAAGTTTTGCACCCTTAAACGATGAAATGAAATTGTTGAAACAAGCTTTTCGCGATACTAGAAATATGCCAATTTTTTCTAAAGATAGAATCATACACGAGACTATTATTTGTATGCCATAAACAATTTAAGGTTGATCAATATTTCCATAAATTAGTAATAGCTTCATTATAGCATCTATACTAACAAAAGATTGTGGTTGTTGGGGTTGTAGTCAACATTCTGTGTGTGAGATTGAGGAGATACAAAAATGATCATGGTTGAAAGATTATATAGTTGTTTGCCTATTAAGGAAGGCTTATGTACAAAACACATAAAAATATCACTTTCCCTTGTGAAGGAGAGAGTAAAGAGAAGTGAAATATTATTCTTCTAGAGGAATCTTTGCAATAAAATCTTTGAGTGGCCAATGATCTTTTGTTTTAGTCTAGACTTGTACATAGCCACCAAAGTTTCTATGAGCCACATGTGTGGCTTAGACTTCATTGATTATACTTAGTATAACAAAAGAATGATATTATAATAGTATGAGACTTTATAATATCTTAGAATCAAAGATTTAGAATAATTATAATCCAAAATCCACCACTATCGATATAGATTTTGCTTAATACATTAAAATTGACAAACACTATGAAAATCTAATTGAAACTATTGAAAAATTTGAGACTTTTTTCTATCACTATTCCATTAATGGAATTGCATGGTCTATATTTTAGAGTATTTTTCATTTGTCACCCCAATATCCACCATCTTTCAAAATAGAATTTGCTTAATGTGTTAAAATTGACAAACAACATGAACATCTTCTTGAAACTATTGGAGAAGTTGAGAGTCTTTATTCAACAACCATTCAGTCAATAAAAATGCATGGTCTACACTATGAATTAAATTTCATTAAAAATTTAGCTTGAAATTTTTTAGATGCTTTTGATTAGGAGCATTGATAAGTTATTGTTTTCTTCAAATTTAGTTTTGATGGTGGTTGTGGAAATGTCCACTCAACCCTTTCTATTTTGTATACATGGATTTACTTTTTAAGATCTCAAGCCCAAAAAATTAGCACAATTAGCATGAAAATCTCTATTTTTCCCTTGGTACCATCTTATGTTGGTGATACATCTTTGAAACAATGTCTTCTTATTATTTATCATTCAATAGCACCTTAACCTTTTTAGACTGTCCAAATAGCTAGGATTTATTACTTTTTATGAAGGATATTGTTAATTGATAGAATATGCATGCCACTTTATAAAGCACTTCAAGGGTTTCTCTTGGGAAACACTAGCCAAAATATTTATGCTTTTCTATAAAGTACTTCCTGGATTCCTATTAGGAGATGCTCATAGTGAGTACTCTCAATCTGGTTGATAACGACTCTTTGGCATCATGCTACTTGTAAGCCACACACACACACACACACACATGCATGTAGACATGCACGCACACGCATACACACACTATTTTGTACCCCACACAATATGATTAATCCATTATTCACTTGCTATTGGCTCATGTTTTTCTCTTGGCTCCAAATTGTTGTATCCTTGTGGCTCACCTTGGGGTGACTTGAATGTGATCATCAACATTGTTGAGTTGCCTCACATTTTTCTCATTACTTTTGTAACATGGTATATGATTGTTTAATCTATATTCTAAGGATATCTTTGTGGCTCACATGCTAAGAGTACCTTATGGCTAGGATTAGGGGATATTTAGGCTAAGGAGGTCTTTGTGGTTCACATGCCAAGACCTTATGATTAATATTAGGGGATATTTAGGCTAAACAAATATTCCTTTTAAGAAAATAGTTGGGGATATGGTCTTTGTTAGAATTTGGAATTTAGTATTCTACTCATCAAGAGCCATAAACTTATGAGAGAATGAACACATGAGAGAAGCAATGCAAGAGATTGCAATTCAATTCAAAAACTTGAGTTTGTAATTCATTAATGGTAGAAAAGATGGACAAGGAAATGGAAAAGGGTTTTATATAGTGATACTTCAAAGAATATCTAGGTACCAATGTTTAAAAAGGTGTTAACTTAATTAGTGTAGCTAAAGGAATAGTTGATGTAATCCTTGTTTTGAAAAGAATCAAGAAATGTAAGAAGGAAATGAAACAAAAGAGAAAAAATAATGATGAGAACGCTAGGACAAAAAATCCCTAAACATGGGCTAAATTTTTGAATGCCAAAGTAGTAGTGAATGGATAAATTAAAAAATTCCATGTATTGTTAGATGTTACATCTGGTTAATATTCACGTACTTAGAAAAGATGAAAAAGGTTCTCTCAATTTCCCCTTTAGGCGATCCAAACAAAAGTTGTGCTTGATGTGACCTTACTTTATCTACTTTTTTCTAACTTTTAGTTCCTTTGATACGACTTTTGAAAATTGATATATGTTTTAGTTACCTTTAAACTTTGAAAGTTAGAGGCATTTGCCCTAATGTAAGAGTTACTTTTAAATAGATTATTTGTTCATTATTGTTTATATTTATCTCCTAGCTTCATTATTTTGGTACCTTATGTCTAATCTAGATCCCACTCTTTTAACACCTTAGTCTTATAGTTTCTTTATTAATGGAAAAATGGACTAAAAAAAGACATTGTAAAAAATTGATCAGGAATCCTTAATCTTGGACTCTACCCAGAAAGGAGGGGGGTCTCTCTTTCTTTTCACCTTGGTAACTAGCCCTTTTCATTCTCTAAGTTGGGGCCACCACTCTTATAAAAGTGCCACATCAACAACTTGCATTTATTTTTTTTCCAATAAATAAAATTTTAAATTTTTTTAGAAAAATTAAATTTTCATCTTAAAAGATATTCAATCATATTGCAAGTTAAAATATCCCCAAGAAAGAGCCACCACTCTTCTAAAAGTACCACATCAATAACTTGGATTTTTTGAAATCCTAACAAATAAATTTTAAAACATTTCACAAAAAATGGGTTTCGTTTTCTCAAAAGGCATCCAATCATATTGTAAGCTAAAATACTCATTTTCTATATATTATTTTACATTAAAAGTAATTGAAATCAACTTAGATTTTTAAACACATACGCATGTGATACTTGGGACCCTGTAAAGGTAGTTATATATCTACTTCATACACCACTACTACTCCTAACCAACTGCATCAGCAAGGTGGACGAGTTTTGATCCCAAAAACACATATTTTTTTCTCTTCTTAAAACATGGTCTTTTCTATCTCTAGTAGTGTCTAATCATATTGTACATACATGTAAGCATTTTTCACGCTCTCTTTTGTTCTCTAGCCCATCTAAATAAATATAATCTACTTCATTTTCTCTCTTGCTCTAATGGAACCACTTACGGATATAAGCAATCATAAGAGGAAGGTGGATTTGCATGTTCATGTAGATAACGAGTATGCTATTGCAAAGTCCCCTTATAGAAATCGTAGCTTAGATGCAACAACTACTTTTCAACATTGTTTAGAGGGAAAGAAAAATATTGATCTTTGGATGGATGGTTCCTTATATCATAATGATCATAGCATTAGACTAAATCCACCTTTCAACTTCACTTCTTCCTTGCTCACTTTTGTCGAGGATGGTGGAAATGGTCTATTAGGTTATTTTAAATGCTTAGATAAAATGGTTCATATGTATCGATATTATTAATAAATATTATATAAAACACATCAATCTTTATTACAATCCCAGGGTTCTTTAAATGTGTTACAAAAAGCCTTGTAAGATCAATAAATCAAAGTGTAGAAGCTTGAATAAAATTTTGCATAGTGTAAAGAGAAGGAATGAAATGACAAAGGACATGCAAAGAAATTCAGCCTTGAGGAGGAGAATGATTTATTAAAATCACTTTTGGAGTAAATGGAGAAGGATAAGAACATTGCAAAAGTAAAGTTGCAAAGGTGCAAACAAACTCCTATGGGTTATAAGGAAAGAAAACATGGATTATTACCAATGTTATCGAGATTCTTCAATGGTGGAGCATTGAAAATATATGTATGGGCATTAAGATTCGTCATTTTGTATTGAAAGACAATCTAAATCGACTTTATTCTTAAAAAATGCCTATTTTTTCTCAAGAACTTTTTCGATGATGTTGAACGCGAAGGTGAGGGTTAGGAAATGGAGCTTCTAAAAACATTCTTAGAACATAAGCATTTGATTAGAATTTTGAGAGACCCTTGATATGGAGTCCTTTGGCTTTTTTCTTTGAATGAAGTTCTTATGTATGTTTTTAATAGTTTATCCATGGAAGAAGTTCAATTAGCATGTGATGCATTTGCAGTTAGTTGAGAAGACAATGAGGCCATATACGGTATGATGGCAACTACATTGGATTGTAGCAATATAAAACACATGATTTTTCCTTGTTCATCTCGATTGAGAGGTGTAAGATGAGCAATGAATATATCCATTTTACTAATTCAATAGGAGAATATTTTTTTATCATTGGCAAAATGGAAGTGGAGGGAACTAAAGCTAAAAAGATTTCTTATAACTATGATAACTTCAAAAAAGAAAAATTTGACCTGGTTAAGTTGTAATGTACCATAGCTTGTTTCGAAAAGGTCTAATTCTCAGAAGATATTGAGTTTTCCTAATATAGAATTATGGATTCAATACAATACACTTATTTCTACTAAGTTTGTACCAGCTATAATTGCGAGGTTTTGTTTTAATCTTGGAGTGTGTCATCAAGCTTGAAAAATGCCAAATCATAAAGTGACGCAAGTTGGAGAGGTTGGGCCTTACATTGATGAATTACACCATAGGCTATGCAAAAGATAACATGCTATTTTGACCATTTAGTATGTAGCGAGAAAAGGAAATTTGGTAGCTAGCAGTAGCCGAAGTGCCTAAGGAGACTCATAATATTCTCTCTTGGATCTTCTAATGTATTCTATATACGAATATAATTTCCAAGCAAAAAAGTGGCGATAAGCTCTATGTTAAAGAAGTTGGAGAATTCAATGTCAAATTACACTTGGGTGATGATCTGAAGACTCCAAAGTGTATGTTCAATTACGACACTAAGGCATCAACATCATTGCCTTGTTCATTTTTCACATGAAAACAAATAATTCTTTTGCAACTCTAGATAATATTACGTGGAAGAGAGGAGTAGTGACCTGCAATAGAAATGCACCACAAAATAGATAACATCTTGATGAGAATTGAAAATTCATATTTTTAATTAATATTTAGAATGTCCATTTTACTCTTTGCATTATGTCATGTGTATATTTGACAAGTTGTTGAAGTTGCATATCAATATTATATACACAATGCAACCTCCCTCTAGACATGAAGCAAAGTTGAGGAGCTATTGAATTCTTTAGCTATACATGGACGCAAGGTAAAGATTAAAAAGGACCATAGAAAACATTAGGCCGGAACTTATGATATAGCATAGAAAATATCAATGAGTAGAATAAAGGCGAAGAGATTCTTGCAGTGCTATAATGGAAAAATTTATGCTTTGTCTTAAGATTGCTAGGGTGAAATTTTGGTATTCTTTTGATAAGCTAGTGTGTGTAATGCTAAAATCAGTTGAATTTCATATAATGGTTAATGATTTTACAAAGCTAGTTGTCACTCAATACATGGGGAGAAATCAACATCACCCTCTACATTGTATAGCTTTAACTCTACTACTTGCATATTCTTTAATATTTGGATACTTTGACATTCAAAATCTAATGTCAATGGTCTATACCTTTGTAGCATATATTATATGCTCATAGATTAATTTTTTGGAGAAATATGGATCTTTGAAAATATGGAGTATTTAAGATATGGAGAAGTCTCATTACCAAGCTCGTGGTGCATATTTCAAGAATACTTATTATGGAGCTGGTCACATCAAGAAAAGGTACCTTGTAGAAATGCTCAATTGGTTTTATAGATGCATCTTTGGTCACTCCATCACATTGAAAAATGCTTAGGCTACCACATTAGCTAAATCTCTTAGGCAACAATCCACGACAAGGAAAAGAAGACTAGGAACAATAAATCTTCATGCAGCTTCATATAAACAATTTTCCCACGACTTCTACTTGAAGAAAATAGATTATAATCTTCATATTCTACATAGAATTTATCAAAATACCAAAAATATACAAGATAATACACCACTTTGAATGGAAATCATCACATAATATTCTTCTTCAAAAGTTCCATAGCTTTCTCTCACAATCTCTCACTCATAGATACATTGTTTTGTATAGAATTGGCTATCTCTCACGCGCACTCTTTCTCGTACATTCCCTCTCTCAAATGTACAATGGGATAATCAAGAATAATAATTCATAACCCTTCTTAGGTCATCCATACCCCTCCCAAGAGGTATGTCTGATATGAAAGGTCACTAGAGCTACTATAGTGTCTCTTCATAGCTCCATAGTGTCCCTATCACTTCAGTCTTCACTTCAAGTCTTCAGCAGCTACTTCTTTGAGCTATTTTGAAATTATGTGAATCTCTTCCCAAGATTGGAAAAAATTTCCAAGCTACACATTCATCCATCATCACACTTACAGAGGCATACATAACAAAACAGAACAGAAGCTCAAACAAAGGGTTTGGAGAACCATATAGAAGTTCATAAGAAAGCCTTGAGCTTACTTAAATCACTCAAACCCATCAAGAATCAATAAATAAGCTTCCAAAAACTCTAAAAATTTATCAATCATTATTCTAATCCCTCATATAGAAGAAAACTAAGAAAAACAAAAGGTCAATAGACTGAAACAAAACCAATCAGACATTGATATGACATCAACAAACAAAACATCATATCTCTACTATAAACCATCATGAGCTTCTCAAACCTAATCAACCTCATGCAAAATACTCTCAAACACTTCCAACAAAACTAAAAATCATACAAAATCCATAAAAATCCAACCATTCAGTCCACAAAAACAACAAAAATCAACCAAAAAGTCAAGTCATTTCAACCCTCAACATATCCCCACGCTTAAATAGGGCTAGTGTCCTCGTGACCTTGGAAGAAGAGAATACAAATTCAAAATATAGCTCATCTAGATCCTCTTTATTTTTTTCAAAAACACCATCCAAACATGACCCCAATTCATAACCTGTATCTAATAAAGAATTGCAATGAAAGGAAAACACCTTTATCCATTATCTCAACTTGGAAATATAAAAGCATGACAAACCGTTAAAGGATGTAAGAGGTCCTGCATCTTTTCATCTTGAGCTATCCATTTAGCATCATCATCACAAAAAATCTTCAAAAAAATATATACTTGAACAATATTGAATCTCCAACCACCATAACCCCATCATAAAATAAAATAACCATCACACACACACATATGTATAAAACAACCATATGAATGGCACCTCCAAAAGAGATAGCATTATGAATCATCAAAAGTTACATTCATGGGTATCAATGATGTTGATCCCTTTTAAAGGCTTGGTGATTATGGAAGCGATCCATAGAGAAGGTTTCGTCTACAAAATTTTTGGGAGTATTTTGGAAAAATTGCAAACAACACATCCTCTCCACTAAGACAAGGTATTTGCCAGGCAAAAAAAGAGCATGAAAGTACAAGATGTCCAACTATTGAGGATCAATAGTCACATTCACATTCATGGAAAGCTTTGGTATCGACTTTTGATCATTACGTGAATGCATATGCAAATATGTCAAATACCAAGCTAAGTGAGTAGTCAATGTCACTGAAGGATCTGAAGACTATGAATGCTGCTGAGCAAAATAAATATAGTTCTAGAAATCTTCACTACTAGTCATCCATTCTCTTGGAAATAATGGCCAATTGATTTGTGGTCCTCTAAGTGAATCTCCTACACTCCATCCTTGTATTCTAAGAATTTTCTGATCAAAACCTGCATATCCACTAACCAACTGAGGGGGATGAGGGATAAAAGTAGTAGGAGATGGAAGAGGAATTAGGGAAAGAGGATGAAGAGATGGATAATCAAAATCATAAAAGGAAGAATGTGCTAAAGAGGGATTAGTTGAAAACTTGGGAGAATCTAGTAAAAAGGATGTTAATAAATAGGTTGGAAAAGTGAAAGGAATATTTATAGATGGGGAAGGACAAGACGCATGAGGGGAAAAAACTCGATCCTCAATAAAAGAATATTGAGTGAAAATAGGAATTTGAGGAGCACCTTGTGATGCCAAGAGGCATATTCAACGGTGGATTTTGTGAGACTATGTGGATTCCGTGAGTTTTTATTCCATAGTGGATTTCGTGAGATTTTGCAGTGGATTTCGTAAAACTATATTTATTTGCCAGGGCTTGTATACAAGGTGGATTCTTTAAGCGAGAAGTTGATGGGGATGTCTGTCCTTTTCGGGCGTCATATTACTTTAATATGCACGTGGGTGACTCCACAGTGGGTGATTCTGCAAAATACATATTTAAATTGATGGAGTTTATGAGTTTAGAGTGCACTCGTATTAAATTAATGTTAGGACTGAGTTCCAACCTATGTATTTATTTTGTAGCTGAAGACTGCTAAGTATTCACTTTTGTCAGTTTAATTTTATTATCTTCTAACAATTGTGAATGCTTCAGTTGATGTGTAGAGCAGGCGGCAGTGGCGTTGGGAAGCATTGGGTGATAGTGTGTATTCAAATTACCTAGAATAAATTACCATTTTTTATGGGCTCGCGTCTTATCATTAAAGGCGTGGCACTAATATTTGTTTAGGCATGCTTATTTATTGAAGCACTTAACAAATATTTATAATTTTGTATGCGTATGGATGCATGGTTTAAATATTTCATTATTGGACATTGTATATGGGCACAATCCAACTTTTGGGCTGCCCAACCGCTTTATTGTTTATTTGGACAAAAGCAAACACAAAAGCTAAAGCATGCTTATTGTAAAATTTGGGCTATTTTTTAGCTTTGAGATGTATAAATTTATAAATACATGCCTTGTGAAGCGCTCACACAAGGCATGGGGGGAGATTGTATCCAATTGGTCTTTTTGCCTCATATCGTGCAAGTCTATCCTCTTGATTTTTGAGCTTCAAGTAGAGTTATTTGTTCCTAGGGACCTTTGAGCGCTCGCTACGTACGCATCCAACATCCAATTGGTGCACGAGTGGTATCAGAGCGAAGTTGAGACCAAGGGCTTCCAATCGCTTACCATTTTGTGCGAAGGTAAAGCTCTTGGAATGAACGGGCTCTACAGTCAGTCTCGCGATGATCCGTCAATACCAATGTGTTCTTGGCAGTGAAGCACCCATTCCTATGCTGTTGGATCGAGAAGCATCACTCCCTCTTGACGGAGGACCACCCAAGAAGTTTCTTTGAAAGTCATTTTTTTCTCAAAGATAAAAAGTAAGAATTTCATTAACAATAATCTTAAGAGCTTTATAAAAGCTTAAGCTTTACTTAAGCACTATAATTCTCATCGAGTGCAGCGTGAGGACGTACTATAAGTCGACGACGATGTCAAAAATCTCGTGACATCCTATCGCAGTCAATTCGTTGGGTCAAAATCTTTTTACTAAAAATCTTAAGCTTAAGGTTAAGCTTTATTAAAGTTTAAAGGCCTTACTCTTTAAAATATCCTGCATAGAGAAAGTTCACACTGAGCTCTTCTCCAAATCAATCCCGAACTCCTTTTCAATCTCCCTTTAAGTCCCTGTTTGTACCTGCACTCTGACCGATACAGTTTCTAGCACACAAATTGATACACGCAATACATTTTCCGCTTGAAGAAGACATTCATCAATTTTCGTACTCGCAAAAAGAAGAAAGATTGCAAAAATCCATTAAAAAAAAAAGAAGCAAGTCTTGTAAACCCAACTTTGAGCTATGCTCATCCCGCTAACAAGATTTCGAGTGTGTGAGGTTGTTTGAAATTTTGTAGGATGACCGATCAAAATATGGAAGATTTTATGGCCGAAGGTGATTTACCGGAACCAACGGCGGAGCAAAAATTGGACCTAATTATGATGCAGCTTCAAGAAGAAGAAAGAGCACGTCAAACTTTGCAAGCTCAATTGGCCACTCTTCAACGATCTAGTGTCGATGAAGATGGACCGCAACCTGAAGATGTTATATGGCGTACGATCGATGCGACACTTGAAGCACAATCTATCAGAAAAGAAGCCAAGATAAGTAAAAGAAATTTTAAATTCCGTAATTTTAATGGGTTACATGATGGAAAGACTATTCTCGCTTTTATAAGTCAATTTAATGATTATTTCCATGAAGAATAGTATGCCGAAAAAGACAAACTCAAGTGTGTCACTAATCATTTAGTGGACAGAGCATCACTATGGTGGACTATTTTCCGCAAAAGTATTGATTGTCTTACTACTTAGGAGGCTTTTCAAAAGAAATTTTTGTAGAGTTTTCTTCCACCTCAATTCCACGAAAAAGCAATAATCTTCTGCAGCAAAGAGTTGCGAGCCTATTTCACAATATACTGAGCGTTTTTGGAATGCATTATTGCAACTTTGAATGCTCGAAGATGTACCTAAGGCAATCCACAAGCGCATGTTTATGTTTGGTTTGCTTGGTCACTTTTATGCCGAGGTGAACATATTCAAACCAATGACCCTGGAGGATGCGATTTCTTTGGCCCATGATGCTGAAGATAAAATTCGAGAGCGAAAGAAGCGAACAAAACAGTTTCCAACTAATGTAACTTTGGTACAAAGCAATTCAATTCTAACTTTTGAAGATTCAATCAAAATTGTTTTGTTCCATCTTCTTTCCGTAAATCCTGGACAGGACCCCCTGGTTTACCATCAAACACAAATCCAAATCCTTAGCCATCTTTCTAGCCAAATCCCAACATACCTAAACTTCTAGATATTACCACAATAATGTTTCCAAAGCCAAACCCATAGTCTACTACAAGTACCATGAACCTGGACATCTAGTGGTGAATTGTCAATCCAAAAAGCGAACTATTCACATCAACTACTTGGGAGCAATTGAAGATGAAGACCATGAACAAATGCCAAATTTCACAGAAGATGATGACAATATCGGCACTACTTCAGATACTTTACCAGATATGCCAAATCCTCATTCTTTATTAACAACACCATATTGGGAAATATGGGAATTTCCCATAAGTTTGGGACACATGGTCAAATCTTTGGATTTGTCATAATGTGAACACTATAACTCCAAAGCGAGCGCTCTATAGCTCAATAGATTCCATTTTTCAAGCGCTCTCCAATGATAGGTCACATCATGTGGTTTTGAGAAACTTATGGGCATATCATCCAAGCGCCACCTTTTTAGTATTAAAAAAATGGGAATTGGTAGATTCCCAAACTCACTAATATTGTGTTTAACGATGAAATGTCTTGTGCATGGTAGAGAAAAGATTGTTTTACATGATGATGGGAGCACACACGATTTTATTTCTGCAAAATTAGTCAAAGAATTGAATTTACATACTTTTTAGACTCATTATTACATCAAGGTTGCATTCTTAGATACTAGATACAATGGAACACAAGAAGTTCATGACTTAGAAATTAAAATTGGCGATTATATTGAGCGTAGAAATTTCTCAATTGTGCCTTTGCAATCTAGTGACATTATCTTAGGAATGCCTTGGCGTCATAAATATAATCCTGATATAGATCATTCCACACATTCAATGAAGATTCATTCTAACGGAAAACAAATCACATTACATGGTGCGCACACTTTAGATAACTTTCCATTGCTTAGTTACACATAGGCTAAACGTGCATTAAGAAAAGGTAGCAAATCCTAATTAATATGGGTGAATGAAATTGAAGCTAAGGAAAATCAGATGCATCCTAGGCATGCACAATTTCTTTTACAATTTAAAGATTGTTTTGCTATTGACTTACCACCTGGCTTACCACCTACACGTCCTAAAGATCATAAAATAGACTTAATTCTATGTTCTCAACCACCATGTAAAGCACCTTATCGACATAATCAAATTGAACAGAAAGAAATTCAAACCCAAGTTGAAGAACTATTAACCCGAGGACTCATTAGGCCCAATAGTTCTCCTTTTGGTGCACATGTCCTATTAGTTAAAAAGAAAAATAACAGCTATAGGATGTGCATTGATTATCGTGCACTAAACAAGATCACTGTCAAGAATAGATATTTGATCCCTAGGTTAGACGACCTCATGGATAAACTACAAGGGGCCACAATATTTAGCAAGATAGATCTTAGATCTAGATATCATCAAGTACGACTGGATAAACTTGATATTTTCAAACTGCATTTCGAACTCAATTTGGTCATTATGAATTCCTTGTTATGCCTTTTGGTCTAACTAATGCACCAGCCACATTCAGTCGTATGATAAATTGCATATTTTTGAAGCATCAGCATTGTGTCATTGTTTTCTTTGATGACATATTGGTTTTAGTAAGAATGAGAACGAGCACTATGAACATCTATCTTTGGTTTTCAAATTATTGAAAGAAAATCAATTATATGCTAATCCTAAAAATAGTGAATTTTTCTAAACCCACATTGAATACTTAGGATATATTTTTTAATCTAATGGTATTAAAGTTTATCCTAAAAAGACAAAAGCAATTTTGAATTGGCCGATACCTAAAAATATGCATGAACTACGTTCTTTCTTAGGTCTTGCTAGCTTTTACAAAAAATTTGTGAGAAATTTTTCATTGCTTGCATTGCCTTCTTTGACAAAATTATTAAAGAAAGATATTGTGTATCATTGGTCTAAAAATCAGTAAATGTCTTTTGATTTATTGAAACATGCCCCTATATTACAAGTATCAGACTTTAATAGACCATTCTTCCTAGTAGTCACTGATGCTAGTGGATCTGGAATAGGAGCTGTACTTATGCAAGATTCACATCCCATAGCCTACTCTAGCTACAAACTTAAACCATGTGAACTCAAATATTCTACCTATGATAAGGAACTGCTAGCAGTAGTACAAGCTTTATGTCAATGGAAATACTATTTAATGGGATCTGAACTATATGTATTTGCCCGGACTCGTACATAAGGTGGATTCCTTGTGCAAGAAGTTGACGGGGATGCCTATCCTTTTCGGGTGTCATGTTAATTTAATCTACACGTGGGTGAATCCACAGTGGGGAATTTCACAAAATACATATTTAAATTAATGGGCATTCATGAGTTTAGAGTGCACTCATATTAAATTAAGGTCAGGATAGAGTTTTAAGCTATTTATTTATTTTGTAGCTGAGGACTGCTAGATATTCACTTTTGTCGATTTAATTTTATTATTTTCTAACAATTGTGAATGCTTCAGTTGATGTGTAGAGCAGGCGGTGGTGGCGTTGGGAAGCACTAGGCGATAGCGTGTATTCAAATTACCTAGAAAAATTTATCATTTTTTATGGGTGGGCATCATATCATTAAAGGTATGGCACTAATATTTATTTAGGCACGCTTATTTATTGAAGCGCTTGACAAATATTTATTATTTTGTATGTGCATGGGTGCATGATTTAAATATTTCATGATTGGACATTGTATTTGGGCACAGCCCAACTCTTGGACTGCCCAACCGCTTTATTCTTTATTTGGACAAAAGCAAACACAAAAGCTAAAGCATGCTTATTGTAAAATTTGGGCTATTTTCGAGCTTTGAGATGAATAAATTTATAAATACATACCTTGTGAAGTGCTCACACAAGGCATGGGAAAAAATTGTACCCAATTGGTCATTTTTGCCTCATATCATGCAAGTCTATCCTCTTGATTTTTGATCTTAAGGTAGAGTTATTTGTTCTTGGCGGCCTTCTAGCGCTCGCTACATATTCATCCAACATCTGATTTGTGCACCACCTTGAGGTTGAAAAAGAAGAGGTAAGATAATTCGTGAGCTAGATTTAGAAAGGGAAAGATAAGCATCATATCTATGGGCCATCTACTGATAATAACATAAGACAGGACTGATGGATCGATGATGGTAAGCATGAAAGAAAGATGAATCGAAAGGAGGTTGTTTTGAAAGGTAGGCTAAGAGGTCCACCCTCAGTTGGTTAGTGTTCTGCACATGAACAGATTCTTTGTTTTGTCGTTGATTCAGGATCACAGAGTCAATAATTGCATGCCAAGAGGTTTTAGGGCAGTAAGCCACTTTAGAAGAATAGGCCCCAAGCATTTGATCAATTTGCAACTCCAAATATCTTACATATAATGTAGCTTGTAATACCACATCTCCTACATACCAAGCTAAATCTTCATCATCTGGAATTAAAAAATCACCTCTCAAGTACATATAAGACATCAACATAGTATTTGTAGTCAGAGTCTTCAAAAACCATTCTAGCCATTTCAATCAATGAATCAACAAACCAAGCTCCACTGCAACCATCCTTTGGAAGAGGCAAATCCATCGTTGAAAGCTTGATATAGAGTTGCTAATAATGAACAAAGAAAGAGTGGTTTGGAGGAAAAAACTCCTAAACTCCTCAAATGAAGACCACAATAAATCCATTCTAGATTGAAGTCTTTCCACCTTAGCTTGGAATAAGGGGCATAATGTAGCATTCCTTTGAAGGATCATGAAATTCACAAGGGATAAGGAACCAACTAGCTGTATAGCAGGACTTTGTAAAGTAGAATGTGACTAAACCAACTGTTTCTTAAGTTGGTGAATTTAAAAGTTGATGTGTTCTAAGGTGGTATTAGATGATTTACGCTCTTCTGTTTGGGCAGCTATCAAAGCTTTAAGCTCTTGAGACTCTTGCAATAGTCTACCCCTCTCATGAGTCACAATAACCACTTGGGTTTTAGTGTTAGCCAACTAAGTTTGCAAATAAGAAATCATCAATTTCTCAACATCAATAATCTTAGTCTACTGCTCCATCTGGGTACAAAGATTAGAAACCTTTCCAGAGTAGAAGCTAACTCATCATTCTCTTTATTCAACTCTTCTTTGGTCTATTGAACTTCTTCATAACAAGAAGAATAGAGTTGTTGGATCAAACAGTCACCGAGAGTTCAATAGAACTCCAAATTTCTTTGTATAAGAAAGGAATTGCATCTCTTGCCACCAAGTGTTGTACAGAGGGAATAGACATCTCTAGAGTGACATCTTGATGTGCTCTGAAAAGATTCGCCATTATGAGGAAAGCTAGCAAAATTGACTGCTAGATTGAACATGAATGGAGACTCGAGGAGGATGTGGGGCTGATTTAGCCACTCATTTAAGGCGCTTCCTCTGAATTACCATAGGTGAGAGGGGATCAAGATCCTCAATAACAGCACTAGTGCTTTCAGTAGTAGGAGGAAGAGGAACCTTTGGTGGATCAACTCATAATGTAGGAACTTCCTTTGGAGGGGTAGCATACACTAAGAAAATATTAGTCACATTACCCATACAAAATTTTGATCCATCTTTGACAAGAGATAGGAACTCCAATCAATAGTGATTTCTTTCAACACCATTTAGAAAGCTGTGAATAATTCCTTCAAAAGGTAGTTAGAAGGTGTTTTGGTAGTTAGAAGGTCTTAGGGTCCAACACATATTGGGTCTACTTCTGTAACAACTTTAATTTAGGATATCCTCATTTAGAGAACAATAGTTGCGCACTAGGGAAAGAGTCTCCTCAATAGGCAAGGAAGAGCTTTGCCCAAGCTTTTAGGCATCATATGGATAATTGTTCCTCTCACAGGACCAAACCTTTTAGGCATCATATGGTTAATTGTTCCTCTCACAAGACCAAACCTCTTATTGTAAGAGGCTAAAAATTGATCACAGATATCAGTATCCTCCGAGATAAGTGGCAAGGAAAGTATCACAAACTTGGCTAATCTTGCCTTACTGATAATATCTAGATCTAGAAATAATGACTAGTCATGAGACACTAAAGGAATGTACTGGATTGGGGTTGAGTATGAGGCACCATTCGGATGGTTTACACACACCATACTCACACACAGACAATCACAAAGAATGCTTGCAAAACAACCAAAACAATAAGAGATAAGATATCGACTACAAAACTCATATAGATTGGACCAATTAATTGACCAGCCCAAACAATCCACATTCTAGAGAAATTTTGGCATGACCTCTATGCCAGAGAGTGGTATCGACTAGAAAACTCACATAGACTGGACCAATTAATTGACCAACCCAAACAATCCACATTCTAGAGAAATTTTGGCATGACCCCTATGCCAGAGAGTGGACTAGAGAGAGAGAAAGATGAGAGAGAAGATTGTAGAAGAGAGAGAAAGACTGCATGAAGAGAGAGAAGGAGAGTGACAAGGAGAGAGAAATACTAGAATTGGAGAGAGAAAGACATGAAAGAGATAGAAGCCATAGAAGCTATGAGCAAGATGGGAGAGAAGGATAGTAATTGTATTAATGTGTCAAAGGATGTGAAAAATTACATGTCCTCTTCTTTTATACCAATGTCAGTGTGACATGGCATAACATCAATATTATTTGTACACTAAATCCTTATTCTTCCCAGCTTCTTACAATCCATACCTTCCCAGAGGTTTTTGCTCTCAAAAACAAACTTGAAAGACTAGAAAAGGATGGATAGAACAGAGTACTATGTTTCTTTAGAGCTTTACAAATGGGAAAATGAATGAAAAATGACTGATATACGGACTAAAATGGAAGAACAAGAGTAGGCCTTAGCTATATACATGAGCTAGAATACTTCAAAAATATATTGGTGTGCAAATTGGATGATGTATGCGTACATGTATGCGTAGGTAGTGAGCACCTGAAGGTCCCCAAGAACAAAGAACTCCACTTTAAGCTTAAAAATCAAGAGAATAGACTTGCACGACATGAGGACCAATTCGATACAATCTCCCGCCATGCCTTGTGTGAGCGCTCCACGATGCATGTATTTATAAATTTATTCATCTCAAAGCTCAAAAATAGGCCAATTTTACAATTAGCATGCTTTAGCTTTTGTGTTTACTTTTTCCCAAATAAAGAATACAGTAGTTGGGCGGCCCAAGAGTCCGGGAGTGCCCAAATACAATATCCGATAATGAATATTTAAACCGTGCGTCCATGCGCATACAAAATAATAGATATATGCCAAACATTTCAATAAATAAGCTCACCTAAATAAATATTAGTGCCACGCCTTTAATGATAAGACATGGGCCCATAAAAAATGATAATTTTTTCTAAGTAACTTGAATACACGCTATCACCCAGTGCTTTTCAATGTTAACGCCGCTTGCTCTACATATCAACTAAAGCATTCACAATTATTAGAAAATAATAAAATTAAATTAAAAAAAGTGAATACCTAGCAGTCTTCAGCTACAAAATAAATAAATAGGTTGGAAATCTGTTCTAACCTTAATTTAATACAAGTGCGGACTCTAAAATCATAAATGTCTATTAATTTAAATATGTATTTTGTGAAATTACTAGCTATGGAATCACCTACTTGCACATTAAATTAACGTGATGGTCGAAAAGGACGGGCGTCCCCGTCAATATTTTGCACAAGGAATCCACCTTGTGTACAAGCCTCGGAAAATAAATATAGTTTTATGGAATGCACTGCAAAACCTCACGGAATCCACCATGGAATAAAAACTTATGGAATCCACCATGGTCTCATGGAATCCATTGTGGAATATGCCTCCTTGCATACCATTGGTGCGCAAATCGGATGATGTATGCGTACATAGTGAGAGAACCGAAAGGTCCCCAAGAACAAAGAAATCTACTTTAAGCTCAAAAATCAAGAGAATAGACTTGCAGGATATGAGGCAAAAAGACCAATTGGGTATAATCTCCCCCCATGCCTTGTGTGAGTGCTCCACAAAGCATGTATTTATGAGTTTATTCATCTCAAAGCTAAAAAATAGGCCAATTTTACAATTATCATGCTTTAGCTTTTGTGTTTACTTTTGTCCAAATAAAGAATAAAGCGATTGGGTGGTCCAAGAGTTGGACAATGCCCAAATACATGTCCAATAATGAATATTTAAACCATGTGTCCATGTGCATACAAAATAATAGATATATGTCAAGCGCTTCAATAAATAAGCGCACCTAAAACAATATTAGTGCCATGCCTTTAACGATAAGACGCGTGCCTATGAACAATGATAATTTCTTCTAAGTAACTTAAATACACGCTATCGCCCAGTGCTTCCCAACATCAACGCCGCCTGCTCTACACATCAACTGAAGCATTCACAATTGTTAGAAAATAATAAAATTAAACCGATAAAAGTGAATACCTAGCAGTCTTCAGCTACAAAATAAATAAATAGATTGGAACACTGTTCTACCTTAATTTAATACGAGTGCACACTCTAAACTCATAAACGTGTGTTAATTTAAATATGTATTTTGCGGAATCACTCACTATGGAATCACCCACTTGCACATTAAATTAACGTGATGCTCGAAAAGGACAGGTGTCCTAGTCAACTTTTCGCACAAGGAATCCACCTTGTGTACAAGCCTTGGCAAATAAATATAGTTTTACGGAATCCACCGCAAAACCTCACAGAATCTATTGTGGAATAAAAACTCACGGAATCCATTGTGGTCTCACAGAATCCACCATGGAATTTGCCTCCTGGCATCATATATGGAGCCATAAAATATTCAACAGATAATCTCAAAATGAAGTAGACAGCTTGCTGTGTAAACAGACCCTGGTGGACCAAATCTGCCATGACTTTTAATAGAAGTGTCCAAATGAGGCGTGCCTTAAAGGACCCTTTGTAAGTCCATATTTCCCCTAAATGGATTTTCTTGGTAGAAGTATCTCTTCCTGCATTTTGCTATAACCAAAAAACAAGATGTGTGTATTTTGTCGAGGCATATGTTTCCATGCATAACTTCTCTTAACATCTCATTGGCGCCGTTAGAAAAGTAAAAGATGTAGTGTACTTCATCATTTGTTATATATTCAATATACTTAGAATCAAATATGAATAGTAATGATGAATGCTTTGTTCCATCGTAGATAGGAGAGCTTTTTGGAGTAAGAATCATAATGTTGGAGAAAGTATGATGTAACATATCATGCATTCTATTTGGGTTTTTGGTATAATGTGATGTAATGAACCAACTAAAGTCATTGATAAAACACATTTATAAAGAACAAAAAGGTATTACAAAGAAATAGTTATCATGAAGCTTTAAACATACAATTGGTCAAACACAACCATCATTGTATGCCCAACATCACTTGGATGTTGAAAGCATGCAAATGCACAATGGTACATTAGATGAGCCACTATTGCCTTGGACGATAGATTACATTATACCTAGTTGCAAGTTTTATTGCCTTGGCTAATTGCGTTCCTGGGAGTCAGTCGCATGGAAAACAGCAGGAAGATTGAGATCAGGAAGAAGGAAACATGGCATAACCTCCTTCCTATGCTCCTCGATGGCTTGGATTCCAAAGGAAGGGGTACTCATTAATGTATCGGTGTCTTGCGTCCTAGAAATAGGACTCTTAGACCTCACATACGAAGGGATCCGATCAAGACTAGACGGCTGCCCCGTCAGCTTCTTTTTATCGTTCTCACGGATGAAAGCATCATCGTTAGCATGATAACGTCGGAAGGCAGAAGCGTCACCGACGTTGATCGCGCGAGCCTGCAGGAACGGCGAGTTGATCAGGATATGGTCTTCCCCTGTAGCTGGATATACCATCAAATTATCAGTAGGTGATGACAATCTTACCCTCTTTCTCTGATCTTCATCAGCACGATATTGTCCAGCCTCGGGGCTTCCATGTTGCGTTTTCATTACCGCATCCATATTCGGGCAGGGACCATGATTGAAAGGTGGTGCGGGATGATTTATAACAGGCGTCTCACGGTTGATGAGATCTAACCGATCTTTGGATTGCGATTTGGATCGGGCGTGCACCCTCGAATCTTCGGACCCATCGTTTTTATGAGCCCTCATGTGGCCTCCCATCGACCGGCTTGACAGAAACGCTCTTTGACAAATCCTGCATCGCGCAGGCGCCATATTGGACGAGGCCGCAGTAGAAGCAGCTGAATTAGCCATACCGCTAGCTTCTGTGCAACTAGCTGTGTGGTACTGGATTACACGAATTGTCCGTTATTATAGTTGTTGCATGCGCTGCAGGACTTTCTGATGAACAGGTCCATATAGTCGGAACAGTTCATTGACATCCCCTCCGACCAACTAGAGCAGGCGAGCCGGTCGGCCATCGCGTAATTTGGTGCAGCAGGTGCAGTCGACATACCATGCACTTCACAAGGAACTCTAAACCTGCAATTTCTCGGTAGCAAATTAATCTTCTACCTGGTAAGTATGTCAATGGAAGTGCTAAATTGGGAATTGTAATCGTTATAACAATTATGAATTCTTGGCTCTGTGATTTTCTACTAGCTAGTAAGACCCTTTCTCTGTCGTACTTAGAAATTTAAAGCCCTATCTAGTAGGGCTGTTTAGCAGCGTAATCTATGAGAGGTAAGAATGATGAAATAACGGTCCGATCTCAAACAGTCCATGTACTTGGTAAATCATGAGTTTTTGACTATTGAAATTCTACGCAATTATTGCATTTTACTAGAAACTTTTGTATTTACTAGTTGTAACTAGTAGAGCCAATGTCCTTCGACTTGAAATTTGTTTTTGTATAATACTTGCTAAACGTAAAACTCGAACGTAGTGAATTTGCTCTATTGGAAAAAAAAAATTGTATAATACTTGCTAAATGTAAGCTGCAATATGCAAAAAAAATTGTATAATACTTGCTAAATGTAAGCTGCAGTATAATACTTGCTCTTTTAGTGTTTGATAAGTGCACGATATTAGATCTCATCATAAGCTGCAATATGCAAAGTAGGTCCTCGTAACATATTGTCGATGGTTTGTGAGTTCTAGAATTTCCTTCTTCTCTCGTGAGTAAGGCAATATCTCAATGCAATTTACCATCTTGGCAAACATAATAATGCTCTTCATCAACTATGTCTTCATAGAGTTCATGATGTAATTTAGTAACCACGTACATGCTTATATGCATCTATAATATTCTTTACACCACAACAGAAACGAGGCATAGACCCGCAAAGTCGGGCGCATCTATCATTGCACTTATATGCGCGTGTAAAAGAGCGTGTAAATAGACGCGAATTTTGCGTCTATATATCCACGCAAATAGACGCGAATATAGACACGTCTTCAGACGCGTAATTATTTAACCACCTGAAATTAGACTTAATATAATAAAAAAACCAGAGTTATTAATTATTTTTGCATTGCTCTCTAATGAATGCCAGTTCCTCTAGTTGACAAGCCTGATATAAGTAATTAGTGGCAAGCCACAAAAACCTTATTATACAATTAGCAGCAAGCATTGCATGTATCTCGTAATTTCTCTACTTGAAGATGATAAAAAATACTTCCTTTTTATTATGGAAAATTCAATTTAGCTTTAAACTTGACTATTGATTCTTGAGTATGCACGTGTGCGCATGATATTTTCCATAGAATTAAGAATACACATTGAATCATTAAGCAAATTAAGTATATTACAGTGAATGATCCATCTCATCTTCAATGAGATCAGCCCTTGCTAAACTATCTACTTCTAGGTCTATGTTACCAAGAGGTAACGAAATAAATAAGTCTTTCCCACTATCAAATGTGTTGCTATATTGCTCAATAACTTCATCAATATCATCAATCACATTATTGTCCTCTTCTGCGTTTCCTTGAACATTCTCGCGAGGTTCATCTTGTACTATATCGTGCATATCATCCATTATGGTGTCATCATGTATATCATCATTAATTGTTGTATTGTCATCTACTATCTCTATGTCAGTACTATTACCATATATTAGTTTTGAACGATTAGATATAGGGATGACATACCACCATTGGTTATTGTTTACCATTGGATGATACACAACCTGTATTTGAAAAACAAAAGCAAGAAACTTAAATACTTATTATATTGTGTATATGTATCACATGTATACATATAAAAAATTTAGCTTTTGCATATATACCTGCTCGCATTGTTGAGGTCGTACTAATGTGTCATTCTTGTTTTGGTGAAATTTTGTAGAGTCAATGATTAGAAAACCACTTGGATGACGTCTGATTGTGAAATACTCACCATTTGTTACAACTTCTTTAAACCACTTCACATCCAGTACATATATAAACAATCGTCTGAAGTCAAGCTTCAGAATATCTTGGATCAAGGCACGATAACCTTCCATGGTACCATTGGCATCCTCGAAGTAAGCAAGGACACCACAATCTTGGATATTTCTCTTTTCATCTATACGTTGAGTTCTGAGATGTTTACCCTCACACCAAATAGCATTGAATAATGTGCACTAGTAGTAAAAGATTAAGATCAAACATGTCAAATTTTTAAATAAAATATAACTTATAAAAACAAATTAATTGATAGTATGTCTCACCTTTGATAAGAAACCTCGTGCGTATTCCCACTCTTATTGAGATATATTAATTTCCTCATCTTTTTCCATTCTCTCCATTTCCTCATGTAACCAATCTATATCAATATGACGTGGGAGCGCATTTAGATGATCTGGAAATGAGACATTACGTCTATATCTGGTGCGAAATGCTTGTCTTTCGCTTTTTCTTCTTGCCCTTCCTTCATTATATAGTGTCACCCATTTGCTCATTACATCACTATTGAGCACACAAAAACTATTTAACTTACGAAGTTCTTCTTTTGTTAGCACTTTACTCATTTCTTTTCCTTGAGGTATTATAGAGGTCATCCTCAAGTCTTCATCATCTTTCCATAGTCGTGGTTGAGAGGGGTCCACTTCAGCAAGATATTCAGAGATATAAACAAGGGATGATTGCACTAACCAACCCTTAGCCATGCTTCCCTCAGGCCGTGCTTTTTGCCTCACAAAATCTTTCAAGGTTTTCATGAAACGCTCAAGAAAAAACATCCACCTTGCATGAATTTTTCCACGAAGTGCGATCTCATCAATCAAATATACGAGTAAATGTAATTGAGTAGTCAAAATGGATCAAGGAAAAAATTCCTCCACCAAATAAACCACCTCAACAGATAATACTTGAGCATCTTGTAATGTGTTTGGATCAATTTCCTTCAAGATCACGTGTATGTCAGGATGTATTTGACAATTGTTTATTTTTGTGTAGAAATTCAAAGATATATAATGAAAAAATACAATGTATACACACCTCACAATCTCTCCCATCTTGTAAATGATATCACGTACATCTTTGGATACACAATGGGATATGGTAGTAGGAAGTACGAACTGAATGTAAACAATATTCATAGATCAAATGATTAGTTGAGGAAAAAGTCATCATATCCCAAAGTTTACACATAGTTACTCCACTAATTACTATATTCATGGTTAGAGATACCCTTACTTGAATCATTTTGTGCCAATCGTGGACTTCAAACCAGATAGTTGCTCCACACCTCTTTTCTTTTTCTTTATGAAGGCTCCCTTGAGACATCTCATACATCCTGTGGGTGTTCGAAAGCTACATATTTGTTCCTTCACTATTTTTTCCTCGTTCTTTGACAACATCCGAGGTGCATGGGGTAGCTCAATCTTTCCTATGGGTCCAATGCATGGGTAGACTCGTCTCATGCGACCAATGTTACGTAAATCCTCCCTTACATTGACTGAATCACGAGCCCCTATCAAGTGATCCCATAATGTAGATACAACATTTTTGAATATGTGCATGGGGTCCAACAGGTGATTGATCTTGAGTTCAGTCCAATACGAAAGACAAAAAAATATAGAGAACCTAACAAACAAACAATATATTATGTAAACAATTCATCATGCTAAATACTTTAAAGTCAATCGAGAGAAATGCACTTCTTACCGACTCATGCCGAGTGGAGGGTGGGTGTCGGCATTAACCCATCTCTCCTTCCAATCTCGAATGGTTAGAGATTGTGGAGTCATTCCATTAGTAGGGAGAACATATTTGGGATGGGCAATAGGAAGAAATCGATGATGATTGTCATAGACAACCTTCTTTAAACGTGCCGGCCTAGAGAAAACTAGAGAGGGACTGCAAATAGGACATGCATGATATCCTGATGTGGTTAAACCTGAACGAAAAAGTGAATTAATAAAATTCAATTGATTCAAGTCTTAAATTTCAAATATAGAGTTATATACATGTACCTGAACACTCTCCATATCTTGGAAAGTCGTGCATGGTCCATACAACATAGCCTTCAACGTGAAATCTCTAGAGGTTGCAGATGCGCTTGTATCTTGCACCTCAATATATTCCCATAACATGTCTAACTCTTCAATCAAAGGCTCTAAGTAAATGTCCATGTTTTTTACCTTGTGCTTTTCAGGAATCAGAAGGGACAATATTACATGTCCCTTTTTAATTGCCATGGATGGAGGAATATTATAGTTTACCAATACCATTGGCCATACATTGTATGATGTGCTTTTGATGCCAAATGGATTGATTCCATCCATACCTAAACCAAATCACAAATTTCTTGGCTCTTCTTTGAAAACCGGCCACAAATTATCTATATGTTGCCATGCCAGTGTGTCTGCAGGGATCCTCCATTTTCCATCACTTGAACGATGACTAGCATGCCATGACATGAGCTTTCCAATAGACTTACACTTGAACATAAGTTGAATACATGGAACAATCGAAAAATATCGCAAAACCTTACGAGGCACATCCATTGACTTCATCTCTACTTCATATCTTGATTCGCCACAAATAGGACACTCTCGTGCAAACTCATGAATCCCAGGAAATAAGACACAATCATTGACACATGCATGGATCTTGACATAATCGAGGCTTCCCAGAGATGTCAAGTAATGTCTTGCTTGCTCTCTCTTAGTTGGCAATTTGTTTCCTTTTGGAAGCATTTGTGATAATAACCTACATATATTTTTAAAAGTGAGTTAAAAAACCACCAACATATATTTGTGTCTGATTTCAAAATAGAACAATTAATATTATGATTCATAAGCCAAACTGAATTGATACCTACTTCAATAACGCATTCAAACTAACATTACTCTGTCCATAAATTGTTTGCAAGTTAAGTATCTCGAGGGACGCACGAAGAACGGAGTACGTACAACCTTCATACAACGGAGTAGATGATGCTACGTATAGTGGATCATCTGGCTTCGTAGAGTGACATTCTCCCTGGTACCATGTTGTCCAAAATCTCATCCTCTACAACTTGATGGGGCATTTCATGAGGGCTACTATCATGGTCGTCAGTCTCCACTTTTCTTGAAGACTCTGCATCCTCACGTTGACGTTTTGCAACCTCTCGACACCCGGGAGGGAGCATCTAAGGATGTGGCACCGCATCCTACTTAACCACAAAAGGGAGTTTCATGTACGTTGATATATATTGAGTAACATAGACTAGCAATCTTAGTGTTGTACCGGTGATTTTTCTCGGTCCCATTCTCCATACATGCTAAGGTGTGACATTGCAACTCGACGTGCTCAAAAAATACACCCTCGACAATGATCACACATGCATTTAACTTTTCATCGTAGCCATGCATCTCGATTATGAAGATGTAATGTTTCGTCCTCACTTGAGGATGTGCTCGTTGACTCATCAGCATGCACCGCACTAGGTGATGATGACGACATGATTAAACCGAATTCATGATAACATCAAGTTTTTTATTCATATATTTACATAAAAACTTCAAGCTGGCGTATTGATTATTCTAAGATCTCAATTTTAGATACACAAAACTTATCATAAATACATAAAAACTTATGATAAGAACTTACTATCAAAACTTATCTTAAAAATAAAAATTTATGATAAAAGCTAAATGCGCGTCTATATCTGCGTTTACCTAGGCGTCTAAATCTGCATCTATTTGCGCGTCTAACTTTGCGTCTATATGTCTATTTACGTAAACTTAGACGCGTATATACATGCAAAAATAGACGCAAACATCAAAATTCAAAAGATACTTGAATCATTTCTTTTTAAACTGCGCCTTTCCTTTCCTGCAATTTTTGCGCATTCTGAAGCTCGAGTTTAGCCGACATGCAGTCTCTTCATGCCTCACCTCCTCATGACTCACCTCTTCTTTCACTTCAAAGAGACAAGAGGGGAAAAAGGAAAGCCAAGGAGAGGAAGAAAGAGAGAACAAGAGAGAGGAGAACAAGAGGAAGAAGAAGCAAAGGGAGGAGACAACAAGTAGCAAGCAAGCATCAAGGGAGAGTAACTCACCAAGGAGAGGAAGAAGGAGAAGGAAGAAGCGCCACCACCCGCCACACCAAACACCCAAGGTGAGTCCTCTCTCTCTCTCTCTCTCTCTCTCTCTCTCTCTCTCTCTCTCTCTCTCTCTCTCTGTATATTAGGATCTATGATTGCATTTTGTATAGCACAAATAAATCATGAATGGCGGTCGCCGCATTGAAATCAGTTGACTGAGCGCATTTGCCAGTGCGTCTACATTTCAGTACAGACGCAGGGATAGACACGAAGCTATGTTTGTTGTCATTGCCTCTGCGACCGCGTCTCATAGCGCGTGTATTCTGTGTTTGAGACGCGAGAATACACACGCTCTACACAGAAGAAGCTTTGACTTGAGAGTCGCGTCTCCAGGCGCGTGTATCCTGCATGTGAGATGCGGGAATACACGCGCCCTGCCCAGAAGCTTTGACTTTAGAGTCGCGTCTCTAGGCACATGTATTCTATATTCCACACACGAGGATACACGCGTGCCCAGAAGCATTGACTCTAGAATCGCATCTGATAGCGCGTCTATGCTGCATCTCAGATGCAGATATACACACACACTCTGACCAGAGGGTTGACTTTAGGGATGCGTCTGAGAGCGCGTCTATCCTGCATTTTAGACGCGATTATACACGCGCCAGCCATCTCTGATAAAAAACAAAATTTTATTTCTGAAATTATACCAATTTATCTTTTTCCTATGTTTTTTTTGCAGATGTCGCATCTTGGTTCATCTAGCAATGACCCAAATTTGGATCGCATGAATCATACATTGGGCTTGTTCGGCAGAGGGGTCAATGAATTTTTTGGAGGTTTTCCTAGTAAGGAAGACTTTATGGAAGAGATGACTAAACACCTTGGCTGCTCTTCCATAGTAGACGAGATGTTCAGTGTCATGTCTGAAACGCCTCTGACGTCTTTGCCTGGCACTACTTCCCAAACACCAAATGTCCAAACTCCAATTGCAGGTACTCCACGTGCAGCACCTGTACATGCATCAGCTGAAGCACAAGCATCAGTCGACGCACATGCATCCAGCGAGGCAGAGGGTAGTCGACAGAGAGGGAGGAGGGAGAGTTTAGGGGGAGGACGAGGCTTGTGTGGGGGTTGCCTAGGAGGTGGCGAGCTATCACCCTCACCAAAAGATCACGTAGAGAAGCCAGTACGCCAGTACTATAGAGTTACAGATACTGGTGGCATCTTCCATGATGATGAAGGAAGGGATATAATGGCGTACATGAGGAGCGTCATGCATGCGACGTATAAAGATTGCTTCGTTTACTTCAAGAATTAGAAAAGGGGCTTGTGGCAGGAGGTGTTGAGGGCAGTCCATAGGAGGTACCCAAATCCTGAGGGTCAGCGATTCTCGGATGATTGGGGATGCAAAAAAATTAGGGATTTTCTTCACAACAAAAGATCCCACCTCATGACACGCGCTAGGGAGTCACTGCGGAGTAGGAGGGGCATGGAATCTATAGCCAACCACCTATGTGCCACTACATAGAGTGGAAGAAAGCCAAGAAGAAAGCAGTGGAGAAAGTGAAGAGTCGCCAGCATGCAAAGACGTGACGCATCCAAATGGAAACCATGGGATCGTCGCATTACGGATCGGGCAGCAGAGAGTCGTGGGAGGCAGAGTTTGTAAGTATGTTTTGATTTCTAGTTTTTTATCATTTATATTTCTTTCAATTCTTTATATAATTTGTTCTAATACATTGTGTCTCATAATTGTTTGTATATATCATAATTGTTTTGCAAACTACTATCGTTGGTAGGATACCTATTCCTAGAGAGGTAGGTTACCATCGAGGCCATAACCGCGTAACCACATGGCTTCACTTCTATGAGGAGGGTCTCATCACTGAGGAGCAATACAATCGGGCTATGAGGATTCGACAGCCAGAGGAGGTATATTTTTCTTACTTTCCTATTAAAAGTATAGCTAATTATAACTTTTTCTTTGCAATTGTACGTAAGAAACCTTGATCTTTTGTGTGTGTAGGCGAACCCCGATGTGGAGCATAGCGAGGAGGGGGATAGCGAAGCCATGGTGGTGCTAGCGAAGATGTTTCTTCTTTAGATTCGTAGAAGAGCACCATACCTCCTCTATGGCCTTGTTTTCTTGTATGTCTATTATCCATCTTTGAGCCTACTGCTTGCGGCCACGCTTTAGGTTGCAAGCACTTAAACTCCCCATGTAAATGCATTTTATCTATAATGAATACATGGATTTTTGTTTTCAATTCTCGTGCTTTCAGATTCATTGTGTTTTTCCCAAATGCACAATTTGATGTATGGGAGGGGGGAAAAAAAACCAGAGTGCATGTGTTTTTTTTTTCCAGTTCTGTTTTGCGCGTCTATCTACGCATCTAAATTGCAGAAAATGTGCGTTTATAAGTGCGTCTAAGATGCAGAGTACACGAGCTCATACACGTGCTACATAATTCAAATTTAAAAAAAGAAATTAAATATCTTTTTTTAAAATGAGATTTTTTGTTTTGTATTCGCGTTTATGGGCGCTTGTAAAAGCGCGTCTATGGGCGTGTCTATATGCCCATCTAATTTTCCATGTAGATGCACTGGTACACGCACAAAATAAATTAAATAAATAAAAATTTTGGGATTTTTATGCACTTGTATATATGCGTGTATATGCGCGTCTATTTCTATGTGTAAATTTCTTCATACATGCGACTATAGACGCGAGTTTGTAGACGCGCAAATAGACGGGCGGGTAGACGCACCCATAAGATTTTCTCTCAATTCAAAAATCGCATCTAAAAGTGCGTCTAAGAGGCCTTTTTGTTGTAGTATAACAAGGCCTCCATGTATTAGAGTAGATGTTTTGATCTAGCAACTGTGCTAATCCAGGTAATATCTAGGCTTCCATGTTATTGAGGCCTATCTATTTACATGCCTCTAGCATCAAACATTAGCCCTCCAAACACATCTTTTTTCATTCAAACTACTTATGTGGCTTCCACCACAATCAACTACAAGTCACCATCCTCCTCTAACAAACATTAAAGTAGCCTCTTTATAATTCTTACCAATCTTGTTGCATGACAATGCTTCCATTGCGATTATAGTAACTAGCTTCTTCAAAAGGAAGCTCTGTCGATATAATTTGAGTTTGAAGTAAAAATATGCAATGATATCACAATTAGAGTGCACAGAAGAAGAAGGTACTCCACTATTTTGCCCTCAGATCCCCCCTTCATAGGCTGAAACCAATCAATGTTTGAGTTGAGATCCAACTCCATGGCAGTGAATATCCTCTTCTCATTTTCCCATGATTGCTCTCCTTTCTAACACTCTTGTTTTTTTCTTCTTGCTTGAAATTACATGGCTTTTCTTCTCAACTTCAGCACTCACTGTGATAATGATCTACCAACTTCTCGATGGTGTTATTTGCATGTCATCATCATATGCATAGTAACTAGCTAGCTTCAAGACAAATTCCTTGCTCTGAATGATATGTGAGTTCTGACATAATCACCTTGGTTGTCCTCCAATTATGCTCCCTCAACCCTCACCTTCAGCTCCATTGTCCTTACCTCTTTCAACACACAAGAAATCCTCTTCAATCTACCTTTTGTGGCTAATAATAGCCTTTTCATTTCTCACACTTTGCACTCCTTCTTTCTTTGCATGAATTTATAAAGCTTTCCATTCATTGGCTTTCCCAAAGGCTAATTATAGCCTTCACTTTCTCAATTCAATATTAGCCACTCCCATTTGCCACATTCCCTTCCTCTCTTATGCCAATGCCATACACACCTTGGCATTTTATAGAAAGCTTTTTTATTTTGTCTTATTTAATAAATAGCAACTTAATCTGAGGGTATTTGATTCCAAGTATATATATGCAGGCACTTAATATTGCATTATTAATGGAAGTGCATTGTTAGTCTAAGAACTTGATAGTGATTCCACGCTCAATTTGATAATTGTGCTTCTTCATCGCTGAGCATACAATACCTTGAAATGTGCCATGGTTGGAGGGTTTCATCCTTTGACACAAAACCTCATGACACCCAACCCCTCTAAACCTACACATGCCCCAAATGTGCCACCTATGCAACGACCCGGCTCAAATACCCATATACTAACCTCCTCTCCAACCGTGCACATAAGTAAGCATTCACTTGGATCATAGATGAAAAATGCAAGCATCTGCTTCACTGTATATTTAGCCCAACCACCCCCTACTAGATCATAAGGCCTCAGTTGGTGGGCCACATACACATTATACTTTTTTTTACCTCTATATACATACTTGCAATTTGTCCATGAACAAATACTTCGAAACATCCCCACTCTCTTTTAATCCATCACACTCGGAACTACTCTTGTTGACTCTTACTTTCCATATCTAACTCAATAAGAGCATCACTTACACCTAACACACTTTAAGCATCAATAGAAGCATCTAGGCATTCATATCATGAAGCACCTCTAGCTTTCCTATCAAGGCATAATAAGAGAAAATACTTTTATCTATCAAAGCATACGACACATTCTCAAACTATGGAGCATCACATCTATCATCCTCTATATGCATATCCTCTAGCTCTGTGACCTCTTCTAAGTTAGCAAGTGTGTCGTGTGTATCATGTGCATGCATCAACACTTCACTCTCTAATTCACTATATCAAGTAACACATGAGCCTCGTATGCTTTCTCATAAGCACTCATAAAATCTACATTTGCAATGTCCATCTCATCAACTTTAGGCTCTTTGAAGGCATCCTCTATATGACTAATCTCATCCTCAATCGTAGCAAGTACTATATTGTGAGTAGAATCCTATGCGTCCTCTATCTATTTTGCATCCTTGTTTCATCTTCTTCCTATATTCTTCTTACATTCTCTTCCAATTGTACCTATTGTTTCTTGTATAGTTCAACTAAAGACGTACAAGTGGCCAAAAGGTTCCTTGCGAATTCTAGATCTCCATACCCAAGGACAAGTATCTACAAATTGTAAGCCAATACCTACTACACATCGTATAGAGAAAGCATATTTGTAGGCATGGAATATTCCATATCTAAACCTTTATCTTGTAGAGAAGGCATATTTGTAGCCATGGAACCTTCCATATCTGAATGTTTGCCTCAACCTTTTACATCTGGCTCACAAAAAATATTAGAACAAAAAGCATTTGAGGGCCAAAGAGATGTGGGATCTTGTGAAGAAGGTTATGGTAAGATATGAGCTAGTAATTGTGTACTTAAAGAAAGAAAATCTAGAGAAACTCCAAAGTATATTCCCTGTAAGACCCTGTGAACTTCAACTCAAAATTTATCAAATAGGGACTTAGCCTTTAACTTGACTCTTCACTTGGCAATTATCCCTCAAGAGAACTTTGACTCTCATCAAATGCACCTCAAATACACTAGCAAAGATCCTAATATTGCAATAAAATCAAGTTAACAACATAGCCATCCTCTCTAACACAATGTGACGAACTAACTCAAAGATCTTGTATGAGGCCTTTTTCTCCTCCTGAAGAGTACACTATAAGATTCTCTCATATCGACTAGCTTTCACAAGAAAACTATTCTTCATAGAATGTCATCTTATGGAACAAATCATAGACAAGCTAAAGGTTTGAATGAGTGTTGCAAAGAAAAGATTAATAAGGTTTAGGATGACAAAGTGTTATGGATAGAAGAGATAGATATGAATGCTTTTATATGGCCATTGCAAAGAGCATAAGATGCTTCATAGACACAATAGTTTTAGTGCACTCAACAATTTCTACATCAATTCATGCAGATGATTCTCTTTTAGTATTTGATGATTGCAGGGCTAAAGATTGCACTATCTTGACAATATAAGATCTCATCACAGGAGTTGCAATATGCAAACCACAGCCTCCTAACATGTCATCAATAATTTGTAAATTCTAGATTTGCCTTCTTCTCTCATGAGTAAGGTAACCATTGACTATAGTTTGCCATCTTGGCAAAGATGATAAGGCTCCTCATGAGCTATGTCTTCATAGAGTTCATGATGTAATTCAGCAACCATGTACGGTGCTTATATGCATCAACAAATATTCTTCAAAACCTCCCTACATTAGAGTAGCTATTTTGATTTGATCCATGTAATATCCAAGCTTCCATAGTCTTGACACCTATCTGTTTACATGTTTGCATCATCAAACATTACCCCTCTAGACATATCTTTTTTTGTTCAAACTACTACTAGCTTCCACCACAATCAAACAGACCATTACCCTCCTCTGAGAAATATTAAAGCAACTTCTTCACACTTACTTTCAAGTGTGTTGCATGGAAATGCTCCCATTGCAACTATAGTTAGCTTGTTTAAAAGGAAGCTCTCTTGACATAATTGGAGTTTGAAGCAAAAAGATAATTGGAGCTCTCTTGACATAATTGGAGTTTAAAGCAACTTCTTCACATTTCCTTTCACATGTGTTGCATGGCAATACTCCCATTGCAACTATAGTTAGCTTGTTTAAAAGGAATCTCTCTTGACATAATTGGAGTTTGAAGCAAAAAGATACAATGACATCATAATCAGAGTTCCAAGGAGAAGATGGTGAGTCACCCAATCACCAATAAGGTGGTTCTATTTTCCCCTTTGATTCTCCCTTCACAATTCAAATTGATCAATATTTTGATCCGAGGCTCACTGGTGGCATTGAATATCCTCTTCCTATTTTCCCATGATTGCTCTTTCCTTTTTAACACTCCTACTCTATTTTTCTTCTTGCTCCAAATTACACATATCTTCTCATCTTTAGTGCTTATTGCACTATTGATCTGCCAACTTTTTTATGGTATTGTTTGGAGGTGGTCATCATATGTGTAGTAACTAGCCTCAAGATAAATTTCTTGCTCTAAATGGTTTTGAGGGCTTCCAATTCTAACACAATCACCTTAGGTCTCCTCTGTTTATGCTCGTCCAATCATCATCTTTAGCTCCATTGTCCACACCTCCTCAAACACACAAGCAAGTCCCTACGGCAATCTGCCTTTTGTGGCTAATAATAGCCTTTTGTTTTCTTCAACTTTTCACTACTATCTTGTTTTGCATGAATTTATAAAGCTTTCCCTTCATTATCTTCCCTAAAGGATAACTTTAGCCTTCCTTTCCTCTGTTATGCCAATGCCATACACACCTTGTCCTTTTTATAGAAATCATGTTGATTTTGTCTTCTTTCCTAAATAAAGACCTAATCCAAGTATTTTTTTATTTCAAGTATATATATGCAAGCATCTTATAGTGTATTATTAAGTGAAGTGCATTATTATTCTAAAAACTTAATAGCGATTTCATACTCAGAACTTGGCAATCGTGCCTCTTCATCCACGCATATATAATACTTGGGAATATACCATGGTTGGAGGATTTCCCCCTTTTATACAAAACCTCATGACACCCACCCCCTTTGAACCTGCACATCCTAGAAAATGTGCCACATGTGTAACCACTTGGGTCAAACATCTCTCTGAGAGCATGCACATAAGCAAGTATCCACTTGATCATAGATAAAAATGGTAGATGATCTGAGAAAATCACCAAAAAAATATTTGTCTAACACTTTGTTGGTTTTTTGTACATTTGGAGGTTTGAAATAAAAAAGAGGGTGGGAACAACCTCTTGGGAAATCCAAGCAATCACTGGATGGAAATATTTCATGGACTGGTTTACCAAGGGGGGGTGAAGAGTAAAGATCAATGGAGGAAGGTGAAGGCAAAATGTGTAATGTGAAAAGAAAAGACATGAAATGGATTTGGAGCCATCCAAAGGGCATGTGAGGCTCATAATGTCATGGCTTTGGAGCCTTATGATAATTCAAACAAATGGGACCCTTCTTGGAAGCATTAGTGGAAGAAAAATCAGCCACATGATTTTGTAAGATTTTTGAAGAATACTTTCACTCGGATCCAAAAAAACTTTTCAACATGAAAGTTGTAGCGCGTGAGCTGAAGTTATGGGTGGTATTTATTTATAATTTTTTGGAGCTATGAGTCAGGAGATATGGCCAAAATGGTGGGCGCCAACTTTTTCCAACTACAGTGGAGACCACCTCCCAATTTTATACACACCCACACTTTCTTCCCCACACTTAACACTTCCATAAAACATCATTCATTAGACTCCCAACCCTTTCCTCTCTCTTCTCCTCTCTCTCAAGATAATAAATAATTAGAATTCCCCTCCTAGATCACCCTCAAATCATCCTTAATTGTAGTAGTAATGTATGAATTCTCACTACTCTCTCTCCATTATTGCTAGATATGATCTTATTTTATGAAGATTCTCTATATTTTTCATAGGAGAGCTCTTGGACTCAAGCTATGAGGGGGAGAATGGAGACAACTCACCTATGATGGAACTTGACAAGATTGGTCAACAAAACATCTAGATGGAGCTTCCACATTGGTGGAACCGCCTTAATGCAGCTTTGATGGTTTTGATTCCTATTCTATCTTAACCTCCTCCCTAAACACCCTCAAGGGCTATATAAAGAGACATTCTCCTTTGTAATTTTCAAGAGAGAGCCAAGAGGCCTTCTTCAGCCCTATTGAGCCTTCCCCATTCTCTCTCATGAGCTTATGCAGTTCATTCCCTTACTATAGCTTATCCATGCTCTAAAGTATAATAAGCCCATGCTATTGGTGTCCATATTGTGTATATTGGTTATGTCTTGAGGGTTCTCCATCTCTTGTGCCCTCTTAAGTTTTATTGATTCATGATCTATCCTTTTTAGTTTTATCTCTCTCTCTCTCTCTCTCTCTCTCTCTTAGTTTTCCTCTCTTCTCCCTCACAAGCTCCTCTCCCTCTTGCATAGCGTCCTAGTCCGCTCTTCCATGACTAGGTGGTGCCCTTGTCAAGATTGTGGGAGAGAAGGAAGGAGTCTCACTTGTAGCTTTCTTGCTTGCACAATGGGGGAAGACACACAAGGGTGGAGGCTGAAAACAGTTTTCCTCTTCTTAGTTGTGTAAGCCAAAAGAACTCTAGTACAAAGAAATAGAAGAACCCTAGATATGGGTCTCAAACCAAACTCAACTAACTAAGGTGGCATACTAACTGAGCCACGAACTAGAGTAGATAAGGATAGCTATCATGTAGCTATTATTCAGGGGCGGTGTACCAACCGCATCTGCAACTGACAAGTCGGTGACATAAATACGCAACGGTCACCCTGGCGTATCATGAGTGGAGCTCGATATGTCAACACTCCCCCTCGAGCTCAATCCCAATTCCTGCACACCAAAAAGGTCTCTGAACTTGCGCAGCTTCTCTGCGCCCAATGCCTTGGTGAATATGTCAGCTACCTGATCCTCTGTGCTGACATAAACTAGATCAATAAGACCTAGTAAAACCCTCTCTCGCACATAGTGATAATGCACCTCAATGTGCTTTGTTCTAGCATGATATACTGGGTTATTTGCCAAGTGTATACTACTCATGTTGTCACAATAAATGACAACTGGCCCATCTGTAGACTGATACATATCATAAAGTAGCTTATGCAACCAAGCTACCTCACATGCAGCCATTGCTGCACCCCTGTACTCAGCCTCTGTGCTCGACAAGGAAACTATAGGCTGTTTCTTGCTGCTCCAAGTGACTGCAGCACTCCCAAAAGAGAACACATATCCACTGGTAGATCGTCTATCAGAAATACTACCAGCCCAATTAGCATCAGTGTATCCATGCAACTGTATCTGAACCCCAGTCTCATAAAATAGTCCATACTGCAATGTGGACTTCACATACCTGAGTATGCGTCTAGCCGCATCCAAATGTGGTTTCCTTGGAGCCTGCATAAACTGACTTACCAATCCAACAGCATAGCTCAAATCTCGCCTGGTAATAGTCATATAAATCAAGCTTCCTACTATGCGTCTGTACATAGTAGGGTCTTCCAGAAGCTCACCTGCATCTGCGCTCAGCTTCACATTCTGCTCCAAAGGAACTGAAATAGGCTTACAGCCTGTCATCCCATATTTGGACAGCATGTCCAATCCATACTGCCTCTGCAAGAGCTGTATCCCACTTGGTGATCTAATCACCTCAATGCCCAAGAAATAATGCAGCTCTCCCAAATCCTTCATCTCAAACTTCTGCTTCAATAGCATTTTCACATGAAGGATATCTTCATCACTGTCACCTGTCATAATCAAATCATCAACATAAATGACAAGTAGCATAATACCTTTCTCTGTTTTTCTCACATAAAGTGAGAAATCTGCCTTGGAAATCTGAAAGCCAATAGTGACAAGATACTGTCCTATCTTGTCAGACCATGCTCTAGGTGCTTGCTTCAAGCCATACAAAGCTTTCTTCAACCTGCAAACAAACTCAGGATGAACAACATGCACATAACCTGGTGGCTGCTCCATATAGACCTCTTCTTGGAAATCACCATGCAAGAAGGCATTCTTTACATCCATCTGATGTAAAGACCATCCCTTTGATGCAGCCATAGCAATGACTGCTCTTACGGTTGCCATCCTTGCAACCGGACTGAATGTTTCTTCATAGTCAATGCCATATGTTTGTGCATACCCCTTGACTACTAATCTTGCCTTGTATCTGTTCACAGAACCATCAGCATTGTGCTTCACCTTATAAACCCACTTACAGCCAATTGCATTCTTACCTTTAGGCAAAGGTACCAATTCCCATGTAGCGTTTGCTTCCAAGGCATCCATTTCTTCATCCATGGCTTTCTCCCATTTTTCTTTTCCCATGGCTTGCTCAAAAGAAGTGGGTTCTGGTTCCTGTATCACCTTGACCATATATGCATAGTGAATGGCTGTAAATCCATCATATTTCAGCCTATCCATAGGATACCTAACTCTGGTAGACCTGCGCAAAGTGGGTTCACTCCCAGGTGCTCTCAAAACATCCCTGGTCTTCCTTACTCCAGGTGTAACAATAGAAGGAATACCCAACTCATCATCAATGCTCTGTTCTGAGCCACTGGATTCACCATCCACATAAGAGTGACCTGCATTCACATCAAACATGGGCTGATCAACCTTCTCTTTTCCTTTTCGTGATACCTGCATACCACTATCTGCATTACTTTGAGAAGATTCTCCTGATCTCAATCTGCCTGTCCATGGCGAAGAATGTGAACCACTGCTAGAGGACGCTCCAGGTCCACTAATATTTTGTGACTGCTGCTGTGAATTCTGTGCAGCATTACCATTTTGTGCATCTACATCATCAATCATATTTATTGGTTTATACCAGCTACTCATCTCATCAAAAACAACATCTCTGCTCACTGTAAACTTACGAGTAGAAGGGTTATAGCATCTATACCCTTTTTGCTGCAGAGAGTAACCAATAAAGATGCACTTCTCAGCTTTTGGATCCAACTTGGATCTCAGCTCATCTGGCACATGTACATAGGCAATGCAACCAAAAATTTTCAAATGAGAAATATCTGGTTTCCTACCAGTATACCTCTCCTCTGGAGTCATTCCATGTATTGCTGCAGTGGGAGTCCTGTTCATTATGTAGACTGCTGTAGCAACTGCTTCAGCCCAATAAAAATCTGGCAAGTCTTTTTCATTGAGCATGGCACGAGATACCTCTCCAATATGCCTGTTTTTCCTTTCTGCAATTCCATTTTGTTGTGGGATATAACTGCATGAATATTGCTGCTTTATGCCATACTCCTGCAAGAACTTTGCAAACTCATTTGAGAGGTACTCTCCCCCTCCATCTGACCTCAGGCATTTTATTTGCAGACCTGTTTCTTTTTCAGCCATAGCTTTAAGGGTTTTGAAATGCCCAAAAACTTCACTTTTCTTTTTCATAAAATACACCCAAACTTTTCTGCTATAGTCATCAATAAAAGTGACAAAATAATGACAGCCTCCAAGAGATGCAGCTTTAGTAGTCCACACATCAGAGTGGATTAATTCCAATGGCTTCTCACTCTCTTGAACATGTCTAGGAAATGGTTTCCTTGCCTGTTTTCCAAACTGACAGGCTTCACATACCTTATGCATTTCTGCAACCTTGAATTTTGGCAATCCTGCAACAATATTTTGGGCCTGCATTGATTTAAGTCGCTGTACATTAACATGACCAATGCGTTTATGCCAGATATCAATATCTGCAACTACACCGGTCCCATGTGCAAACATTGCTGCACTCAATTCAGACATGTCTGCATCCAACGTAAACATTCTGCCCTTCTTCTTTCCTTTTGCTATCAAGCGACCTTTATTTTTCATATCCTCAACAAAGCATCCATGAGGATTAAATCTGACCTGCAAGCCCTGCTCAACCATTTGACTGACAGAAACCAGATTCTTGGTGATATTCGGGACATGAAATACATCGGACAGGTATTTCTTTTTCCCATCCTGCATAGACAAGGGAATTTTTCCAATCTGCACAATAGGATGTGCAGTATCATCACCAGTCTCCACAAATCCTGGTTTTTCCATTTTCCTTGCATCCCCCATCCATTCTGCATGACCTGTCATGTGGTTTGATGCACCTGAGTCAACATACCATACATCATTGCTTTCTTCTGCACTTGTCACAGAATTGTTCATGTGCTGCACCATGAACAAATGCTCATTTCTGTCATCACCCTGTCTGCTAGAAGATGCATAATTTCCTTGTTGCAGTTTTTCATTCATGATGTCATTCTCCTTTTTATAGCAGTCTTTAGCCATATGACCCATTTTACCACAGTAGTAGCATTCCACATTACTGTTTGCATTTTGACCTCTTTGCCATCCACCACGACCTCTTTGGCTCCCCCTGCCTCTAGAGTTACCACGTCCTCCTCCATAGGACTGGTTTTCTTGAGTTTGCTGCATATTCTGATTTCTACCACGGCCTCCAAATCGGCCTCCTCTACCTCTGCCTCTACCTCTTCCAGCATTTGAGTAGAAGACAGCTTCTTTTGAAGTTCCTCCTGAAGAAGATGCACCACCATTTCTCTGTTCCTCAGAAATTAGAAGAGCAATCAACTCCTCAAAATCAGGAAATCTTTCACGAACTGAAATGGATGTCCGAAACTGTGCATAATCCTTTCCTAGACCATTCAAGGTCACAGAAACTAAATCATCATCTTCCACTGGTGACTCATTGTGCAACTCTTGCTTGAGCTGCATTTTCCTGGCTTGCGTATTTGTGCTATACATTTTTGACAAAGTATCCCATGCCTCCTTTGGCGTACTTGCATCCTGAATATGCACAATCATAGAGTCTGAAATGCTGATAGACAGCCAATACATAACTTTCCTGGCTCTCTCATGCCATGCTTTAAATGCCTGCATTTGCTGTTGATTGGGAACATCAGGAAGAACTGGTTCTTCTTCATTTCCTGCAACAAATTCCCAATATCCTTTTCCCATAAGGAAATTCGTCATTCTAAACTTCCATGCTTGGAAGTTGTTCTTGTTAAGCTTTTCAGTGACAATCTGTGAAAGAGAATCAGATGCCATTACAGAAGACTGCAAAAAATTCTGTCACTACAAAAACCACAGCTTCACCCTCACAAGGGAAAATCTGCAAAACTGACGAAAGTGGTATTTGACCACACAGTCACTTCCTAGTGACGATTTTGCATCAACAGGCAACAGGGATGATTCTGTAACTCCCAATGTCTCTGCGCACAAGCATACAATGCAATTTTTACAATAACTATTCACCGACCTGTAGAACAGTGGCTGCACAGCATAAAACTGGGCCTTTTCCTGAGTGCGTGCAGAAAACTTCCGCCTCCAAAACAGGCCCCGAAATGGCCTCAAATCAAAAAAAGAAGGTCGCTTCACCGCGAAGGGCGTCTCAACCTGAGACAATGCACTCCTGCACTTTCCGGCTGTGCTACCTGCAGAGATCTGCTCCCAAAACAGAAAATGAAAGCAACACTGCTCCTCTTACCAGAACACCGCGAGCTTGGCTTGCTTTCTTGAGCTCCTTACCACGAACAAGGCTCTGATACCATGTCAGGATTGTGGGAGAGAAGGAAGGAGTCTCACTTGTAGCTTTCTTGCTTGCACAATGGGGGAAGACACACAAGGGTGGAGGCTGAAAACAGTTTTCCTCTTCTTAGTTGTGTAAGCCAAAAGAACTCTAGTACAAAGAAATAGAAGAACCCTAGATATGGGTCTCAAACCAAACTCAACTAACTAAGGTGGCATACTAACTGAGCCACGAACTAGAGTAGATAAGGATAGCTATCATGTAGCTATTATTCAGGGGCGGTGTACCAACCGCATCTGCAACTGACAAGTCGGTGACATAAATACGCAACGGTCACCCTGGCGTATCACGAGTGGAGCTCGATATGTCAACAGCCCTTACCTCATTCACTTTGTGGCAAAAGGGATTTTGGCATAGTATAGGGGCTGCCATATGGAATTTCCTTCATCAGTAGACATCTGCTTCAGTATATATCTGGCTCAAGCACCCCTTGCTAGATCATAAGACCTCAGGTGGGTCACATACACATGAATCTTTTTCACCTCCATATACAAACTTGCAATGTGCCCATGAACAAACACATAGAAATATCCTAGCTCTCTTGTAATCCAACACACTGGGAGTTGCTCTTCTTCGCTCTTACTTTCCACATCCAACTTGATCAAAGCATCGCTTGCATCCAACACATTCTAAACATCACTACAACCAACTAGACATTCACTCTCCTAAAGCATTGTTGGCTTTGCTATCAAGGCATAAGAAGAGAGCATACTTTTATTTTTCAAAGTATATGATACATTCTTAAACAATGTAGCATCACATCCATAATCTTCTATATGAATGTTCTTTAGCTCTAGGATGTCTTCTAAGCTAGCAAGTGTGTGCTAAATATCACGTGCATGTATCAATTCTTCAATCCCTTTCTGATTACATGCATCGAGTAAGACATGAGCCTCATAGGCTTCCTCACAAAATCCGCATCTGCAATGTCCATTTCATCAACTTCAAGCTCCTTCAAGGCATCCTCTATATGGCTAATCTTAGCCTTGGTAGCAAGTATAGTAGTTTGAGTAAATTTATGTTCCTCCTCTATCCATTTAGCACCATATTCATGCATTCCTTTTTTATCTTCTTCAACTATTCTTATTGCATCCTCTTTCAACTTTACCTATTGTTGCTTGTACAATTCAACCAACCTTGTACATGTGGCCAAAAGGTTTCGTGTAGATTCTAGATCTCCATACCTGAGCTCAAGTATCTAGACACTATAATCCAATACCTACTATAAATCTTGTAGAGAAAGGCCCTAATGGCTCTAAGGTTCTATTCGGGATCCTACACCCTCCAAACGATCCCCATAGCCTCAAGGCCAAGAGTGTCTAGATGCTATGAAATTATGTCTAATGAATGCATTTGTTGACATGGGTTTCAAACTATATTGTATTGTCCATCATGACTCCAATCAGAGGGAGTATCCCATATATATAGGTGACTAACAACTCATTTTACACACAAATAGAGCACTTCTAGAGTTGATTCTTGTGGCTCCTACAACTCTCCAACACCCAAGGATTGTTGACCTTAGGATGTGCCACCTCAAATATAAAGAACAAATGTAAAAAACTCCTCTCATGATGTATATAATGATCCAAAAATATTTGAGCCTCATATAACGTGTCTCCAAAGATCACCTAGCTACCCTCCAACAAAGGAACCTCACATCATCAATATTGGTCACAACTTGGCATACAAGTGCTATGCATCTAGGAGTTTTCCTTTTGATACCGTGCTTAAATGTGAATGCAACATGTATGACTCATTGTGCTCAAACAATGTTGTTGTGATGTTGCACGTCCACCACTGCAAACCTAAGGGCGGAGTTTTTCACAAAGAATTTGAACTCATTAGTTAGCATCATTAGGGATTTGTTTTTTGTTGTGTGTGTCTTTTCGTTTGCCACTCAGTTGAACTGTCAGTTGGAAAAATTGATTGCTTGGTTTCATCATAAACGTTTTTTATTCACTGTGAGTAGTACTCAAGCACAAATAACCCGTGTGTACATCTGTGTGTGTGGTAGCTCATATGAATGCTTGGGACCCTTAGGAAAGGGTATTCATTCACCCTCAGGTTTGTGTGCATTGGGGAACATTTGGAGAAGAGATAGTCTTAACCCCAAATCCATGGCTTTTGTGCATGTCACCAAGCTTCTCAAAATGAGGAAGAATATTATTAGATTGATGAGAGGGGAGGATACTTTGGGTGTGTGCCTTGAGAAAAAGAGAAAAAGGCTTCACGTTTAGGGGAGAGAAAGACTATTCGTATGCTTGAAAGGAGGCTATTTTTATATGGGGAGAGGATGCTTTTGGTGGGAGTGCCTCAAGCGAAAGAAAAAAAAATCTTCATGATATGGTTGGGAAGGAAGTGGAGAACTTTGACCTTTCATGCTTTGAGATGGCTTCATGTTATGTGTAGTCTACTGAAGAGGCAAGAATCACATGCTTCCTGCATATCTGAAAGGCAAAAACAACTTGTCATCAATTGCCAATAGGTCATTCCAGCTTCATCATTCAGATCACCCATGGAACTTCTTGCTGCGATCTATCTCCAAACATCTCTTTGTTGCAAACCCCTTCTTCTCCAATATCACCAGCATCATCAGCTTGGTGTACCAAATCATTGGTTGCTTCATCTATTAATGTGATTATAATCTAACCTATCCCAATCCTTTGTGATTAGGAAGGAGTCTTGATAATGCAAAACTAAATGAAGGGTGAATGACATCCTGCAATTCACACAGGTTATCCCTTTGTCCACAATTAGTGTTACCTTGAGCAATAAGCATGTCACCTAAGATAGCAAGAGCACTATAAGCTTCTCGATAGAGCATCATCTTAGGCAATTAGTTTTGTTAAAATATTGAGAATGCATGCTATGGAGGATCATTGATGAGCAAATAGACAATCATAATGAGGCAAAGGCATTGACAAAGAAGAATAACTAATATTATCCAAGCATAATGCAAGTACAACTAAATGATAATAATTGATAGAATGAGTGTGTGAGGATGACTACCTCTTATAGGCTTACAGTAGGTGGTATTGGTAGGTAGAGAAAGGTGGAAAGTTACCATGGTATTCATCAACTGTGGTTTTAATAAACCATACATACATGACCTAGTCTAAGGCTTTATTTGCAGTCTGTTTCTTTGCCTTGTTTATTCCAAAAGAAGAGGCTATGTTGGATGTGATTGCACATTTCTCAACACCCCTCCTCGATCACAACCAAAAAAGACAATGAGTATACAAAGGCTGTCTTGAGTAGAACCTTGCTAAGTGTAGACATGGAAAAAAAATCAACCATACAAAGCTAGAGGTTGTTACAAGGCCTCACTAAGTGTGTAGAGGTTGTAGTGTGCAGAGGTTACATGAGGAGTATAGGAGCTTATGGTGGGAACATTAGGCAAGTCCACATTTTAAACTTAAAAATCTCTATCAGAAAATGAGCTACAAAAGACGGACTGGTGAGTCCTATCCTTTTGTTCTTCGGGTTCTTCTTCTCCTTCTTCTTCAATGTTGTCTTCATCTTCTTTGACTGTAGCAAGATATGCTCTCTGAGACCTTTTCTTAGCATAGCAAAATTTCTCAATATGCCCAGTTTTCTTACAAAAGTCACAGACTACGCTCTTCTTCCCTTTCACATAGAGGAGTTGTTGGTCTCCTCTTGGGATACTTGTTTCTCCCTTGTTCTTGAACTTCTTTTCCTCTTCCAAGAGAGAGGCTTTGATGTCCACAAGTTTCGGCTTTGGAATGTTGATTAATGTGGTAAACACGTTATCAAACTCAGGTGGAAGACTCTTGAGAAACACTCCAATGCAAATGTCTTCATCCATCTTCAAGTTGATTCCTGTAAGTTGTGTCAACAAGATTTTCATATAGCTCAAAAGAGTTGCAAGTGAGTTATTACTTTGCATGTCAAGTCTAAAAAATTGAATCAGCAAGCCATATTTGGAGGATTTTGAATGAGCTCCAAACGGGGCTTCTAATCAATCCCATGTCACGTAAGAGGTTTCACAATCATCAACATGAGGAATATAGCTATCATCAAGTTCCATCTTGATAATAGCTTAAGCCTTATCATCATTTTTATCCCATACGGCTGAAAGTGCAGCTTCGCTTGTTTTCTTCTCTTGACCACTTGTGATTGACCACAAGCCTTTCTTCATTAGGATCAGCTTGATCCCAGTTTGCCATCTATGGAATCCAACACCATTGAATCGGGATGTTAGTGAGTCCTTGCCCATGTTGAGATTGCAAGGTCAGCAACAAATCATCTCAAAAAAATTCAAATTTCAGTTGAGCACAAGTGCCAAGAAGCACTCGGTGATTAGTATCAAGAGATACTAGGTGATTTGGTGACTAGTATGCCCTTTGCACTTTGGATCTTCAAAGACTTGCATGTTCGAGTCTTCCCCTCCTTGATTTGATACTAGAGTAGGACAAAAAAGCTCAAATTTGATCAAGGGCAAGGTTGATTGTGTTAGATAACATAGGTGCTAAAATACTAGATGAGTGTCAATGGACATTGTGCTTGTATCTACTTGAAATGCTTCCAAATTTTGTCAAGATCTCCCCTCCTTGCTGGTAAATTACTTGAATGCTTGCTGAAATAAGGTTGTGGTTGCTGAAGATTGAGTAATTGCTAGTAGCAAAGACTTGACGACTCTAGTGACTTAGAGAATAAAGTGGGAGATGAAGCTTAGCTATGGAGTCTGTGACTAGGGTTACCAGACCCAACTGGTTTTTCCACTATTGCAGTGCGTACAAGCGATTACATGCCAAAATATTTCATGGGGAGATAGTTCCCATCAAGATTGTGGGGCACACGGGTTGTATGTAGTGTACGACAGGAATACAAGCGCAGATAGGCAGTGGGCTCAAGAAAACACAATACTAGGATTGATAGTTGGCAAAGTCAAGCTTTGAGATGACAGGGAGGAGCGCCGTGAGTCAGAGAAGATTTCTCTAGAAGAAAGCACGAGCTAAAATGGCCCGGTTTGAGAGATTCATGCCCTCCACTAAAGGTGGGTAGCTGTGGAGGTAGGTGAGAGATTCATGGAAAAGTGGAGAGAGCCAAAAATTCAAACTGGAATGACTCAATTAATAGACTGATGACTCACCAACTTAAAACCCACTCTGATACCATGTTAAAACATTGAGAATGCATGCTATGCAGGATCACTGATGAGCAAATAGACAATCATAATGAGGCAAAGGTATTCATAAAGATAAAACAACTAATATCATCCAAGCATAATGCAAGTATAACTCAATGATAATAACTGATAGAATGAGTGTGGGGATGAGTGCCTTTTATAGGCTTACAGTAGGTGGTATTGGTAGGTGGAGAAAGGTGGAAAGTGAGCATGGTATTCTCCAACTGTGGTTTTAATAAACCATGCATACATGACCTAGTCTAAGGCTTTATTTGCAGTTTGTTTCTTTGCCTTGTTTGTTCCAAACAAATAGGCTATGGTGGATGTGATTGCACATTTCTCAACAAGTTTCACTATGGAGTGTTTATGAAGATTAAGGATTTGTATGAGGGCATGCTTTTTCGGCATGCTTGTGTTTTTTTTTTGGAGGATGCTTTTGTACTATGTCTAGGCATAAACATGGATATAAATGCATAGTCAAAATCCTTGTAAAAGAGTGCCAGGCTCCCTCCTATGCAAATTGTAGAGGTAGATGGGCAATAGAAAGGAAGCTAGGAAGATAGGAGGACAATAGGAAAGAGGACCTATCGGCCATGTAAAAAAGGGGATGATCGCCCAAGAGAGAAGAGGGAATGTAGAAAAGGAAAAAGGTTAATGAAATCTCATTCTTTGGTGTGTGGCAAAAGCTCTTCTTCTTGTCATCTTTCTTGTGCTTGAGTGAGGGAGTAAGGGAGTGTGAGTGAGGGATGGAGAAGCTCCCACCATCTCCTCTCTTCTTCTTCTCTTCTTTTCTCATCTCTTGGCTCACACGACTATGGAGAATGGAGCTTGAAGAAGAGGGATTGATGTTGCTCGAGCTCACATCATAAATCGTGGAGCTATTCATGTGCACGAGAAAGGAGGGTACTAAATTTGGTATCCACATAAGGTACAAAAAATCACAATGTAACCCCTAGGTTCAAGTAATCTACTTTTCTACTTATCAAAAAATCCAAACACTTAATTTTTGTTTTGAAGATCAAAAAGGTCAATAATCCCAATCCAAAGCACTAGTTTGGAGATGAAACCCTTATCGAATGCTCATTCGAGCCTTGAGCATTTACACGCTTCGAATCGAGCATTGAAGTAGGGTTTCATCTCCAAACTAGTGCTTGATATAGATAGGATATTTAGCCGTTTTGATCTTCAAAACAAGTAAGTGTTTGGATTTTTTGATAAGTAGAAAAGTAGATTACTTCAACCTAGGGGTTACATTGTGATTTTTTGTTGCAATTAGGTAGATTAGGATCAAGAACTTGAAGGGAAATAGTAAGGTATTGCTACACTGAAACAGGTAGAACAGGGAGAAAAAAAGAGGAAAAAAATGAGTTCTGAGATTTAATGCATGCAAGATATGGAGTTGGAAGGTTAAAGATGGCTGGACAGGACCTCAAAAGCCGAAAACCAATAGGGGAGAGCTCATTTCTACACTTCAGTGTGTGTGTGAGAGAGAGAGCTTGAGAGAGAGAGAGAGAGCTACAAGTAGAATGAATCAAACATGTTGATTTCGAGTCCATCTTCCAATCTAGGTACCTCCAGGCCTTCCTTGTTCCCTATTTTCTTGTTTTGGAAGGCTACATGTTATGCCATAAACCCTATGGACCCCTGGCATTGATCACGCTAGCATATGTTTCTCCACCCTAGGGACTCCCAGATTCTGACCAATTGGACAATCTGACTAGTAGAATCAAACCGTTCGACTGGTCAATCGGAAACAAGATTGATGGACCGGTGCCACACCCCATTTGGACAACCTGTTTGTCCAATCGGACAACCCCCAACTAGACCAAACTAAGGAATCGGACCACCTTGGTCCGATCGGACACACCCAATCAGACTCGGACCCCATTTGACTCCTAGAGTTGGACCAACATGGCAAAACATAAAAGCAATGACAAATCACCCAGCCTCTAACCAAAACCAGACCCCCCTCGATAAACGCCCCGACTTACAGAAGTCGAGAATACGGAAAATTGTGACCTACGGCCTAGAGACAAACTCTAGTAGCCTAGTCGAGAGTCCAACCCCACTTAGAGCCGAAACCAACTCATAAACTCCAACTCCACCTTGACTGAACAGAGAAGAGCAGTAAAGACCCTAGACAATTCTTAGGAACAGTTAGAGAATGTGCTTAGAGCCTTTGCGCAAGATAGTAAGCGATTGGAAGCCCTTGATCTCAGCTTCGCTCTGATACCACTAGTGCGCAAATTGGATACATGATGCGTATGCAACGAGCGCCAGAAGGTTCCTAGGAACAAAGAACTCTACTTTAAGCTCAAAAATCAAGAGGATAGACTTGCACGATATGAGGCAAAAAGACTAATTGGGTACAATCTCCCCCCATTCCTTGTGTGAGCGCTTCACAAGGCATGTATTTATAAATTTATTCATCTCCAAGCTCAAAGATAGCCCAAATTTTACAATAAGCATGCTTTAGCTTTTGTGTTTGCTTTTCTCCAAATAAAGAATAAAGCGGTTGGGTAGCCCAAGGGTCAGGTTGTGCCCATATATAATGTCCAATAATGAAATATTTAAACCGTGCATCCATGTGCATACAAAATAATAAATATTTGTTAAGCGCTCCAATAAATAAGTGCGCCTAAATAAATATTAGCACCACACCTTTAATGATAAGACGCGCGCCCATCAAAAATGATAATTTCTTCTAGGTAATAGGATTACATGCTATCGCCGCCCAGTGCTTCCTAATGCCACTGTCGTCTGCTCTACACATCAACTTAAGCATTTACAATTGTTGGAAGATAATAAAATTAAACTGAAAAAAGTGAATACCTAGCAGTCTTCAGCTACAAAATAAATAAATAGGTTGAAACTATGTCCTAACCTTAATTTAATATGAGTGCACTCTAAACTCATAAACATCCATTAATTTAAATATGTATTTTATAGAATCTATGGAGTCATCCACATGCACATTAAATTAACATGACGCTCGAAAAGGACAGGAATCCCCGTCAACTTCTCGCACAAGGAATCCACCTTATATACGATCCTTGGAAAATAAATATAGTTTTACGAAATCCACTGCAAAATTTCACGGAATCCACCGTGAAATAAAAACTCACAGAATTGACCATGGTCTCACGAAATCCACCATGGAATATGCCTCCTAGCATCACAAGGTGCTCCTCCAATTCCTATTTTCACTCAGTGTTCTTTTATTGAGGATCGAGTTTTTTCCCCTCCTACTTCTTATCCTTTTGTTTAAGTTTATAGTAGAGATATGATGTTTTGTTTGTTGATGTCATGTCAATGTCTAATTGGTTATTGACCTTTTGTTTTTCTCATTTTTATTCTATATGAGGGATTAGAATAATGATTGATAAATTTTTAGAGTGTTTGGAAGCTTATTTATTGATTCTTGATGGGTTTGAGTGATTTAAGTAAGCTCAAGGATCTCTGATGACCTTCTATATGGTTCTCCAAACCCTTTGTTTAAGCTTCTGTAAAGCCTCTGTTTCTGTTTTGTTTTGTTATGTGTGCCTCTGTAAGTGTAACGATGGATGAATGTGTAGCTTAGAACAGTTTTTCAATCTTGGGAAGAGATTAACATGATTTCAGGATAGCTCAAAGTAGTTGTTGAAGACTTGAAGTGAAGACTGAAGTGATAGGGACACTATGGAGCTACAAAGAGACACTATAGTAACTCTAGTGACGTTTCATATCACGTACCTCTTGGGAGGGGTATCGATGACCTAAGAAGGGTTATGAATGATTATTCTTGATTATCCCATTGTACATTTGAGAGAGGGAACGTATGAGAGAGTGTGTGCGTGAGAGATAGCCAATTCTATACAAAACAATGTATCTATGAGTGAGAGATTGTGAGAGAAGCTATGGAACTTTTGAAGAAGAATATTATGTGATGATTTCCATTCAAAGTGGTGTATTATCTTGTATATTTTTGGTATTTTGATGAATTCTATGTAGAATATGAAGAGCATAATCAATTTTGTTCAAGTAAAAGTCGTGGGAGAATTGTTTCTATGAAGCTGCATGAACATTTATTGTTCCTAGTCTTCTTTTCCTTGTTGTGGACATATCAAATATGAGATAGATATTTTTTATGATACAAGATAGATTTTCTTGCAGTAGATTCCCTGTTTTCTTGGTGTTCCTCTTCGGGATCTAATGCCTAGGTTTGTTGCCTAAGAGATTTAGCTAATGTGGTAGCCTTAGCATTTTTCAATGTGATGGAGTGACCAAAGGTGCATCTATAAAACCAATTGAACATTTCTACAATGTACCTTTTCTTGATGTGACCAGCTCCATAATAAGTATTCTTGAAATATGCACCACGGGCTTGGTAATGAGACTTTTCCATATCTTAAATACTCCATATTTTCAAAGATCCATATTTCTCCAAAAAAATAATCCATGAGCATATAATATATGTTACAAAGTTATAGACCATTGACATTAGATTTTGAATGTCAAAGTATCCAAATATTAAAGAATATGCAAGTAGTAGAGTTAAACCTATACAATGTAGAGGGTGATGTTGATTTCTCCCCATGTATTGAGTGACAACTAGCTTTGTAAAATCATTAACCATTATATGAAATTCAACTGATTTTGGCATTACACACACTAGCTTATAAAAAGAATACCAAAATTTCACCCTAGCAATCTTAAGACCAAGACTTCTTTTCAAATGTGTACTACATTTGCATAAATTTTTCCATTATAGCTCCCACTTTAACTTTGATAGCGTACCGCAAGAATCTCTTCACCTTTATTCTACTCATTGATATTTTCTATGCTATATCACAGGTTAGGCCTAATGTTTTCTATGGTCCTTTTTAATCTTTACCTTGCGTCCATGTATGGCTAAAGAATTTAATAGCTCCTCAACTTTGCTTCATGTCTAGAGGGAGGCTACATTGTGTATATAATATTGATATGCAACTTCATAACAACTTGTCAAATATGCACATGACATAATGCAAAAAGTAAAATGGACATTCTAAATATTAATTAGAAATATAACTTTTCAATTCTCATCAAGATGTTATCTATTTTGTGGTGCCTTTCTATTGCAGGTCACTACTCCTCTCTTCCACTTAATATTATCTAGAGTCGCACAAGAATTATTTGTTTTCATGTGAAAAATGGACAAGGCAATGACATCGATGCCTTAGTGTCGTAATTGAACATACACTTTGGAGTCTTGAGATCATCGCCCAAGTGTAAATTGACATTGAATTCTCCAACTTCTTTAACATAGAGCTTATCGCCACTTTTTTGCCTGGAAATTATATTCCGATATAGAATACATTAGAAGATCTAAGAGAGAATATTATGAGTCTCCTTAGGCACTTCGGCTACTGCTAGCTACCAAATTTCCTTTTCTCACTACATACTAAATGGTCAGAAAAGCATGTTATCTTTTGCATAGGCTATGGTGTAATTCATCAATGTAAGGCCCAACCTCTCCAACTTGCGTTGCCTTATGGTTTGGCATTCGTCAAGCTTGATAACACACTCCAAGATTAAAACAAAACCTAGCAATTATATCTGGTACAAACTTAGTAGAAATAAGTGTATTGTATTGAATCCATAATTCTATATTAGGAAAACTCAATATGTTCTGAGCATTGGACCTTTTAGAAACAAGCTATGGTACATTACAACTTAACCAGATTAAATTTTTCTTTTTTCAAGTTATCATGGTTATAAGAAATCTTTTTAGCTTTAGTTCCCTCCACTTCCATTTTGCCAATGATAAAAACATATTCTCCTATTGAATTCGTAAAATGGATATATTTATTGCTCATCTTACACCTCTCAATCGAAATGAACAAGACAAAATCATGTGTTTAATATTGCTACAATCCAATGTAGTTGCCATCATACCGTATATGGCCTCATCGTCTTCTTGACTAACTGCAATTGTATCACATGCTAATTGAACTTCTTCCATGGATAAACTATTAAAAACATACATAAGAACTTCATTCAAAGCAACAAGCCAAAGGACTCCATATCAAGAGTCTCTCAAAATTCTAATCAAATGCTTATGTTTTAAGAATGCTTTTAGATAAAAAATAGGCATTTTTTAAGAATAAAGTCGATTTAGATTGTCTTTCAATGGAAAATGACGAATCTTAATGCCCATACATATATTTTTAATGCTCCACCATTGAAGAATCTCGATAACATTGGTAATAATCCATGTTTTCTTTCCTTATAGCCCATAGGATTTTGTTTGCACCTTTGCAACTTTACTTTTGCAATGTTCTTATCCTTCTCCATTTACTCCAAAAGTGATTTTAATAAATCATTCTCCTCCTCAAGGCTGAATTTCTTTGCATGTCCTTTGCCATGTCTTGTTCCTTATCTTTACACTATGTAAAATTTTCTTCAAGTTTCTACACTTTGATTTATTGATCTTACAAGGCTTTTTGTAACACATTTAAAGAACCCTAAGATTGTAATAAAGATTGATGTGCTTTATATAATATTGATACATACGAACCGTTTTATCTAAGCATTTAAAATAACCTAGTAGACCATTTCCACCTTCCTCGACAAAAGTGAGCAAGGAAGAAGTAAAATTGAAAGGTGGATTGAGTCTAGTGCTATGATCATTATGATACAAGGAACCATCCATCCAAATATCAATATTTATCTTTCCCTCTAAACAATGTTGAAAGGTAGTTGTTGCATCTAAGCTATGATTGCTATGAGGGGACTTTGCAATAGCATACTCTTTATCTACATGAACATGCAAATCCACCTTCCTCTTATGATTGCTTATATCTGTAAGTGGTTCCATTAGAGCAAGAGAGAAAATGAAGTAGATTAAGTTTTCATGGTATAATATTGATTTAGAAGGGCTAGAGAACAAAAGAGAGCATGAAAAATGCTTACATGTATGTACAATATGATTAGACACTACTAGAGATAGAAAAGACCATGTTTTAAGAAGAGAAAAAAATATATGTTGTTGGGATCTCAAAACTAGTCCACCTTTCTGATGTAGCTGGTTAGGAGTAGTAGTGGTGTACGAAGTAGGTATATAACTACCTTTAACAGGGTCCCAAGTATCACATGTGTATGCGTTTAAAAATATGAGTTGATTTGGATGACTTTTAATGTAAAATAATATATAGAAAATGAGTATTTTAGCTTACAATATGATTGGACGCCTTTTGAGAAAAAGAAACCCATTTTTTGTGAAATTTTTTAAAATTTATTTGTTAGGATTAAAAAAAATCTAAGTTATTGATGTGGTACTTTTAGAAGAGTGGTGGCTCCTTCTTGGGGAATAAACTCTTTTAGAGAGCCTTTAATATAAAAAATATACAAATATAAGTATTTCAACTTGCAATATGATTGAATATCTTTTAAGATAAAAACTTAATTTTTATGAAAAAAATTAAAAATTTATTTATTGGAACAAAAATAAATTCAAGTTGTTGATGTGGCACTTTTTAAGAGTGATGGTCCCAACTTAGAGAATGAAAATGGCTAGTTACCAAGGTGAAAAGAAAAAGGGACCCCCTCCTTTCTAGGTAGGGTCCAAGATTAAGAATTTCTAATCAAGTTTTACAATGTCTATTTTTGGTCCATTTTTCCATTAATAAAGAAACTATAAGACTAAGGTGTTAAAAGAATGGGGTTTAGATTAGACATAAGGTACCAAAATAATGAAGCTAGGAGATAAATATAAACAATAATGAACAAATAATCTATTTAAAGGTAACTCTTAGATTAGGGCAAATGTCTCTAGCTTTCAAATTTTAAAGGTAGCTAAAGCATATATCAATTTTCAAAAGTCATATCAAAGGAATTAAAAGTTAGTATAAAGTAGGTAAAGTAAGGTCACATCAAGCACAACTTTTGTTTGGATCGCCTAAAGGGGAAATTGAGAGAACCTTTTTCATCTTTTCTAAGTACATGAATATTAACTAGATGTAACATCTAACAATACATGGAATTTTTTCATTTATCCATTCACTACTACTTTGTCATTCAAAAATTTAGCCCATTTTTAGGGATATTTTTCCCTAGTGTTCTGATCATTATTTTTTCTCTTTTGTTTCTTTTCCTTCTTACATTTCTTGATTCTTTTCATAACAAGGATTACATCAACTTTTCCTTTAGCTACATTAATTAGGTTAACACCTTTTTTAACATTGGTACCTAGATATTCTTTGAAGTATCACTATATAAAACCCTTTTCCATTTCCTTGTCCATCTTTTCTACCATTAATGAATTACAAACTCAAGTTTTTGAATTGAGTTGCAATCTCGTGCATTGCTTCTTTCATGTGTTCATTCTCTCATAAGTTTATGGCTCTTGATGAGTAGAATACTAAATTCCAAATTCTAACAACAAAGACCATATCCCCAACTATTCTCTTAAAAGGACTATTTGTTTAGCCTAAATATCCCCTAATCCTAATCGTAACGTCTTGGTATGTGAACCCCAAAGATCTCCTTAGTCTAAATATCCCCTAATCCTAACCATAAGGTAATCTTAGCATGTCAGCCACGAAGATATCCTTAGAATATAGATTAAACAATCATATACCATGTTACAAAAGTAATGAGAAAAATGTATGGAATTTCAACAATGTTGATGATCACATTAAAGTCACCCCAAGGTGAGCCACAAGGATACAACAATTTGGAGCCAAGAGAAAAACATGAGCCAATAGCAATTGAATAATGGATTAATCATATTGTGTGGGGTACCAAATAGTGTGTGTATGTGTGTGCATGCATGTCTACATGCATGTGTGTGTGTGTGTGTGTGTGGGTTACAAGTAGCATGATGCCAAAGAGTCATTATCAACAAGATTGAGAGTACTCACTATGAGCATCTCCCAATAGGAATCCAGGAAGTACTTTATAGAAAAGTTTGGCTAGTGTTTCTCGAGGGAAACCCTTGAAGTGCTTTATAAAGTGGCATGCATATTTTATCAATTAACAATATCCTTCATAAAAAATAATAAATCCTAACTATATGGACAGTCTAAAAAGGTTAAGGTGCTCTTCAATTATAAATAATAAGAAGACATTGTTTCAAAGATGTATCACCAACATAAGATGGTACGAAGGGAAAAATAGAGATTTTCATGCTAATTGTGCTAATTTTTTGTGCTTGAGATCTTAAAAAGTAAATCTATGTATACAAAATAGGAAGGTTTGAGTGGACACTTCCACAACCACCATCAAAACTAAATTTGAAGAAAATAATAACTTATCAATGCTCCTAATCAAAAGCATCTAAAAAATTTCAAGCTAAAATTTTAATGAAATTTACTTCACAGTGTAGACCATGCATTTCTATTGACTGAATGGTTGTTGAATAAAGACTCTCAGCTTCTTCAATAGTTTCAAGAAGATATTCATGTTGTTTGTCAATTTTAACACATTAAGCAAATTCTATTTTGAAAGATGATGGATATTGGGGTGACAAATGAAAAACACTCTAAAATATAGACCATGCAATTCCATTAATGGAATAGTGATAGAAAAAAGTCTCAAAATTTTCAATAGTTTCAAATAGATTTTCATGGTGTTTGTCAGTTTTAATGCATTAAGCAAAATCTATATCGATAGTGGTGGATTTTGGATTATAATTATTCTAAATCTTTGATTCTAAGATATTATAAAGTCTCATACTATTATAATATCATTCTTTTGTTATACTAAGTATAATCAATGAAGTCTAAGCCACACATGTGGCTCATAGGAAATTTGGTGGCTATGTACAAGTCTAGCATGAAACAAAAGATTATTGGCCACTCAAAGATATTATTGCAAAGATTCCTAGAAGAATAATATTTCACTTCTCTTTACTCTATCCTTCAACATGGAAAATGATATTTTTATGTGTTCTAAAGTTGCATGGCTTACCCCACATCATAGTACATGACCGGGACACCAAATTTATGAGTCAATTTTGTTAGACAATTTTCAGCTCCATGGGGACCAAATTGGCTCCGTCTATAGCCTATCATCTCCAAAGGGATGGGCAGATGGAGCGAGTCAACAAGTGGCTTGAAACTTATTTGCGACATTTTTGTCTTGATGTGCAGAATTCTTGGGATGTATGGTTGCACTTGGGCTGAATTTTCTTACAACTCCACTCATTCGAGCATTGGAGTCTCTCCCTTTGAAGCATTGTATGGTTATCGGGTGCCCCTTCCTACCGTGATCTTCAATGAAAAGCTCACCCCCCTTGGAAAAGAAGAGTTGGATCGCATGCAAGCTTTACTTCAACAATGCAATGCAAACCTCAAAAGGGCTCAATAGCACATGAAGCTCCATGCTGATGCAAAAAGAATATCCCTTCACTTTCAAGAGGGTAAATTGGTACTCCTCAAGGTCCCCAAGTCTCGTTATGCTACACTAAAGGACAGTTCTTGCAACAAGTTGGCACACCGTTACTATAGGCCCTACACAATCATTAAGAAGGTCGGGGAATTTGGCTTACCATCTCCAACTCCCTCCCACTACTAAGATTCATAATGCTTTCCATGTGAACCAATTGAAACATTTCATTGGCACTCCCAAAGATCATGTAGAGGAGCTACCCCCCATAGATGAGGAGGGCCTTATCTAGTATATTCCTGAAGTGATCATTGGGCAGCGTGAAAAGCAACTCTGCACCCGTTCAAACCATGAATACCTAATCAAATGGCAAGGCCTACCAACAGAGGAAGCTTCTAGGAGCCCAACATCTATCTTGAATGAATTTCCACACCTCAAGGAGGCCGTATTGGTTGGAACTTAACCATGACACCTGTTTTGGGCTGCAATCTGCGTTTGGACAGCCAACTGTTTTGCCCCAGTTTTGGTCCTGACCCATTCTCAGCCCCATCCCCCATACATGGGCTAAAAGTACACCTCAAGGGCTCCGCGACAACACCTCACTTGCCCTAATTGGAGTTTCCTAAAGGAAGTTATGGCTGTTTTTCTCCAGCCATACTATCTGGGACATCACACTAGTAACTCGTGGACATCCCTCTATTTTGCAACAATTTTGGTCCTGACCTAATTGCAGCCCGGCCTCAACCACATGACCTGAAAGTACATCTCATGGGCTCGGTAATGACACCTCAATTGTCCCATTCGGAGTGTCTCACACAAAGTTATGGCTGATTTCCTACAGCACACCCTTACAGGACATGACAACATCCCTTGTTTTTTAGGACAGAAACTTTATGAGACGGGATGGTTTGTAATGAGCGGGGATCACAAAAACATAGCATGGCAACATACCAGTCACACTGGCGGTATATAAGGTATCAGAGGGTATTTTGATGCATGACAGAAATTATCAAGAATCTCTCTTTTCACCTTCACAAGCTTTCATGGCTTCTTCTTCCTCTTCTTCTTCCTCCCTTTCCTCTCTTTCTCTCTCTTCTCCCTATCTTTCTCTCTCCTCTTTCCCTTCTCTTGTAGTCCTTCTCTCTCTTCTGTCCCTTAGTTAGGAGAGTTAGGTCTCTTTCTTTACATGGCAGGAGAAGAGGAAGAGGAGAGAGAAAGACAGGGAGAAGAGAGAGAAAGAGAGGAAAGGGAGGAAGAAGCAGAGGAGAAAGAAGAAACCATGAAAGCTTGTGAAGGTGAAAAGAGAGATTCTTGATAATTTCTATCATGCCTCAAAATACCCTCTTACACCTTATATACTGTCAGTGTCACTGGTATGTTCCCATGCCATGTTCCCGTGATCCCCCTCATTACAAGACCTATGTGTGACATAAAAAGAGGTTTTGAGAAGGGAAAAATTTTCCATTTTGGAAAGGGGAAAATCTTACACATTTTCGGCTCTCTTTTTAGATGCCTAATGTGACCCATCTAACATGGGGATTATAAAAGTAAGGGGGAGGGGGAAAGGAACTTGATGGCAGGAGGTATATTTCATGGTGGATTCCGTGAGGTTTTACGGTGGATTCCATAAACTTTGTTGATCGGGGCTCATACACAAAGTGGATTCTTTGTGCGAGAAGTTGATGGGGATGCCTATCCTTTTCAGGCGTTTCTTTAATTTAGTGTGTACATGGGTGATTTCATAGCAGGTGATTCCGCAAAATACATATTAAATTAATAAATGTTTATGAGTTTAGAGTGCGCACTCGTGATAAATTAAGGTTAGGATTGATTTCTAGCCAGTTGATTTATTTATGTAGCTAAAGACTGCTAGGTATTCACTTTTGTCGATTTAATTGTATTATTTTACTAACGATTGTGAATGCTTCAGTTGATGTGTAGAGAGAACAACAGATTATTTTGCATGATGATGGTAGTACACATCATTTTATTTTCTACAAAGTTAGTGAAAGAATTGAAATTATAAACTGTTCCTATGCATTATCACATTAAAGCAACATTCTTAGGCACAAGGTATAATGGAACACAAGAGGTGCATGATTTAGAAATTCAAATTGGTGAATACACTGAAAGAAGGAATTTTCTAGTTGTACCATTATAGTCCAGTGATATTATCTTAGGTATGCCTTGGCATCATCAGCATAATCCTGATATAGATTATTCCATGCATTCAACTAACATTCATTTTCAAGGAAAACACATTACATTGTATGGTATGCATGCATCTAATGCTTTTCCACTGCTTACTCATACTCAAGCTAAACGTGCATTATGCAAAAGTAGTAAATCTTATCTAATTTGGGTGAATGAACTGCAAGCTAAAGAGATCCGAAGTCCCGCAAAGGTATCTCCTGCATACGAGGGAGAAAGGTAAAGATCTTGAGGCTGTGTACCAAGGTAAAATATATGCACCCTAGGCATAAAGAATTCCTTGCACAATTTAAAGATTGTTTTGTTGAAGATCTACCACCTGGATTACCTCCTTCACGTCCTGAAGACCACAAAATAGATTTAATTCCTGGTACACAATCACCTTGTAAAGCACCATATAGGCATAACCAGATAGAGCAAAAAGAAATTCAAAATCAAGTTGAGGAATTATTAAATAGAGGATTGATTAGACCTAGTAGTTCTCCATTTGGTGCACCTGTTTTGTTGGTAAAGAAGAATAATAATACTTATTGTATGTGCATTGATTATCGTGCCCTAAATAAGATTATTGTAAAGAATAGATATCCAATTCCTAGGGTCGATGATCTTATGGATAAACTACAAGGTTCTGCTATATTTAGTAAAATAGATCTTAAATCTGGTTATCATCAGGTGAGATTAGATAAATCTGATATATTCAAGACTGCATTTAGAACACAATTTGGTCATTCTGAATTTTTAGTGATGCCTTTTGGATTAACTAATGCACCTGCTACATTTAGTAGAATGATGAATCGCATATTTTTGAAATATCGGCATTGTGTTATAGTATTCTTTGATGATATCTTGGTATTCAGTAAAAATGAGAAAGAGCATTAAAAGCTAACCATGACATGATTTGGACTGTAGTAGACAGGTTTAGTAAACAAGCATATTTCATTCCATGTAAGAAAACTTTAGCAGCATCTCAGGCAGCACAATTGTTTTTGAAAACTGTTTTCATTAATCATGGATTACCAAAAGTTATTATTTCTGATCGAGATTCTAGATTTTGTAACAACTTTTGGATTACTTTGTTTGCTAACCTAGGAACAAAGATTGGTTTCTCATCTGCATTTGATCTTGAAACTAATGGACAAACAGAAGCCACTAACAGTACTATTTTAGATCTTTTACGTGCTTACACTATTTCTAAACCACAGACATGGGACACACATTTGCATTTACTGCAATTTGCATATAACAATACACCACCCCGCGAGTATGATACCAAGAGGCATATTTCACGGTGGATTCCATGCCACGGTGGATTCCGTGAAGTTTTACGGTGGATTCCGTAAACTTTATTGATCGGGGCTCATACACAAAGTGGATTCTTTGTGCGAGAAGTTGATGGGGACGCCTATCCTTTTCGGGCGTTTCATTAATTTAGTGTATACATGGGTGATTCCATAGCGGGTGATTCCGCAAAATACATATTAAATTAATAAACGTTTATGAGTTTAGAGTGCGCACTCGTGATAAATTAAGGTTAGGATTTATTTCTAACCAGTTGATTTATTTATGTAGCTGAAGACTGCTAGGTATTCACTTTTGTCGGTTTAATTGTATTATTTTACTAAAGATTGTGAATGCTTCAGTTGATGTGTAGAGAGAGCAGCAGTGGCGGAGGAAAGCATTGGAGAATAGCGTGTATTCGAGTTATCACTTATATTTTGATGGGCGCATACCTTAGGCATGGTGCCTATATTTTGTCGCGCCTATTTATTGAGGCGTTGGATATTTATTTATTATTTTGTATGCGCATGGACGCACGATTATGATATTTGTATTTGGACATTGTATTGAGTATGCCTAACTCTCTGGGCGCCCGCCCATTAGCTTTATTTCTATTTTGTACTAAAGCAAACTCAAAAGCCAAAAGCGTGCTATTTTGTAATTTGGGCTATTATTTGAGCTTGAAGATGATTAATACATAAAATACATGCTTTATGGAGTGCTCACACAAGGCATGGGGGGAAATTGTACCCAATTGGTATCTTGTTCATGTCGTGCATGCTTTCTACCTTGACTTTTGTGCAAAAAGTAGAGTTCTTTTGTTCTTGGGGACCTTCTGGCATTCACTACGCGAGCATACAACGTCCAATCTGCGCACCAGAACTGGATTGAATATACACAACATCGCCTTTGCCATTGGTCCATCTCAAGTCTTTCGCAATTAGAAAAGTCATCAACGTTCAATTTAAAGGACCCTTTGTAAGTCCATATTTCCCCTAAATGGATTTTCTTGGTAGAAGTATCTCTTCCTGCATTTTGCTATAACCAAAAAACAAGATGTGTGTATTTTGTCGAGGCATGTGTTTCCTTGCATATAAAAGAATTTAACAACTTTACAACCCAAGAATACCATAACTTCTCTTAACATCTCATTGGCACAGTTAGAAAAGTAAAAGATGTAGTGTGAAATGTTGTAGTGTACTTCATCATTTGTTATATATTCAATATACTTAGAATCAAATATGAATAGTAATGATGAATGCTTTGTTCCATCGTAGATAGGAGAGCTTTTTGGAGTAAGAATCATAATGTTGGAGAAAGTATGATGTAACATATCATGCATTCTATTTGGGTTTTTGGTATAATGTGATGTAATGAACCAACTAAAGTCATTGATAAAACACATTTATAAAGAACAAAAAGGTATTACAAAGAAATAGTTATCATGAAGCTTTAAACATACAATTGGTCAAACACAACCATCATTGTATGCCCAACATCACTTGGATGTTGAAAGCATGCAAATGCACAATGGTACATTAGATGAGCCACTATTGCCTTGGACGATAGATTACATTATACCTAGTTGCAAGTTTTATTGCCTTGGCTAATTGCGTTCCTGGGAGTCAGTCGCATGGAAAACAGCAGGAAGATTGAGATCAGGAAGAAGGAAACATGGCATAACCTCTTTCCTATGCTCCTCGATGGCTTGGATTCCAAAGGAAGGGGTACTCATTAATGTATCGGTGTCTTGCGTCCTAGAAATAGGACTCTTAGACCTCACATACGAAGGGATCCGATCAAGACTAGACGGCTGCCCCGTCAGCTTCTTTTTATCGTTCTCACGGATGAAAGCATCATCGTTAGCATGATAACGTCGGAAGGCAGAAGCGTCACCGACGTTGATCGCGCGAGCCTGCAGGAACGGCGAGTTGATCAGGATATGGTCTTCCCCTGTAGCTGGATATACCATCAAATTATCAGTAGGTGATGACAATCTTACCCTCTTTCTCTGATCTTCATCAGCACGATATTGTCCAGCCTCGGGGCTTCCATGTTGCGTTTTCATTACCGCATCCATATTCGGGCAGGGACCATGATTGAAAGGTGGTGCGGGATGATTTATAACAGGCGTCTCACGGTTGATGAGATCTAACCGATCTTTGGATTGCGATTTGGATCGGGCGTGCACCCTCGAATCTTCGGACCCATCGTTTTTATGAGCCCTCATGTGGCCTCCCATCGACCGGCTTGACAGAAACGCTCTTTGACAAATCCTGCATCGTGCAGGCGCCATATTGGACGAGGCCGCAGTAGAAGCAGCTGAATTAGCCATACCGCTAGCTTCTGTGCAACTAGCTGTGTGGTACTGGATTACACGAATTGTCCGTTATTGTAGTTGTTGCATGCGCTGCAGGACTTTCTGATGAACAGGTCCATATAGTCGGAACAGTTCATTGACATCCCCTCCGACCAACTAGAGCAGGCGAGCCGGTCGGCCATCGCGTAATTTGGTGCAGCAGGTGCAGTCGACATACCATGCACTTCACAAGGAACTCTAAACCTGCAATTTCTCGGTAGCAAATTAATCTTCTACCTGGTAAGTGGTCCGTACTAGATCATAAGACCTCAGGTGGGTCACATACACATGAATCTTTTTCACCTCCATATAGAAACTTGCAATGTGCCTATGAACAAACACATAGAAATATCCTAGCTCTCTTGTAATCCAACACACTGGGAGTTGCTCTTCTTCGCTCTTACTTTCCACATCCAACTTGATCAAAGCATCGCTTGCATCCAACACATTCTAAACATCACTAGAACCAACTAGACATTCACTCTCCTAAAGCATTGTTGGCTTTGCTATCAAGGCATAAGAAGAGAGCATACTTTTATTTTTCAAAGTATATGATACATTCTCAAACAATGTAGCATCACATCCATAATCTTCTATATGAATGTTCTTTAGCTCTAGGATGTCTTCTAAGCTAGCAAGTGTGTGCTACATATCACGTGCATGCATCAATTCTTCAATCCCTTTCTGATTACATGCATCGAGTAAGACATGAGCCTCATAGGCTTCCTCACAAAATCCGCATCTGCAATGTCCATTTCATCAACTTCAAGCTCCTTCAAGGCATCCTCTATATGGCTAATCTTAGCCTTGGTAGCAAGTATAGTAGTTTGAGTAAATTTATGTTCCTCCTCTATCCATTTAGCACCATATTCATGCATTCCTTTTTTATCTTCTTCAACTATTCTTATTGCATCCTCTTTCAACTTTACCTATTGTTGCTTGTACAATTCAACCAACCTTGTACATGTGGCCAAAAGGTTTCGTGTAAATTCTAGATCTCCATATAATCCATTACCTACTATAAATCTTGTAGAGAAAGCATATTTGTATCCATGGAACCTACCATATATGAATCTTCACCTTAGCCTTTAACATCTGTCAGGACCAAACACGGCCCTAATGGCTCTAAGGTTCTATTTGGGATCCTACACCCTCCAAACGATCCCCATAGCCTCAAGGCCAAGAGTGTCTAGATGCAATGAAATTATGTCTAAGGAATGCATTTGTTGACATGGGTTTCAAACTATATTGTATTGTCCATCATGACTCCAATCAGAGGGAGTATCCCATATATATAGGTGACTAACAACTCATTTTACACACAAATAGAGCACTTCTAGAGTTGATTGTTGTGGCTCCTACAACTCTCCAACACCCAAGGATTGTTGACCTTAGGATGTGCCACCTCAAATATAAAGAACAAACGTAAAAAACTCCTCTCATGATGTACATAATGATCCAAAAATATTTGAGCCTCATATAACGTCTCTCCAAAGATCACCTAGCTACCCTCCAACAAAGGAACCTCACATCATCAATATTGGTCACAACTTGGCATACAAGTGCTATGCATCTAGGAGTTTTCCTTTTGATACCATGCTTAAATGTGAATGCAACATGTATGACTCATTGTGCTCAAACAATGTTGTTGTGACGTTGCACGTCCACCACTGCAAACCTAAGGGCGGAGTTTTTCACAAAGAATTTGAACTCATTAGTTAGCATCATTAGGGATTTGTTTTTTGTTGTGTGTGTCTTTTCGTTTGCCATTCAGTTGAACTGTCAATTGGAAAAATTGATTGCTTGGTTTCATCCTAAACGTTTTTTATTCACTGTGAGTAGTACTCAAGCACAAATAACCCGTGTGTATGACTGTGTGTGTGGTAGCTCATATGAGTGCTTGGGACCCTTAGGAAAGGGTATTCATTCACCCTCACGTTTGTGTGCATCGGGGAACATTTGGAGAAGAGATAGTCTTAACCCCAAATCCATGCTTTTTGTGCATGTCACCAAGCTTCTCAAAATGAGGAAGAATATTATTAGATTGATGAGAGGGGAGGATACTTTGGGTGTGTGCCTCGAGAAAAAGAGAAAAAGGCTTCACATTTAGGGGTGGTGAGAGAAAGACTATTCGTATGCTTGAAAGGAGGCTATTTTTGTATGGGGAGAGGATGCTTTTGGTGAGAGTGCCTCAAGCAAAAGAAAAAAAAAGCTTCATGATATGGTCGGGAAGGAAGAGGAGAACTTTGACCTTTCATGCTTTGAGATGGCTTCATGTTATGTGTAGTCTACTGAAGAGGCAAGAATCACATGCTTCCTGCATATCTGAAAGGAAAAAACAACTTGTCATCAACTGCCGACAGGTCATCCCAGCTTCATCATTCAGATCACCCATGGAACTTCTTGCTGCGAGCTATCTCCAAACATATCTTTGTTGCAAACCCCTTCTTCTCCAATATCACCAGCATCATTAGCTTTGTGTACCAAATCATTAGTTGCTTCATCTATTAATGTGATTATAATCTAACCTATCCCAATCCTTTGTGATTAGGAAGGAGTCTTGATAATGCAAAACTAAATGAAGGGTGAATGACATCCTGCAATCCACACAGGTTATCCCTTTGTCCACAATTAGTGTTACCTTTAGCAATAAGCATGTCACCTAAGATAGCAAGAGCACTATAAGCTTCTCGATAGAGCATCATCTCAGGCAATCAGTTTTGTTAAAATATTGAGAATGCATGCTATGGAGGATCATTGATGAGCAAATAGACAATCATAATGAGGCAAAGGCATTGACAAAGAAGAACAACTAATATTATCCAAGCATTATGCAAGTACAACTAAATGATAATAATTTATAGAATGAGTGTGTGAGGATGACTACCTTTTATAGGCTTACAGTAGGTGGTATTGGTAGGTAGAGAAAGGTGGAAAGTTACCATGGTATTCACCAACTGTGGTTTTAATAAACCATACATACATAACCTAGTCTAAGGCTTTATTTGCAGTCTATTCCAAAAAAAGAGGCTATGTTGGATATGATTGCACATTTCTCAACACCCCTCCTCGATCACAACCAAAAAAGACAATGAGTATACAGAGGCTGTCTTGAGTAGAACCTTGCTAAGTGTAGACATGGAAAAAAAATCAATCATACAAAGCTAGAGGTTGTTACAAGGCCTCACTAAGTGTGTAGAGGTTGTAGTGCGCAGAGGTTACATGAGGAGTATAGGAGCTTATGGTGGGAACATTAGGCAAGTCCACATTTTAAACTTAAAAATCTCTATCAGAAAATGAGCTACAAAAGACGGACTGGTGAGTCCTATCCTTTTGTTCTTGGGGTTCTTCTTCTCCTTCTTCTTCAATGTTGTCTTCATCTTCTTTGACTGTAGCAAGATATTCTCTTTGAGACCTTTTCTTAGCATAGCAAAATTTCTCAATATGCCCAGTTTTCTTACAAAGTCACAGACTATGCTCTTCTTCCCTTTCACATAGAGGAGTTGTTGGTCTCCTCTCGGGATGCTTGTTTCTCCCTTGTTCTTGAACTTGTTTTCCTCTTCCAAGAGAGAGGCTTTGATGTCCACAAGTTTCGGCTTTGGCATGTTGATTAATGTGGTAAACACATTATCAAACTCAGGTGGAAGACTCTTGAGAAACACTCCAATGCAAATGTCTTCATCCATATTTGAGTTGATTCCTGTAAGTTGTGTCAACAAGATTTTCATATAGTTCAAATGAATTGCAAGTGAGTTATTACTTTGCATGTCAAGTCTAAAAAATTTAATCAGCAAGCCATATTTGGAGGATTTTGAATGAGCTCCAAACGGGGCTTCTAATCAATCCCATGTCACGTAAGAGGTTTCACAATCATCAACATGATGAATATAGCTATCATCAAGTTCCAGCTTGATAATAGCTTAAACTTTATCATCATTTTTATCCCATACGGCTGAAAGTGCAGCTTCCCTTGTTTTCTTTTCTTGACCACTTGTGATTGACCACAAGCCTTTCTTCATTAGGATCAGTTTGATCCCAGTTTGCCATCTATGGAATCCAACACCATTGAATCGGGATGTCATGAGTCCTTGCCCATGTTGAGATTGCAAGGTCAGCAACAAATCATCTCAAAACAATTCAAATTTCAATTGCGCACAAGTGCCAAGAAGCACTCGGTGATTAGTATCAAGAGATACTAGGTGATTTGGTGACTAGTATGCCCTTTGCACTTTGGATCTTCAAAGACTTGCATGTCCGAGTCTTCCCCTCCTTGATTTGATACTAGAGTAGGAAAAAAAAGCTCAGATTTGATCAAGAGCAAGGTTGATTGTGTTAGATAACATAGGTGCTAAAACACTAGATGAGTGTCAATGGACATTGTGCTTGTATCTACTTGAAATGCTTCCAAATTTTGTCAAGATCTCCCCTCCTTGCTGGTAAATTACTTGAATGCTTGTTGAAATAAGGTTGCGGTTGCTGAAGACTGAGTAATTTCCAGTAGCAAAGACTTGAGGACTCCAGTACTGAGAGAATAAAGTGGGAGATGGTGCTTAGCTATGGAGTCTGTGATTAGGGTTACCAGACCCGACTGGTTTTTCCACTATTGCAGTGCGTACAGGTGATTACATGCCAAAATATTTCATGGGGAGATAGTATACATAGTAAGCTTCTAAAGCCCCATGATTCCCATCAAGATTGTGGGGCACACGGGTTGTATGTAGTGTACGACAAGAATACAGGCGCAGACAGGCAGCGGGCTCAAGAAAACACAATACTGGTATTGATAGTTGGCAAAGTCAAGCTTTGAGATGACAGGGAGGAGCGCCCTGAGTCAGAGAAGATTTCTCTAGAAGAAAGCACGAGCTAAATGGCCCAGTTTGAGAGATTCATGCCCTCCACTGAAGGTGGGTAGCTATGGAGGTACGTGAGAGATTCATGAGAAAGTGGAGAGAGCCAGAAATTCAAATTGGAATGACTCAATTAATAGCCTGATGACTCACTAACTTAAAACCCACTCTGATACCATGTTAAAACATTGAGAATACATGCTATGCAGGATCACTGATGAGCAAATAGACAATCATAATGAGGCAAAGGTATTGATAAAGATAAAACAACTAATATTATCCAACCATAATGCAAGTATAACTCAATGATAATAACTGATAGAATGAGTGTGGGGATGAGTGCCTTTTATAGGCTTACAGTAGGTAGTATTGGTAGGTGGAGAAAGGTGGAAAGTGACCATGGTATTCACCAACTGTGGTTTTAATAAACCATGCATACATGACCTAATCTAAGGCTTTATTTGCAGTTTGTTTCTTTGCCTTGTTTGTTCCAAACAAAGAGGCTATGGTGGATGTGATTGCACATTTCTCAACAAGTTTCACTATGGAGTGTTTATGAAGATTAAGGATTTGTATGAGGGTATGCTTTTTCGGCATGCTTGTGTTTTTTTTTTTGGAGAATGCTTTTGTACTATGTCTAGGCATAAACATGGATATAAATGCACAGTCAAAATCCTTGTAAAAGAGTGCCAGGCTCCCTCCTATGCAAATTGTAGAGGTAGATGGGCAATAGAAAGGAAGCTAGGAAGATAGGAGGACAATAGGAAAGAGGACCTACCGGCCATGTAAAAAAGGGGATGATCCCCCAAGAGAGAAGAGGGCATGTAGAAAAGGAAAAAGGTTAATGAAAGCTCATTCTTTGGTGTGTGGCAAAAGCTCTTCTTCTTGCCGTCTTTCTTGTGCTTGAGTGAGGGAGTAAGGGAGTGTGAGTGAGGGATGGAGAAGCTCCCACCATCTCCTCTCTTCTTCTTCTCTTCTCTTCTCATCTCTTGGCTCACACGGCTATAGCGAATAGAGCTTGAAGAAGAGGGATTGATGTTTCTTGAGCTCACATCATAAATCGTGGAGCTACTCATGTGCACGAGAAAGGAGGGTACTCAATCTGGCATCCACATAAGCTCACTACACTCGTAGCGAGGTATAGCGTGTCAGCTATGTGAGAGGTAGCCATTTAGTGCTTAGCTTGAAACACTTAAATAATAAGTTGTCCGTGGGCCTTGGTGGTCGAGCGTGAGTTCTCATCATTTTGGTTCCATTGCTAGGACCAATGGATTTGAGCCTTGAGAATTTACACGCTTCGAATCGAGCATTGAAGTAGGGTTTCATCTCCAAACTAGTGCTTGATATAGATAGGATATTTAGGCATTTTGATCTTCAAAACAAGTAAGTGTTTGGAGTTTTTGATAAGTAGACAAGTAGATTACTTCAACCTAGGGGTTACTTTGTGATTTTTGGTTGCAATTAGGTAGATTAGGACCAAGAACTTGAAGGGAAATAGTAAGGTTTTGCTACTGTGAAACTGGCAGAACAGGGAGAAAAAAAGAGGAAAAAATGAGTTCTAAGATTTAATGTATGCAAGATATGGAGTTGGAAGGTTAAAGATGGCTAGACAGGACCTCAAAAGCCCAAAACCAATAGGGGAGAGCTCATTTCTACACTTCAGTGAGAGAGAGAGAGAGAGAGAGAGCTTGAGAGGGAGAGAGAGCTGCAAGTAGAATGAATCAAACATGTTGATTTCGAGTCCATCCTCCATTCTAGGTACCTCCAGGCCTTCCCTGTGGACCCCTGGCATCGATCACGCGAGCATATGTTTCTCCACCCTAGGGACTCCCAGATTTCGACCAATTGGACAATCTGACTAGTAGAATCAAACCGTTTGACTGGTCAATCGGAAACAAGATTGATGGACCGGTGCCACACCCCATTTGGAGACCTGTTTGTCCAATCGGACAACCCCCAACTAGACCAAACTAAGCAATCGGACCACCTGGGTCCGATCGGACACACCCAATCGGACTCGGACCCCATCTGACTCCCAGAGTTGGACCAACATGGCAAAACATAAAAGTAATGGCAAATCACCCAGCCTCTAACCAAAACCAGACCCCCCTAGATAAACACCCCAACTTACAGAAGTTGAGAATACGGAAAATTGTGACCTACGGCCTAGGGACAAACTCTAGTAGCCTAGTCGAGAGTCCAACGCCACTTAGAGCCAAAACCAACTCATAAACTCCAACTCCACCTTGACTAAGCAGAGAAGAGCAGTAAAGACCCTAGACAATTCTTAGGAATAGTAAGAGAATGTGCTTAGAGCCACATTAGGCTGCGAAAAAAAAGAGGAATAGCATGAGTTACATTTTTCATTTTTCATTCCCATGCCACATTAATTTTATCACTTGAAGTGCATTGAAAAGCTGAAAGTCTGATTTTGCACCATGCACTAAAGAGGACCACCCACCATGTAGTGAATGCAAATAATTTGAGAATTGGTTGCAATAAGAAGAAATGCACCCAAACTTAATAAACTGAAGGAACCCACAAGTTAGGAGAAGACCTAAGATGTAGATGGGTGTCCAAGAGCCCCAATTCTAGAAAGCTATAGTTACTATGGATAGCACCTCTTAGGAGGTGGCTCAAGTGAGCAAGAGACCGCACTCTCTACCATCAATACAGATTGTCGCATAGATAGCATGAGCGAACTCTTCATCATCAACAAAGAATTTGTATTTCTGCATGATGTGGAGAAACTTTTTAGAGTGAGGAAAGATGAGGCATTGTTGGTGCTAGCAATCGCCAATGACTTCCCCCTCATATCTAATGATTTGCCTACAAATTACAACTAGAAGCTAAAGACCTAGACGGTGCACTCATAGCTCTTGAAGATACCATAGACTTGGTGAAGCATGCCATGGTTGGCACCCAAAAATTTGAGATAGTTCAAGTGATCTTGGTGGCAGGAAAAGCGCCCTAGGAAGAGCAACAAGTCCCCCCCCTCCCCCCCGAAATCGACAAGCCCAAGTTAAGTGTGGACTTGACGAAACCCTTGAAGATTGCCACCAAAACCAAGTAGCAAGTAAGTATATCAATGTCCATCTAGACACTTTGTTTTCCTATGCATTATATTTTGAGCTAACTTTAAGTCAATGTAGGTCATGCTCAATATCGATGATTTTGCAAGTCACCAAAAGGGCTGGGGGGTATTTGGGAAGGTTGTCTCAATAGGGCACTACATTGACCAAATCCCCATTTGTGACATAGCCATTGTCTAGGCCACATCCACCCTAGATGGATGGGCTCAACTCTCTATCTGGAAGGCCCCATCAAAAGTGTTGTGTGAATGCACACAAGATCATTCTTGTTAAAAAGGAGTTGGTGAAGCACATTTTTGGTACATGTCTGTGTGAAAGGGTACTATGGATCATGGAGATTGGCAAAGCCATAGGAGCCAACTAGGCCACCATGTAGAAGAGTGTCAAGGCTTGGTTGCTGCAAGAGGCCAAGAAGAGATGTAAGCAGGTCCATGAGATAATCAAGCACCTAAAAATAACCTAAAACTTGTATTGAGCCTTAAGTTTTCAAGCATAGCCCTGTAAAGAAAAAGGCCCTTGTACCTTACACTATAATACAAATATATTTTTCTTGCAATCTATCTCTCGAGCAAATTTTCTTTTTTATTGTGTTCAATTGTGATAAGATTCAAGTATTTTACTAACTGACATTACCTAATACAAATATTATTTTCAAAGTATAATATATATAATATAATTTAAAAATTATCAGTGATGATTTTGTGGTTAACAAGCTAGAGTGCTTAGTTTTGCCTCAAAATCCCCAAAAATGCTTTAAAAATAGTGATCTAAGCTTTGCAAGATTGTGTGGATGATGCCACAATGTGCATGAATGGATAGGACACCCACTTTCATCATGTCCATTCATGCACACTCGTACCCACTATTGTCTTGCCCATTTATGCATCTCATGGCATCCAATGCATCTTGCAACAACTTAGATCACCATTTTTTTTGCAATTTTTAGGCATTTTGAGGCAAAACTAAGCACATTAGCTTGCCAAACCACAAATTTTTCACTAATAAATTTTTCGAAAATTCCCTATAATTTTTCACTTATATGACACATACTAACTTGTCATTTGATAAAGTAGAAAGGCTAATTAGACAGTTGCCTTGATAATCTACTACTTGTTCTACTTAATCGTCAAGTTTTCAATTTATGTTATAAATTTAATCATTACACAATCATGCACAAATACAATATGAGACATCTGAAGCACAATGAGAAGTAAAGGTTTTTCATTACATGTCGAAGTTCACAAAGCACATTACATTGCAGTGTGTTACAAAAACTCTAGGCCCTTGGCAGCTCTAATCTCTCTCTCCTCTTATCTCTCTAGCTAACTTCATGTCTCTCTACATGATGGTCACCTGCTTCTCCTCTCTTCTTCTTCTCTTCTCTTCTCATCTCTTGGCTCATGCGACTATGGAGAATGGAGCTTGAAGGAGAGGGATTGAGGTTGCTCGATCTCACATCACAAATCGTGGAGCTACTCGTGTGCACGAGGGAGGAGGGTACTCAACCCGGCATCCACGTAAGCTCATTACACTCCTACAGAGGGATAGCGTGTCGGCTATGTGAGAGGTAGCCGTTTAGTGCTTAGCTTGAAACACTTGAAAAATAAGTGGTCCGTAGGCCTTAGTGGTCGAGCGTGAGCTCCCATCATTTTGGTTCCATTGCTGAGACCAATGGATTCGAGTCATGAGTGTTTACACACTTCGAATCGAGCATTGAAGTAGGGTTTCACCCCCAAACTGGTGCTTGATATATGTAGGATATTTAGGTGTTTTGATCTTCAAAACAAGTAATTGTTTGGAGTTTTTGATGAGTAGACAAGTAGATTACTTCAGGCCTAGGGATTACTTTGTGATTTTAGGTTGCAATTACATAGATTAGGACCAAGAGCTTGCAGGGAAATAGTAAGGTTTTGCTACTGTGAAACAAGCAAAACAGGGAGAAAAAAAGGGAAAAAATGAGTTTTGAGATTTAATGCATGCAAGATATGGATTTGGAAGGCTAAAGATGGCTGGACAGGACCCTAAAAGCCCAAAACCAATAGGGGAGACCTCATTTCTGCACTTCAATGTGTGTGAGAGAGAGCTTGACAGACAGAGAGAGCTGTAGGTATAGAACGAATCAAGCATGTTGATTTTGCGTCCATCTTCCATTCTAGGTACCTCCAGGCCTTCCTTGTTCCCTATTTTCGTGTTTTAGAAGGCTACATGTAATGCCATAAACCCTAGGAACCCCTCGCATCGATCGCGTCGGCATCTCTGTTTGCACCCTAGGGATCCCAGATTCAGACCAATTGGACAATTTGACTAGTAGAATAGAACCGTTCGACTGGTCACTCGGAAACAAGATCGATAGACCGGTGCCACACACCATTCGGACAACCTGTTTGTCCAATCGAACAACTCCCACCTAGACCAAACTAAGGAATCGGACCACCTTGGTCTGATCGGACACACCCAATCAAACTTGGACCCCATCGAACTCCCAGATTCAGAACAACATGACAAAACATAAAAACAATGATAAATCACCCAGCCTTTGACCGAAACCAGACCCCCCTAAATAAGTGCGCCAACTTACAGAAGCCGAGAATACGGGAAATTGTGACCTACGGCCTAGAGGCAAACTCTAGTAGCCTAGTGGAGAGTCCAACCCCACTTAGAGCTTAAACCAACTCATAGATTCCAATTCCACCATGACCGAGCAGAGAAGAGCAGTAAAGACCCTAGACAATTCTTAGGAAAAATCAGAGAATGTGCTTAGAGCTACATTAGGCTAAGAAAAAAAACGGGAATAGTGTGAGTTGCATTTTTCATTTTTCATTCCCACCCCACATTAATTTTATCACTTGAAGTGCACTGAAAAGCTGAAAGTCTCATTTTGCACCATGCGCTAAAGAGGTGAATGCAAATAATTTGAGAATTGATTGCAATAAGAAGAAATGCACCCAGAATTAAAAAACTGAAGGAACCCATGAGTAGGAGAAGACCCAGGATGTAGATGGGTGTCCAAGAGCCCTGATTCTAGAAAGCTATAGTTACTGTGGATAGCACCTCTTAGGAGGTGGCTCAAGTGAGCAAGAGACTACACCCTCTACCATCAATACAGATTGTTGCATAGACAACATGAGCAAACTCTTCATCAACAACAAAGAATTTATATTTCTCCATGATGTGGAGAAACTTTTTAGAGTGAGGAAAGATGAGATATTGTTGGTGCTAGCAATCGCCAATGAATTCCCCCTCATATCTGATGATCTGCCTACAAATTACAACAACTAGAAGCTAAAGACCTAGACGGTGCACTCATAGCTCTTGAAGATACCATAGACTTGGTGAAGCATGCCATGGTTGGCACCCAAAAATTTGAGATAGTTCAAGTGAGCTTGATGGCAAGACAAGAGCCCTTGGAAGAGCGACAAGTCCCCTTCCCCCCACAAATTGACAAATCTAAGTTAACTCTGGACTTGACCATACCCTTGAATATTGCCGCCAAACCCAAGTAGGAAGTAAGTATATCAATGTCCATCTAGACACTTTGTTTTCCTATGCATAATGTTTGGAGATAACTTTAAGTCAATGTAGGTCATGCTCAATATTGACGATTTTGCAAGTCACCAAAAGGGCTGGGGGGTATTTGGGAAGGATGTCTCAATAGGGCACTACATTGACCAAATCCCCATTTGTGACATAGCCATTGTCTAGGCCGCATCCACCCCAGATGGATGGGATCAATTCTCTATCTGGAAGGCCCCATCAAAAGTGTTATGTGAATGCGCACAAGATCATTCTTGTTAAAAAGGAGTTGGTGAAGTACATTTTTGGTACATGTCTGTGTGAAAGTGTACTACGGGTCGTGGACATAGGCAAATCCATACGAGCCACCATGTAGAAGAGCGTCAAGGCTTGGTTGCTGCAAGAGGCCAAGAAGAGATGTAAGCAGGTCCATGAGAAAATCAAGCACCTAAAAATAACCTAAAACTTGTATTGAGCCTTAAGATTCCAATCATAGCCCTGTAAAGAAAAAGGCCCTTGTACTTTGCAATATAATACAAATATATTTTTCTTGCAATCTATCTGTGAGAAAATTTTCTTTTTTATTGTGTTCAACTGTGGTAAGATTGAAGTATTTTACTAACTGACATTACCTAATACAAATATTATTTTCGAAGTAGAATATATATATATAATATAATTTAAAAATTATCGGTGATAATTTTGTGGTTGACAAGCTAGAGTGCATAGTTTTGCCTCAATATCCCCAAAAATGCTTTAAAAATAGTGATCTAAGCTTTGCAAGATTGTGTGGATGATGCCATAATGTGCATGAATGGATAGGGCACACACTTTCATCATGTCCATTCATGCACACTCGTACCCACTATTGTCTTTCCCATTCATGCGCCTCATGGCATCCAATGCATCTTGCAACAACTTAGATCACCATTTTTTTTGCATTTTTTAGGCATTTTGAGGCAAAACTAATCACTTTAGCCTGCCAAACCACAAAATTTTCACTAATAATTTTTTTAGAAATTCCCTATACTTCATCACTTATATGACGCATACTAACTTGTCATTTGATCAAGTAGAAAGGCTAACTAGATAGTTGCCTCGATAATCTACTACTTGTTCTACTTAATCATCGAGTTTTCAATTTATGTTGTAAATTTAATCATTACACAATTATGCACAAATACAATATGAGACATCTGAAGCACAATGAAAAGTAAAGGTTTTTCATTACATGTCGAAGTTCACAAAGCACATTACATTGCAGTGTATTACAAAAACTCTAGGCTCTTGGCAGCTCTAATCTCTCTCTCCTCTTATCTCTCTAGCTAACTTCATGTCTCTCTACATAATGGTCACCCGCTTGGCACAAATCACACATAGATATGCATCCTCAAGAAGTGCGGCAAGGTACACTTCTGCAACTTCTTAGATAGCCTCCATTGCAATCCCTTGCATGTGGAATTGATATCTGTAAGAGTGAATGATTTCCTTCACTAAGCATACAAAGGGAACTTTCTTGATCAACAAGTCTATGTTGTTCTCATGCTGCTAAATCTTCCTAATAGCTCTACCAAGTCATAGTTATTTCTATGCTTTAGCCTTTGCCCTAGGACTCATCCCTCTAGACCTCACCATAGTTGTCCTCCACATGGGACCCTTACCACCTATTGAGCACCCCTCAATTGCATCTCCACTAGCCTCAGGCCATTCTATCCCATCCTAGGGCCTATTGATGTTGTCATCAATGTTGTCCTTGCCATCATTATTTCCACCTTCCTCATCCATAGAAGTATCACCCTCATTGTTCTTCAGCTCATTGTTGTCAACTTCCACATCCTCACTTGCTTCTTGCTCTTTGAAAGAGTCTTCTTGCTCACGAGCTCTTTGCAAAGTCTCCAAGGCCAATTTAGGGATGATCTTTGAACCTTTGGATGGATGGGAGGGACATGGAGGCAACAAGGTTGTGCTACTATTTGAGTCATTCTGTCGGCTGAAATTGGGAGTATCTTCGACTTGCCATGGTAGAGAATTAAAAACTCATCCTTATCCTTGGCCTAGTAGTGAATGTTGTTGTGTAGTTTTCTTGGTATGGGCCATGAGGTGGATTCAAAGAGAAGAAGAGAAGGCAACAATAGAAGTATAAAATAGAAAATCAACTAAAAGAGCTCTATTTATATGAAATCTAGTATTAGGGTCTAAAAGAGGTTCACACACAATTTTACATATGTGCCCATTTTGATCCTTCCCTTGACCTTGTCATGCACCATGCTACATGTGTATTCACTGAAGATGTGTTTTCCCACTTTTTCTTATTATGTGCCTAGATCTGTTGCTTGAGAGATTCAACCAATGCGGTAGCCTTAGCATTTTTCAATGTGATGCAGCGACCGAAGGTGCATCTATAAAGCCAATTAAACATCTCTACAAGGTATCTTTTCTTAATGCGACCACCTCCATAACAAGTGTTCTTGAAATGTGCACCATAGGCCTAGTAATTAGACTTTTCCATATCTTAGATACTCCATATTTTCAAAGACCCATATTTCTCCAAAAAATATAATCCATGAGCATATAATATATGTTGCAAAGGTATAGACCATTGACATTAGATTTGGAATGTCTAAGTATCCAAATATTAAAGAACATTCAAGTAGTAGAGTTGGAGGTATATGATGTAGAGGGTGATTATTTCTCCCCATGTATTGACAACTACCTTTGTAAAATCATTAACCACTATATCAAATTAAACTTGAGTGGAACACTCTGTTAATGGTTTTAGCATACACACTAGCTTATCAAAAGAATACCAAACTTTCACCCTAGCATTCTTAAGATGAGGGCCTCTTTTCAAATCTATACTACATTTGCATAAATCTTTCCATAGCTCCCACTTTAACTTTCATAGTGTACTACAAGAACCTCTTTGCCTTTATTCCACTCATTGGTATTTTCTATGCCACATCACAAGTTAGGCCTAACGTTTTCTGTGGTCCTTTTTAATATTTACCTTACCTCCATGTACACCTAAAGAATTTAATAGCTCCTCAACTTTGCTTCACATCTAGAGGGAGGCTCCATTGTGTATATATAATTGATATGCAACTTCAAGAACTTGTCAAATATGTGCATAATGTAATGCAAAGCATAGAAATGGACATTCTCGATGTTAATAAAAAATATGCATGCTCAATTCTCATCAAGATGTTATATATTTTGTGGTGTCTTGCTATTTAATGCCAGTACTCCTCTCTTTCATGTGATATTATCTAGAGCCTCAGAAGAGTTATTTGTTTTCATGTGAAAAATGGAGAAGGCAATGATAAGGATGCCTTTGTGTCGTAATCGAACATACACTTGGAGTCTTGAGATCATCGCCCAAGTGTAAATTAACATTGAATCCTCCAACTCCTTTAACGTAGAGCTTCTCTCAGCACTTGTTTGCTTGGAAATTATACTCAGATATAGAATACATTCGAAGATCCAAGAGAGAACGTTATGAGTCTCCTTAGGCACTTTGGCTATTGCTAGCTACCAAATTTCCTTTTCTCACTATATACTAAATGGTCAGAAAAGCATGTTATATTTTGCATTGGCCATGGTATAATTCATCAATGTAAGGCCCACCTTCTCCAACTTGCGTCCGTTTATGATTTGGCATTTGTCAAGCTTGATAAAAAAACTCCAAGGTTGAAACAAATCCAGGCAATTATAGCTTGTACAAACTTAGCAGAAATAAGTGTATTGTATTGAATCCATAATGCTATATTAGGACAACTCAATACCTTGTAAACATTGCACCTTTTAGAAATAAGCTATGGTACATTGCAACTTAACCAAGTCAAAAAAATATTTTTAAATTTATCATAGTTACAAGAAGTCTTTTTAGCTTTAGTTCCCTCCACTTCCATTTTTTCACTGATAAACACATATTCTCCTATTGAATCAATAATGGATATATTTATTCCTCATCTTACCTCTCAATCAAAATGGACAAGGAAAAATCATGTGTTTTATTTTGCTACAATCCAATGTAGTTGCCATCATACCATATATGGCATCATTGTCTTCTCGACTAATTGCAGTTGTATCACATGTTATCTGAACTTCTTCCACGTATGGACAAAAGTCTGTCTTTGGCGTTGAGGAGGTTTTGATTGTTGGGCATATGTGTGGGCCTTATGGGCGAAGGCCATCACCAGTAAAAATAGATGGGATTGATAGAATGCAAGACGTATGCACGAATGTATCAGAGGTGCGTAGATTTTTGGGTGCATGTGTGTTCTATTTGATATGGATTCCTCACTTTGCACATGTAGCCAATGTTCTTTATTAGCTTCTACGGAAAGGTCAAAAATTTCATTGGGAAAGGAAGCATCAAAAAGCAATGAAGAAATTGAAGCAACTCTTAAAATCTGCTCCTACGTTGAGAAAGGCTGACTATTCACATGGGAAGCCTATCATTATTACTGTTGATACAAGCCCAATCGGGATTGGATGGGAAATTGGGCAAGATGATGAGGAAAAGGAAAGGTATGCAATATGCTTTGGTGCAAAAGTATTGAATGAATGACAGAGAAGATATCCACAAGTAAAAAGAGAATTATGGGGAATTGTGACAGCCCTTAAATGTGATAAGGAGTATTTTATGGGTGCTCATGTAGTCATTGAGACTGATTGTTTGCCAATATTGGGTATAATTACTAGTTGTGCTACCTCGGATATTGCTATGCTCCGGTGGATTGCATACATCAAATCTTTGAACCCTGAATTTCAGCATATTGCAGGAAGAGATAACCGAGTGGCAGACATGTTATCTCGGGCATGCTATGAGAATGAAGATGGGATGATGGATGAGAAGGAAGAAGATGACTTTCTTATGGTTGAAATGATGTTGCAAGAGTGAATTTAGTAATGCAAAGTGTTGCTACAGCATTAACAGAAGCTTGGACAACAAAGAGAAGACACTTTAGATGTTTTGCGTCTTGTGCAGAAGTGTTTCTGGAAGAAAAATATGTAGGAGAATGGCTGAGAATTGGTCAATATCTCAGTACATTAACAAAGAGAGATGAATGGTCAGATGAGGAGTTTAAGAAGATCAAGAGGAAAGCCTATGGATTTTTCTTAAAAGATGGATACTTATGGAAACATGCTAAAAAGAAACAAGGTATGTCATTGCGAGTTTTGGGTGACAGAGCTTCACAAGTAAAAGTAATGCAAGAATTTCATGAAAGTTTGTGGGTTGGTCATAAAGGTGTTTGGGGTACTTTTACAAAGATCAAAGAAAGATATTGGTGGCAGGGTATGTATAAGGATGTTGCTCACTTTGTGGAAACATGTACGACATGTCAAATGTATTCAACAGTGAGACATCGGGATGGATTGCAACCCACATATCCATTGTCTCTTCATTTTAAGTGGGTGGTGGATTTGGTCACAATGCCTACAGGTCTTTGGCAAATGAGGTATCTTGTGCTTGCTCGTGAAGACTTGACTAATCAAGTGGAAGGGAGAGCTCTACGTACTAAGATGACAAATGCCGTATGTACTTTTCTCTTAGAAGACATCTTTTGTCGATATGGCTGTATGGGAAAAATTACAGCAGATAGGGGTGAGTTGGATGCAGATGAAGCTCATGAATTCTTTGCATGGTTGGGGATAAAGCTTGCTTTAACTTCAGCCTATAACCCTGAAGGAAATGGCAAAAGTGAAAGAGGTCATCCACCTATTGTGAAGGCATTGGCAAAAGCATGTGGAGAGAAGATAAAAGAGTAGTCACGATTGCTCCCTTATGCTTTGTAGGCTGACAGAACAACTCATAGTGCTGTTACAGGATATATGCCTGCAGAATTGATGTATGGTCAAAAACCTATCATGTTGATAGAAGAGATGACTGTCACATGGAGTGTGTTACCTTGGGAGGAGGAGTTGAATCGAGAGGAGTTGTTGGCCTTACACATTAGACAACTGGAAAGAAAGTCAGAAGACATAGAGGTAGCAACTACAAAGTTAAGGGCAACAAGGATACAGAACAAGAAAAGGTTTGACAAAAGACATAGACTAAGAGCAAGAACCATACAAGATGGGGATTGGGTATTGGTTTATGATAGCAGTTTAGATAACCAGCATAGTGCCATGCGTAAAGTTTCCAAAAGATGGTTTGGACCCTATGTGGTAAGATAGGTGTTTGATAATGCTACTTATGCATTAAATGAGCTAGACGGGACAGCCATAAAACTTCCGATAGCAGGGAAAAGAATCAAATTATTCAAAAGGTGGGAATCTACTACTTATGAGTTGCCAGAATTGGAAGAAAATAGTGGCCATGATACAGGGGCTAGCCAAGAAGATATGGAAGATGAAGAAGTAAAGGATATGGTCCATGATACAGGGGCTAGCCAAGAAGATATGGAAGATGAAGAAGTAAAGGATATGGTTGCAGAGGATGAGGAGGACTCAGAATCCGGTGACAACTAGGATTTTGGCACATACCGGAGCATGTGCAGGTTCAGAGGGGGTGGATGCCGTGATGTTATGAGGACATAGTGTGAAAATGTATGGAATGTATCATCATCGGACTTCTCTATTGATCTAGAGAGTCAATGTGATCTGAGCCATTAGTACTGATGACCGGCAAATCAGTGCAAAAATAGGCATCAAAATGTGCTAAACATGGAAACATCCTTTGCAAATTGACACTTTGCTTTTGTACTTTCTTGTAAAATTTCAAATATGAAGCAATGTAAAATGTGTAGTCCAAAAGGCTCACATTAAAAAAATATTGAAAGGAAAAGGAAAGGTCAAACCCTTTTGTCTCATGCTAAAAATTGAAAGGTCCTTAGACCTTAGTCCATGTATGCAAATTTGAATTTTATAATGCAAGAAAAGGAAAAGGGTGGTTGCAGCCGTGGGATTTGGGGAGGTGGGAGGTTGAGGTGGTTACACCCTCTCCCTTCCTTTATCTTCTCCTCTCACGGTTCATTTCTCCCTCTCTCATTTTGGCACAACACTTGCCTTCTTGTTCTTGTTTCCCTCTCTTGTGCTTTCATTGCAAGATCTCATGGAGAGTGAGGAAGAGGAAGAGGGTGAGGATGGAAGACTTTCTCTCAATTTCTTGTGTGCCTTCCTCTTGTGTGTTTGGAGAGCATGGTTCTTGGTGAGAAAGAAGAGGTTTCTTGCAGGTTTTCATGGCTAGCAAATGTATTTGCAGCCTCTCTTGGCCGGTTCGTGGTTCTCTTGGTGCCGTGGCAGGGTGCTCTTCATTTGGTGCACTGGCCGGGAAAGAGGTGGCTATGGAGCTTGCAAGAAAGATGGATTTGAAGTACATGAAAAGGGTCCAAGGCTTCAAGGACTTTGTTTTTTTGCAGAGTCTTATGCTTAATTATTCTCATGATGGAGGAGCCATGACAATCTGAGAAGTGCAAAGGAAACGAAGGTCTAATGAGAGAGGAGATGAAGAAGGCTCTCGAAAACATCTCCCATGACGTCAAGAACTATAGCACTCATTGCATTAACATCTACTATGTCATATGGTCCCTCTGGCCACTCATGCTCTCCACTGCACACACTCCCCAACCTTCTCCTTGAACACCAAGAAGCCAGAGATGCATTAATCGAGGACGCCGTGATAATACTGCAAAGCCTCTCTAATTTGACCACTTTAGACAAACTCAGAATTAAGGAGCACCAAAGAAACGCTTGCAAAATATTCTGGAAGGAGTGCAAATGGTCTCAAGAGAGGTGGAGTGATGTCTGCAATTGATCGATTTTCCGCCCGACTGTAGCTTTCGTTCCATCGACCTTACTCTACCCCCTGTCCTCTGTGCGAGTCCTGCTACTTCTGTGGAAATGGGTTTCTTTGACAAGCTCTGGCAGGATGTTGTCGCGAGTCCCCCAGTCATGACAACGGCCTCAGTCGCCTCCGCAAAGGATCGAGAATGCAAGACGAATCTCTTCCCTTCAATGAGATTGATGAGCGCCCATTTCTAATTCTTCGCCTCCACAGAACGGTTATCTCACCATCATTTTATCCATCCACGTGGAGGGAAATCCATTTCGACATCCAGGAAATCGTTTAAAGCCAATCCTTCAACCTTTGACCTTAAAAATCAATACTTTTTGCTTCTTAATGGTTGTTTTTATGCACATCTTGTTCCATTATCAATTCATTTCTTCTTTTCATCAAGATCACCCTGTCCTAAAAGACACAAGAAATGTATTTGTTTCTTTTTATTTTGTCTTCAATAAATCTTACTTTTCTTTCCTTTTTCCATGAGTCGGGTGGGAGAACTCTATTGTAAAATCCTTAATAAGGGTGTACTTTGATTCCATATCTTTTGCGGGTTTCTATTTGTGCTTCATTGGTGGTTATCTTTCATTCTATATTGAGTGTAAAGTTATTCTTGTGTGCAAGTTGGTTGAAAGCCCTATCTTTTGTGTGCTCGGTGAATTTTTCTTGTGGAGTGTTTGTGACCTAGGCTTCAACGTCCTAGTTGTGATTCTATTTTGTGTGTTATTTTCCTTCCCTATCCAATGACAATTCAAAGATGATGAAGAAAAAATGAAGACTGAAGATTGAAGATGAAGTTTTTCAAGTGCTGATTGTGGTTCTTCTTCAAGTTTGTTCGCGGGGACGCTTCACATTTAAGCGTGGGAGGAATGATGACCGGCAAATCAGTGCAAAAATAGGCATCAAAATGTGCTAAACATGGAAACATCCTTTGCAAATTGACACTTTGCTTTTGTACTTTCTTGTAAAATTTCAAATATGAAGCAATGTAAAATGTGTAGTCCAAAAGGCTCACATTAAAAAAATGTTGAAAGGAAAAGGAAAGGTCAAACCCTTTTGTCTCATGCTAAAAATTGAAAGGTCCTTAGACCTTAGTCCATGTATGCAAATTTGAATTTTATAATGCAAGAAAAGGAAAAGGGTGGTTGCAGCCGTGGGATTTGGGGAGGTGGGAGGTTGAGGTGGTTACACCCTCTCCCTTCCTTTATCTTCTCCTCTCACGGTTCATTTCTCCCTCTCTCATTTTGGCACAACACTTGCCTTCTTGTTCTTGTTTCCCTCTCTTGTGCTTTCATTGCAAGATCTCATGGAGAGTGAGGAAGAGGAAGAGGGTGAGGATGGAAGACTTTCTCTCAATTTCTTGTGTGCCTTCCTCTTGTGTGTTTGGAGAGCATGGTTCTTGGTGAGAAAGAAGAGGTTTCTTGCAGGTTTTCATGGCTAGCAAATGTATTTGCAGCCTCTCTTGGCCGGTTCGTGGTTCTCTTGGTGCCGTGGCAAGGTGCTCTTCAAGTACTAGTGCGAGTTGCATGAATTATCCGAAAATACTAGATTTTTGGATAATTTTAGTCTATGTTTGATATTATTTATTATAAAAATCCAAAAAAGATAGAAAAATCTTCTAGATTAGGATGGCATGCAAAAAGCTAGTTGCTTTTTCAACCAGTTAGGAGATTTTCACAAGAAGGACAGATTGACGAAATCGCGCGCATCGCAATCGTTGTAAACAGGCTGAAAACTATTGATTGAACTGAAAGAAGAAGGAGTGATCTGGGAGATCCATGAACAGGTATCCTGAAGTTTTACCCCCCTTTCAGAGCCAACGGAGCCATCAGATTTGGGTTTCGGGTAGCAGAGAAAGAGCTGATTTTTTTAAATCCACGTTTTTGGTCTACGAAGGAGCTCCAGGAGAACTAATGCCTAGAGATTACTTCTAAGTAGAGCAAAGATTCCAGGTTCTTTCAATACATATTGTTTCAATTCATTGTGATTTGTTTTTGTCGTGTTTACCACTTGGGTATTCTCTATCTTCTCTTCCATCTCGTATCTCTACTTCCTTCTACTTCTGATCCCCGGTCGATTCAACCTTTCGACAAAAACCCCTCCGACAGCATGACCCAATAGCAAGTGAATAATGAATTCATCATGTTATGTGGGGTACCGAATTGCACGTGCACATGTGTGTGTCTGTGTGGGTGCACACGTGTGTGCGTGCGTGTGTGTGACAAGTAGCACGATGCCAAAAAGTCATAATCAACAAGATTTGAGAGTACTCACTATGAGCATCTCCCAATGGGAATCCACTGAGTACTTTATGGAAGAGCATACATATTTTGACTAGTGTTTCCTGAGGACAACCCTTGAAGTGCTTTATAAAGTTATATGCGTATTCTATCAATTAACAATATCCTTCATAAAGAATGATAAAATCCTAACTATTTGGACAATCTAAAAAGGTTAAGGTGCTCTCCAATGATAAAGAATAAGAAGACATTCTTCCAAATACTAATCACCAACATAAGATGGTACCAATGGAAAATTAGATATTTTCATGCTAATTGGACTAATTTTTTGGGCTTGAGATCTTAAAAAGTAAATCCATATATACAAAATAGCAAGGGTTAAGTGGTCATTTCCATGACCACCATCAAAACTAAATTTGAAGAAAACAATAACTTATCAGTGATCCTAATCAAAAGTATCAAAAAAATTTCAAGCTAAAATTTTAATGAAATATACTTCTTCAATAGTTTCAACTAGATGTTCATGTTGTTTGTCAATTTTAATACATCAAGCAAAATCTCTTTTGAAAGTGGTGGATATTGGGGTGACAAATGAAAAACACTCTAAAATATAGACCATGCATTTCCATTAATGAAATGGTGATGGATAAAAACTCTCAAGTTTTTCAATAGTCTCAAATAGATTTTCATGTTGTTTGTCAATTTTAATGCATTAAGAAAAATCTATATCGATAATGGTGGATTATGGATTATAATTACTCTAAATCTTTGATTCTAAGATATTTTAAAGCCTCATAAGATTATGATATTATTCTTGTGTTATATTAAGTATAATCAATCAAGTCTAAGCCACATATGTCGCTCATAAGAGCTTTGGTGGCTATGTACAAGTCTAGCATGAAACAAAATATCATTGGCCACTCAAAGATTTTATTGCAAAGATTCCTAGAAGAAAAATATTTCAATTCTCTTTACTCTCTTCTTCACAAGGGACAATAATATTTTTTACGTGTTTTGTACATAAACCTTCCTTAACAAGCAAACAACTCTATAGTCTTTCAACCATGATCATATGTGTATCTCCTCAAACTCACACATAGAATGTTGACTATAGCCCAAAAAACCACAATCTTTTGTCAGTATAGATGCTATAATGAAGCTATTAATATTTCATGGAAAATTTGATAAACCTTAAATTGTTTATGGTATACAAATACTAGTCTCATGTATGATTGTATATTTAGAAAATAGTGTCACCTCTCTACTATCGTGAAAAGCTTGTTTCAACAATTTCATTTCATCATTTAAGGGTTCATAACCTTCTACAACCTCTTGGAAACTTTTCTCGTTGCAACTAGTGCACTAAATTTACATAATTGGGTTCTTTTATTGGAGGCACTAAACTTCTAAGCTCGTTATTTTCTACGCCTCATTCTTAACTTGTTCTCTTACTAGATAGAGGGTCTCATAAATTTGTCACATTGGCTGATAATTAAGATCACGATTGCAATAGTATAAATCACATCTTAATGCCTACTATAAGGGTCATGGATATTAAATATTATGTTGATTATACATCCTCAAGAGGCATCTTCATAGTGCTCATTGCATGAGACATAATCGCATATTAATGCACCAATCTTTTACTAATTACTATTTGTGAGTCTTACTACTATAATAGAATTGCCTCAGTTCCATAGGTCAGCCTAAAGGGGGTTTGGCCGACAACTGTTTTATAAGCTGTACGGTAGGCCCACAAGGCTACCATCATCTTGTTGTCCCAGTCGCTGCGTGAGGCTGAGACTACTTTAGTCAGGACATTGATAAGAATCTTGTTAGTTGATTCTACCTAGCCATTTTCCTGAGGGTAGTATGGTGAGGATTTGCGATGGATAATGAGAAAGGTGGATAGGAGATGTGCTATCACTTCATTGATGAAGTGTGTGCCTTGGTCGCTAACCAGTTCGATGGGGCAGTCGAAGCGTGAGATCACTTCCTCCCATAAGAACTTGGCAGTCGTCCTAGCATCGTTTTTTCGTGTGGCTCTTGCCTCTGCCCATTTTGTGAGGTAATCCGTAGCCACAACGATGTACTTGGCTTGTGAGTACTACGCCGCAGGAGTGATGGGTCCTATGAAGTCGATTCCCCATTTTTCGAAGGGTTGGCGAGCAATAATTGGGGTCAGCTCCATTTGATCTTTACGAATCGGGACTTTTGTCCATTGGCACTCGTCACAATGCTTGACGAATCGCTTGGCATCGCGGAAAAGTGTGGGCCACCATAGTTGAGACTGCAGCACATTTCGTGCTATCGTGTCTCCACTAAAGTGTCCTCCCGCGATGCCGTTGTGCGCCTCTGAGAGCACATCGTGCATCTCATGCTCACACACGCATCTACACAGCAATCCGTCTTGCCCCAGCCTATAGAGTTGGCCTGCAATCAGCTGGGTAGGCCTGGATTTTCAGGATCAAGCGCTTGAGTCGGGCTTTTTCTATTGGTCGCTCAGGTAGTCCGTGCTCGAGCACTTGCACTATGTCATCCACCCAATATGGCGTTAGATCAGCCTTAAATAAGTCTCTTTCTCTGGACAGGTGGAATAGGTGGGCGTCGGGTAACTCGTCAACGATGCCTTGTCCAGCGGCTTTTCCTATGGGGATGCGTGACATGTGATCAGTCATGTAATGTTGTTTTCCCTTTCGTACTACCACAGAGAAATCGAACTCTAGAAGTAGGAGGAGCCATCGAGCTATGCGCCCTGTAGCACAAGGTTTGTTTACCAAATAGAGCAGGGCTTGATGGTCCACGAAAAAGATGAAGGGTGTGGCCAATAGATAATGCCGGAATTTCTTCATAGCAAACACCATGGCTAATCCCTCCCTTTCTGTTTTGCACTTCGTCTTGTTGTGGAGGAGGGGGTGGTGGGACGTAGTCCTCCTCCTGAGGTCCCACATCGAACTCTGGTTCACCCCCTTCTGCTTGCACGTCTTCTTGCGCCTTTGCCTCTGTGAAGCTGAGTTCGTCTATTTCCTACACCGTCAGGCCTACCTGTGCAAGATATCTTCTTTGCTCCTCCAGGCTCTGCGGCGGGCCGCTTAGCTGCAGTGGCACATACGGGCCTACTGTTAGGGCCCTGCGTGCAATGGCTAGCTTCTTCTGGCGAGTAGTTCATCTTTGTCTCAGTGAGTTGTCTGCTAGCAAAGCTCACTGGATAATCTAAATTGTGCTCACCAGGTTGGCGTAACATTGCCCCCACGGCAAACTTAGAAGCATCGATGTGCACGTGGAAGGTAATGGTCCAATTTGGGACTCATAGAAGTGGTGCTGTTGTTAGAGCCTTTTTCAATTCTTCGTACGCTCGTTGGCATGCCTTGGTCCACTCGAAGACAATCAGTAGCTTGTACAATGGTCTGGCGATTAGCGTGTAGTTCAGTACAAACCGCCAATAGTATCCTATATGACCTAAGAAGCATTGAACTCCCTTGTGATTAATTGGGGGTGGAAGGTCAACAATAACCCTGACCTTTGAGAAGTCAGTGGCAATACCGTTCTTTGACACCACGTGTCCTAAGATGCATCCGTGCTTTACCCAAAGCTGATACTTCAAGGGGTTCAAGGAGAGATGATATAAGTGACACCGTCCTAAGATCCAGGTGGAATGGACACACAGGTCGTCGACAAAGACCTCTAACTCCTTGCGAAGCATGTCCTTAAAGATAGTGCACATGAAATGTTGAAAAGTGGCGGGGGAATTGGTCAACCCGAAGGGCATGACTATGTATGCAAAGACGCCCCACTCAGTGGCAAAGGCGGTCTTGTTCCTGTTTGTAGGATGCACTTGCACCTGGTTCTACCTTGAGAAGCCATCCAGAAAACTGTAGGCTTCCTTGCCTGCCACCCTCTCAAGCATGTGCTCGGTGTACGGTAATGGATAGTTGTCTCTCTTCGTAGGTGGCGTTCACCTTCTTGTAATTGACACACACTCGGATTTTTCTGTTCTTCTTCATCACAATGACTATGGATGATACCCAATCTGTGTGCTCAATTTCGTAAATGGATCCAGCTCTCATCAGCTTGTCAATTTCCTCTTTAACAGCATGAGCATGTTTTGGATTCATAGGGTACGATCGCTGCTTGATCGGCATTGCGTTCGATGTCATGGGTATGTTGTGAGTCACAACACTCGGATCTACCCCCTGTAGCTCTTCTAAGGACCAAGCAAACACATCTATATACTCTCGCAAGAGAGCGACAAGGCTCGTTTCTTCTTTGCCCGTCAAGTCGTCGGCAATGAACACTAGTCGGGGTGTTTCCCCTTCCTAGGCTAAGTCTACCTCCTTGACTTTGGCTGGCCCCTCGATTGGTTCGCTCGTCTGCCCTTGACGTTTGGCACCTAATAGAACTACTACCCTATCCTCTTTTTTGAATTTTGTGAAGCATTTAGGGAGGTCTTGTGGCTTTCGATGTTCTTCTGATTGTGTATCCCTAGGTTGCTTTGCCTTTTCCCGCCTTACCCGTCTGTGCCTCAGGTGGACGGGTAGGTCCCCCTTGGTACGTCTGGTCGTGGGCGGCCTAGGGATCACTGGATCACTATCCGAACTAACTTTCGATTCAGAGTCAAACCCTCCATCTTCACTGGAAGAGGTGGTCTCCCCTGGTGGCCACAGTTCAAATGGTGATTCAGTCCTAAGTATTGATGTAGTTTTTGGCTGGGCCAGGCTTGCTTGCTCAAGGTCTATGGCTCCTACGTGTTCCAACCAAGCACGATCACATTCCATGCGCATGACTCCTCGCTCTATTCTAGGGTTCTGCCCTTCCTGCGGCCTGGCGTCTACTCGTATCTGCTAATTTCTCTTCCTTCAGTGTCGTATTCTATGGTATCTACTTCACCCTCACTCTCATTACTGAAGGATTGGAAGTCCTCGTATTCGTCGCTAGAATCTTTGTCATCCGATTGCTCGTCGTCTTCTAGGGTTTGGTATGCCTCGTGTCATTGGTTAGGAACTAGGGCCCAGTTATATATGAGGTTTAAATCGTGCACCCTAGTCCATTGCCACTTGGATTCCTCTAAGAGATCCTGGAGTGGTTTGAAATTTGCAGGTGGATTGCCAGCTAGCTGGTCCGTTAGGTATTCCAGTACCCCTTGGAGTTCCCTTTTGTTGGATGGTACATGGAAGGTGACAGGCTTAGGCTTTCCCCGATGGCTTTCTGCCATCATGTAGACTGGTGTAGAGAGTGCTTCGTTAGACTTGCCGATCATTTTGATGGCCTACTCATATGCCTCATGATCTGAGAATGGCAGGTCGATTGTAGCAAGAACGTGCATCCAATCCCGCTCATCCTCTGGGCATGGGATATACTTGGTCAAGGGCCCATAGGGCTTCTTGACTTGAGTGTTCCCCTTGAGCATAGCAGAGATGACGTCTAGGTCGACTGGTGAGGTCTTCCAAGTGTCCATCTCTATTCTTACAGCGTCCGTTCTATTGCCAAGGAAGATCAAGCCGTTACCCCAATCTTCGATGACTCTAGCATTGCGCATCCAGGGTCGGTCTAATAGGACATCGTAGTCCACTCCCTTCATGACTATAAAGTTGACAGAGAACTGGACACCTGCGATCTTCACTGGCCAATTCTTATGTACCCTGAATGGCTTCACTCTCATACTGTTTGCTAGCGTGACATTAAACTTAGCAGCTTTGACAAGCGGGTTTCTACAAGTTTGAAGCACTGCGTGGCTAAGCACACTAACCCCAGCTCGCATGTCTATGATTCCCTTTCTTATTGTGTCACCCAGGGCTAGGACCGGCAAGACCGTGTGCATCTCAGAGCCTTCCCAAAAGGCATTGATGTGCAAGGATTTAGGCACGGAGTGCAGCGTCAAACTCAGTAATTGTGTTTCTGCATCATGGTCTTGAGGGCCTGCCGTGACCTACTCTTGTGACCCTTTGACCCACTGCTTAAGATCTTGCCATAGGGTAGGATGCTACTTAAGCAGATCTCCCAAGCTAAGTGTTATAGGGTTGGTCACTAGCGTAGTCAGGAGATTGTTAGATACTCATCCTTCCCCTAGCCTAGATTGTCCAGGCCAATGGCCGCGGCTGATCTGCGGCTCTGTTACTTCAAGGCTTGGTCTTAGCGGCACTGCTTGTGGCGCAGTTTCTTCTGCCGACTTAGGTTGAGGCAGTGATATCGGTGTGCTTACGCGGGAGAGGTCATCAATCTTGTCCTCTACAATGGGCTCAGCGTCTCTGAGGTGCTCTTGAGCCTCCTTCACCCATTCCTTCACCTTTTCTATGGCCTCTAATTGTTGCTTCGGATGCGGGTATTCCCCTACCTTAGCGCTTCCCTTTTCGGCCATCTTAGGGGCTGAAGTCTCTGCCTCTGCGTCTGAAACCTTCTTTCGCAGGCAGAGTCGTAGCACTCTCGATTTTTAGTGTGACTTTAGCTTCTGATCTCTTCTTCTTCTGCCTGCGGCTTTTCTTCCCTATCGAGGTTATGTCAAGATTGCTAGGTCTTGGCAGAGAGATGCCGGCCTGCTTCGTTTGGGCTCGGGTCATAACCTACAATGGGATAGGTGTAGCCTCCCCATCGAGGTTTTCAACACCAAATAGCCCCAATGGGACAGATGGCACGTTGGCTGAGCTAGAGGATGGCTTTCGCTTTGGGCAATCTACGAAAAGATGGGTGATCCCGCACTCTGCGCATCTTTGGTCAGCCTTGTCTCTGTTTTGCTGCTCTCTTTCAGGGCAGCGTGATGAGACATGGCCCGCGTGACTGCAAGTCCAACAAGTGACTCTGGTTCCTGCATCTGCCCTCCTAGGCCTCTACCTCGTCCTCATCCTAACGACATCACCGGCATGGGTCGATAATCCATGAGGACTGTGTTGCCCTCGTCGTCGTGCGAGACGTAAGCGTATATGTAGGTCTCTTCATCATTCGGCTCCTCCACGTAGTGGACTGGAGCGTCGCTCGGTGGCTGGGTCACGTAAGGACCAGGCGGCCTAGGAATGCCTGTAGGGTTTATGTCCATTCTAGGGATGGCTGGTTTCATATCGTTAGGCACAGGAAGGGACAATGGGGCTCCCCTTTCGAAGAATGGCTGCGGCCTGTTCGCTAGATAAGACTGGCCGTAGGGTTGCGAGTATGGAAGTCTTCTTGGCAATCTACAATGCGCGACATCATGGCCGAACCTACTGCAGTTAGCACAAGGTATTGACACTCGGCCGACAAGTGGTTTCCGCCACAGTACACCCATTAGACGTGCGGGTGCGTTGGTCATCTCAACATGTCTTGCAACTTGGCTAATTCCATCTTGACCTCAGCGAAGCCATGGTCTATCTCGGTGGCCTTCCCCTTATCTTGGGATGATGGGATTGACCGCTCACCAGAGGCTGACATTCTCTCTGAGCTTCGCGAGTTGGTCTCCTCTAGATTTGAGCTCCTAGAGCTCTGCTCTTTCAGCTGATCATCAACTCTGATGGCTTCCTCAAACACTCTAGCCACCGTGTCCCGTTACAAGCTTGAATTGCCTGCCAAAGCCTTATACAACTCCTCGTCTCGAATTCCGCTGATGAATATAGTCAAAACTGCTATGTCCGTCGGTCGCTTGCCTAGGGAGATTCTCTTAAAGAGACTCCTCACATGGGTCACATAGTCGCGAATGTCCTCCTTCTCTTTTTGCTTGATGTTCATTAAGCGTACTAGCAGGTTATTGGGGTATCCGGGCTCGGCGAATCTCTTGACGAAGAGATCCTTGAGGTCATTGAAGTTGGCTCGCTCTGCAGCATCTAGGCTCGTATACCACATCCTACCCTTGTCGCCTAGGCAAAGCCCGAATGCTTGCGAGCGTTGAGTTTTGTCGTTGAGGCCATTGGCTTCGCAGACTTTCTCAAACTGCTCAACAAAGCTGTATGGGTCGTCATGAGGTTGGTACTTATCGAGTTTCTTGGCAACAATCGGTATTTTGGCCTAGCTTTTTGAGCCTTGGTTTGCCCCTAATCCTGCGAGCAGCAACGTCGCTAGTGCGGTGGCACTCTGCTCTACTGCGGTGTTATCGAGCAACCGTTTCATGAGGAGCTCGCTCAACGTCAAGTCTCCCTCCAGTGCTCTCTCATGGTCCATTCGGTTTCGGCCAGCCAAGTTCAGCACTCGCTGCACCTCATGCAGCTCCATGCTTTGCCTTTGGCTCCTAGCCTGTTGATCCCTATTGTACTCAACTATTCCGTGCAATGCCTTGCGGGCTAGCCTTCTCTCCTCCTCTAGATCTGCAATGATTGCGTCTGTTATCCTGCCGCGGTGCTCGTACCGGGCGTGCACGTTGTAACTGCTCACCAGCTGTTGAATAGCATCTGAGAATATATTCAAATCGATCTCCTCACTAGACCGATGGTCGGAGCTCTCTTCCATCATGGTTGAGTTCTCGCGCTCCACTATGCTGTCGATCAGGTTGAATAGACTTGACATAGCCTCGTCATTGGCGCTCCTTGCTTGGTCCTATTCTATGCTTTGATGGTTTGTCTATGTCTTGGTTCTCTCCTGCTGGTGGGTTCCTTGAGTGGTTTTATCCGGGTGAGTTTCTTGACTTATTGAATACAATCCTCAATTATTGTTCACTCAGGGTGTGTCTTTTCTCGTGCACTTGTGGTCAATCAGGCTTTCAGCTTCCTCATGTGTACTTCAAGTGTGGAATTCAATGTGAGTGCAGCAACAATCTCTATATGCTTACACCCTCTTGTCTCCTCTCGGGCCTGATAAGCTTTGTCGCTCAAGTCCTGGCCGTTCTAGTGGATTTTGGGGTCTGTGCTGCTTCTTGATGTTCACTAGGGGGTCGATCACAGGTTCTATGATTGGATTTCCATTCTCAACATGTCTAGTTGCTAGGGAGCGCTCCAGCACCGTCCCCCTGTCCCTTGGTGGTGACTCCTACGTCGGGAACTGCCTACGAGACGCTCGCTACGTTGTCTTGGAGTGGGTTGTGCTTCCAGTTGGTCATAGGGGTAAATTTTGAGGTTTTTCCTTTTTTGTTTTCTTTTCTTCCTAAGGGTGTGTTTGATTCTGAGAATCAAACGTCCGATTCACTAGTGGTCCAATTTACCAATGGTCTGATTCTAAGAATCGGACCAGGTGGGTCCGAGTTTGAACCGTCTGAGTCTCAGAATCAGACGGAGGTTAAGTGTCTGATTTTTGAAAATCCGACAATTGGTCCGATCGGACCAGGCATGTGGTCCGAATGCTGACGTGTCCTAATTTTGTGAGTCTGATTTCCTCGATCGGACGATCGGACTAAGTGTCCGATCAGACGAGGTTGGTCCGAGTGTCCGAGTGGTTCGAGTTCGAGTGGTCCGAGTCCGAGTGGTCAGATTCCCAAAATCGGATGGGTTGGTCCGATCAGACGGTTGTCCGAACGTCCGATTCTGAGAATCGGACACTGAATTGGGTGTCCGATTCCGCCGACCCGAACGCACTTTCGAGCATAAAATCATTCAAAATCTTAAGATACTGATTATTATAGGCTACAAGACTCAACCGGAATGATGCTGGAGTGATGGGGGAGAGATCTATATACCTGGGGATCACCGATAACAATGTCACTCCTCGCACTGATCAATCGAATGGGTCGCCCAAGCTCTCTCTCTCTCTCTCTCTCTCTCTCTCTCTCTCTCTCTCTCTCTCTCTCTCTCTCTCTCTCTCTCTCTCTCTCTCTCTCTCTCTCTCTCTCTCTCCCAGCTGGTTGCAAATAAGGATTCCCTTGCCCTTCAAGAACTTATAACCCTACTGGGCATTACCCGGATGTTACCGATCACTCTCCTTGCGATTCCTACACATTCAAATGAGCATTTCCTCCATTTTTCACTTGCTTTCCCTGATTTTCTCCTTGTTTTATAGCAGCAAACCCTATGCCTCTCGGGTGCGATTTCCCAATGTTAACCTACTCTAAATGCGACAAAAATCGAAAGCAAAAAACTGAACTAATTTCTCCATGTTTTCCAATCATCAAACAACCAAAATATCCCAAAATACTTACTTGTTTTGAAGATCAAAAACACCCAAACTTCCTACCTATCTCAAGCTCCGTTTCGGGGATGAATCCCCTACTTCGATGCTCAATATGAGGCGGGCAAGTGCTCAAGCTTGAATCCATTGGCCCCAGCAAACGGAACCAAAATGTGGGAGCTTTCACTCAACTGCCAAGACCCACAGACCACTTATTGTTTCAAGCGTTCCAAGCCCGTTCCAAGCGAGCTCTAATGGCTATATCTCACCTAGCCGACGTGCCGTCGATCTTATGAGTGTAGTGAGCTTACCTTGATGCTTGATTGAGTACCCTCCTCTCTCTTGTACTCCGGTAGCTCCACGATTCTTGATGCTAGCTCAAGCATCCTCAAGCCTCCTCCATCTCCAAGATCCATCCTCCATAGCCGCGCACGCAAGAGAAGAGAAGAGAAGAGAAGAAGAGAAGAGGATATGGTGAAGAGCTTCATCCTCTTGATCCCTCACTCCGACACACACACTCACTCCCTCACACTCCCTCTCTCAAGAGCACACATAAGCAAGAAGGAGAGAAGAAGAGAGGAAGAAGAATACTCTTTTTGCCACACAGCAAAGAATGAGTTTCTCATTCACTTTTCAACTTTATATACAAAGCCCTAAATCCTTTTTGGGCGGTCATCCCCTTTTCCCTTTTTTACATGGCCGGTCGTAGCCTAGGCCCTTTTTCCCATTTTCCACCATTCTAATTTATCCTATTCCCAACTAATGCGTACACTTTGCACAGGAGCGAGCCTGGCGCTCTTTTACAAGGGTTCGGGGGCGTTTCCACATTTTAATGGTGCGCCTTTTACTCTTTTGTTGTCTTGGGGCGACACTGAGATGTCCATCTCATCAACTTTACGCTCTTTGAAGGCATCTCTATATGGCTAATCTCATCCTCAATAGTAGCAAGTACTATAGTCTAAGTAGAATCGATGCCTTCTCTATCTTTTTAGGATCCTTTAATGCATCCTTCGTTCATCTTCTTCCTATATTATTCTTACATTCTCTTCCAACTTTACCTATTGTTTCTTGTATAGTTCAACTAATCACATGCATGTGGCCAAAAGATTCCTTGCAAATTCTAGATCTGCATACCCAAGCTCAAGTATCTGCAAATTGTAATCCAATACCTACTACACATCCTAAAGAGAAATCATATTTAAGGACATGGAATCTTCCATATCTAAACATTTATCTTGTAGAGAAAGCATATTTGTAGCCATGTAACTTGCCATATTTGAATGTTCACCTCATCCTTTCACATCGGGTTCACCACAAATGTTAAAACAAAATGCATGTGAGAGATGTGGGATCTTGTGAAGATGGTAATGGCAACATAGGAGCTAGTACTTGTGTACATCAAGAAAGAAAACCTAGAGAAACTCCAAAGTATATGCCATGTAAGACCCTGCAAAATTCATTTCAAAATGATATTGCACTTCCATGGTCTTCAAGACTATTTGTTTACCTAGCTACAACGTCAAAAATCACCCCTCTAAACACATCTTCATGCTTCCTCCCAAGCTTGTTGAATGGAGAGGTTGCCATTGCAGCTATAATTACCTTGTTTGAAAGGAAGCTTTGTCGACACAATTTGATTTTTAAGCGCAAATGTGCAATAACATCACAATCAGAGTACAGATAAGAAGATGATGCTACACCCAATCGCCAATAATTCATTTATATTCCTCCATTGGATTCTCTCTTTCACAAATAAAATAGATCAATGTTGTCTAGCTCAGTGGTGGTGAAGATCCAATTCCCATTTTTCCATGATTGCTCTCTCCTTTATAACACTCCTCTATTTTTCTTCCTTCCCCAAATTAGATGGCTCTTCTCTTCATATTTGGTGCTTATTGCATTGTTGATCTACCATCTTCTTGCTAATATGATTTGGAGGTGGTCATCTTATGTATATTAACTAGCTTCAAGAAAATTCATTGCTCTCAATGGTATTGAATGATCTAAGTTCTCACACAATCACCTTAGGTATCCTCTAATTATACTCCTCCAATGCTCATCATTACTCCATTTTCCACACCTCAAAGACATAAGCAAGCCCCCTCAATTCACTCTTTGTGGCTAATAATAGCCTTTGCTTTTCTCCCATTCTACGATCCTTCCTTTCTTCCCATAAAATTATAAATATTTCTCTTCACTGGCTTTCAATGCCATACACACATTTTTCTTTTATAGATAGCATGCTGATTTTGTCTTCTTTTCTAACAAAAACCTAGTCCAAGCATGTTTGACTTCATGTATATATATATGCAAGGATTTAATGGTGCATTGTGAATTAGAGTGCATTATTATTCTAAGAACTTAATAGTGATTTCAAATTTAGAACTTGATAACCATGCCTCTTCATCCATGAAACATACAATACCTTGAAATGTGCCTTGGTTGGAGGGTTTCATCCTTTGAACAAAATCCTCACGAGACCCACCTCCTCCAAACCTACACATTTCCCAAATGTGTCACCTATGTGACCACCTAGGTCAAAGACCCATATAGTCAACTCCTCTCCAAACATGCACATAAGCAAGCGTCAACCTATATCATAGATGAAGAATGCAGGTATCCACTTCATTGTGTATCTAGTCAAACCATCCTCTATTGGATCATGAGACCTTGGGTGGCTCACATATACATGAAGCTTTTTCACCTCCATATACATAGTTGCAATGTGTCCATGAACAAAGACATATAGACATTTTGGATCTCTTTTAATCCATTGTACTAGGAGAGCTACTCTTGTTGACTATTACTTCCACATGAAACTCAATTAGAGTATCACTTGCATCCAACACACTTTGAGCATCACTAAAAGCATTCACATATTCACTATCCTAAAGTACCTCTAGCTTTCCTATCAATGCATAAGAAGAAAGCATACTTTCATCTGTGTAAGCATAAGTTACATTCTCAAACTAAGTACAATCACATCCATCATGCTCTATATGCATGTCCACCTCTTCTAAGTCAACAAAGTGTATCCTGCATTTCATGTGCATGCATCAATTCTTCAACCTCTCTCTATTTCAATGTATCAACTAAGATACGAGCCTCAGATACTTCCTCATAAGTACTCATAAAATTTTCATCTACAATATCTCATCAACTTTAGGCTCTTCCAAGGCATCCTCTTTATGGCTACTCAAAACCTCAATAGTCTCAACATCGACATCCTTTGTACAACTAATCTCAGCCTTGGTAGCAAGTCGTGTAGTCTGAGTAAAATCATGTGTCTCCTCTATGCATTTAGCATCCTCTTGCTACATCCTTTTTTCATCTTCTTTGTGTATTCGTCTAGCATCCTCTTCCAACTTTAAAGGCTATTGCTTGTACAATTCAAGTAGCCCTATACATGTGGCCAAAAGGTTCCTTGTTGTGAGTTCTAGATCTTCATACCTAGGCGAAAGTATATCTACAAATTGAAGCTAATCCCTACCACATATCCTGTAGAGAAAGCATATTTACATCCATGAAGCTTCCCATATTTAAATGTTCACATCATCCATTCATGTCTAACTCACCACAAATGTCGAAATAATGTGTGTGTGAGGGCCAAAAAGATATGGGATCTTGTGAAGAAGGGGATGGTAAGGTAGGAGCTAGCACCTATGTACTTCAAGAAATGAAAGCAGGAGAAACTCCAAAGTATAAAACCTATCAAACCCTCTGAACATTAACTAAAAATCATCAAGTACCCTTGGAAATTATCTATTAACTCAACTCTTCTATGATCAAATGTAATTATCTAGGCCTCAAGAGAACTCTTAACTCTGATCAGACACACGTCAAATCAACTAGTCTAAAAGATCCTTATGTTGCAATAAAATTCAATTTAACTACATAGCATCCTCTCTAACATAATAAGACACACTGACTCAAAGATCTTGTATGAGTTCTTTTCCTCTTCTCAAGAGTAAACTCTAGGATTCTATCATATTTAGTATCTTTCACAAGAAAAGGGTTCTTCATAGAATGCCACCTTGTGGAAGAAAACATAGGCAAGCTAGAGCTTTGAACAAGTACTGCAAAGAAGAGGTCAATAAGGGTTTAGGATAATAAATTGTTATGGATACAAGAGATAGATATACATGTTTTCATATGGTCATTGCAAAGAGGATAAGATGCTTGATAGACACAAGAGATTGGGTTCACTCAACAATTTCTCCACTTGTTCATGTAGATGATGTATTCTTTGTTGGATGTCAACTTATGGAACAAAACATATGCAAGATAAAGCTTTGAGCAAGTATTGCAAAGAAGGGGTTAATAAGGGTTTAGGATGACAAAGTGTGATGGACACAAGAGATAATGTACACGATTTCATATGGCTATTGCAAAGAGAGTAAGATTCATGATAGCCATATCAATTTTAGTGTAGTCAACAATTTCTCCACCTATTCATGCAAATGATGCTCTTTTAGTGTTTGATGAGGACTAAAGGGCCACAGATTGCAATGTTTGCATAAAATTGGATCTCATCATGAGCTGCACTATAAAAAGTAGGGCCTTATCATGTGTTGTTCATGGTTTTTAAGTTCCAAATTTGCCTTCTTCTATCATGAGTAAGGCTACCTCTGATTGCAATTTTTCCATCTTGGCAAAGATGATCATGCTCTTCATTAGCTCGATCTTCATAGAGTTCGGAGATATACTTCACCGACTAGGTATGGTGTTTCAATGCATTCATTGATTTTCCTAAAAGTCTAAGAGTGCATTAGAGCAAAAGTTTTGATTCTGCAAGTTCTAATCCATGCAATATTGATGCTTCCATTATCTTCAAGCCTGTCTATTTACATGGCTACACAGTCAAACATCACCCCTTCAAACTCATCTTCTTTTATTAAAACTTCTTATGTGGTTTCCACCACAATCGATTGTAGGCCAGCACCCTCCTCTGACAAATATGAAATTAGCTTCTTCACGCTTCCTCCCAAGATCATTGCATCACAATGCTGCCATTGTAGCTATAATTAGCTTTTTAAAAGGTAGTGAACATCCTCTTCCCATTTTCCTATGGTTACTCTCTAGCTTTTAGCAATTCTCTATTTTTCTTCCTACCCCAAAATACAATGCTCTCTCCTCATCTTTAGGACTTAATCTACTGCTAATCTTCATATTTATTGCTAGAATTTTTTGGAGCTGGTCATCATATACACAATAATCAACTTTGAGAAAAATTTCTTACTCTGAAGCCTATGAAAGGCTTTGATTTTGACACACTCACCTTAGGTCCCCTTCATTTATGCTCCTCCAATTCACAGCTCGTCAAGTACATAAGCAAGCCTCTTCAATATGCATTTTGTGGCCACAAATAACCTTTCCTTTTATCCTAGTTTGTGCTTCTTCCTTTCTTTGCATGAAATTCATGAGATCTAATTGATCTTTGGATTATGACAAGGGTCTTCCATGCACCCTCGCCATGCACCCACCTCATGTGTTGAAAGCACATGTGTGATAGCAAATAGTTTATGGTAGACATGGCACGTCGAACCTTTGGCCCTCTCTGACTTGACAGAAATTCCCTATGTGACAAATCGTGCATTGCATAGGCATCATATTGGATGAGGACATTGTAAAAATACCCGAATTAGTCACATTGGTAGATTGTGTTCAACTAACTATTGGGGTATTGACTCATTGACATCTCCTTTGACTAAGTAAAGACAACCAGATTGGCCATTCTCTAATTTCATGTCGTAGGTGTCGTCGACATACCATGCACCTCATAATGAATTCTAAACTTGCAATATATACGTAGCAAATTAATATTCTATCTTGTAAGTACATCAATGGAATTGCTAAATTTGAAATTGTCCTTGCTATAACAATTATGAATTTTGACTTTGTGATTTCCTACTAACTAGCAAGACCCTTTCTCTAGATTCTATGTAGAAATGTGAATTCCTACCTGGTAGGGTATTTTACAATGTAATCTATAAGACGTAAGAATGATGAAATAATTATTCTAGCTCAAATAGTTCATGTACTTGGTAAATCATTAGTCCTTGACTATTGAAATTCTAGACAATTATTGCACTTTACTAGAATCTTTTGTATTTCCTAGTTGTAAGTAGTAAAGTTAATGTCCTTTGTGGCTGGAGATTTGTTTTTGTATAATACTTCATAAATGTGAAACCCAAACAATGAATTTTCTCTATTGGAAATATGTATACCTCCAGCTAAACAAGGGGTTATTCTTGCAAATACAACCTTCCTTCTTTACTACTCCATATGTGTAGATACTTATACATGTGCAATATGTATCTAATGGAGGAATTTTTATATCCTACACATGTATGCACCTCCATTTTCCATCTCTCACTTTATGCATTTCATTAACCATTTTTCTCTCACATATCATATTCACCTTCTCCTTCTCTGAATGAGGATGAATTCACCCTCTCTTTACCTACCATGTTCATCTCTTGATGAGGATAAGTTCACCTTCTTCTCACCTACCATACTCATATATTTATGAGGCTATTAGATAAATAAAAATGTCCATATGAATACACCATACACTCCTTCTTTCAATCCTATAATACAACATACACCATATGAAGATATATAAAGATATGCAAATGAATACACCATAAACTCCTTCTTTCAATATTGTAATCTTGCATTCTCTTGCTTCCTATTTTTTCACATGGTATCCGAGCACACTAGCATCCTGCACCAGTTCACATGCTTCTCTCTAAACTTTTTTGTTTCTTCTTTTTGGTGTGATAATAGTAATCCAAACATTATCTACCAGACTCATGCCTTAAATTGGAGCCCCCACTCAATTCTTATCGGTATCTTCTTGCTTGTATAATATGGAGAAGTTGACAAGTACCAACTATGAGAATTAGAGCTTCAATATGTCACTTCACATCATGTTGTCAATGGTGTAGCGAAGAACCCAATACCATGGACATATCAACCTTTTGCATATGGAAGTAAAGGGATGCAACTGCCTCCATAGATATCATTCTGGATTGCAACACTCAACCCAAGAATAACATAACTTCTCTTAACATCTCATTGATATGGTTACAAAGCAAAAGATGTAGTGTGAAATGCTATGGTTAATTCATCATTTATTATATATTCAATATACTTAGAATCAAATATGAGTAAGAATAATGAATGCTTTGTTCCATTGTAGATAGAAGAGCTTTTTTGGAATAAGAGTCATAATGTTGGAGAAAGCATGATGCAACATATCATGGTTACTATTTGAGTTTTTGATAAAATGTGTTGTAATGAACCAACTAAAGTCAGTGATAAAACGCATTAAAGAACAAAAAAGTATTACAAAGAAATTGCTATGAAGCTTTAAACATACAATTTATCAAACACAACCATCATTGTATCCTGAAGATCACTTGGATGTTCAAAGCATGCAAATGCACAATGGTTCATTAGATGAATCACTATTGCATTGGATGACTAAATACATTATACCTAGTTATAAGCTTTATTACCTTTGCTAATTATGTTTCTTGGAGTCAGTCGCATGGAGAATAGTAGAAATATTGAGATTAGGAAGAAGGAAACATGGCATAACCTCCTTACCATGTCCACGATTACTAAGCTCCCAAAGGAAGGGGTACTCATTAATGTATAGGTGTCTTGCATCCTAGAAATAGGACTCTTAGACCTCAGACACAAAGGGATCTAATGAAGACTACATGGCACAACTCTTGCATGCGAGACATCACCCTTCTCCCCTCATCATTCATGATCACAACTCCTTTCCTATCATCTACGAGATATCCAGACCCCTCTGGGGTATGTCCAAGGTGTGTCCTCTCTCCCACCTAGGACTGTGCTGTTGGGCATAACCAAGAGACCTTTATACATTTGGCGTACCCACAGGGGTACTATCTCTCAAAGTAGCACCCATAGGGGCGCCACCTATTGTGGACATCAGAGAAAAATATGGAGTTATTGGAGTAGATGTCCTCACAAGTGTGACAAATCCTACAAGTGACACACCTCCACCAAAATGACAAGATAGAGACATTGCATCAGTGCCTTCACAACACCCACCTAAGCCACCCTCCCTGGAACCTATATGAGAGCAAGGAGTAGTAGCCCTATCTGGAGCCAACCATGGGCTTATAGGATCCACATCTCCGTAGCACCCCGAGAACCACTCTCTCCATCCAGGACTAGTCTAGAGCGTTGACCTCATCTACTAGAAACCAAAGCATCATAGTGTGCCAAAGTAGATCTAACAGAATGGCCTGATGGTGTCTGAGACAGCTCCTGGTCCACCATATCTCTGAATCAGACCATTTGATCTGGAGACATATGTGTGAATATCTCCTACAACTCCTCATTGCTCATGCCTCAACTCATCCTGCTCTCCAAATATCGTCAAAGGTAACTTGCACAAACACAAAATGATGTTAGCAAAATCAATATAAAGATTCAAGTAAAGCACGGTGATATAACTCTCAAAAAAATTATGCTACTTAAAATGCATATTCTAGAGTATTGTTAAAAGTGATTCATCAACGAATTGAGTAGGTGGATGTAGCAAGTATGATGTAGCCTATAGTCCCATGTCAAATTCCTGGCACAACTTCACGTACACTAAAAGGTTTATAGAAAGGTCACCACAAAAGGAGGAGTCCACTTCATTCTCAAAGAATTATTTAAACGGTGATCAGCATGTATGCTATGCATAATCAAATGAATCATAATTTAAAACATTTTCAATAACCACTCAATTTCACAATCCCTCTTGTCTCCTACTGTTTAGGTTTTGAATTCGTTGGGTAGGTGTAACATTCATTTTTATGTAGTTTTTCATGTAAAAATCGATAAAAACATACTCTATCATAGAAATAAGGCTTGACTGAGGCTTAATCCTCATGCTCCAGCCTTGTTATATGTTTGCAAACATAAAATGTATTCTTCCCTAATTTTATAGATGAAAAACTAAACTTTCTCTTATTTTCTCTATTTTTTTCTATTTTTTCCCTTTTGTTTGTTCATAAAAATGTGGTATTGCTTGATTTATATGTCTTGACTGATCTATTGATTGAGCACTAGTTTTTATCAGTGTTTTATCCCATATGAACTTTATTCTCCAACCCGAAATGGAAAAAACCCTCATTTATGATGCATTTCAGGTTTTAAATTATTGATTGCGACTATGTGCGACTATAGGTTTTTCATTTTATCATGTACAACCCTCAAGCACACTTCAAAAATGATTCATAAAATTTTTCTTTCCATGTTCATATCATTAAAGCCATCAAACATCAAAACATTGCAATTTTCTTTGTAAAAATTGAGCATACCGCTTACTTGTGTGTTGCATGGTTTTTTAAAATGGCTTCGTGTGGACAACGGACCCATCAACAGTTTCCCAATAGTTTTGGACATTGCATCTCATCCTCATTTTAATCTTTGTGCAATTGGGTCCACGCTAGACAAGCATCCTTCATTCCCCTTCCTTTTTTATTTTCTACATATGACCAGCCCCTTAGAGGAGAGAGGAGGAGGAGATAGAAAGACTGAATTCTGCGCCCTTCAATTGAGTAGCCATTGCTCGAGTGGAGACTAGTGATCGGAAGTGAGAAATAAGAGGAATCCATTGTGATCAATTCGAGTTGTTCTTCATAGGCTTGAGATGGCCTCATGGAGGAAATCGGCGTGGATTTGAGGGGGAAAATTTTTTAAAAATGTCGTTTTCGAAAAAAGGCTCCCCTCCCCCCAACAAATTGAATTATTTGTAGGAGGGCCATGCCCAAAGTTGTCAGAGAGAGAACTAGGGAGAGAGAAGACTGCATAAGAGAGAGAAAGATTGCAGGAAGAGAGAGAAGAAGAGTGATGAGGAGAGAGAAAGATTAGATTTAGAGAGAGAAAGACAGGAAAGAGGGAGAAGCTATAGAAGCTATGAGCAAGATGGGAGAGAAAGACTGTAATTGTATTAATGTGTCAAAAAAGATGTGAAAATCTACATGTCCTCTCCTTTTATACCAATGTCAGTGTGACATGGCTTAATATCAATATTATTTACACTAAATCCTTATTCCCAGCTTCTTACAATCCATCCCTTCCTAAAAAAATTTGCCCTAAAAAACAAACCTCTAAAAAAACTAGAAAAAGATGGATAGAACAGAGTACTACTCTATTTTACAGCTTTACAAATGGGGAATGAATGAAGTATGACCAACTACATGAACTGAAATTGAAGAACGGAAGTAAACCTCAGCTATATACATGATTTGAAGTACTTCAAAAGCATATGGAGCCATAAAGTCTTCAACAAATAATCTCAAAACAAAGTAGACAGCTTGCTGTGGAAACAGACCCTGTTGGACCAAATCTGCCATAACTTCTAGTAGAAGTGTCCACGTACCATATATCAAAACGAAGCTCTTAAAGAGTACTTTAAGCCCATGTAGATAGCTTAATTCTAAATATTAGACATGATAAAAACTATTCTAAAACATCGTGCTGTCTTGCTCCATAAGCAATAGGCTTCAGCCACCAATATATCCTTCAAGAAAGGAAACTCATCCAATATAGAATCAGGTCTCCAAGAAGCTTCTTCAAGTGGTAAACCTCTCCATTTGATCAAATATTCCACAATAGAACGAGATTGAAGCTTCTTCTCACGCTGACCTATAACAGCCTCTAGGATGTACTGAATAAGACCATCTTCATCAATAGCTGGCAGCTCATCAACTATATCCACTGGATCACCATAAAAGGGCTTGAGCTGGCTAACATGGAAGACATTATGAATCTTTATGGAAGAGGGAAGCTCTAGTATGTATGCCAAATCTCCAATTCGCTTAAGGATCCGGTAAGGGCCATAAAACCTGTGGGCAAGCTTATTACTAGATCCATCTTTTAATGTAGAGTACTTGGACTTGGGCACCTTTAATAAAACCAACTCTCCTTCTTGGAACTCTAAAGGCCTCCTCTTCTCATCAGCATACATCTTCATTTGATTTTTAGCCTTTCTTAGATTCACCTTACATTTTCGAAGAAGGGTCTACATTCGTTCCAACTCTTCCTTCCCATGAGAATTGATCTTCTCATGAAATATGACTGTGGGTAAGGGAACCTTATAACCATACAAAGCCTCAAAGGGTGAAACTCCTATACTAGCATTAGTAGAATTGTTATAAGCAAACTCAGCCAAGTGTAACCAAGAATCCCATGAGGTTTGGACATCATAGCAAAAATGGCGAAGATACGTCTCCAACCATTTATTAACTCTTTCTGTCTGTCCATCAATTTGAGGATGATAAGATGTAGATGGAGCCAATTTAGTGCCCATAGATGTAAATGCCGCCTGCCAAAAGATACTCATAAACTTTGAGTCTCTATCATGGACAATCACCTGCGGTAATCCATATAGTCTAAAAATCTGCTCCATAAACTGACTAGCTACTTGAGAAGCAGTAAACTGAATCTTGGTTGGAATAAAATGGGTTGCCTTGGTGAGTCTGTCTACCACCATATAAATACTATTCCATCCCTTGGTAGTAGGTAAGCCAATAATCAAATCCATAGTAATATGAGTCCATTTACCAGTAGGAATAGGTAATGGCTGTAACAAACCTCCTCGCTTATGGGTGCTGTCCTTATTCTGCTGACAAGGCATACACTTCATAACAAAGTCCTTGACATCTTTCCACAGTCCTTTCCAATAGAAACTTTTACTGATCCTGTCATAGGTCTTGAAAACTCCTAAATGTCTAGCTAGAGGTGAAGAATGTAGCTCCTCCACAATTTTCTGCGTAAAAGAAGAAGTAGAAGGAATAACAATATTGCCTTTCAACCAAATAAGGCCATTTTTCAGCTGGTAATGTGACATAAGACCTTGCTATAATTTCTAAAAGATATGGTTGAATTCTTCATCCAGAAGATAAGCCTCTTGTAATTCTTCAATCCAGTCATTATGTAATTCTGTCATAGCTGAAACTTTACATACCCACATATGAGAAAGAGAATCATCCATTATGTTATCTTTGCCCCTTGTATGAGTGATGTCAAAATCATAATTCTGTAATGTAGCTACCCAACGACGTTGCTTTGGAGTAAGATTGGACTGAGTAAGGAAATACTTAAGTACCCTGTGATCACTATGTACTCTGAATTGGCTGCCATATAAGTAATGGTGCCACTTCTTAATTGCATGCAAGATAGCCAACATCTCCTGGTCATAAACATTCATGGCCATTTCTTTATCTGTAAGCTTACAGCTCTCAAATGCAATTACTCCATGCTCCTGTAGCAAAATAGCCCCAATGCCATGGCCACTAGCATCACACTGTATAGTAACTTCTTTGGAAAAGTCCGGGCATACTAAGATAGGAGCAGAGGTAAGGATAAGATCATAGTGAATAACATGTATCCCATACCCAGGATCAATCTTCATCAAGCAAATCATCAATCCTGGGTATGGGATACGTGTTATTCACTATGATCTTATTAAGATCCCTATAGTCAATGCACATTCTGAAAGATCCATCTTTCTTTTTGACTAACAGGACTGGGGATGCATAAGGTGAAGAACTTGGTTCAATGAATCCCATCTCAAGAAGTTCCTTGATTTTCTTGGATACTTCCTCTTGTTCACACTTTGATAATCTGTAAGGTGGATTATTGATTATCTTTGAGTTGGGCTCCAAGTCAATGGGGTGACCTACTGCTCTCGTAGGAGGCAATGAAGTAGGTATCTCAAAAAGATCTCTATACTCCTCAAGAAGAGCTTCAAGGCTGGATGGTTTGCTGAATTATTGGGCTGTTCTTGTGTTTCTTTATTCAGATGCAAAACAAATATGTGTGAGCACCTCTTGTACTCTCTTTTGAGTTGTTGAATGGTAATAAGCTGAAAATCTGATCTACTAGGAATTCCCTGTAAATGGATAAGCTATCCATTGGAGATAAACTCCATATACAACTGTGATAAATCCATAGTGATCCTGCCTAATGTCGTCAACCAATCACAATCGAGTACAATGTCTATAGGCCCCATTTCCAAAGTAATCAAGTTTACCTTTGCTTCAAAATTTTCAGCCAACTGTAAAGAAACCTGTGGGCATATCTATGTACTGATTTCCTCTTGATCATTAGCCACTTGAACTCTAATGGGCTGCTATAAATCTGTGGGAACACAATTTAGCTTGTCCATGATGGACTTATTCACAAAACTATGAGTACTGCCACTGTCTATCGGAATGAACACTAGCTTTCCACATATGCTTTCCTTCATACGGAGTGTATTAGGGCTCTTAGATCATGTCCAAGCATCCATAGAAATAGAACAATTAGTGGTAGCAAGCGGCTCATAACAAGTCCCATCTAGATCAAACAGAATACTTCCACCTGGATCAAAAGGAAAAGAGTCGGCTGGATCATAAAAATACTCTTGCCAAACTTCCTCCTCAAGATTTTCATTTTCAGCATTAAGTGCCATTGCATTAGCTTCATCCATGTCATCCTCAAAATCCTCAAAAACCAACATACTCTGAAGCTTAGGTTTGACATTTTTGTATACACACTTTGAGGCATGATCAGGTGTATACTTTTCCCCACACTTGAAACATAAGCCTTTCTCCTTTCTTTCTTTATAAAGATCCATAGCAATAGATTTAGGATTTGTATTGGCTGAAATGGATTTAGGCTTGTTGTCCCCTTGTTTGAAATCAACTCTTCGATTGTTTGCTGTCCTGAAATTACTTTGAGGTCTAGAAGCATTAAATGAAGGATAAGTTGGTACCCATAAGCTCCCATTTGGCACATGATTGCTGCCATAAGTGTTACCAACTTGCCCCTACTTAAAAATGGTCCTTGGCTATCCAAAACCAAGCTGAAATGAAGATTCTCTTCTATACTTTCTTCCATAGCGCTTCGCAAGCTCAATAGCCTTAAAGAGGGAAGTAGGATTTTGTGCCATAACATCAGTTGATAAAGATGGCTCTAAACCATACATAAACTTATGAAGCTTAGCCTCATCACTGATGCTTTCCACATAGATGGTCAAGTTCAAGAATTGGTTAGTGTACTCTCTTACTCTTAGGCCCCTTTTTTCCAAACCATACCATCTCCGTGTAATTTCTCTTTCTCAAGAGGAGAAACAAATACTTCAGCCATAAGTGCCTTGAAAGCTTCCCAATTCTCTACAAGTATGTTTTCTTTTTTTATATACCTCCACCAGGTATGGGCAAATCCCTCCAAATGCAAGGAAGAAAAATGAATCTTCATATCATCAGTTTTAGGAAATATGTCAAAGTAGGACTTCATCTTAGAGGTCCACTCCTCTAAATCAGATGGTGAAGATGACTGACCATTAAATTTAGTTAGAACAATCTTGTCCGTTAGCTCTCTTTCATGAAATGGTTGCTATCCCAAAATAGGCTGATCATGATTATCATGTATGGAACCTCCAAATTGAGACGGAAATCTTCCAAAACAGGTGGCTGAAAACTACTATGTAATCTTCCTGTTGGTAGAGAACCCCTAGAAATTTGAGTATTCAGCCCAAAAGCTTGAGAATTAGCTCCATTCAAACTGCCCAAATAGTCATCATGCCACTGTGAAGCCTATTCTACTTCATACTGGCTATTTGGAATGCCTCTTCTTCCAATAATCCCATGTCCATTACCATTTTGGTTAGATGGCTGAAGTGGGACTGAAGGGTCACTGTTTGAACAAGCTTTCTCCTTAGCTTCTTTTGGTCCCATTTGCATTTGCATCCATTGAGATAATTGTGCCATAATTTGAGCATTAGATTCCACTAACTTATCAATAGAAGCCTTTGTTTGAGTCATTGAATCCACCAACTTCTCAATGGAAGACTTCATTTGATCAATAGATAAGACCATTTGCTCCATTCTTGATAAAATGGCCTCATGTCGTTCCCTATGTCTTTGTTCATGGACGCACAAAGTATTATTAAGTATACTGACTTCTCCTTGTTGTTGAAGCTCTTCAAGGCTCTATTAGGTGTATTATCCAACATGGAATCCCTGATTTGCTGAGCATAATCTTCTTGGACCTTAGTTTTACCTTTATGTCGTGCCATAATAGTGCAGTCTTGTAGTATCCCCTGTTAGAAAAAAGGCTATAACTTTTGCTAGGGTACTCCGATTTCAAAAATTTTTAGTTCAAATCGAAGCTAAGAATGCCCTCTTTGAGATGAGCTATAGCACAATATAACAGATTTAGGACAAAAAATTCTGTAGCTGGATTTTTGAGTGTGAACTGTCCAGGCCTGCACCCTGTCTAAACCTGTAAGTGCCTTGTTTTGACCCTGTAATGCAAGATAGTAGCCCCAAATGGTTACCAAACCCTATAAAAGGCTGTATAGGACCTGTGGGTACCTTGTAGTACCTGTACCTGTACTTCAGTAATGAAGGGTGTACCTGTAACCACCTATAAGTACCCTGTAAGTACCCTGTAAATTTCCTATTTTACCCTGTTTTGGACCTGTAGGTACTTGAGCCTTTGGAAAATCTTCAATCTTCAATTATCCACTCGATGTACCTGTGTGAGGGATAAAACGGCATGACAGGCTCCCTACACGGGCTCCAAATCACCGGGAGGTGGGCAAAGTTCCCCCTGGGTCGGTTGGTTGCACCCCTTCGGGATCTTCGATAGTGAGGGAGGGTCACCTCTCTTTTGTCCCACTATCTTCCGCGGCATCCACATTTTTCCTCGGTGGGTATATCAACATGGCAGTAGCTAGTAATCTAATCAATCAGCATGATATGCATTTCTGAAATATTCATTCAGCCTTTCATGAGATGCAATTGAATGGAATCTTGAAAGTTTGGATAGGAGAAGGGTCTTACCAATGCAATTCAGTGACTCACTGATTGCTAGTACTTACCCTTTTACAATATTTCAATTTGGGGTAAAAGAATTCATCCAAAACAAATCAAGGTTATACATCAAGCCCCAAAATAATCCTTCCATTTGAGCTCCAATGTCCTCCACGGGCTGAAATCTCCTCAATGTCTTCAATCTTGGAGTCTATTCGACTTGTACATAGCACTAGAGAAGCCTTGGAGGTCAGGGAAGTCCAAAATTTGAAGAAATTTGAGCTTCCAGATCTATGGCTATGGCTACCCTGCTGTGTTTTAGGGTTTTGAACAAAGAAATTGATGATCAGAGTTCTCCTCCAGCTGAGAATTGTTGTAGTAGGTGTTGATGAAGTGCTTCAAGACAAACGATCAATCAATGGAAGATCTGGAGCAGATCAAGCAGGGATGGAGAGCAGGGAATCCAGCGCAAATTTCGATGCTTTTTTGGACTGTCTTCTGCTCCATTTCCTGCATCACTACTTGACCAGGATACTCCTCCTGAAGCTCAAATGACAAGGAATCTTTGCCCCATGCTATGGCAATAAAACATGATCAGTAGAGAGAGATCTTTGAAGGATTTGTGAGTTTGGGAATCTCCCAATTTCCATTTTTTGAATACTAAAAAGGTGGCACCCTGATAACATACCCATAAGTTTCTCAAAACCATGTGATGTGACCTATCATTGGAAAGCGCTTGAAAAATGGAATCTATTGAGCTATAGAGTGCTCGATTTGAAGTTATAGTATTCAAGTTATGACAAATCCAAAGATTTGACCATGTGTCCCAAACTTATGGAAAATTCCCATATTCCCCAATATGGTGTTCCATGGAAGCTTCAGCCAAAAGCTTGAAAGAGAGAGAAGAGAAGCTTCCTTTTGAAAAGTAACTAGAGTTTAACCTCTAACTACGCCCGCTTAACCTTCATTTACCCTAGTTACCTCCATTTTTGCATGAAGTATGATGACGACTTGCCATATAAGCCATCCTTCGCCATATCTGACCTTGGATATCTCCAGATGTAGTCTCTTACTAACTGTAGATGATCTGCAGCACTCCACTAGTCACTGTCTTGTACAATTCTTGTCTGAAATTGATTTCGATAGAGGAAAATAGGACTGAAAATAGAAGTAAAGAATGGATCAAAGACCAATGCTCTGATACCACTTGTTAGAGAGAGAACTAGGGAGAGAGAAAGAGGAGAGAGAAGACTGCAGAAGAGAGAGAAAAACTGCAGGAAGAGAGAGAAGAAGAGTGACGAGGAGAGAGAAATACTAGATTTAGAGAGAGAAAGACAGGAATTAGAGAGAAGCCATAGAAGCTGTGAGCAAGATGGGAGAGAAAGACTCTAATTGTATTAATGTGTCAAAAAAGACGTGAAAATTTACATGTCCTCCCCTTTTATACCAATGTCAGTGTGACATGGCATAATATCAATATTATTTACACTAAATCCTTATTCCCAACTTCTTACAAAAGTTTTCTTAACTTTGGCCCTTTTTCTTTTGGCACTAATGCCCGCCTTTGGAATCTTGCCCATACGGCCTCCGTTTCGAGTGCGGAAAATTAATGCCAGTTCGTCTTGAGGTCTCAAATTTCTGATTGTTACAACTATATATATCATCTCTCACTTGACTTGGGTCTCACCTATATATACTAACTCTACATCAATATGAATCATTCTTTGGGAGCATGTCTTGTGTATCTCTCTCGTACTCTCTCTCTCTCTTAACATGGTATCAGAGCTATGGATGCGTAGCAACAACAAGGAAGATAAGTTGTTTCAATGTTTATACTTGATTGAGTTCTTTGCACAAGTGATGATTTGATACATGAACTTGTTCAAATTAGAAGTATTAGTTAATTTTGTCTTTAAAACCGCTTGTCAATCGGAGTTCTAGATCAAAAGTTATGACAATTCAGGATTCAAGACAACAACTCTGCTCGAATCTATGATTGTTTATTTAAAACTGTAATTCTAATTACAGTTTGTTAATCCCCAATTAGATTTTATTAATCGCTCGTCTTCGTTAATGACGTTGATTACGACAAGCAAACATCTTGCTATTTTTAGTGATGTTTTATTCGCGTTCACGTTCTTTGTTCGACCGAAATAGCATTTTTCTTATAGCGTCATCTTGTCTTGCACGTTGCATCTCTCTATTTCGGGCTTTCTTTTTAGTCACTCAATACTTTTCGTCATTCTTACGTGCATCTCTCTATTTTGATTGTCAAGCGTCTCAACTACGCTCGTCTTGTTCATGGTTTGCAGATTCTGCGATCTCATCTTATTTGTTTTCTCTCAAGATATAGGCATGGCCAATTGCGTAATTGTTAATGGATATCCGTCTGGCCAATGTTCGGTTCCCTTCTTCCAAGGACAAGGCTTTCTTGGGTGGAAAGCAAAGATAATGCTAATTCTTGAAGGTGACGAATTATTTGATATTGTTTTGGGCGACTTGTCTTGCCCAATTCAACCTATTGATGTGATGAATGACAATTCTCTGTATTGATGGCCCGTTATTTGAACAATGGAAAATTGATCATACTGATTGGATTCATCGTGACAAAGCGGCTCGTCGTTATATATTGTCTGCACTTCCTGACTCACTTATGTTGGATGTCTTTCATCTGGAGACCTCTCATGTTGTTTAGGAGTACCTTATCTCAACATTTGAGAAGAAATCGGTCACCGAAATTTTATATCTCCAAACTTGTTTGAAGAATATTCAATATAAGGTTGGTACTTCTATGCACTCTCATATCGAGGCTTTTAAAGACATTATCAATCAGCTTGGTTCTACAGGCGCTCCTGTTGCTAAAAATCAGATTGTTTCTCAACTTCTTCATACCATCAAAGATCCTTTATATGACAATATCATCACTATTTTGTCTAACAAGGATGATATCCACTTTGACAAAGCATGTATATCTCTTATTGAATATTCTCAACGTCATGAGCATCATTTGGAAAAATCTGATGTTGTTTTGGTCACTCGCGAACAAAGGGATTTTGATGCTGCTTTTGTTGCTCGCAAGCGTCCCGCTTCATGTTTTCAGCAGGGTGGACGCCCTAATCAAGGTGGTAAATCTTCTCGTCTTACTTATCCTAACAAACATTATTCCTATTGTGATAAGAAAGGCCATGTGGCTTCTGATTACTGGGCACATCAATATGATGAGGAGCATGGAGTTACTACAAAGCAACCTCGCTCGTCCAAAAGTTTTCCTCCTTGTGACTATTGTGCACATACAGATCATGCATCTCGTCGTTTTTATAAACGCATATATAATGAAGAATGTTCTCGAGCTTATATTGTTCAACAAACTACAACTGATGATGATCATACTCATCAGAAGCTCAATTTTGTCCATCATGATATCTCTCCAGAAAAGGTACTTCATGTTCATGATGGTTCTCTATTCATTGTTGATTCAGGTGCCATTGGAAACATGACATACCAATCGCAGTGGCTTCACAATTATCATTCTCTTCCTATCAAGAAGTTTGTTTACCTTGCGGATGATACGACTTGTCAAGTCAAAGGAGTGGGTGATTTATATCCGGGGACTGTTTCATCCACTAGAACATTAAGAGGAGTTCTTCATGTTCCAGATTTGCAAAGAAATCTTCTTTCTGTTGCTCGTCTAGTTGATCTTGGTTTGTTTGTTGGCTTTGATGATAATCAATGTCGTATAGAGAAAGACGGACATACTATAGCAGTGGCTCCTCGACATGGTAATCTATTTGAGCTATCATTGAACAATACGGTTGCAAATGTTGTTACTGCCCCTGGAGATGGAGATTGCAAATTATGGCATCAACGATTTGCACACTCCGATTTTGCCAAAATTCTTGATCTTCATCATCATGGTCTTGTGCAAGGTATGGATCTTAAATCTCATCCACGTATGGGAATATGTGAGTACTGTGCACTTGGAAAACACCATCATTCGCCTTTCCACACTTCTACTTCATCACATTCCTGTGCTCTCTTGGATTTGGTTCATACTGATATTTGCGGTCCTTTTCCTGCCTCAAAGTCTCAATATCAATATTTTATAACTTTCATTGATGATTTCTCACGGTACACACATGTCTATCTTCTTCGACATAAGTCTGAGGCTTTATCTATATTTAAACAATACAAGATAAGTGTGGAGCTTCAAACTGGATTCTCTATAAAGACTCTTCGTAGTGACAATGGCGGTGAATATGTATCCAATCTATTTTATGACTTCTGTAAGGATCAAGGTACTCATCATGAGTTTACAGTTCCTTATTCTCCTCAGCAAAATGGTGCTGCTGAGCGCAAAAATCGCACTATTCTTAATGCTATACGTTGCATGCTTATACACTCTGGTTTTTCTCGAAAGTTTTGGACTGAAGCACTTTTAATAGCCATTTTTATTCAAAATCATCTTCCAACAACTGCACCTGCTGGTAAAATTCCTATAACAATCTGGACAAGGAAGACACCTTCAGTCTCTCACTTTCGCACATTTGACTGCATTGCTTATATTCATGTGCCCAAGGACACTCGACATAAGTTGGATCCTCCAGGTCTGAAGGTTATTTTTCTTGGTTATTCAGATCATTCCAAAGGTTACAAATTTTATGATCCTTCTACTCAAAAGGTTATCATTAGTCGTGATGCTATTTTTGATGAGAAGTCTATGGGTGGCACATGGTCGTCAGATGTTTCAGATGATAGATAGTCTTTGCTTAGTGCATTTTCTTACTTGCTTTGTGAGTCTACTAATTCTGATGATCATAAACCTCCTTCACCTCCAAAGAAGATTGATGAAAATTTGGAGATATATGTCGATCTTTCTATTAAGATAGAGCATGGATTCTATTCTATTGAATATGATGTCTTTGATGATGCTATGTCTGTCCAAGAGGATCCAATATCGTATATGGAAGCTATCAATTCGTCTCAAAGGGATCAATGGCAAGAAGCTATTCAAGCTGAGTATGATTCTTTAATCTCCAAAGGTACATGGATTCTTACTGAACTCCCCCCAAATCGTGTTCCTATCAAATGTAAATGGTTTTATAAAACCAAGACCAAAGCTGATGGCTCGTTTGATAAGTTCAAAGCACGACTTGTTGCAAAAGGTTACTCGCAGATTGTAGGAGTAGATTATCAAGAAACATTTTCTCCCATTGTGCGCTCCACAATTGTTCGTATACTTTTGGCTTTTGCAACACTATTTGATCTAGAAATTCACCAAATGGATGTTAAAACGGCTTTTCTCAATGGAGATCTTAAAGAAGAAATCTATATGGAGCAACTTGAAGGTTTTATGATTGCAGGAAAGGAGCATCTTGTATGCCAGCTTCTTCGTGCATTATATGGATTGAAGCAAGCCTCTCGTGCTTGGTATATTAAGATTGATCAGTTCCTCACATCTAAAGGTTTTGTTGCATGTTTTGCTGACCCAAATCTTTACATCAAAAGGGAGGACAAATGTTTTATTATTCTTGCTCTATATGTCGATGATACTATTCTTGTGTCAAATAATATTGCTTTCTTGGATGCTATGAAGAAGCTTTTATCGACTACATTTGAAATGGTGGATCTTGGTGAGATACATTCTTGTTTGGGTATTCAAGTTCAACGACACCGACAACAAGGCATTCTTCTTCTTCGCTAGACAAAGTTTATTAATGATATTGTTGAGAAGTTTGGGTTGACAAGAGTGCACTCTGCCAACACTCCCATTCTTTCGAGCTCTACCAAGGGTACATCTACAACACACAATGAAGAATCAGCCATTCATCAACCTTTTGCTAATCTTGTTGGTTGTCTTCAATTTATTGGTTTAAACATAAGACCAAATATTTTATTTGCAGCTAACTTTTTGGGATAGTATCTTTCTTCCCCTTCCACTATTCATTGGAGTGCTGCAAAACATATTCTTAAGTACCTCAAGGGTACTAACGAGTTTGGTCTTATTTATCATCGTCGAGAGGATTCTTCTTTATCTTCTTCAACTTCTCTTGACCTTATTGGATATACAGATGCTGATTGGGCAAGTTCACATTTATCCATGCAATCTACAAGTGGGAATTGTTTTTTTGTAAATGGATGTTTGGTTTCTTGGTCCAGCAAGAAACAACGATGTGTTGCGGTTTCTACAACTGAGGCCGAATATGTTGATGCATCATTACCAGCTCGCGAGCTAGTTTGGCTTCAACAACTACTTGCAGATTTGGGACATCCTTCATCATCTAGTACACCTCTTTGATGCGACAACCAAAGTGCTATTAGTCTTACCAAAGACTATATACAACATAGTAAATCAAAGCATATTGCTATTCATTATCATTATGTTGGACATGAAGTCAAGAAAGGTTACATTGTCCCAGTGATCAAATGGTTGCAGACATCTTCACAAAAGCTCTTAGTGAAGCTTGCTTTAGTTCATTAAGACATGCACTTGGTATTGTTCCAAGTTATTGTCTCACTGATTGAGGCACATATCATTGTATTCAAGAAAACTTTATAGTAAATCATTTTTGTATCGTAGGTATGTTTAGGGGCTCGGGTTTTTCCCTTGTTCTCCCCAAGGGTTTTTTCACTCGCAGCCAGAGACCTTTGTTTGAGTGGGGATGTTACAACTATATATATCATCTCTCACTTGACTTGGGTCTCACCTATATATACTAACTCTACATCAATATGAATCATTCTTTGGGAGCATGTCTTGTGTATCTCTCTCATACTCTCTCTCTCTCTTAACACTGATTACTTGTTGTAGTTCAATCTAGCACATCGAAAATTATGAAAAATCCACAAGTACTCTTTGAAACTGCTTTGAAATCCCATCTTCCGTGGCTTGTAAAAATTGCCAGATCTATCTTTACTACTTCCAACGAGGTTCAATTCCCACCTTACATTTGCACTTCTCCGCTTTTTTTTCGCATAGTCATACTCACATCACTCCACCTATATTTTGCTTGCACACTTAGGAGCACAAGCAGCATCTTCAAGCAAGATACCCAACACCCATTATATAATGATATGGAAGCTCCCTCTATTAACAGATCAGATGATTCGACATCCATGGACATCAATGCATCAATCATTTCCTCCATCTCAAGCTCTAAGATTGGAGGAAGGTTTGAAAGGCTGATTGTCTCCTCTAGTATCGAGGATGTATGCTAAGTCTTGCCTTCCAAGTGGTGGATTTGGATTAGGCACTCCATCCATCGCATGCCCACATACTCTTCTAACTGACCGTAATAGGTGAATTCCTTCTTGGGATGAGGCGTCACCTATTTCTATAAATTTTACGGGCACATCTAATGTTTTTGTATATGATATTCAATTAGTTTGCAAATGTAAGGCATGATTGATACACACTTTTCTTACCATTCGCTCAATTTCTGAGATCGCCTAACCAATGATCTCTGATTGGAACTTGCCGAAACACCATACGTGTTCTATAGACAAGTGACACCTTCATCTGATTGCCAGCTTGCATTGAGAGCACGGACACGGGACACATTGATTAAGATACGCGTCGCAATCTTGGACATCACGACCATCATCGTTTTCCATTTTTTCTACGTTACAATAAACAACACGTTTTCGTTATCTTTCTCTTTTTCTTTTTTTATTTACCTCCCTTCATCCTTCTTTACTTCTTTGGCCTCCTTTATTTCTATAAATGTCTCTTTATCCCCCCCATCTTCCCTTCCCACTCTCACTTCTTCTTTCTTTTCCTTTTCCTCCTTTCTTTTCTCTATGTCTTTCTCTTGTTTCCTCTTCATTCGCACTCGACACATCTCGCTAAAATCAAAATCAAATATAGAAAAAAAAACACATAAAATAAAACATTGAAAGACTCTCTCCTCATCCCTCTTCGTGCCTCTGTTCCCCCTCTGCCAATCTCTTTTTATCATTTTGTTGTCTCTAATTCTCTCGTTGTTTCTGTTTTTTTTCTCTCTTTCTCTGGCTCTCTATTTGTTTTTATCTCTATCTCTCTTTTCTCCCTGTTTTGGTCTCTTTTTCTCCCCTTCTCTTTCTAGCTCTCTGTTTTTTTTCCACTCTCCTTCTTCTCTTTACTTCACCCTTTTATCCACCTCTCCCTTCAGTCTCTGTTTCGTGTTCCCTCCCCCCTCTCTTTCTTTCTCTCTTTCTCTTTCTTTGTTGCCTCTCTCTTTGTTGTTTCTCTCTACCCCCTTGTTGTTTTCTCACTCATCCTCCTCTCTCCCTCCCTTTCTCTCTCTCTTTCTCTCTTTCTTTTTTATTTTTCATCCTCTCTCTCTCTCTCTCTCTCTCTCTCTTCCTTTTCCTTCCTTCTTCTCCCTCTCTCCTTTCCTCTCTTTCTCCCTCAATGCATCTCATTCTTGAGAAAAACAAACAAAAGAAAACAAGAAAGTACAAGAACAAACCAAGTGGAGGCAATGTACCTACCGCAAAGGCCCGAGGATGGATTCTTTCTCTCCTCTTCGTGACGTTGTCAAAGGGGTTTTTGTCGAAAGGTCGAATCCACCGGGGATCAGAGGTAGAAGGAAGTAGAGATAGGAGATGGAAGAGAATATAAAGAATACACAAGAGGTAAACACAATAATGACAAAGCACAATGAATCAAATCAATATGTATTGACAAAACCTGAAATCTTTTGTTTAGCACTACTTAGAAGCACTCTCCAGGCATTAGATCTCCTAGAGCTTCTTCATAGAACAAAAACGTAAATTAGGAAAAATAGCTCCCTCTCTGCTGCTCAGAACCCAAATCCGATGCCTCTGTTGGCTCCAGAAGGGGGGTAAAACCTCAAGACATCTGCTCACGGATCTCCCAAATCACTTCTTCTTCCTCTTCTAGTTCAAACTGCAGTTTTCAGCCTGTCAACACAGTGATTGTGACATGCGCAATTTCATCAATTTGTTTTTTTATGAAAATCCCATAATTGACTGAAAAAACAACTTGCTTTTTGCATGCCATCCTAATCTAGAAGCTTTTTTAACTTTTTCAAAAAAATTTACAATAAATAATATAAAAAATAGACTAAACTTATCTAAAAATCTAGTATTTTTAGATAATCCATGCCACTCACACTAGTACTAATGACTCAGATCACATTGACTCTCTTAATCAATAAGAAAGTTGGATGATGAAGCACTCCAGAGTTTTTTACACTGTGTTAGCGTAGTGGCACGACATCCATTCTCTCTGAACTTGCATATCCTTCAATAGGTACGACCAATGCACCACACGGGTCAAACACCCATAGTATCAACTTGTTGCTTATCATGCATATAAGAAGGCATCCCCCTGGATCATAGATCAAAATACTCAGCATTTGTACAACTCTTGAGACATACTTAGTACCCCCTCTACAGTCATAAGGCCTTGGGTTTAGAGGTTATTGAATCTCCATATACATGCTATCAAGACACCCATCAACAAATACATAGCAACATGCATGCTGTTTTAAAGTCCATTGCATGGCAAGTTTCTTTTGATAACCTTTTTGCTCCTCATCCAACATAAACTAAGTCTCACTTGCATTCAACGCATTCTCACCATCACCGAAAATAGTGAAACAATCCATATCTTGAAGCATCTTTGATTTGTCTATCAAGGCCATTGATAAAGTATCTGAAATAGTTTACAAATATGGAGCATCATATCTAACATCCTCTAATACAGGAATATCCTCAAGCTCATTAACTGTCTCATAGGTAATAA